>NC_141878.1:390435506-391060506 GCF_056163025.1 Triticum urartu | reverse complement strand
TTTCTCTAAGTAATTCTCTTTATTGTGGCATGAATGTTCGGATCCATAAGATTCAAGACAAAGTTTAATACTGACATAAAAATAATAACACGTCAAGCATACTAATAAAGCAATCATGTCTCCTCAAAATAACATGGCCAAAGCAAGCTATCCCTACAAAATCATATAGTCTGGCGATGCTCCATCTTCACCACACAAAGTATTTAAATCATGCACAACCCCGATGACAAGCCAAGCAATTGTTTCATACATTTGGTGTTCTCCAAGTTTTTCAATCTTCACGCAATATATGAGTGTAAGCCATGGATATAGCACTATGGTGGAATAGAATGGGGGTTGTGGAGAACACAAAAAGGGAGAACATAGTCTCACATCAAATAAGCGTATCAACGGGCTATGGAGATGCCCATTGTAGCGACCAGACCTCAAACAGTCTGATCTCTGTGCTCCGGTGTCATCCCTGGATCAGTAATGCTGACACCACACAGTACTCGGAGGATTTATAGCAGAGTAGCAATCACACACTTATTACATCGAGTGTCTCAAAAGAGAACTTATTACAATAAATATGGCTTAAGGCCATCTAATAACTATAACAGCGAAAGGCTTGGAAGATAAGTGAGTCCATCAACTCCAACGACATCACTGAGTATAGAACCACGACGCTCTCCAATCAAGCATCATCATTAAACATTGAGAATGGTTGATAGCATTCTCAATCCCAATTAAGCATCATCATTAAACATAACCCAACAAAATTAATTTAGAGTAACATGTTGAGATTCACATGAAAATCCAAGTACTAGATACTCAAGATGTCCATAACCGGGGACACGGCTAACCATGATTAGTTTATTACACTCTGCAGAGGTTTGCGCACTTTTCCCCACAAGACTCGATCGCCTCCGTTTGGTTTCTCGCACTACATGGTGTTTGAGAAGACGGATGACCGAGACATAGTCTTTCAGAAGCGCTAACACCTTACGATGGGTAGACCGTACCACCTACATCCCCTACATCTGCTAGTCTACCACTGTAAGAGTTCGCACGACTTAGTCAACTATGCTAGAGCCCATAATAGCTTGTGGCTGCACACGGAAGTTTCTAGTATGAATAGTCTCATGATCCCTTTGAGCCTGGGTGGCGGTCCAAAAGAAAACAGGCAAGTCCTGGAATACCCAGGTGCCTCAATCCACCCAGATGTGTGTTTAAGTTGCCACCTTAGATAAACCATTAAATTAACAATCTCACATCCGTCATGGATATCACTCACCGAATCCACGTCTACTAGCATAGCATGGCATAATAAGCAAACGTAGAAGTAACTCCCAAAGGTTTGATAATAAACAGGTAATAGATACTACCTCATCTACTTCCCATCCCACAATTTAATTAGATCCTAATCATGCAATGTGTGAGGATTGATCTAATGCAATAAAACTGGGTAGTAGAAAAGGTATGATCAAAGTGTTACTTGCCTTGCTGACGATCCGCGAAACCTAACGATTCGAAGTAACAGGCGGCGCACTCCGGGTATTCTATCGCAGACAAACAAACAAGCATACAATAAGTACTCATCTAATGCACAGGTAAAACTTAAATAAGAGATCTAACCAGAAGGTTCAACTTAAGAACTCCGGTTGGCAAAAAGAATCAAATCGAATGAAGCAACGAAAGACAAACGACGAAAGAAAACAACTTTGTTCTAGTAATCTGGATCTAGGGAAAATTTTACAGTAGCAAAATCTTGTTTAAGTTGATTAAACGGATAGAGGGTTTCGAGACGAAACTCTAGGCGCTTGAATCGCCTGATTCCGATAAACGAGCGAAAAGTTAAAATAAAATGAAAATCGGATCAGGAATCGCGATCAGAAAAATCGCAGATTTAATCCGAGAAAAAGAAAAACGACGAACGCCGAATTTTTTCTCTCTTTTTTTCGGCACGGAAAACGAGGCGCGACGAACCTCAGGTGGCGGAATCATCGTCGGTGGCGGCGGCGGCTCCGGCGGCGCGCACGGATCGAGGCGGGGCTGATGGGCTGGGGCGGCTCAGGGCGGCGCTATTTAAAGGCTGCCCCCGGGCGGTGTCCCGCTCGGGTACGGCCCGAAGTCGGTTCGTTTTTTTAATTATTCCACTCGGAAGAAAAATAAAAAGAAATACTAAACGGACTCCAAAAATTCCGAAATAAATTTTCACGGGCTTCTAAAATCAAGCCTCACAGGGTGAACATTTATTTGGGACCTAAATGCAATTTGGAAAAACGCACTTTTTTCCTAAATTCAAATAAAACACTGAAAAACTCCGAAATAAAATCTTATTTGATTTTATTATTAAATCCTCAATATTTCTTTATTTTGGGAAAGTCATTTTATTCCCTCTCTCATATTTTTGTAGTAGAAATAACTGATAATAAAATAAATAAAATCAAATGATCCTATTCTCAAAATTTGAGAAAACTCAAATATGAAAATAACGAAATCCCCAACTCTCTCCGTGGGTCATTGAGTTGCGTAGAATTTCTAGGATCAACCAAAATGCAAAATAAAATATGATATGCATGATGATCTAATGTATAACATTCCAAATTGAAAATTTGGGATGTTACAAACCTACCCCCCTTAAGATGAATCTCGCCCTCGAGATTTGGGTTGGCTAGAAAATAGGTGAGGGTGGTCTTTGAGCAAATCTTCCTCTCGTTCCCAGGTGGCTTCATCCTCCGTGTGGTGGCTCCACTGAACTTTGCAAAACTTAATAACCTTGCTGCGAGTAACTCGGCTGGCAAACTCGAGAATCTTAACTGGTTTCTCCTCGTAGGTCAAATCGTTATCCAACTGAATAGTTTCCAATGGCACTGTGTCTCTCAATGGTATGTCAGCCATCTCCACGTGACACTTCTTTAACTGAGAAACGTGGAACACATCATGAACTCCTGACAATCCTTCGGGCAATTCCAACTTGTAGGCCACTTCTCCCATACGCTCCAAAACTCGATATGGTCCTACAAATCGTGGTGCTAACTTCCCTTAACTCCAAAACGCTTTGTTCCCCGAAGTGGAGATACTCGAAGATAAGCTCTGTCTCCGACTTCGTAAACTGTCTCCTTGCGTTTAGAATCCGCATAACTCTTCTGTCTGCACTGGGCTACCTTGAGCCTATCACGAATCAGCTTCACCTTCTCTTCAGACTCTTTAATCAAGTCAGGACCAAACAACTGGCGGTCTCCAACTTCGTCCCATGACAACGGTGTCCTGCACCTCCTTCCGTACAAAGCTTCGAAAGGGGCCTTCTTTAAACTGGTTTGATAAGTGTTGTTGTAAGAGAACTCTGCATATGGCAAATTATCGTCCCAACTAGATCCATAATCTAGCGCACAAGCTCTCAGCATATCCTCCAAAATCTGATTGACTCTCTCGGTCTGTCCATCTGTCTGTGGATGAAAAGCTGTACTGAATTCTAGCCTGGTTCCCAAAGTTTCATGCAACTGCTTCCAGAACTTTGAGGTAAACTAGGTTCCTCTATCTGATACGATACTCCTTGGAACTCCATGCAGACATACGATCCTGGTCATGTATATCTTTGCCAACTTAGCACTGGTGTAAGTGGTCTTTACTGGGATGAAATGAGCTACTTTCGTCAATCGATCAACTACAACCCAAATCGAGTCATAGCCTAAACGAGTCTTGGGCAATCCCGTGATAAAATCCATGCCTAGCTTATCCCACTTCCATTCGGGTATCGGCAATGGTTGTAACAATCCTGCTGGCTTCTGATGCTCTGCCTTTACTCTCTGACATACATCACAAACTGCTACATACTTCGCTATTTCCTTCTTCATTCCGGTCCACCAGAAAATATCCTTCAAATCCAGATACATCTTGGTATTTCCTGGGTGAATTGAATACGGTGAGTCATGTGCCTCTTGCAAAATCAACTTCCTGATCTCCGGGTCATTGGGCACATAAACGCGGTCTTCAAACCATGGGGTGTCGTGCTCATCCTCACGGAATCCTTTAGCTTTTCCTTTGCTCAGTTTCTCCTTTATAGCGGCAATCTCTTTGTCAGCTTTCTGAGCTTCCCTGATTTTATCCATCAAGGTTGACTGAATCTCCATTGCTGCTATGTAACCTCTCGGAACTATTTCCAAACATAGTTCGCGAAGATTTTCTGCTAACTCCTTGGGTATTTCTCCCATCATTAACGTATTGACATGGCTCTTACAGCTTAATGCGTCAGCTACTACATTAGCCTTTCCGGGGTGGTAATGCAATCTCATATCATAATCCTTGATGAGCTCCAACCATCTCCTTTGTCTGAGGTTTAACTCCTTCTGTGTGAAAATGTACTTCAAACTCTTATGATCCGTGTACACCTCACAATGATTTCCAATGAGAAAATGTCTCCATGTCTGCAATGCATGCACTACGGCTGCTAACTCCAAATCATGCGTAGCATAATTCAACTCATGAGGCTTTAGTTGTCTTGAGGCATATGAAACAACTCTCCCTTCCTGCATAAGCACTGATCCAAGTCCTCGACGTGAAGCGTCACAATACACCTCATAATCTTTGGTCTGGTCTGGCAGAATCAACACTGGTGAGGTAACCAAACGTTTCTTCAACTCCTGGAAACTAGCCTCACATTCCTCTGTCCATATGAACTTGGTATCTTTCTTCAACAACTCAGTCATAGGCTTCGCAATCTTTGAGAAATTCTCAATAAATCTCCGGTAGTATCCTGCAAGTCCAAGAAAACTCCGGATCTCTCCAACTGTTGTTGGGGCTTCCCACTTGGTCACGGTTTCAACTTTAGTGGGATCAACTGCTATACCTTCTCCGGATATAACATGTCCAAGGAATCCTACTTCCTTCAACCAAAACTCACATTTGCTGAACTTGGCATATAATTGATGTTCTCTGAGCTTTCCAAGTACCAAACGCAAATGCTCCTTATGTTCGTCTTCATTCTTCGAATAAACCAGGATATCATCAATGAACACTACGACGAACTTATCCAATAACTCCATAAACACTTTGTTCATCATGTTCATAAAATAGGCAGGTGCGTTAGTAAGACCAAATGACATAACGGTATACTCATACAGCCCATATCTGGTGGTAAAAGCTGTCTTCGGAATATCCTGTTCTCGAATCTTCAACTGGTGGTACCCTGATCGCAGATCGATCTTGGAAAATACCTTAGCTCCTTGCAATCGATCGAAAAGATCACTGATCATTGGTAGTGGGTACTTGTTCTTGATCGTTACTTCATTCAATCCTCGATAATCAACAACCTTCCTTAACGATCCATCCTTCTTCTCCACCAGAAGTACTGGCGATCCCCAAGGCGAAGAACTTGGGCGAATATATCCTTTATCCAGTAACTCCTTAATCTGCTTCTTAATTTCCACCAAATCCTTTGCTGTCATCCTATATGGTCTCTTTGATATTGGCCCTGTGCCTGGCAATAGCTCAATCAAAAACTCAATATCTCTATCCGGTGGCATGCCTGGCAACTCCTCTGGAAATACATCAGGGAAATCTCTTACCACTGGTACTTCCTCCTACACAACTCCTGTTAAGCAATTTACTTGAGTCCTCTTTGACACATGCCGGGATACATACTTGATCCTTCTCCCTTCTGGTGTGGTAAGCAAAATTGACTTACTAGCACATTCAATATTCCCTTCATACTTTGATAACCAATCCATGCCTAATATCACATCCAATCCTTGGGATTCCAATACTATTAGGTCTGAGGGAAAAACATAGTTACCGATCCTTAATGGTAACCGATCACACCATAGACTAGCCACATACTCTGCTCCGGGTGAGGTTACTAACATGGGTGACCTAAGGGCTTGGGTTGATAGGTTATACTTATCCACAAATCCCCTTGAGATGTATGAATGCGATGCGCCAGTATCAAAAAGAATGAGTGCAGTAAATGACTTAACCAAAAACTTACCTATTACTGCATCGGGCTGAGCTTCAACCTCCTCCACGCTAACGTGGTTCACCTGTCCCCTGTTGAAAGGGTTCGGCTTCTTCCCAGAACTTCCATTGCTATTTCCATTTTGTAATTCAGGACATTCATTGGCATAATGTCCAGTCTTCGAACACTTAAAGCAAGTGACTTGGCTTAGGTCCTTCTTGGCTGGGGTTGAGGGGTTGGTGCGGTTCTGGCCGTTGCTTCCTCCGTTGCCATTACCATTCTTGGTGCCATTGTGATTGTGCGAGCTACCTCCTCCATGGGTATGCTGAAAATGTCCTCCCGGTCTAGGGGTAAAACATGGCTTCTGCTGAGCTCCTGAATTATACTTTCCTTGTCCATACTTCCTCTTGCGATTCTCAATCTGCTGCTGCTTCCCTTCAATCATAAGAGCACGATCTACCAACTCCTGGTAGTTGTTGGAAGTTTCTACCATCAACTGCATGCTCAACTCATCATTCAGTCCTTCCAGAAACTTCTACTGCTTAGCTGCATCCGTAGCGACGTCATCTGGGGCATAACGTGCTAACTTACTAAATTCCTCCACATACTGGCCAACTGTCCATCCTCCTTGGCGCAAGTTGTGAAACTCACGCTTCTTCATGGCCATAGCTCCTGCTGAAACATGTGCAGTACGAAAAGCCTGCTGAAACTGGTCCCATGTGACAGTGTCGACTGGGAAAGTGGCTGTGAAATTCTCCCACCATGATGCTGCGGGTCCTTCTAACTGATGTCGGCAAACTTCACCTTCTCCGCATCTGTGCATCCTACTGTGGTCAACTCCCTAGCTGTCTTGCGGAGCCAATCATCTGCTACTATCGGCTCGGTGCTACTGAAAAACACCGGCGGATGCAGCCTAAGAAAACGGGCTAAGTGGTCAACAGGTGGTGGTGGTGGGTTGTTGTTGTTGTTCCCCTGATTCTGATTCTGGACTAGCAACTGCATCAATGTGTTCTGCTGCTGGATCAACTGGGTGAGCTCCGGTGGAAAGGCAAATCCGGGGTCATGTCTCGGAGGCATCTGAGGGTTTAGAAAAGATGAGATATAAGAATAGAGGGGGTCTAAAGAGAAAACACTACCCATATGCACATGAGGCAAAAGCAAACAATTCACTTCAATCAATCAAACAAGGGCATACAATCGATCTATCTATCGCAAAAGTGATCAGACTACTATATTTACATGGTGGACTACTACTACTGATGAGGTGGTCTACTAGAAATATTCTACGGTCGTTGACTCCATGATATCTGCTCCAGCTTCATCAACATATTCATCATCGCTACTATCTGGTTCCGAATCGGTGTCGTCGATGATGATGTAGTCTTCCGGGCTAATCTCCTGGGGCTCTTCGTCTTCATCTACTGGCGTAGGGTCTCCCATAAATATTCCAATCTTCTTGATCAGGTCGTCATTCTTCTCCACCAATACTTTAATTTCCTCTTCATAATCTTCACGTGTAGCCTTGAGTTCTTCCTCCAGTTCCTTGATTCTAGTCTTTGCCTTCTTCAGGTCTATCATGTCGGCGCACATCTGGTTCTCCTGTTGTCGAATATGCTGATTTAACTCCTGGAGAAAAGCTGTGATTCATCTATCCTTCCTGGTGCTGATCATCTCCCAGTGCTCATCTCGGCGCCCACAAATCTGGTAGATAGTATCCTTGAGATCCTTGCGGCAGACTTCTCCAATGCGTCCCATGGCGATGTGAGCTGCCATGCTCTTTCCTAGACTCCAAGTTGGTGCATCAAAAGAAAATTCTATGGGCTCAGTGACTGGCATGAACGTCCTTCCTGGAACTTGAACTTGAATCATCCAGCGCTCTTCTTCAGGTAAAGTGGCGTTGTAGGTTCCCGTGAAGCTTGGTACTCCTATGTTCAGGTATCTAGTGACTTCCTTCAAGTGTCGTCCAAAGGGTGTATCTTCATCCGGTTGCGTGAACTTATTCCTTGGATCCGCCATCCTATAGAGTAGAAAAAGATGCGAGGTCACAAGAGAAGAGAGTGAATAGTGATCTAGGTCTTATGCTTAGTGGTCGTGTCCTACAGTCAGCGTGTGCTCTGATACCATCTCTGTAGCGACCAGACCTCAAACAGTCTGATCTCTGTGCTCCGGTGTCATCCCTGGATCAGTAATGCTGACACCACACAGTACTCGGAGGATTTATAGCAGAGTAGCAATCACACACTTATTACATCAAGTGTCTCAAAAGAGAACTTATTACAATAAATATGGCTTAAGGCCATCTAATAACTATAACAGCGGAAGGCTTGGAAGATAAGTGAGTCCATCAACTCCGACGGCATCACTGAGTATAGAACCACGACCTAAAAACTCCTTAATCATCATCTGAAAAGTCTGCAACATTAACGTTGCAGCCTGAAACGGGTCGGCACATGGAATATGCTGGCAAGGTAACACATAGAGAGTAATGGAATGAAACAGCTATACTATATGCATATTTGGCTGGTGGAAAGCTCTATGGTTATAGTTTTGCGTAAAGCCAATTTTTCCCTACTTCAAAGGAATAAATTTATTTAACTATCATGGTGGTTGTTAAACATTGAGAATGGTTGATAGCATTCTCAATCCCAATTAAGCATCATCATTAAACATAACCCAACAAAATTAATTTAGAGTAACATGTTGAGATTCACATGAAAATCCAAGTACTAGATACTCAAGATGTCCATAACCGGGGACACGGCTAACCATGATTAGTTTATTACACTCTGCAGAGGTTTGCGCACTTTTCCCCACAAGACTCGATCGCCTCCGTTTGGTTTCTCGCACTACATGGTGTTTGAGAAGACGGATGACCGAGACATAGTCTTTCAGAAGCGCTAACACCTTACGATGGGTAGACCGTACCACCTACATCCCCTACATCTGCTAGTCTACCACTGTAAGAGTTCGCACGACTTAGTCAACTATGCTAGAGCCCATAATAGCTTGTGGCTGCACACGGAAGTTTCTAGTATGAATAGTCTCATAATCCCTTTGAGCCTGGGTGGCGGTCCAAAAGAAAACAGGCAAGTCCTGGAATACCCAGGTGCCTCAATCCACCCAGATGTGTGTTTAAGTTGCCACCTTAGATAAACCATTAAATTAACAATCTCACATCCGTCATGGATATCACTCACCGAATCCACGTCTACTAGCATAGCATGGCATAATAAGCAAACGTAGAAGTAACTCCCAAAGGTTTGATAATAAACAGGTAATAGGTACTACCTCATCTACTTCCCATCCCACAATTTAATTAGATCCTAATCATGCAATGTGTGAGGATTGATCTAATGCAATAAAACTGGGTAGTAGAAAAGGTATGATCAAAGTGTTACTTGCCTTGCTGATGATCCGCGAAACCTACGATTCGAAGTAACAGGCGGCGCACTCCGGGTATTCTATCGCAGACAAACAAACAAGCATACAATAAGTACTCATCTAATGCATAGGTAAAACTCAAATAAGAGATCTAACCAGAAGGTTCAACTTAAGAACTCCGGTTGGCAAAAAGAATCAAATCGAACGAAGCAACGAAAGACAAACGACGAAAGAAAACAACTTTGTTCTAGTAATCTGGATCTAGGGAAAATTTTACAGTAGCAAAATCTTGTTTAAGTTGATTAAACGGATAGAGGGTTTCGAGACGAAACTCTAGGCGCTTGAATCGCCTGATTGATAAACGAGCGAAAAGTTAAACTAAAACGAAAATCGGATCAGGAATCGCGATCAGAAAAATCGCGGATTTAATCCGAGAAAAAGAAAAACAACGAACGCCGAAATTTTTTCTCTCTCTTTTTTTTGGCACGGAAAACGAGGCGCGACGAACCTCGGGCGGCGGAATCGTCGGCGGTGGCGGCGGCGGCTCCAGCGGTGTGCACGGATCGAGGCGGGGCTGATGTGCTGGGGCGGCTCGGGGCGGCGCTATTTGAAGGCTGCCCCCGGGCGGTGTCCCGCTCGGGTACGGCCCGAAGTCGGATCGTTTTTTTAATTATTCCGCTCGGAAGAAAAATAAAAAGAAATACTAAACGGACTCCAAAAATTCCGAAATAAATTTTCACGGGCTTCTAAAATCAAGCCGCATAAGGTGAACATTTATTTGGGACCTAAATGCAATTTTGAAAAACACACTTTTTTCCTAAATTTAAATAAAACACCGAAAAACTCCGAAATAAAATCTTATTTGATTTTATTATTAAATACTCAATATTTCTTTATTTTGGGAAAGTCATTTTATTCCCTCTCTCATATTTTTGTTGTAGAAATAATTGATGATAAAATAAATAAAATCAAATGATCCTATTCTCAAAATTTGAGAAAACTCAAATATGAAAATAACGAAATCCCCAACTCTCTCCGTGGGTCATTGAGTTGCGTAGAATTTCTAGGATCAACCAAAATGCAAAATAAAATATGATATGCATGATGATCTAATGTATAACATTCCAAATTGAAAATTTGGGATGTTACACCCATCAATAGATATCAATGTGAGTGAGTAGGGATTGCCATGCAACGGATGCACTAGAGCTATAAGTGTATGAAAGCTCAACAAAAGAAACTAGTGGGTGTGCATCCAACTCGTTGGCTCATGAAGACCTAGGGCATTTTGAGGAAGCCCATCATTGGAATATACAAGCCAAGTTCTATAATGAAAGATTCCCACTAGTATATGAAAGTGACAACATAGGAGACTCTCTATCATGAAGATCATGGTGCTACTTTGAAGCACAAGTGTGGTAAAAGGATATTAGCATTGTCCCTTCTCTCTTTTTCTCTCATTTTTCTGGGCCTTCTCCCCCTTTTTTATGGACTTTCTTTTTTATCTTTATTTATTTATTTATTTCATCCGGAGTCTCATCCCGACTTGTGGGGGAATCATAGTCTCCATCATCCTTTCCTCACTTGGGACAATGCTCTAATAATGATGATCATCACACTTTATTTACTTACAACTCAAGAATTACAACTCGATACTTAGAACAAAATATGACTCTATGTGAATGCCTCCGGCGGTGTACCGGGATGTGCAATGATGCATGGGTGACATGTATGAAGAATTATGAACGGTGGCTTTGCCACAAATACGATGTCAACTACATGATCATGCAAGCAATATGACAATGATGGAGCGTGTCATAATAAACGGAACGATGGAAAGTTGCATGGCAATATATCTCGGAATGGCTATGGAAATGCCATAAAAGGTAGGTATGGTGGCTGTTTTAAGGAAGGTATATGGTAGGTTTATGGTACCGGCGAGAGTTGCGCGATACTTAGAGAGGCTAGCAATGGTGGAAGGGTGAGAGTGCGTATAATCCATGGACTCAACATTAGTCATAAAGAACTCACATACTTAATGCAAAAATCTATTAGTCATCGAAACAAAGTACTACGCGCATGCTCCTAGGGGGGTAGATTGGTAGGAAAAGACCATCGCTCGTCCCCGACCGCCACTCATAAGCAAGGATATCAATAAATAAATCATGCTCTGACTTTGTCACATAATGGTTCACCATACGTGCATGCTACGGGAATCACAAACTTCAACACAAGTATTTCCCAAATTCACAACTACTCAACTAGCATGACTCTAATATCACCATCTCCATATCTCAAAACAATTATCAAGTATAAAACTTCTCTTAGTATTCAATGCACTTTATATGAAAGTTTTTATAATGCCATGTCGTTCTAAAGGACTATCAAAATAATATAAGTGAAGCATGAGAGATGAATTATTTCTATAAAATAAAACCACCGCCATGCTCTAAAAGATATAAGTGAAGCACTAGAGAAAATGACAAACTACTCCGAAAGATATAAATGAAGATCAATGAGTAGTCGAATAATTATGCAACTATGTGAAAACTCTCTAACATTTAAGAATTTCTGATCTTGGTATTTTATTCAAATATCAAGCAAAATAAAATAAAATAAAATTATGCTCCAAGCAAAACACATATCATGTGGTGAATAAAAATATAGTTCCAAGTAAAGTTATCGATAAACGAAGACGATAGAGGGGATGCCTTCCGGGGCATCCCCAAGCTTAGGCTCTTGGTTGTCCTTGAATATTACCTTAGGATGCCTTGGGAGTCCCCAAGCTTAGGCTCTTTCCACTCCTTATTCCATAGTCCATCGAATCTTTACCCAAAACTTGAAAACTTCACAACACAAAACTTAACAGAAAACTCGTAAGCTCCGTTAGTGAAAGAAAACAAAACACCACTTCAAGGTACTATTGTGAACTCATTATAAATTCACATTGGTGTAATATCTACTGTATTCCAACTTCTCTATGGTTCATACCCTCCGATACTACTCATAGATTCATCAAAATAAGCACACAACACATGGAAAACAGAATCTGTCAAAAACAGAATAGTCTGTAGTAATCTGTATCAAACATATACTTATGGAGCTCATAAAATTCTCAAATAAATTTATGGACGTGAATAATTTATCTATTAATCATATTCAAAAATAATTAACTAAATATCACTCACCAATAAAAAATGGCAGCAATTCTCGTGAGCTCTAAACTTTCTGTTTTTTACAGCAAGATCAACAAGACTTCCCCCAAGTCTTCCCAACGGTTCTACTTGGCACAAACACTAATTAAAACATAAAAACTCAATCATAACAGAGTCTAGATAAATTATTTATTGCTAAACAGGATCAAAAAGCAAGTAACAAAAATAAAGTTGGGTTACCTCCCAACAAGCGCTATTGTTTAACGCCCCTAGCTAGGCATGATGATTTTAATGATGCTCATATAAAAGATAAGAATTATAACATAAAGAGAGCATCATGAAGAATGCCTAGCACATTTAAGTATAACCCACTTCCTATGCATAGGGATTTTTTGATCAAACAACTTGTGGGAACAATAATCAACTTGCATAAGAAGGTAAAACAAGCATAACTTCCGGATTTTAAACACATAGAGAGGAAACTTGATATTATTGCAATTCATACAAGCATATATTCCTCCCTCATAATAAATTTCAGTAGCATCATTAATGAATTAAACAATATAACCATCACATAAAGCACTCTTTTCATGATGCACAAGCATAGAAAATTTACTACTCTCCACATAAGCAAGATTCTTCTCAATTGGAATAGTGGGAGTATCATAAGAGACTCGAATACTATAAATTGCTTCCACATTAAAAGAGTAATGTTCAGAAAAAGGGTAATCATAATCATGACAAGTTTTATAAATATAATCATCACTACTTTTTATAGTATAAGTGTCATCACAATAATCATCATAGGTAGCAACTTTGTTGTCATCATAATGTATTGAAACCTCTTCCAAGATAGTGGAATCATTACTAAATAAAGTCATGACCTCTCCAAATCCACTTTCATAATTATCACAATAAGATTCAACAGTCTCCAAAATAGTGGGATCATTACTTCCTAAAGTTGACACTCTTCCAAACCCACTTTCATCAATATAATCATCATAAGTAGGAGGCATGCTATCATTATTATAAATTTGCATATCAAAACTTGAGAGACTAAAAATATCATCCTCATTAAACGTAGAATCCCCAAGCTTGGGACAAACATTAATTGCATCAAATATATTCTCAAAACATCATCTTCATCAAACATAGAATCCCCAAGCTTGGGCCTTTTCATATCATAAGCATAATCACTCTCATCATTAATAGTATGGATAGCACCAATAGTATAGCAATTATCATCATCACAATGAGCAATAGGAGCAACATCATTTGGGAGACATACCTTTCTACCTTTGCTTCTCCATCTTTTCTTTTTCTTCTTCACATCATGTGTGGGTTCAATCCTCTTTTTGGAGCTCCTTATTAATGAGATTGGTTGAATAGAAGGCTCCTCCTCGTTACCTGATTCATCATAAGAAATAATAGGAGGATATTGGGAAGTCTCTTCCCTTTCATTAGTATTCTCTTAATCTTCTATTTGTTTTCATTTCGTTATATACTTGACAATATAAGGATTTTCAATGCAATTCACCACACAATACATATAAATTTCCTCTAGATCAAAATTAAGAACTCTATCAAGGGCAAATTCTGGAATAACCTTACATATACGTTTCATTACTTCATAACCCAAGAGCAAACTAAGTTCATTATGATGTGCAAGGGAAATCGAGTCAACACAATTTTTGGACATGATACGATCATGAAATAATTTGCATTGGGTACTGAAATGATCACGTTCATTGCAAAGTTCACAAGTATGGCTAAGAAAGTTTAAATTTTCAGCACAAACATCTAGCCTTTCTTGCAACCATTTAGTTTCCAAATACTTATGCCTCTTGCAAAACCTATTTTCCCTAATTGGTGTGTACTTGCAAACTCTATGCACTCCACAAAAGTTGACATGCTTATAAGAGACATTTTCATCAAGACTAGTGCAATCATCATTAGTACTATGGATATTCAAGGAGTTCATACTAACAACATTGCAATCATGCTCATCATTAAAAGATTTAGTGCCAAACATTTTATAGACTTCTTCTTCTAGCACTTGAGCACAATTTTCCTTTCCATCATTCTCACGAAAGATATTAAAAAGATGAAGCGTATGAGGCAAACTCAATTCCATTTTTTTGTAATTTTCTTTTATAGAATAAATTAGTGATAAAACAAGAAATAAAAAAGATTCGATTGCAAGATCTAAAGATATACCTTCAAGCACTCACCTCCCCGGCAACGGCGCCAGAAAAGAGCTTGATGTCTACTACACAACCTTCTTCTTGTAGACGTTGTTGGGCCTCCAAGTGCAGAGGTTTGTAGGACAGTAGCAAATTTCTCTCAAATGGATGACCTAAGGTTTATCAATCCGTGGGAGGCGTAGGATGAAGATGGTCTCTCTCAAACAACCCTGCAACCAAATAACAAAGAGTATCTTGTGTCCCCAACACACACAATACAATGGTAAATTGTATAGGTGCACTAGTTCGGCGAACAGATGGTGATACAAGTGCAATATGGATAGTAGATAATGGTTTTTGTAATCTGAAATTATAAAAACGGCATGGTAGCAAAGTGGTAAAAGTGAGCACAGATGGTATTGCAATGTGTTGAAACAAGACCTAGGGTTCATACTTTCACTAGTGCAAGTTATCTCAACAATAATAACATAATTGGATCATATAACTATCCCTTAATATGCAACAAAGAGTCACTCCAAAGTCACTAATAGCGGAGAACAAACAAATAGATTATTGTAGGGTACAAAACCACCTCAAAGTTATCCTTTCTGATCGATCTATTCAAGAGTCTGTAGTAAAATAATATGAAGCTATTCCTTCCGTTCAATCTATCATAGAGTTCGGACTAGAATAACACCTTAAGACACAAATCAACCAAAACCCTAATGTCACCTAGATACTCCAATGTCACCTCAAGTATCACTGGGTATGATTATACGATATGCATCACACAATCTCATATTCATCTATTCAACCAACACAAAGAACTTCAAAGAGTGCCCAAAGTTTCTACCGGAGAGTCAAGACGAAAACGTGTGCCAACCCCTATGCATAAGTTCATGAGGTCACGGGACTCGAAAGTTGATCACCAAAACATGCATCAAGTGGATCACGTGATATCCCATTGTCACCATAGATAAGCACATGCAAGACATACATCGAGTGGTCTCAAATCCTTAAAGACCCAATCCGATAAGATAACTTCAAAGGGAAAACTCAATCCATCACAAGAGAGTAGAGGGGGAGAAACATCATAAGATCCAACTATAATAGCATCGTACCACCTCAAGAACACGAGAGAGAGAGAGAGAGATAGAGATCAAACACATAACTACTGGTACATACACTCAGCCCCGAGGGAGAACTACTCCCTCCTCGTCATGGAGAGCGCCGGGATGATGAAGATGGCCACCGGAGAGGGATTACCCCTCCGGCAGGGTGCCGGAACGGTTCTAGATTGGTTTTCGGTGGCTACGGAGGCTTCTGGCGGCGGAACTCCCGATCTATTCTGTTCCCCGATGTTTCTAGGGTATATTGATATATATAGGCGAAAGAAGTCGGTCAGGGGAGCCATGAGGGGCCCACGAGGGTGGAGGGTGTGCCTAGGGGGATGGGCGTGCCCCCTGCCTTGTGGCTGCCTCGTTGATTGCGTGACGTAAACTCCAAGTCTCCTGGATTGCTTCCATTCCAAAAATAACTTTCCCGAAGGTTTCATTCTGTTTGGACTCCATATGATATTCCTTTTCTTTGAAACACTGAAATAGGCAAGAAAACAACAATTTGGGATGGGCCTCCGGTTAATAGGTTAGTCCCAAAAATAATATGAAAGTGTAAAATAAAGCCCGTAAACATCCAAAACAGATAATATAATAGCATGGAACAATCAAAATTATAGATACGTTGGAGACGTATCAATCATATCCCTTTATTACCCAGTTTTATGCATTAGTTTCAAACCTCAAACATTGCATGAGTAGGTTTTGATAACATGTGGGTGTGGGAAGCAGTTGTTGAGGTAGGAACCTATTGTCTTATATCAAACCCCGGGTATTATACATTATGCCTATGCTACTTTGCTATGCTCGTAGACGTGGATTGGTATGTGAGATTCATGAAAGATGTGAGAGTTATATTTAACTATGGGAAACTTAAGGTGGCTACTTTAATACACATCTGGGTGGATTGGTTGTGGGCACCTGGGGAATCCAGTGTTTTCCTAGGAGATCCCGGGGTACCCGTGTGATCATCCTATGGAATGCCACCTAGGATCAAAGGGATCATAAGAATATTCATGCTAGAAACTTCTGTGTGCAGCCCCATGCCATTATGGGCTCTGGCATAGTTGAGTAAGTTGTGGGAATCCTTTCCATGATGGGCCAGTAGATGTAGGGGATTGTAAGTGTACCGGCCTATCTATCGGTTAAGGGGACCTCTTCAGAAAGACTATGTCTCGATCATCCGTTTTTCAAACATCATGCGGTGCGAGAAATACAACGAAGGAGATCTAGTCTTGTGGGGAAAAGTGCGCAAACCTCTGTAGAGTGTATAAACTAATCATGGTTAGCCGTGTCCCCAGTTATGGAAATCTTGAATATCTGGTACTTGAATTATTGTTTGATCTCATCACTTTACTTAAATGAATTTGTTGGGTTATTATCATTATATTGGGATTGAGTTGGTATTGGGATTGAGTTGGGGGTACCTTCTCAATAATGACATAAACTTTGTAGTTAAATAAAATCTAATCCTTTGTTGTAGGGAAAAATTAGCTTTATGCAAATGATAACCATAGAGACTCCACCAGCAAAATATGCATGTAGTGGTAGCTGTTATTCATTGCTCTATAGTGTTATCTTGCCAGCATATTCCATGTGCTGACCTACACGGCTGCAACGTCTTGATACGTCTCCGTCGTATCTACTTTTCCAAACACTTTTGCCCTTATTTTGGACTCTAACTTGCATTATTTGAATGGAACTAACCCAGACTGACGTTGTTTTCAGCAGAATTGCCACGGTGTTATTCTTCTGCAGAAATAAAAGTTCTCAGAATGACCTGAAAATCAATGGAAATTATTTTTGGAATATATAAAAAATACCAGAAGAAGAATCCATGTCAGGGGGCCCACACCCTGTCCACGAGGTGGGGGCACGCCCCCTGCCTCGTGGGCCCCCTGATGCTCCACCGACCTCAACTACAACTCCGTATATTCGTGTTCGGGGAGAAAAAAATCAGAGAGAAGGATTCATCGCATTTTACGATACAGAGCCGCCGCCAAGCCCTAAACTCTCTCGGGAGGGCTGATCTGGAGTCCGTTCGGGGCTCCGGAGAGGGGAATCTGTCGCCATCGTCATCATCAACCTTCCTCCATCACCAATTCCATGATGATCACCGCCGTGCGTGAGTAATTCCATCGTAGGCTTGCTGGACGATGATGGGTTGGATGAGATTTATCATGTAATCGAGTTAGTTTTGTTAGGGTTTGATCCCTAGTATCCACTATGTTCTGAGATTGATGTTGCTATGACTTTGCTATGCTTAATGCTTGTCACTAGGGCCCGAGTGCCATGATTTCAGATCTGAACCTATTATGTTTTCATGAATATATGTGAGTTCTTGATCCTATCTTGCTAGTCTATAGTCACCTACTATGTGTTATGACCCAGCAACCCCGAAGTGAGAATAATCGGGACCACTCCCGGTGATGATCGTAGTTTGAGGAGTTCATGCATTCACTATGTGTTAATGCTTTGGTCCGGTACTCTATTAAAAGGAGGCCTTAATATCCCTTAGTTTCCAATAGGACCCCGCTGCCATGGGAGGGTAGGACAAAAGATGTCATGCAAGTTCTTTTCCATAAGCAGTATGACTATATTCGGAATACATGCCTACATTACATTGATGAACTAGAGCTAGTTCTGTCACCCTATGTTATGACTGTTACATGATCGATCGCATCTGGCATAATTATCCATCACCGATCCAATGCCTACGAGCTTTTCATATATTGTTCTTTGCTTATTTACTTTTCCGTTGCTACTGTTACAATCACTACAAAACCCAAAAATATTACTTTTGCTACCATTACCACTACTATCATATTACTTTGCTACTAAATACTTTGTTGTAGATACTAAGTTTCCAGGAGTGGTTGAATTGACAACTCAGTTGCTAATACTTGAGAATATTCTTTGGCTCCCCTTGTGTCGTATCAATAAATTTGGGTTGAATACGCTACCCTCGAAAACTGTTGCGATCCCCTATACTTGTGGGTTATCAAGACTATTTTTTGGCGCCATTGCCGGGGAGCATAGCTCTATTCCTTGAGTCACTTGGAATTTATATCTGCTTATCATTATGAAGAACTTGAAAGATCAAACAATCAATATTTTCCCCTCAACTACGAGGGGAGGTAAGTAACTGTCATCTAGCTCTGCACTTGATTCACCTTCTGTTTTGAGTAAACTTGCGACACCTATACATGCAATTGATTCTGATAGGTCGCATGTTATTGATGATGCCACTTCTACTTTGCATGATACTTATGATGAAACTACTTCTATGCTTGATACTACTGTGCCACTAGGTGAATTTCTTGATGAACAACTTGCTAGGGCTAGAGAGAATGAAATTATTGAAACTGATAATGTAGATGAAAGTGATGATGAAGATTCTCCCCCTAGATATGAATTTCCTGTTGTTCCCGAGGGTTATGTTATGGATGAAGAAACTGCTAGAGACTTTCTTGCCTGCAATGATAGAAGTGATCTTATGAAATTATTAGCAAGCTAAAAGAAAAATATCTGAATGCTAGAATGAAATATGATCTTGCTTATGCTACTTCACCTATCTTTATTACTGATAAGGATTATGATTTCTCCGTTGATCCCGAGATAATTACTTTGGTTGAATCTGATCCTTTCTATGGCTATGAATCTGGAACTGTTGTGGCACATCTTACTAAATTAAATGGTATAGCTACCGTGTTCACTAATGATGAGAAAACTCGCTACTATTATATCCTTCAATTATTTTCGTTCTCATTAAAGGATGATGCTAAGATATGGTTTAATTCTCTTGATCCTGGTTGTGTGCGTAGTCCCCAGGATATGATTTATTACTTCTCTGCTAAATATTTCCCCACTCATAAGAAACAAGCTGCTTTAAGGGAAATATATAATTTTATGCAAATTGAAGAAGAGAGTCTCCCACAAGCTTGGGGGAGGCTTCTCCAATTACTTAATGCTTTGCCTGATCATCCTCTCAAGAAAAATGAAATACTGGATATCTTTTATAATGGACTAACCGATGTTTCCAGAGATTACTTGGATAGTTGTGTTGGTTGTGTTTTCAGGGAAAGAACTGTTGATCAAGCTGAATTGCTATTGAATAATATGTTGACTAATGAAAATAATTGGACACTTCCTGAACCAACTCCTAAGCCAACTCCAAAGAAAAGGGGTATTCTATTTCTCAGTCGTGAAGATATGCAAGAGGCAAAGAAATCTATGAAAGGAAAAGGTATAAAAGCTGAAGATGTTAAGAATTTACCTCCTGTTGAAGAAATACATGGTCTTAATTCACCACCTATTGAAGAAACACACGGTCTTGATAACCCGACACAGGTAGTAAAGGTAAATTCTCTCTATAGATATGATAAAGTTGAAATCCCTCCCGCTAAGTTTGCTAGCCAATGTTTGGATGAATTTGATAACTTTATGGTTAAGCAAGAAGATTTTAATGCTTATTTTGGTAGACAACTGAAACGCAATGCTTATATGATTGAACACTTGATTATATGGCTAGTGTTAAAGGTGAACTTAAACTTATTAGTAAACATGCTTCTATGGTTACCACTCAAGTAGAACAATTTCCTAAAGCTCAGAATGATTTGCTCAATGAATTAAATAATAAGAAGAATGATAATGCTGCTAGAGTTATGACTAGAGGTGGTAAAATGACTCAAGAACCTTTGTATCCTGAGGGCCATCCTAAGAGAATTGAGCAAGATTCTCAGAGAAATAACGTTGATGCACCTAATCCTTCTAAGAGGAAGAAAAAGAAAAATGATAGGACTTTGCATGCTTATAGTGAACCTGTTATTGACACACCTGACAATCCCAATGATATTTCTCTTTCTGATGCTGAAACACAATCTGCTAATGAACATGAACCTAGTGATAATGTTAATGATGATGTTCATGTTGATGCTCAACCTAGCAATAATAATGATGTAGAAATTGAACCTGCTGTTGATCTTGATAACCCACAATCAAAGAATCAACGTTATGATAAGAGAGACTTTGTTGCTAGGAAGCACAGTAAAGAAAGAGAACCATGGGTTCAGAAACCCATGCCTTTTCCTCCTAAACCATCCAAGAAAAAGGATGATGAGGATTTTGAGCACTTTGCTGAAATGATTAGACCTATCTTTTTGCGTATGTGTTTGGCTGGTATGCTTAAAATGAATCCTTATGCTAAGTATATGAAGGATATTTTTACAAATAAGATAAAGATACCGGAAGCTGAAATTTCCACCATGCTTGCTAATTATACTTTTAAGGGTGGAATACCAAAGAAACTTGGAGACCCAGGAGTACCAACTATACCATGCTCCATTAAAAGAAACTATGTTAAAACTGCTTTATGTGATCTTGGAGCCGGTGTTAGTGTTATGCCTCTCTCTTTATATCGTAGACTTGATTTGAATAAGTTGACACCTACTGAAATATCTTTGCAAATGGTTGACAAATCAACTGCTATACCTGTCGGTATTTGTGAGGATGTGCCTGTTGTGGTTGCAAACGTTACTATTTTAACGGACATTGTTATTCTTGATATTCCCGAGGACGATAGTATGTCTATTATTCTTGGAAGACCCTTTTTGAATACTGCAGGGGCTGTTATTGATTGCAACAAAGGCAATGAGCATACGGTACACTTTCCGAGGAAACAACCTCAAGTCCACAGTATCAATTCTATTGGAAAAATTCCAACTATTACTATTGGAGGTTTTGAATTTCCTCTTCCTACTGTCAAGAAGAAATAGGATATTCTTATTGTTGGGGACATGCATATCCCCGTTGAGAAAAAGATGAAGAGATTTTTGAGGGGCTCATCGAGCCGAAGCTCGAAGGATAAACAAAGTGAAGAGAACAAGAAGCCCAAGTATAATCTCCCTCATACTGCGGAGGTTCAGCCGTGTGAATGGCCTTGTGATGATTTCTTGACAGAAGCCAGGATTAATGAAGATTTTTATTATTTGGCTGAGTATGCAGGCCTCACCGCCTTCCTCTGTCGGCGTTCTGGGAACGGGGGTCCCCAGACTTGCCTGCCTGCAGCCTGCGGCGTGGCTCAAGCGGGGGCCCAGCGCGGCCCATCTTCATCAGCTCAAGCCCAAGACCCTCGCGAGGGGCCAAGCCTTGCAGGGCGGACGACAGGAAGCTTCCTCAGAGGCAGCCTCATTAGGAAGGCTCGCGAGGAGGCGGAGAGATCAAGGCAGGGGTATCTCGCGAGGAACCCATGACGCAAGCCATGACGATCGAGACTAGGCGGGCGCCAGGCGGGCGCCGGCCTGCGCAGTGTCCTTGTTTCCCCTTTGGTGCAAAGGGGGCAAGCACAGGCCAAGGCATCAGGCAAAGGTTGCCATTCCGGTGCAACCAGACCAAGACCAGTAGAGCGGCAGGATGGAGGTCACCGTGGAGCCCAAGACGGTGTCATCACCAGTACTTTTGGCAGCCGAAGACCACCTTTGGTCAGGATAACTTGTACTACATGTTCCCCTTCAAAATGGCCAATTGTTGGCACCGTTCCCGCTCATTATTTGGGGAGAGGCCCAGGGCCTCTATAAATAGAGCTAGCCACCACAGAGGGAAGGGACATCTAGAAATCTGGGAGAACCCTAGCAGAGACAGAGGGAGAGGCGACTGAACTCACCCCAGCAGTTCATCGCACTAGCTCAAGAACACCTCTCGTGAGGCTGTTCTTCCTTTGTACTGATCCTCATCAGCCCCTGAGGCAATCCACACACCACACACTGGAGTAGGGTATTACACCACAACGGTGGCCCGAACCAGTATAAACCTTGTGTCCCTTGTGTTGTTCGTGGTTTCCAGCTCAAATCATGCGAGGAGATTGGGTGTAGATCGTAGGGGAGAGATCTTTGCGCGCACCCCAGTGTTCGAACCTCAAGGGTCTGCCGGAACCCAAAATCCGACATTTGGCATGCCAGGTAGGGGTGCGCCGGAGTCCTCCCTCCTGACGACCCGCTCTCCCCCGACATCGCATCCTGCCCTCATGGAGGACAACGCGCCGCCCGCTCCAGCAACGGATGCCGACATAGGGGCCAGGGGGCTCCGGGCCTTGGCACCCGCCTTGCGACAGGTGCAGTGGCCGCGCAAGTTCAGGCCCGAGATGCCGCCGCGCTACGACGGCGCGACGGACCCGATGATTTTCCTGCTGGCGTACGAGGAGGCCGTCCTCGGAGCTGGGGGCGACGATCGGGTGATGGTCAACTGGTTACCCATGGCCCTCACCAGCATCCCACGCGCGTGGCTCCTCTACCTGCCGACGGCCTCTGTCACCTCCTAGGAGGAGCTGCGCGACCTCTTCCTCGCCCGTTTCGCCGCACCAGCGCCGCCCGTCGTCGCAGCTCTCCTGGGTGGCTCCCAGGCACCACCCTCCAGTCATCACGTCAAGCCGTTCGCCTGCCGGATCAGCACCGCCTCCAAGCGTCGAGAAGCCCCCGGGCTAGGTGGCGCCCGAGGCCGATCTAACCTTCGACTCGGAGGACCACCCCTTCAACCTCATTGGTTCGGGTGCGCTCCCGATGCTGTGCACCCCCACCATCTGCCAGGTGGCCGTCACCAGGACCCTCATCGACGGTGGTGCCGGCCTCAACATGCTCTTGGTGGAGGCCTTCAGCCTCCTCCACGTGCCGCCGGAGCGGCTCTAACCCAGCAGGCCTTTCTCGGGCGTCGGAGCCGGTTCCACCGCCTCCTTGGGACAGATCCGCCTCCCAGTGACCTTTGGCACCTGCGACAACTTCCGCACGGAGCTGATCGACTTCGACATCGCCCCCATCGGCCTCCCCTACAACGCCATCCTTGGCTATCCGGCCTTGGCTCGGTTCATGGCAGCAACTCACCCGGCGTACAACCTCATGAAGATGCCCGGGAGCAGCGGCGTCCTCATCGTGTCAGGAGACACAAGGGATGCGCTGCAGGTGCTCCGGCTTGTTTTCAGGGCGGCCTGCGGTGGCGCAGCCCACTAGCACCAACGCCCTTGAGCCCAAGGGGGCTGCGCCGGCTAAAAAGAAGCAGCTGTTCACTCAAGACAAGGAGGAAACCAAGCAAGTACCAGTCGACGAGGACGGGTCCACTGGTGCCACCTTCACCATAGGGGCCAACCTCGAGCCCGAGCAGGAGAAGGCCCTGATCAGGTTCTTGCGTGCAAACAAGAATGTGTTCGCGTGGGAACCAGATCAGTTAGCGGGGGTCCCAAGGGAAGTGATTGAGCATCACCTCAACGTGTGCCCCAATGTGCGCCCCGTGAAGCAGAAGGAAAGGCGGCAGTCTACTGAGAAACAGGCTTTCATCGTTCAGGAGACCCGGAAGCTAGAGGCGGCAGGGGTTATTCGCGAGGTCCACTACCCTAATTGGCTGGCTAATCCGGTCGTTGTGCCTAAGAAGGGAGGAAAAGAGCGCATGTGCGTCGACTTCACCAACCTCAACAAGGCCTGCTCGCAGGATCCATTTCCACTCCCCCGTATCGACCAGATAGTCGACTCCACCGCAGAGTGTGACCTATTGTGCTTCCTGGATGCCTTCTCGGGCTATCACCAGATCAAGATGGCGGTAGAAGACGTGGAGAAGACGGCTTTCCTGACCCCGTGTGGAGTGTACTGCTATACGTGCATGCCGTTTGGGCTGCACAATGCAGGCGCGACCTTTCAACGTCTGATGCACATCGCCTTAGGCTGGCAGCTCAGGAGGAACGCTGAAGCTTACGTCGATGACATTGTGGTGAAGTCTCGTGAGGCAAGAACCCTGATGCAGGACCTGGAAGAAACCTTTGCTAGCCTCAATGAAGTGGACCTACGGCTCAACCCAAAGAAGTGCATATTTGGAGTCCCCTCGGGCAAGCTCCTGGGTTTCCTCGTATCCCACAGGGGCATCGAGGCCAACCCGGAGAAGGTCAAGGCAGTCGAAGACATGAGCCCGCCGAGGACCCTCAGAGAAATGCAGAAGCTCACCGGGCGTGTGACTACGCTGGGGCGCTTCATCTCCAAGCTGGGGGAACGAGCGCTGCCCTTCTTCAAGCTGATGAAGAAAAAGGGCCCCTTCGAATGGACTGAAGAGGCCGACAAGGCATTCCAAGACCTCAAGAGGTACCTTACCAGTCCGCCAGTGATGGTAGCTCCGCGTCCTCGGGAGCCCCTGGTGCTCTACCTTGCGGCCACCCCCTACTCCGCCAGTGCAGCCCTGGTGGCGGTCAGGGAGGAGCGATGTGCCAAGGCCGCATCGACCGTCTGAACTGAAGCAAAGCAGAGCTAGGAGGGCCTCGCGAAGGCCGCAACCACAGCCGGAAAGGAACAGCCGCAGCAGGAGAATGCGCCCGAAGCAGGAGAGGCCTCTTCAGGTGACCAAGCCCTGGGAGCTCCGTCGTCTCAAGAGACGCCTCGATCTCTGGAGGACGCAAGCTGCACCAACACCTTCAACCTCGTCGAGCATCCCGTGTACTTCGTCAGCACGGTGCTACGAGACGCAAGGGCACGGTATCCCATGCCTCAAAAACTCCTCCTCGCGCTACTAGTGGCCTCGTGCAAGCTGCACCACTACTTCCAAGGACATCCCATCAAGGTCGTCTCAGCATACCCCTTGGAAAGAGTGCTCAGGAGCCCCAACTCAGCTGGAAGGGTCGCCGGATGGAACATTGAGCTACAGGCATTTCAGCTAGAATTCAGCACGACCAGAGTTATCAAGGGAGCTGCACTTGCAGATTTCGTGGCAGAATGGGCAGAAGCGCAGGGTCTCGAGGCAGGCGAAGACCGATCACTTTCCCCGGGAAGTGAAGCACCGGACGGCTGGGTCATGTACTTCGATGGGGCGTTCTCCCGACACGGTGCGGGAGCTGGCGCAGTGCTTGTGTCCCCTACCCAGGACAAACTCTATTACGCCGTACAACTCTGCTTCCAACATGGAGAAAAGGTCTCCAACAACATAGCGGAGTACGAAGGCCTAATAGCAGGCTTGAAGGCTACAACTACCTTAGGGGTAAAGTGCCTCGTCATCAAGGGCGATTCGCAGCTCCTCATCAACTTCTCCAACAAGATATACGAGCCAAAGGACGAGCACATGGAAGCCTACCTCGCTGAGGTTCGCAAGATGGAGAAACAGTTCTGGGGACTGGAGTTGCAGCATGTGCCTCGCGGCACCAATCAGGAGGCCGATGACATTGCCAAGAGGGCGTCCAGACGACTGCCTCAGGAGCCTGGCGTCTTCGAGGAGCGGCTCTTCAAACCCTCGGCGACGCCGCCACTATCGAGCACGGTGCAACCAAGGGAGGAGCTCCCTCAGCCGCCTGCCTCAGGAGCCCCGGTCTGCGGCCCAGCCTCAGGGGCACGCCTGCTCCTGGCGTTAGAGACTCAGGAAGGGTGTTGGATCCCGAAGCTCAAGAACTACCTGATGCAAGGGACTCTGCCGAAGGATGAGGAGGAAGCGGAGCGTGTGGCGCAGCAGGCCACGGCTTATTGCATCAGGGATGGAGAGCTCTACAAGAAGTGACCAAATGACATGTCCCTACGCCGCATCTCCCGAGAGCAAGGGAAGGAGCTGCTGGCGGACATACACGTCGGAGACTGCGGGCACCACTCGTCGTGGCGGACCCTCGTCGGCAAGGCGTTCCGTAGTGGATTCTACTAGCCCACGGCGCTCAACGACGCCGTTGAGCTTGTAAAGGCTTGCGAGGCCTGCCAGTTTCACGCTAAGCAGATCCATCAGCCTACGGGGGGTCTACAGACTATACCCCTCTCATGGTCGTTCGCAGTTTGGGGCTGGACATTCTGGGCCCGTTTCCTCGGGCGCCAGGGGGCTATCGCTACCTCTACGTCGCCGTGGACAAATTCACCAAGCGGGCTGAGGTGGAAGCCGTCCGCACAATCCCGGCAGGCTCTGCGGTCAAATTCATCAAGGGCCACGTGAGCCGATTTGGGGTGCCCAACCGCATCATCACTGACAATGGTTCGCAATTCACCAGTAATCTCTTCAAAACGTATTGTGCTAACCTTGGAACGCAGATATGCTACGCTTCGGTAGCACACCCCCGGAGCAACGGCCAGGCCGAGCGGGCCAACGCGGAGGTCCTGAGGGGCCTCAAAGCCAGGACCTTCAAGAAGAAGCTGGAGGCCTGCGGCAAGGGCTGGTACGACAAGCTACAGTACGTGCTGTGGTCAATCCGCACAACTGCGACCAAGCCGACTGGCGAGACCCCGTTCTTCCTCGTCTATGGAGCAGAGGTTGTCCTCCCTCACGAGGTCAGGCATCGCTCCGCACGGGTCCTGGCATTCGATGAGACGCAGCAGGACGCCATGCGGGGGACGGATCTTGCGCTGGGGGAGGAACGCCGTCGAGAAGCTGCTGCGAGCGGCAAGGTATCAACAGGCGCTGTGACGATACCACTGCCGCAACATCCGCCCCAGAACTCTTGAGGTAGGGGATCTCATGCTCAGACGAGTTCTCTCCAAGGAGGGGCTGCACAAGCTCTCTCCCATGTGGGAGGGCCCGTTCAAGGTTGTTCATGTCTCCAGGCCTGGCTCCGCGCGCTTGGAGACCACGGAGGGGGTACCCATGCAGAACACATGGAACATTCAACATCTCTGGAGGTTCTATCCCTGAGCGAGGCCTAGCGCCTAGGAAAGGCCCGGTGCCTGTGAAGAAGGCGAATGCCTGTGAAGCCGCTACGTTTTGGAAAAGGCCCGGTGCCTGTGAAGAAGGCGAATGCCTGTGAAGCTGCGTTTTGGGAAAGGCCCGGTGCCTGTGAAGAAGGCAAATGCCTGTGAAGCTGCCGCATTTCGAGAAAGGCCCGGTGCCTGTGAAGAAGGCCAATGCCTGTGAAGCTCGACGCCCATGACACTCTCACGTAATAATGAGTGGGGCTGTACACGCCCCGGAGTCTCCGGAGAGCCGCCCTCGGGGCTCGGGAGCTCCCGCCCACGCCCAGTGGCAGCACTTAGCTCCGCGCTGGCGAGAAGATGTCGAAGACTAGAATAGGTGCCGGACGCGGCTTTCCCATTTGTTTTCTGCAGTTGGCTTGTCTATTCCCGTTTGAAGTTTTATTGGAGTTGCTGACGTTCCTGGCTTGTGACTCTTTATCTTTCTCGCTCGATCGCCTCGTTTTCTCTCGAACAAGTCTCGCGAGGGAGGTTCGTGGGTGCCCTCGCGAGTGTTTTCTGCCCCGATCGTTTGGAGCTTTCCTAACCGAGTCCTCTGCGGGAGCACCCCTCCCAGTCCGTGCCCCACGGGCATCGCGACACGAGCGCAGGACCTGGGCCGATCGCCCCCACAACTAAGACCGTAAGTTACCCCTCCTACTGATCCTTGCAGGGCACAAAGCGCATGAGGAGGCCACGGCCTCGGGAGGCGAGGACCGCGCCGAGCTAAAATAGTTCCCGCACATGGGTGCGCGGCGCAAAAACACGGCGCAGAAATAGCGGAAACAGCGCGATGGTTAAACAGCAGCAGTTCTAATACGCCCCCGCGGGGCCCTACATTACTTTCTATTTTTGCGCAGGATAAGAAAGAAAACAAAACGGGTGCGATTCGTCCTGCACCAACCCACAGCGAAGGCTCGAGCTGCTCCTGGGGCTCAGGAGGATCCCTCCTCTCGCTTCACCGGGGCGCGACGGCGGGCTGACCTGCTACCTTCACCCAGGCGGGCGCGACGGCGAGGAGGCTGGTCATGGCCCCCGCTGGAGGAGCTGCTGCCGGAGAGGGGGGCGCCGAAGCTCAGCGAACCCCGAGCACCACCGCATGTACGCCAGTCGCCATCTTCATCCTGGTCAGTGCCGGGGCTGGGCAGGCGGCCGCGGTCGTCGTCTTCAGGGCAGCACCCAGCACGGCAACCGTCTTCCCCGAACACCCTCACGTAGAGGGTGGCGTCGCCATCAAACTTGAAGTACATGGTGCACCACCGGCTCAGGCCGTGCGCGCGGCCAAACGTTTGCCAGCCGCGTGTCAGAGCCCCATTCCCAGAAACGGAGACCTCCAGCGACGCCCAGGAGGCCCTGCTGCAGCATCCGTCTGCCTGGAGCCAGAAGCCGCACTGGGCGCTGGCCGGCAGTTCATCTACGAAGAAACAAGGGAGCTGGAGCCTGGTGCTAGATGGGTCTGCCGACCACACGACAAACTCCGGCAGCACCTCCGCAGAGCGAAAGCGTGGCCTAGGGGGGCGCACACCCACGGCGTGCCCCCCGTCGGCAACCGGGCGCTCACCACCGCGCCGAGAACCGCCTCCGTGGCCGTGGGAGGCCACCACGGGGACCGTGGTATACTTGCGAGGGCGGCCTGGGCCGCGCTTCGCCGGGGGGAGTCAGGCCCAGCCTGAGGGGCCTTTCCTTTCTCCGCGGCCGAGAGTCTCTTTGTAGCCATGAGAGCGGCGAGTAATCGAGAAGAAGGAAAGGAGCAGCAAGAAGGGACGGGCCGAAGGGGCTCGCCCAGCCCCGTACTTATAGCCGGAGGAGGCCAACCGCCATGCACCACGATCGCAGGTAATCATGACCAGTTTCTGTGCATGCAGTGACTTATCAAGTCGTGCTGTCGCCGAGGTGTCGTGGGGAAGCGCAGTCGCCCACGTCCAATCAATCGCCACGCGGCGCCCAAGGCCGCAGGCTGTTAGGACCCGCGGCACTTCACGTTTGCCCCTTCGCTTTCCTGCTAGGCCAAGCCCGGGCGTGCCTTGGGCCCGGGGGCTACTGTCGGTGTTCTGGGAACGGGGGTCCCTAGACTTGCCTGCCTGCGGCCTGCGGCGTGGCTCAAGCGGGGGCCCAGCACGGCCCATCTTCATCAGCTCAAGCTCAAGACCCTCGCGAGGGGCCAAGCCTCGCGGGGAGGATGATAGGAAGCTTCCTCAGAGGCAGCCTCATCAGGCAAGCTCGCGAGGAGGCAGAGAGATCAAGGCAGGGGTACCTCACGAGGAACCCATGACGCAAGCCATGACGATCGAGACCAGGCGGGCGCCGTCCTGCGCAGTGTCCTTGTTTCCCCTTTGGTGCAAAGGGGGCAAGCACAGGCCAAGGCATCAGGCAAAGGATGCCATTCCGGTGCAACGAGACCAAGACCAGCAGAGCGGCAGGACGGAGGTCACTGTGGAGCCCAAGATGGCATCATCACCAGTACTTTTGGCAAACGAAGACCACCTTTGGTCAGGATAAGTTGTACTACATGTTCCCCTTCAAAATGGCCAATTGTTGGCGCCCTTCCCACTCATTATTTGGGGAGAGGCCCGGGGCCTCTATAAATAGAGCTAGCCACCACAGAGGAAGGGACATCTAGAAATCTGGGAGAATCCTAGCAGAGAGAGAGGGAGAGGCGACTGAACTCACCCTAGCAATTCATCGCACCAGCTCAAGAACACCTCTCGCGAGGCTATTCTTCCTTTGTACTGATCCTCATCAGCCCCTGAGGCAATCCACACACCACACACTAGAGTAGGGTATTACACCACAACGGTGGCCCGAGCCAGTATAAACCTTGTGTCCCTTGTGTTGTTCGTGGTTTCCAGCTCAAATCACGCAAGGAGATTGGGCGTAGATTGGTAGGGGAGAGATCTCCGCGCGCACCCCAGTGTTCGAACCTCAAGGGTCTGTCAGAACCCGAAATCCGACATCCTCCATGACCAACGCGAACAATATCTCTTACTTGCCAATATCTTTGTGCAAAACATTCATTTCCATGCTAGGAGCTCACCACCTTCGGTGGAATTTTATTTATATGATGAGCATAAGGTGATGTCACTTCGTGATTTTTGTCGGGTTTGTTTGATACCTTTTGAGGGCAGCATAGAGGAACCACATCGTGATGATGTGGAGGGATTTATTGATATGATTGTTGTAGGGGAAACGAGGAAAGTTTCCGATGCAAGAATCACTACCATACATTTTCCTGTTCTACGTTACTTTTCAATATTTGCTAGTAGATGCTTAATTGGTCGCGGGAACAGTGGGAACCTTAGTGCTTCTGATATTGTTATTTTGCGCCATGCCTTGTTTCAAGATACTACTTTCAGTTTAGGTGCTATTGTTGCTAAACGGTTAAACCTGAACCGTACTAAGGGCCCCATCCTTGGAGGCATCTTTGCCTCGCACCTTGCTGCACACTTCAACATACCTATCAGGCATTATGAGAAAGAGGAAAAGTTGCTGCCTAATATTTTTCTAGATTATAAGAGCATGTTAGCACATGATTTTATTGTTAAGAATAAGAAGAAGTTGCTCAACTATAGACTGATTTTTGGTAAGAATAACTTTGAGACTATTACCTTGCCTGCTCCCTCTTTGTTTAACATATTTTCAGGCAAGTACCTTGTTTTACTGGAGGACGTTTATGCATACTGGAGTGTGACACCAGCTCCAGATCCTGAGCCGGAACCAGCCCAGGACCCTTATCGGCGGTCAGGTTATCAGTGGAATCCAGAGGAGATTGCCAACCAGTGGCACCCAGAGGAAACTCCCCCTTACACCGGAGAGGGCTACTTTGATCCATGGGCACAGACCAACTTAGGCCAAAAGCCTAAGCTTGGGGGAGTACGTATTTCTCACCGACATTACATTCGTATTCACACACTCATGCTAGTTGTCGGTGCTCATACTTTTTCACTGTATCATCCATGATAGTTTATTTCCTTTTTAGCTTTCTTCTCGTGTGCCTTAATAAACCTTAAGAAAAACCAAAAAAAATTAGTTGTAGCTTTTAGTTAGTTTACTTTCCCTACCTGTAGTAGTAGTAATTAAAAATAAAACCCAAAAATATTTCTCGTTCTTCTTTTACTTGTTGGGAGCTTTCCCGTGTAAATAGTTTTATTTCTTTTCTTTCCTTTGGGGGTCGAGAGGAGAAGACCATGATGAAAATGTTGAGTGGCTCTCATATGCATTATTGTTGATCTAACAAAGAGCCCATATTACCTTGTCTTCTCTCTTGAATTGAATGCTTGCAGATTCCAGCTTAGTCCAATGCACGTACACTATTATTATTATCCACACTATTCGGTCATGCAAGTGAAAGGCAATAATGATGATTATATGATGAACTTATTGAGATGAAAAAAGCTGGTATGAACTCGATCTCTCTTGTTTTTGTAAATATGATTAGCTCATCGTTCTTGATTCAGCCTATTATGAAAGAAACATATTTGCAATGACAATTAGAGATTATAGTTGCTTATGCCATGCTTAATTAGCTAGGAGCTTATAATGGTTTACCTTGCGTGCCTACATGCTATTAAAATGGTTGTGATGTGGTATGATAGGATGGTATCCTCTTTTGAACGATTCGAGTGGCTTGACTTGGCACATGTTCACGCATGTAGTGGAAACAAAATCAACATAGCCTCTATGATATTTATGTTCATGGTGCATTATATCCTACTCATGCTTGCATTCGGTGTTGATTAATTTTAATGCATGTTCATGACTGTTGTCGCTCTCTAGCTGGTCGCTTCCCAGTCTTTTTCTAGCCTTCACTTGTACTAAGCGAGAATACTACTTGTGCAACCAATTCCATAAACCCCAAAGTTATTCCATATGAGTCCACCATACCTGCCTATATACGGTATCTACCTGCCGTTCCAAGTAAATTTGTATGTGCCAAACTCTAAACCTTCAAATAAACATTCTGTTTTGTATGCTCGAATAGCTCATGTATCAACTAGGGCTATCTGTATCCTCCATGCTAGGCGGGTTATTCTCAAGAGGAGTGGAGTCTGCTCCTCACTCACAAGAAAATGGCTGGTCACCGGGATGCCTAGTCTCATGCTTTAAGCAAATCAAATCAAAATAATTGCAAACAAAACTACCCCAGGATTGTTGTTAGTTGGAGGCACCCATTGTATCGGGCAAGCCATTGATTGATGCTTGTTGGTGGTGGGGGAGTATAAACTTTACCATTCTGCTTGGGAACCGCCTATGATGTGTGTAGCATGGAAGATATCGAGATCTCTCGGTTGTTATGTTGATAATGAAAGTATACCGCTCAAAATATTATTCATATCGATTTCAAAACCGAGCTCTGGCACCTCTACAAATCCCTGTTTCCCTCTGCGAAGGGCCTATCCATTTACTTTTATGTTGAGTCATCATCCTCTTATTAAAAACCACCAGTTGGAGAGCACCTCTGTCATTGGCATCCATTACTATTAGTTTACATTGAGTATGACTTGACTGGATCTCTTTTACCATGAATTACAATGTCTAGTCATTCCTTGATCTTTAAAGGTGCTCTGCATTTATGTTTTGCGGTCTCAGAAAGGGCTAGCAAGATACCATCTTTTTATATCATATTATGATTGTTTTGAGAAAGTGTTGTCATCCGAGATTTATTATTATTGCTCGCTAGTTGATTATGCCATTGATATGAGTAAACATGAGACCTAAATGTTATTGTGAATATGGTTATTTCATAATCTTTGCTGAAAACCTGAATGCTGGCTTTACATATTTACAACAACAAGAGCAAACAGAGTTTGTAAAAGTTTTTCTTTATCACTTTCAGTTTATCAAATGAATTGCTTGAGGACAAGCAAAGGTTTAAGCTTGGGGAGGTTGATACGTCTCCGTCGTATCTACTTTTCCAAACACTTTTGCCCTTGTTTTGGCCTCTAACTTGCATGATTTGAACGGAACTAACCCGGACTGACGTTGTTTTCAGCAGAATTGCCATAGTGTTATTTTTGTGCAGAAATAAAAGTTCTCGGAATGACCTAAAAATCAACGGAGATTATTTTTGGAATATATAAAAAATACTAGAAGAAGAATCCATGTCAGGGGGCCCACACCCTGTCCACGAGGGTGGGGGCGTGCCTACCCCCTGGGCGCGCCCCCTCCCTCGTGGGCCCCATGGCGCTCCACCGACCTCAACTCCAACTCCATATATTCGTGTTCAGGGAGAAAAAAATCAGAGAGAGTGATTCATCGTGTTTTACGATATGGAGCCACCACCAAGCCCTAAACTCTCTCGGGAGGGCTGATCTGGAGTCCGTTCGGGGCTCCGGAGAGGGGAATCCGTCGCCATCGTCATCATCAACCTTCCTCCATCACCAATTTCATGATGCTCATCGCCGTGCGTGAGTAATGCCATCGTAGGCTTGCTAGGCGGTGATGGGTTGGATGAGATTTATCATGTAATCGAGTTAGTTTTGTTAGGGTTTGATCCCTAGTAGCCATTATGTTCTGAGATTGATGTTGCGATGACTTTTCTATGCTTAATGCTTGTCACTAGGGCCCGAGTGCCATGATTTGAGATCTGAACCTATTATGTTTTCATGAATATATGTGAGTTCTTGATCCTATCTTGCAAGTCTATAGTCACCTACTATGTGTTATGATCCGGCAACCCCGAAGTGACAATAATCGGGACCACTCCCGGTGATGACCGTAGTTTGAGGAGTTCATGTATTCACTATGTGTTAATGCTTTGGTCCGGTACTCTATTAAAAGGAGGCCTTAATATCCCTTAGTTTCCAATAGGACCCCGCTACCACGGGGGTAGGACAAAAGATGTCATGCAAGTTCTTTTCCATAAGCACGTATGACTATATTCGGAATACATGCCTACATTACATTGATGAACTGGAGCTAGTTCTATGTCACCCTATGTTATGACTGTTACATGATCGATCGCATCTGGCATAATTCTCCATCACCGATCCAATTAATGCCTACAAGCTTTTCATATATTGTTCTTCGCTTATTTACTTTTCCGTTGCTACTGTTACAATCACTACAAAACCCAAAAATATTACTTTTTCTATCGTTACCACTACTATCATATTACTTTGCTACTAAATACTCTGCTGCTGATACTAATTTCCAGGTGTGGTTGAATTGACAACTCAGCTGCTAATACTTGAGAATATTCTTTGGCCCCCTTGTGTCGAATCAATAAATTTGGGTTGAATACTCTACCCTCGAAAACTGTTGCGATCCCCTATACTTGTGGGTTATCACGTATCATGTTGCAGAGTTTTCAGACGAAGAGTAAGGTGTGATAGGTCGTTGTCATGCACTCAGTTTTGCCGTGGAGTTAGATGGACTCATTTATCTTCGAAGTTTCCGCAATTATCTTATTTAGATGGCCTTCGACCAAATTATTGTAATAAGTACTCTATTTGAGACAGTCAGTGTAATAAGTGTGTGATTGAACTCTGCAATAAATCCTCGAGTACAGTGTGTGCCAGCGACACCGATCCAGGGATGACACTTAAGCACAAAGACTACGGTCCATTGGGATCGAGTCACCACAAGATGGTATCAGAGCACACGCCGACTGTAGGATGCGACCACTAGGAAAAGCCACAGGATACTCTTCTCTACTCATTTATAACTCTTCTCCATTTCTATTCTATAGATGGCGGACCCAAGGAACAAGTTCACTCAACCGGATGATGACACCCCTTTCGGACGACACTTGAAGGAAGTCACTAGATACCTGAACATCGGCATACCAAGCTTCACTGGAACCTACACCGCAACTTTACCAGAAGAGGAGCACTGGACGATTCAAGTTCGTGTTCCAGGAAGGACTTCTACACCAGTTACTGAGCCCATCGAGTTTTCCTTTGATGCACCAACCTGGAGTTTAGGAAAGAGCATGGCCGCCGACATCGCCATTGGACGCATAGGCAAAGTGTACAACTAGGATCTTAAGGACACCATATACCAGATATGTGGACGCCGAGATGAGCAATGGGAGATGATTCGCACCAGGAAGGATAAATCCATTGCAGCCTACATACAGGAGTTGAACCAGAACATTCGGTGTTATGAGAACCAGATGTGCGCCAACATGATAGACACGAAGAAGGTGATGACCCGGAACATGGAGCTAGAAGAGGAACTCAAGTCTACACGCGATGGATATGAAGAAGAAATTGCTATACTACTGGAGCAGAATGAAGACCTGAAGAAGAAGGTAGGAATATTCATGGGGGATCCTGAACCTAGAGTGGACATTCGTTCGTAAGATTACATCATACTAGACGACACAGACTCTGACCCCGACAACGATGATGATTATGAAGACGAAGCTGGAGCAGATATTATGGAGTCTTCCACCGATCAAAATTTCTAGTCGACCACCATATTACCATTAGAGTACTTTCATGTATATAGTAATAGTCCGTGAGATTTTGTAACAGTAGCTTAGATCGATTGTATGAATCTTGTCTGATATTGAGTGGTGTGGAATGAATATGTTTGTCTCATGTGCATATGGGTAGTGAAATCCCTCTTTAGAACTTATTCTATTCTGTTCTCACGCCTCTAAAACCTATCAGATGCCTCCGAGACGTGACACCGCATTCGCCTTCCCACCGGAGCTCACGCAGTTCATCCAACAGCGAGAATGCCTTGATGCAGTTGCTAGTCCAGAACCAAGGCAACAACAACAACAACAACAAAAACCCACCGCCACCACCCCTAGTTGACAACTTAGCCCGCTTTCTAAGGTTGAATCCGTCGGTGTTCTCTAGTAGCACCGAGCCGATTGTTGCTGATGACTGGCTCCGTAAGATTGGAAGGGAGTTGACCACCACAGGTTGCACAGATGCTGAGAAGGTGCGCTTTGCCGCACATCAACTGGATGAACCCACAGCCTCATGGTGGGAGAACTACACAACCACTTTCCCCGTGGCCAATGTCACTTGGGATCAGTTTCAACAAGCCTTCCACACTGCACATGTCTCAGCTGGAGCTATGAGTATGAAGAAGCATGAGTTCCGCAACTTACTCCAGGGAAATTGTACTGTGGCACAGTACGTGGATGAGTTCAGCAAGTTAGCTCGCTATGCCCCAGATGATGTGGCCACTGATGCCGCGAAGCAGGAGAAGTTTATGGAGGGGCTGAATGATGAGTTGAGTATGCAGTTGATGGTGGCAACATTCACCAACTATCAGGAGCTAGTAGACAGGGCTCTCATGATTGAAGGCAAGCAGCAGCAGATAGGGAGCCGCAAACGTAAATATGGACATGGGAAGTACAACTCTGGAACTCAGCAGAAGCCTTGTTTTACCCCGAACTTGGGAGGACATACCCATCATAACCATGAAGGCCATTCTCATAATGGAGGAGGTTCACATAACCACAGTGGCCCTAAGAATGGAAATGGGAATGGAGGAAACAGCAGTCAGAGCTGTCCCAGCCCAGCAACTCCCGCCAAGAAGGATCTGAGTCAAGTTACCTGTTTCAAGTGCGGGAAGACTGGACACTATGCAAATGATTGTCATGAGATAAAGAATGGTAATGGCAATGGAAGCTCTGGAAAGAAACCAAATCCCTTCACCAGAGGTTAGGTGAATCACGTCAACGTGGAGGAAGTTGAAGAGCAGCCTGATGCAATTATTGGTAAGTTTTTTATTAAGTCATTTATAGCTATTGTCCTTTTTTGACACTAGTGCATCACATTCATACATATCAAGGGGATTTGTGGATAAGTTTAAGTTGCCCACTGTAGCCCTTAAGACACCTATGTTAGTAGGCTCACCTGGAGCGGAGTATATGGCTAGCGGAGGATGTTTTCAGTTGCCATTGACCATAGGTAGGCATGTTTTCCCCTCAAACCTAATTATTTTGGAGTCACAAGGATTGCATGTGATACTAGGCATGGATTGGCTATCCAAGTATGGAGGAAATATCGATTGTGCTAGTAAGTCAATTTTTCTCACCACCTGAGAAGGAAAAAGGATCAAGTATGTGTCTAGGCATGCGCCAAGGAGGACTCAAGTAAATTCACTTTTGGGAGTTGTTCAGGAGGAAGTGTCAGTTGCAAAGGATTATCCCGACGTATTCTCGGAGGAACTACCATGCATGCCACCAGATCGAGAAAAAGAGTTTTTGATAGAGCTATTACCAGGCACCGGACCAATATCGAAGAGACTGTATCGGATGCTCGCAAATGATCTGGAGGAAATTAAGAAGTAGATTAAGGAGTTATTGGAGAAAGGTTATATCCGACCAAGTTCATCACCGTGGGGAGCCCCAGTGCTCTTAGTTGAGAAGAAGGATGGATCTTCGAGAATGGTTGTGGATTATCATGCACTGAATGAGGTGACGACCAAGAACAAATACCCACTACCGATGATCAATGATTTGTTTGAACAGCTGCAGGGAGTGAAAGTATTCTCCAAGATCGATCTTCGGTCAGGATACCACCAGCTGAAGATCCGAGAACAGGATATACCTAAGACAACTTTTACCACAAGGTACGAGCTATATGAGTACACTGTCATGTCTTTTGGATTGACTAACGCCCCTGCCTACTTTACGAGTATGATGAATAAGGTGTTCATGGAGTTCTTGGATAAGTTTGTTGTGGTGTTCATTGATGACATATTGGTATACTCGAAGAATGAAGAAGAACACAAGGAACATTTGCGCTTGGTTCTTGAGAAGCTCAGGGAACATCAGCTATATGCCAAGTACAGCTAATGTGAGTTTTGGTTGAAGGAAGTTGGATTTCTCGGACATGTTATATCAGGAGAAGGTATAGCAATAGACCCTTCCAAGGTTTAGTCTGTCACTGAGTTGTTGGCACCCACCTCAGTTAGACAGATACGCGGTTTTCTTGGACTCGCAGGATATTACCGGAGATTCATTGAGAATTTTTCCAAGATCGCGAAGCCCATGACTGAGTTATTGAAGAAGGACACCAAGTTTAAATGGACCAAGGAATGTGAGACCAGTTTCAGGAGTTTAAGAAACATTTAGTTAACGCCCCAATGCTAATTCTTCCGGATATATGCAAGGATTTCCAAGTATATTGCGACGTGTCTCGCCAAGGACTTGGAGGTGTACTTATGCAAGACGGAAGAGTTGTTTCATATGCCTCACGTCAGCTTCAACCTCATGAGTTGAATTATGCCATGCATGATTTGGAGTTAGCAGCCGTAGTACATGCGCTCAAGACCTGGAGACATTTTCTTATTGGAAACCGTTGTGATGTATACACGGATCATAAGAGTTCGGAGTACATTTTTACGCAGAAGGAGTTGAATCTCAGGCAGAGGAGATGGTTGGAGCTCATAAAGGATTATGATATGAAGCTGCATTATCATCCAGAAAAGGCCAATATTGTAGCAGACACTTTGAGCCACAAGAGCTATGTTAATACTCTCGTAACCGGAGGATTACCTCAGGAGTTAGCCGACGATCTCAGAGAACTTCGCTTGGAGATAGTTCCGAGAGGTTTTGTTGCAACATTGGAAGTTCAGTCCATGTTGTTGGGAAAGATTCGAGAAGCCCAGAAGACTGATAAGGACATTGCGGAGATAAAGGAGAAGATGAATAAAGGAAAGGCCAAAGATTTTCGTGAGGATGAACACGAAACATTATGGTTTAAAGATCGTATTTATGTGCCCAATGATTCAGAGATCAAGAATTTAATACTTCAGGAGGCTCATGACTCGCCATACTCGATTCACCCAGGAAACACTAAGATGTATTTGGATTTGAAGGAACATTTCTGCTGGACATGTATGAAGAAGGATATTGCCGAGTATTTAGCCGTATGTGATGTATGTCAGAGAGTTGAGGCAGAGCACCAGAAGCCAGCAGGATTACTTCAGCCTTTGCCAATACCCGAATGGAAGTGGGATAAGCTTGGCATGGATTTCATCACCGGATTACCCAGAACACGATCAGGATATGATTACATTTGGGTAGTAGTTGATCGCTTGACCAAAGTGGCTCACCTTATCCCTGTGAAAACCACTTATATGAGCGCAAAGTTGGCCAAGATATATATGACCAGGAGTGTATGTCTGCATGGATTTCCGAGCAGCATCGTATCAGATAGAGGAACACAGTTTACCTTGAAATTTTGGAATCAATTACACCAGACTTTGGGTACCAGGCTAGAGTTTAGTACAGCCTTTCATCTGCAGACACATGGACAGATTGAGAGAGTCAATCAGATTTTGGAGGACATGTTGAGAGCTTGTGCGCTAGATTATGGATCTAGTTGGCATGATAATTTGCCTTACGCAGAGTTCTCATACATCAACAGCTACCAGGCTGGGTTGAAGATGGCCCCTTTCGAAGCCTTGTATGGAAGGAGGTGCAGGACACCATTGAAGTGGGATGAAGTTGGAGACCGAAATTTTTTCAGACCAGATTGAATCAGAGAGTCTGAAGAGAAGGTTAAGTTGATTCGTGATAGACTGAAGGTAGCTTAGTCCAGGCAGAAGAGTTATGCTGACACAAAACGCAAGGAGGTAGCCTATGAAGTCGGAGACAGAGCATATATCCGTGTGTCACCACTTCAAGGAGTTAAACGATTTGGAATCAAAAGAAAGTTAGCCCCACGATTTGTAGGACCATTCCGAGTTTTGGGACATATGGGTGAAGTTGCCTACAAGTTAGAGTTACCCGAAGGTTTGTCAGGAGTTCACGATGTGTTTCACTTTTGCCAGTTGAAGAAGTGCCAGGCAGAGATGGCCGATATTCCTCTGAGAGATACAGTGCCCCTGGAAGCAATTCAGTTGGAGAGTGACCTAACCTACGAGGAGAAACCCGTCAAGATCCTCGAGTTTGCCAACCGAGTCACACGTAGAAAGGTCATCATGTTTTGCAAAGTTTAGTGGAGTCACCATACCGAGGAAGAAGCCACCTGGGAGCGAGAAGAAGACCTACGGAAAGACCACCCACACCTTTTTGCTAGCCAACCCGAATCTCGAGGGTGAGATTCATCTTAGGGGGTAGGTTCGTAACATACCAATTTTCAATTTGAATGTTAACAATTAGGTCATCATATGCATCCATGATTTGATCATTATTGAATTTGGTTTATTTGGACATTTTGATCCTAGAGACCTTAAGAAACTCAAGGACCATTTGAGAGAGTTGGAGGTTTTCATAAAATTTCATTTTTGAATTTTCAAAATTGGTAATTTGGATCAAGGTGAATTTTATTTGAAATTATATTTCCAATTATTTGAAATTAAATAAAATAATGAGAGAAGATAATATAACTTCTTCAAAACAGCGAGGAAATAATGGAAATTTAATTTTCAATAAAAATATATTTTATTTGAATTTTATTTGAGTTTTTATTTGGTTAAATTATGGGAAATATGCATTTTTTAAAATTGCATTTACCCCAGAAAAATGTTCACTTTGTCCTAAATATTAGGCGAGGACCATGAAAATTATTTTTGGGATTTTAGGATTTTTCTTTTCTTTTGTTTTGGATTTTTTTGTGGTGAAATTATTATTTTAAAAAAATCGTGGGTGCCAACTGGGCCGGCCCGGCCCAGCCGACCGCCTTCCCCGCTCGCGCTGCCCGTGTCCTCGCCGGACTCCGCCTAGGAGTCTGGGTCGGAGCCGCCGCCGACCCCCTCCCCAAGTCGGCCAACGATCCCCCTCCCTTTATAAGCCGACCCCGCTGCCCCCACCTCCTCCGAAGTCACCGCCGCCCCGAGCCACCATCGCCCGCTGCCGCTCGCCGTTGTCGCGCTGCCGTCACCGCGGCACCGCGCCGCCGCCGCGCTAGTCCGCGCCGTCCGCGTCGTCGCCGCCACACCACCCTGCCGCCGCCCCGCATCACCAGAACCCCACCAGAGTTTGCCGCCGCCAGTTTTTTCCCAAACCGGTATAACCGCTAAAACCCGTCCCGGTTTTTATTTAGTTCGGTTTTATTTTTTAGATCGGTTTATTTATTAGGTTAAGTTATTTAGTGAGCGTTCACCTGTTCGGTTCTGTTAACGAACGAATTTGTTCGTTAGTCTCTGTTAGCAGACGTTCGTCCGATAGATTTTTCTTTTTCAGTTTATTTTCGGTCAGGGACCTATCCACGATTAGTTTTCTTACAGATTAGCCCCTCATCTTTAAACCCTCACTACTTTTTGCTCGTTTATCCAAATCCAATGAAACCAACGCCAAAATCTTCGTCTTGTTCCCCTCTGTCCAGCTAAACAACTTGAACATGATTTTGAAAATTTAAAATTTGGTTTCAAGCAGATTTGAATTTGAACTTCTTTTGACCATAGTTTGTGTTTCGTAACTCCAATTCGATTGGTTCTTTTTGTAAATCGAAGCCCTTCACTTGAAATTTTTGTTTAGATCTTTTATTTTGGTTTTTACCTTTGCATCTTATTCTTGAGTGCTTATGTATGCTATTGTTTGTTCATGATAGAGTTTACGGAGTGTGAGCTTGCTACTATGAATCTCTAGGGTTTTCCGATCATCAGCAAGGCAAGTAACACTTTGATCATATCCCTTGATTACCCAGTTTTATGCACTAGTTTCAACCCTCAAACATTGCATGAGTAGGTTTTGATAACATGAGGGTGTGGGAAGTAGTTGTTGAGGTAGGAACCTATTGTCTTATATCGAACCCCGTGTATTATACATTATGCTTATACTACTTTGCTATGCTCGTAGTCGTGGATTGGTATGTGAGATTCATGAAAGATGTGAGAGTTATATTTAACTAAGGGAAACTTAAGGTGGCTACTTTAATACACATCTATGTGGATTGGTTGTGGGCACCTGGGGAATCCAGTGTTGTCCTAGGAGATCCCGGGGTACCCGTGTGATCATCCTATGGAATGCCACCCAGGCTCAAAGGGATCATAAGATTATTCATGCTAGAAACTTTCATGTGCAGCCACATGCCATTATGGGCTCTGGGATAGTTGTGTAAGTTGTGGGAATACTTTCCATGATGGGCTAGCGGATGTAGGGGATTGTAGGTGTACCGTCCTATCTATCGGTTAAGGGGACCTCTTCGGAAAGACTGTGTCTCGATCATCCGTTTCTCAAACATCATGCAGTGCGAGAGATACAACAGAGGGGATCGAGTCTTGTGGGGAAAAGTGCGCAAACTCTGCAGAGTGTATAAACTAATCATGGTTAGCCGTGTGCCCGTGTCCCCGGTTATGGACATCTTGAGTATCTGGTACTTGAATTATTGTTTGATCTCATCACTTTACTTAAATGAATTTGTCGGATTATTATCATTATTGGGATTGAGTTGGGGGTACCTTCTCAATAATGACATTAACTTTGTAGTTAAATAAAATCTAATCCTTTGTTGTAGGGAAAAATTAGCTTTATGCAAATGATAACCATAGAGCCTCCACCAGCCAAATATGCATGTAGTGATAGCTATTATTTGTTCATTGCTCTATAGTGTTATCTTGCCAGCATATTCCATGTGCTGACTAACACGGCTGCAACGTATCATGTTGCAGAGTTTTCAAACGAACAGTAAGGTGCGATAGGTCGTTGTCATGCACTCAGTTTTGCTGTGGAGTTGGATGGACTCATTTATCTTCGAAGCTTCCATAGTTATCTTATTTAGATGGCCTTCGGCCATATTATTGTAGTAAGTACTCTATTTGAGACACTTGATGTAATAAGTGTGTGATTGAACTCTGCAATAAATCCTCGAGTACTGTGTGTGTCAGCAATACCGATCCAGGGATGACACTTAAGCACAGAGATTACGGTCCGTTGGGATCCGGTCGCTACATTACGGAACTTCTTTTGATGATTGCTTAAGCAACCTTGATCGTGTTTTGCAGAGATGTGAAGAAACTAATCTTGTCTTGAATTGGGAGAAGTGCCACTTTATGGTAAATGAAGGTATTTTCTTGGGGCATAAAATATCTAAAAGAGGTATTGAAGTTGATAAAGCTAAAATAGATGCTATTGAAAAGATGTCGTGTCCTAAAGATATCAAAGGTATAAGAAGTTACCTTGGTCATGCTGGTATCTATAGGAGGTTTATTAAAGACTTCTCTAAAATTTCTAGGCCTCTCACTAATCTCTTACAAAAAGATGTTCCTTTCATTTTTGATGATGATTGCGTAGAAGCATTTGAAAAACTAAAGAAAGCCTTGATTTCTTATCCTATTGTTCAGCCACCTGATTGGAATTTACCCTTTGAAATTATGTGTGATGCTAGTGATTATGCTGGTGGTGGTGTTCTAGGACAAAGAGTTGATAAGAAATTGAATGTTATTAATTATGCTAGTAAAACTCTAGACAGTGCCTAGAGAAATTATGCTACTACTGAAAAAGAATTTTTAGTTGTTATTTTTGCTTGTGATAAGTTCAGATCTTATATTGTTGATTCCAAAGTAACTGTTCACACTGATCATGCTGCTATTAAATATCTTATGGAAAAGAAAGATTCTAAACCTAGACTTATTAGATGGGTTATCTTGCTACAAGAATTTGATTTGCATACTATTGATAGAAAGGGAGATGAGTACCCCGTTGCAGACAACTTGTCTAGGTTAGAAAATGTTCTTGATGACCCACTTCCTATTGATGATAGTTTTCCTGAGGAACAATTAGCTGTCATAAATGCTTTTCGTAATACTCCATGGTATGCTGATTACGCTAATTACATTGTTGCTAAATTTATAACACCTAGTTTCACATACCAGCAAAAGAAAAAGGTTGTATACGATTTAAGATATTACTTTTGGGATGACCCACACATTTACAAAGAAGGAGTAGATGGTGTTATTAGACGTTGTGTACCTGAGCATGAACAGGGACAGACACTACGCAAGTGCCACTCTGAGTCTTACGGAGGACACCATGGTGGAGATAGAACTGCACACAAGGTATTGCAATCTGATTTTTATTGGCCTACTCTCTTCAAGGATGCTCGTAAGTTTGTCTTGTCTTGTGATGAATGCCAGAGAATTGGTAATATTAGTAGACGTCAGGAAATGCCTATGAATTATTCACTTGTTATTGAACCATTTGATGTTTGGGGCTTTGATTATATGAGACCTTTTCCTTCCTCATGGGTATACACATATCTTAGTTGCTATTGATTACGTTACTAAGTGGGTAGAAGCTATTCCAACTAGTAGTGCTGATCATAACACTTCTATTAAGATGCTTAAAGAAGTTATTTTTCCTAGGTTTGGCGTCCCTAGATATTTAATGACTGATGGTGGTTCAAATTTTATTCATGGTGCTTTCCGTAAAATGCTTGCTAAGTATGATGTTAACCATAGAATTGCATCTCCATATCATCCTCAGTCTAGTGGTCAAGTATAATTGAGTAATAGAGAGATTAAATTGATTTTGCAAAAGACTGTTAATAGATCTAGAAAGAATTGGTCTAAGAAAATTGATGATGCATTATGGGCTTATAGAACTACTTATAAGAATCCTATGGGTATGTCTCCGTATAAAATGGTTTATGGAAAGGCTTGTCACTTACCTCTTGAACTAGAACATAAGGCATTAAAGAGCTCAATTATGATTTCAACTTGCCGGTGAGAAGAGGTTATTTGATATTAGCTCGCTTGATGAATGGAGAACCCAAGCCTATGAGAATGCCAAGTTGTTTAAAGAAAAAGTTAAAAAGATGGTGTGACAAATGGATACGAAAGCATGAGTTTAATGTAGGTGATCATGTTTTGATATACAACTCTCGTTTAAGATTTTTTTTTGCAGGAAAGCTTCTCTCTAAATGGGAATGTCGTGGTATTTCGCGGACCCGGCACGGGACAGCAGCGGGAGGCGGAGCCGGCCCACCCGCCGAGCGCACATGGCCAGCAGGCGGCCGAGCCGAAGGTACGGCGGTGGAGCGGGCAGGCGCTGGAAGGAGCGCGCCGCGACGCGGCTGAGCGCAGGGTCAGCGGCGCGATGCGGGCGGGAGGACGCGGCCCCGAGGAGCAGGCGGAGGTGCGTGCAGGAGGCGCTCGGGGGAGCGCTCGGGGTTGAGGCGAAGCAGCGCGAGGTCGCAGAAGAGGCCGAGCTCCGATGGGAGGCTGCCCGCGATGTTGCCGTGGTTGAAGTCGAGCCATAGTATGGGTAGCATTCAGCCAGCAAGTTATCTGAATGAGTACGAGCAGTGTACTAGGCATATCTTGCTTGCGTCTGGGAAGTGTACAGCCTATATACGAATGGTGTATGGGTAGTGTATGACCACGGTTGACTTGCATCTAGCCGGCTTGCAAGAAGATGGTATACGGAGGAGCAACGCGCGTTTCGGCCGGAGCACAGCGCAGCGCGGAGAGGAGCAGACGCAAGCCGCGTGTGGATGGACACGGCCGACCGAAACGAGGCACCGCGTGGGGCGTGCACGTGGACGGATGGCTGGCGCTGCGTTGGTGATGACGAAGATGGCGAAGCCGAAAGCGAGGGCGCGCCATCCCGCACGGCCGCTCCGGGGGCGGGTCGAAGTCGAGCCCCCGACCGCTACCGGAGAGACGGTGCGACGCCGCGGCGGAGGCGATGAAAAAAAGGGTCCCGCCCGGACAGCGAAACCAGCAGCAGCGTGGTAGCATAGTAGTAGTACCGCCCCACGGTGGGCGCCAACTGTCGTGGTATTTCTCACGGGGGGGCTTGCGAGTCGACAGATGCCACAAGGGCTTAGTGTGTGGGTAAGATTGCTGCTGATAGGCCCGGGAGCGGGTATGCGAGTAGCACGCGGTGGTTTACCCAGCTTCGGAGCTCTCCGGAGAGATAATACTCCTACTGCTGCATGTCTGAGTGTATCTGGTATATCTGGTACAGAGTAGCTCCTAGAGCTGTGTCTGAGGTCAGTGCCATAGGCATCTAGCCTCGTATATATGCGGGTGGCCGGATGAGCATGCAAGCTCTAGTGGCCGAATGGCACTTGGCCGTGGGTGTGGGCGTGAGAGTGTCCATTCTCCTGGATGGATGGATGAGGCCTCCTTTTATAGTGTGAGATAGCTTAGTATGTAAGCTATGTAGGTATGGTAGCTAGCTAACTAGTGGCATGGGAAAAGGCATGGTGGGTGTCATCCTTGTCCCCTAGGTCACTTCATAAATAGTGCCAGGGGACGAGTGACACTATACATGATGACTGAGATGACGCGTGAATAGTGCTCGGGTACATCCGTCTCGTCGGTGTCGGGTCGGGCTGCAGTCGGCAACCGGCTGCTTGGCGTAGTCGACAGCCGGCTAGTTGGCGCAGTCGGCAGCCGGCAGTCGGCCGGGCAGAGCAGTCGGACGGGGAGCCGGCAGGAGCGGCCGGTCAATCGGACTGAGGCGCTTTGCTAGCCCCGATGTCTTGAAATATCGTCTTGCCGTCCTCGGGTACCCGTGGTCAATTACTCCGACAGTAGCCCCCAAGCCTCCGGGCAACTTGGCAAAGTTGGGCGGAGGTTTTTTGGCGAGTGTTCATGGAAATTATCAAGAAAAAAGACAAAGTTAGTCCATGCAGATATATCAAATATTTGTGTTTAGCATTCCAAGTTTTATGCGGAGGGTGCAGACTCGGTTTCGTCCGAGACCCCTTAATCTTTTTTGTGTTCCCTCCGCTTTTTGGCTTGTGCTCTTGCTTGCCGGACAGCCGCTCTGCGGTCTGTGACTAAGAGTGGGCCGCGAAGTGGAGTGTCCAGTACTCAGAGTCTAGGAGCAGATTCAACCGAGTAGACACTTGTAAAGGAAAACGGCCGGGTGGCCCAAACCGTTTTTCTTCCCGGACGTTTTTCGCGTGGGTGGCCTCCAGCGTTCACTCTTGCTAGCCGGACATCCGCTCCGCGGTCTGTGACTAAGAGTGAGCCTTTGGTACTACGCACACTACTAAGCCGTCTACGGGAACTAACGTCTCAGGCCAAGCGGCCAGCTCCCTGGCCAACTCTGGCTGGCGCCGAGGCGAACAGTGATGCAACTGTAATAAAAAATGCGGAGATAGCACCCGAGTATCGCTCGGGGTTATCCGTGCTTGCGTGATGCAAAAATATGCGGGCGAGGAGCTCACATTGATTTTTGTGTAGTCGCGGTCGTCGAAAACAGCCGGCGCGACTCGGCGCTCGCGGAGCGCGTCGGCGCACCCGCTGGGTGTAGCCTTCGAGCCCCAGGGTGCTTGAAGGGGGGTTCTGGCCGGTCAGGCTCGACCGGCCAGGCGGCGAGGCGTCTTGCAACGTCCTTTTTCTTCTTTTTCTGCCGGCTGGGGGAGCCGGACAGAACTCTTCTCTTGTCTGCAATCTTCGTGGCGGCGCGCCAGCGCACCCGCTGGGTGTAGCCCCCGAGATTTGGGCCGACTGCTGAGCAGTCGGGCCGGATCTCCCGGCAACTACTTTGTCTTCTTCCTCGCGGGGGCGCGTCAGCGCACCCGCTGGGTGTAGCCCCCGAGATTCGGGCCGACTGCTGAGCAGTCGGGCCGGATCTCCCGGCAACTACTTTGTCTTCTTCCTCGCGAGGGCGCGTCAGCGCACCCGCTGGGTGTAGCCCCCGAGATTCGGGCCGACTGCTGAGCAGTCGGGCCGGATCTCCCGGCAACTACTTTGTCTTCTTCCTCGCGGGGGCGCGTCAGCGCACCCGCTGGGTGTAGCCCCCGAGATTCGGGCCGACTGCTGAGCAGTCAGGCCGGATCTCCCGGCAACTACTTTGTCTTCTTTTCTTCTTCTTCAGCCGGCTGGGCAGGCGGACTCCGACACAACAGTCGGGATTTTTGCAGCCGGCCAGGCAGCTAGCGGTCGAACGTACGTCAGACGCACATTTCTCTCATATTTTCTTTTATTCCAGCCGACTTCTTTTCTCTCTCTCTCTCTCTCTCTCTCTCTCTCTCTCTCTCTTTTCAGTCAGCCGGCCGTGGGCACCCGGCCTTTCTTCACCTGGCTCTGGGTAGTCGGTTGCACACACTCTTTTACTTTTCTTCCAGCCAGCCATCGGGCAGACGGACCTTTTTCTCTTCTTGGACAGCCGGCTTTTCCTTTCTCAGCCGGCTTGGGCAGCCGGCCCTTGACTTTTCTCACACCCGGCCCTTTTATTTTTCTCTCGGCGTGGAGCAGTCGGCTGTAGACTTTTCTTCCAGCCGACTGGGCAGCCGGCAGTGTTTCTCTCTTTTTTCTGTCTGAGCAGCCGGATGCAGGCAGAGGCGACCAGATGGCATGGGGCAGAGCCAGCCCGACGCGCGGGTGCCGCGTAGAACCAGCCAGCGGCGTGGGGCTAAGCCGGCCAGGCGAGCGGGGCAACATAGACAGCCCTCCACGGAGGGAGGGGCGCAGCCTGGAGCGGGGGAGGCCGAGCATGGGGCTGGCGCGATGCGCGTAGTCGGCGGGTGGGGGTACCGCAAGCGGCGCGCGCGGGAGGCTCGACTGGAGCGCGCGAAGCGCTAGGGTGGCTCAGAGGCGAGCCGGACGCGGCGAAGCCGGCCTGGGCCAGCGGAAGGCGACCAGGCGGCGAGGCGGGTGAGGAGGCAGACGCAGGGGAGACCCGGCGGCCGGTTGCGGATACGGCGCAGGCGGCGCGGAGCCAACGCAGGGAGGAAGCCCGACGGAGCAGGCGGGGCCGGTCCGGGGAGGCGGCGCGAGGGCAACGCGGGGAGGCGGCCCAACGGAGCAGACGGAGCCGGTCTGGGGAGGCGGCGCGAGGCCATCGCGGACCCGGCACGGGACAGCAGCGGGAGGCGGAGCCGGCCCACCCGCCGAGTGCGCGTGGCCAGTAGGCGGCCGAGCCGAAGGTGCGGCGGTGGAGCCGGCAGGCGCTGGAAGGAGCGCGCCGCGACGCGGCTGAGCGCAGGGTCAGCGGCGTGATGCGGGCGGGAGGACGCGGCCCCGGGGAGCAGGCGGAGGTGCGTGCAGGAGGCGCTCGGGGGAGCGCTCGGGGTTGAGGCGAAGCAGCGCGAGGTCGCAGAAGAGGTCGAGCTCCGATGGGAGGTTGCCCGCGATGTTGTCGTGGTTGAAGTCAAGCCATAGTATGGGTAGCATTCAGCCAGCAAGTTATCTGAATGAGTACGAGCAGTGTACTAGGCATATCTTGCTTGCGTCTGGGAAGTGTACAGCCTATATACGAATGGTGTATGGGTAGTGTATGACCATGGTTGACTTGCATCTAGCCGGCTTGCAAGCAGATGGTATATGGAGGAGCGATGCGCGTTTCGGCCAAAGCACAGCGCAGCGCGGAGAGGAGTAGACGCAAGCCGCGCGTGGATGGACACGGCCGACCGAAACGAGGCACCGCGGGGGGCGTGCGCGTGGACGGATGGCTGGCGCTGCGTTGGTGATGACGAAGATGGCAAAGCCGACGGCGAGGGCGCGCCGTCCCGCACGGCCGCTCCGGGGGCGGGTCGAAGTCGAGCCCCCGAGCACTACCGGAGAGACGGCGCGACGCCGCGGCGGAGGCGATGAAAAAAAGGGTCCCGCCCGGACAGCGAAACCAGCAGCAGCGTGGTAGCGTAGTAGTAGTACCGCCCCACGGTGGGCGCCAACTGTTGTGGTATTTCTCACGGGGGGCTTGCGAGTCGACAGATGCCACAAGGGCTTAGTGTGTGGGTAAGACTGCTGCTGATAGGCCCGGGAGCGGGTATGCGAGTAGCACGCGGTGGTTTACCCAGCTTCGGAGCTGAGAGATAATACTCGTACTGCTGCATGTCTGAGTGTATCTGGTATATCTGGTACAGAGTTGTTCCTAGAGCTGTGTCTGAGGTCAGTGCCATAGGCATCTGGCCTCGTATATATGCGGGTGGCCGGATGAGCATGCAAGCTCTAGTGGCCGAATGGCACTTGGCCGTGGGTGTGGGTGTGAGAGTGTCCATTCTCCTGGATGGATGGATGAGGCCTCCTTTTATAGTGTGAGATAGCTTAGTATGTAAGCTATGTAGGTATGGTAGCTAGCTAACTAGTGGCATGGGCAAAGGCATGGTGGGTGTCATCCTTGTCCCCTGGGTCACTTCATAAATAGTGCCAGGGAACAAGTGACACTATACATGATGACTGAGATGACGCGTGAATAGTGCTCGTGTACATCCGTCTCGTCGGTGTCGGGTCGGGCTGCAGTCGGCAGCCGGCTGGTTGGCATAGTCGACAACCGGCTAGTTGGCGCAGTCGGCAGCCGGCAGTCGGCCGGGCAGAGCAGTCGGACGGGAAGCCGGCAGGAGCGGCCGGGAAGCCGGCAGGAGCGGCCGGTCAATTGGACTGAGGGGCTTTGCTAGCCCCGATGTCTTGAAATATCGTCTTGCCGTCCTCGGGGTACCCGTGGTCAATTACTCCGACAAGGAAGGTCCTTACATTATTGAGGAGGTCAATCGTTCCGGTGCTATAAAAATCAAAAACGCTGAAGGCACAAATCCGAAGGTGGTAAACTGTCAAAGAATCAAACATTATATCTCAGGTACTCCCATAAATGTTGAGACCAATATAATTAATATTGTAACACGAGAGGAGTACATAAGGGATACTTTCTAGAACGTTTCAGACTCTAAAAAGGAATAGGTGTGTGGTATGGTAAGCAAACCGACTCCAAAACGTTTCCAATGATAATTTTTCTCCGTTTTGAAATATTTAAAAAATTAGGGAAATTAAAAGTACTCTGAAAGAGACACGAGGCGTCCACAAGGGTGGAGGGTGCGCCCTACCCCTGGGCGCGCCCTCCGTCCTTTTGGCCACCTCGTGTGCCCCCCGGACTCCGTTTTCTTGCACAATACTTCTTTAGGTCGGTAAAAATTCATTATATAATCTCCCTTAGGTTTTGACCACCGTACCACGACAATATCTCCTGTTTTTGTTTCGAGTTGTTTTCTGCCAGATTTTACAAGGCCAGGCATCATGTCGCCCCCCTCCTCCAACAACGTGGGCGACGATGCTTGGCTAATGAAGATAGAGATGGAGAGGGAAGAACTTGGGGAGATAAACGAGGGTGATAGGATCAAGAAGGCCGCGAAAGATAAAGTTCCGGTAGCAGAGGAAGAAGACATCCTTCAACCATACTACAATCGCCTTACCCTACTGAAATTGAAGCTTTCAAGATCATTGAAATAGTTTGTGTGAAAAATAAATATCTCACTCGTGAAAATATTCTGTTGCAAGAGCATATTGCCGCACTCAAGGGCATTATTCGCAAATTGGAGCATCTCCTACGCTCGATGTGTGACACCACTTCATCAACAACTCCATCATAGTCACCTCAGAAGAAAGAGACATAAATACATGGGTATGGGCACTCCCCTTGGCAACTGCCAGGATTGGGGGAGGTGCCCTGGTATTGTATCACCATCACATCTTTATCTTTACCATTTTCTTAGTTTGGTGCTTTTGGTTATATCTTGATCTAGTAGAATAAAGTTTTAGTATGATCTAGTCTTGAGTTTTGTTTCGATCTCTATCTATGTAATCGAGTCCTTGAGTTATATATAATAAAACATAGTTTTGTGTTGAGGGCTTTGCTTTCTTGTTATGATCTTGGGGAATTAAATAAAATAAAGAATAAAAAGAAATAAAAGGATCATATATTGATCTTATGGGGAGTAATGACTTCAGATATAAAGAGTATGATGAATAAAATTTGTTAAGAGTTGACAAACATAGTTTTGGTCATTGTTGCAATTAATAGGAAGTAATAAAGAAAGACATGCTTCACATATAAATATACTATCTTGGACATCTTTTGTAATTGTGAGCACTCATTAAAATATGACATGCTAAGAAGTTGATGTTGGACAAGGAAGACAACATAATGAGTTATGTTTGCTTATATCTGAATAGAAGTTATATTGTCATGGATCCTCCAACATGTTGAGCTTGCTTTTCCCTCTCATGCTAGACAAATTATTTGCACCAAGTAGAGATACTACTTGTGCTTCCAAACATCCCTTAAACCAGTTTTGCCATGAGAGTCCACCATACCTACCTATGGATTGAGTAAGATCCTTCAAGTAAGTTGTCATTGGTGCAAGAAATACAAATTGCTCTCTAAATATGCATGATCTATTAGTGTGAAGAAAATAAGCTTTATACGAACTTGTGATATGGAAGAAATAAAAGCGACGGACTGCATAATAAAGGTCCTTATCACAAGCGGCAATATAAAATGGCATTCTTTTGCACCAAGATTTTGTGCATCTGACCATAAAAGCGCATGACAACCTCTGCTTCCCTCTGTGAAGGGCCTATCTTTTACTTTTATCTTCTACCCTTCTGCAAGAGTCATGGTGTCGGTGTCAAAACCGGCGGATCTCGGGTAGGGGGTCCCAAACTGTGCCTCTAAGGCGGATGGTAACAGGAGGTAGGGGACATGATGTTTACCCAGGCTCGGGCCCTCTTGATGGAGGTAATACCCTACGTCCTGCTTGATTGTTCTTGATGATATGAGTATTACAAGAGTTGATCTACCACGAGATCATAGAGGCTAACCCTAGAAGCTAGCCTATGGTATGATTGTCTGTTGTCCCACGGACTAAAACCCTCTGGAGATTACACAAGGTCGGTTACAAGGGAGGAGATTTACATATCCGTATTGCCTAGCTTTCTTTCCACTCCAATGAGAGTCCCATCCGGACACGGGACGAAGTCTTCAATCTTGTATCTTCATAGTCCAATAGTCCGGCCAAAGGATATAGTCCGGCTATCCGGAGACCCCCTAATCCAGGACTCCCTCAGTAGCCCCTGAACCAGGCTTCAATGACGATGAGTCCGGCGCGCAGTATTGTCTTCGGCATTGCAAGGCGGGTTCCTCCTCCGAATACTCCATAGAAGATTTTGAACACCGGAATAGTGTCCAACTCTGCAAAAGAAGTTCCACATACTAGCACAGAGAGAATAATATTTGCACAAATCTAATCTACTGACGAGTTCTGACAGCACAACGCTATGTCATGGCTCGGTCATTATTCGAACCGTTTTTCTCAACCAGCGCTGCACATATTGCGAAGCGGTTTTTCTGTCACGTCTTGTCAAAGCAGAGATCGTGTCCCCCTTATTACGGGATTCTCATCAATACGGACATGGTTAACCCAACCATGCCTGTTGGTATGACTCCTAGATCCTAAGAAAGTCTAAAACAGCAACGAGGACGACGCTTGATATTCACCCTCTTTATAAAGAGGACGAGGCCTTTTTCTTTTTTTCCCTCTCGTGCTCAATCGAATCCTTCCCTTGCCTCGAGTTCTAACACCCAAAGCTCAGGTCAGGTGCTTCGGACCTTCAACTATGTCTGGATCCAACCTTCAAGGTTGGTGGATGCCTTCCTCTGTCACAGAGGAGGACATCAAGAAGCTGAGAGAGGCTAGATATCTGACCCCGAAATTTCGCATAGGCTGCCTGCCCAAGGGCAGGTCATCCCTACTCCCGAACCCACCGAGAGTGTCGTGTTCATCTCCCACCTCCTCCGAGGACTAGGCCTCGCCTTGGATCCCTTTGTTAGGGGTCTTATGTTCAATTATGGGATGGATTTCCATGATCTGGCCCCGGATTCCCTTCTTCACATCTCGTCATTTATTGTTGTATGTGAGGCCTTCCTCCGCATTACCCCTCACTTCGGCTTGTGGCTCAAGACCTTCGATGTGAAGCCGAAGATGATCGAAGGGCGGCACTCAGAGTGCGGAGGTGCTTTAATAAGCAAAATCGCTGATGCTCCATGGCCAGAGGGTTCCTTCCCAGAGGTGTCCAGGTTGTGGCAGTGGGAGTGGTTTTACATCACAGCTCCCCGAAGTGCCAAGTGGGTAGCCGCCCCCACCTTTCGCTCGGGCCCCCCATCACAACTGATGTCATGGATTAGCAGGGGGCTGAGCTAGGGTCCAGCAAAGGACGTGCCAATATTGCAAAGCCGTATCCGAGATCTCTTCGAGAGAGATTTCATTCTGGTTATGGTAATGCAAGTTATGCTAGTTCGTCGAGTCCAGCCTTGCAAACGTCGGCCCCTCCGTATGTGGGAATTCAACCCAGAAGGACCGCGAGCTATTCAGCATTTCCTCGGCATGATGCTCTAAGAGATGTACAAATCGTTCTTCGGACCCCAAATAGAGTGTCTGGATACCACCGAGGATGTGGGTTTGAGCTGCAACCGCCCTGCTACCAAGTAAGTAATCCCATGGCCGAACACACTGTCATTTTATTTATCATGACATCATTCTAAAAATTCGCTCTTTGACCAGGACTGGATAACAAAGGCGAAGATGATCAGGTGTCTGACCCCCCTTCCTGAAGGCTTGGACAATCCGGTACTGGACAAAATGCTCGAGCCGGTGTCTTATCAAGTGCCCTCAAAGGAATATGAAGGGGCGAGTAAAGAGGCCAACAGCGGGCCTCACTCGCTACTCGTCCCAACTGAGGGGATGAGCGCCTCCGCAAGGGAGGATAACCAGGGGAAGAGTCTGACATTCTCTCTCCCCGGGGAAGGAAGAGGACTACCTCTGAAGATCCGGAAACTATGGTTTCCAAACGGGAGAAGAAATCTTCGCCAGAGGGTCCTGCCTCGGAGGGTATTCTTGCCGCACAATGTCCACGCGGGGATCAGCCCTCTACCGAGCTGTAAGTAATCAAAAAGTACTTAATAGTGAAAATATCCTACCTTACTTCCGAAGACAATAACCGATGCTTATATATTGTAGTCCGGATCGTAGCCCTTCTCAACAGAGTTCGTCTTTGGGGGATCTTCTTCCGGAGATGATGGAGAGCGAAACGCCTCCCCCCGATAGTCCGCCTTACGAGGCGGGCGACCCTGAAGTGTCGTCGCGGAGGGTATCTCCGGATCCGCCAAGGCCAGAGGATAACCCTTTGGCTACCCGGAATCCCCAGTATCCGGCGCCTAAGGAGAGCGGCAGCAAGAGTCCAGAACCGTACAGTGTGTGGTGGGACGTACTAAAGGATCTTCTGGGGCAAGCGGCCGTCTCGGAAGTGCATCGTACGCTGATGGGTATGGTAATTGAAAGGATTTCATCCGCTGAAAACGGATTGCACGAAGCCTTTATGAGTCTGCTGAAAGGCTTTGAGGTACATGAAATAGTGTATGTTTTTTATAGTACTGCACACGTTAGGTGTGCCCTATGCAGATAGTAGCCCCTGGACTCTGGTTGTCGTCGAGAACGGCGGCAACCCAAGGATCATATTCCCATGTAATAACCCGACTGCCTTTATGTGCAGGCGGCTGAGGCTCCGGTGGCTAGCCGAACTGATGGGTTTACCGAGCTATAGCGGAAACTTGATGCGGTCGATGTCGATATCGTGCTTGTCAACCAGCGGCTTGATGAGGCATAGGGTAATTGATTTCTCTGGTGATCGTCACATAATAAGAGGAGCATGATGCCAGTATCTTTAATATGTTGTGACTGCTGATGGAGCTGCCACCATGGAGACCCTTCAGGCGGAGCTTGCCCGAGCCAAGGAACAAGCAAGGAGTAGCAATGTGGCCGCTCTAAAGGTGGCTGAAGAGTTGAAGGCCGAACAGGCCGCGCATTGCGAGAGCAAGGAAATAATGGACAAAATGGCTGTGGATTTAAAAGATGCTGCTGACCGTTACCAGCTTCTTGAAGAAGAAAGCCGAGCGAGGGTGACGGACCTGGAGAAGGCTCTGGTAGCTGCCAAGGAAGCCCGCTCCAAAATTAGAGCGACGAAGGAGGAGCTGCATCCACTACAAAAAAAGACACATTCGTGACATTTTGGGCCGAACGAAAAAAAATTCTGTCATACATATGACACTTCTATGACGATAATTGTGACAAAACCCGGTATCATCATAGATGTGCTGGGCTCCTACTTCTATGACAAAAAATCATGACAGAAAATGGGCTTTTCGTCCTGGGCGGGCCGGAGACGCAGCTGCATGACATTCTTTGGGCCGTCCATGACGGGAAAAACCATGGTAGAAGCGAGGGGGAGGAAAATTTCGGGGAGTTCCCGGTTACGGTGGGAGGTCGGGGGCCGAGCGATGCGCGTTTCTCTCGTACACGTACGCGCGTGTGTGCGAGGCGTTGGCTCTAACTGAACCCGAGCGAGGCGTTGGGCTCTAACTGAACCCGAGCGATTTCACTGCAGCTACGCGTTACTGAACCCGAGCGATCGATCGATGGCTGTTAACTGAACCCGATCGAGCGATTCCTTCGCTACTGATGCTAACTGAAGCCGATTGATGGGATGAATAATGAGCGTTGCGGGGGGTTTCAATGAACAGTGAGCGGTGGCGTTGCCTCTGGATGAACAGGACCCCGTGGTGTGGTGGAGGGCTGGATGAACAGTAGACGGTGGAGGGGTGCCCGTGGAGGGGTGGATGAACAGGACCCCGTGGTGTGGAGGGCTGGATGAACAGTAGACGATGGAGGGGTGGTTGAACAGGACCCCGTGGTGTGGAGGGCTGGATGAATAGTAGACGGTGGAGGGGTGCCCGTGGAGGGGTGGTTGAACAGGACCTCATGGTGTGGAGGGCTGGATGAACAGTAGACGGTGGACGGGTGGTTGAACAGTAGCCGGTGGAGTAGCGCGCGGTGGAGGCTGGATGAACAGGAGCCCGTGGAGGCTGGAGGAGGTCGACGGTGGAGATGAACAGTATCCCGTGGAGTCCCGTTTTGTGGTACGCCACACCCCTCCTGATAAACAGGACCCCCGTTTTGACCGTAGCGGTCCAACACAAGTCTGTTTCCTCCGTTTTGCGGTACGCCACACCCCTCCTGATCAACAGGACCCCCGTTTCGACCGTAGGAGGTCCATTTCCTCCGTTTTGCGGTACGCCACACCCCTCCCGATGAACAGGATCCCGTTTCGAACGTGGCCGGTCGAACACAAGGCCGTTTCCTCCGTTCTGCAGTACGCCAGGCCTCGTTTCCATCGCCTGTTCCGTCCAAACCCTCCCGATGAACACGACGCATTCCGTTGCCTCCCCATGAACACGACGCATTCTGTTGCCTCCCCATGAACACGACGACGACGTTGTTTCTCCGTTCCGACCCAGCCATGTACACGAGCCCTCGCCGTACGTATGCGCAAGTAGGCGTTCGAGACCCCGCCCGTATGTACACATACGTGGCCGTATTTTCTTTCTTGCACCCAGACCGTTGTACGTACGTGTACATGCTACGTGCGCGCCTCTACTACGACACGTGCGCGCCTCTACATCAACCAGTATATATGTACGTACACGTTCGCGACCAGAATGACAACGCTACATACGCTTCAACCAGGTGGGTCCCGACTGTCAGGCACTTCCATGCGTGCGAAGATGTAGCTGGTGGGTCCCAGTAGTCAGGGGGGCGAATTGTGTTGTTTTTTTTTGCCCGGTCGCACTTCCTTGCGTGTGAAGGTGTAGCTGGTGGGTCCCAGCAGTCAGGGGGGAAACGTTTTTTTCGCGAAATATGGTGGCCCGGCTGTCAGGTGGAGGAATAATTATTTTGCACGTAATAAGGAGGCACTTTCTTCCTGCGGCCGTGGACCCAGCTGTCAGCCTCTCCAAGTACAGTCCACGTTCGATGGAAGTCGTTCCTTGACCACGTTGACCACGCCGCGCCGAGAGCACCAGGGCGGTGGACGATGGCGAGGCCTAGGAAGGGGACAATGGGGAGCCGGGGAAGACGCGATAGTGGAAGCCCGCGCGGAGAGGAGTACGAGGGTTCACTGGTTCGGCTGCGGTGTGAGGCTACCGTTGCCGCAGGGCCTGGCCAGCGGTGGGAATAGTTGGGGGCGGTGAGGCCTCCACGGCAGCACAGCCGGCCACAGGAGGCAGAGGCATGCGGCACGACCGGCGCTGCTTTGGGCGGCTGGAGCAAGAATACCAGAGGTTGAAGAAGCACTGCGGCTGTTGGATGGACATCGTACGGTCACTGGAGCTAGAATCGTTCATATTGACTAAAGTTGACAAAGGCCCCCGTCCCAGTCAACTTAGTAGGCCCACAAGTCAGCCTCCCACCATGGTGGGTCCCAGCTAGCAGGGGGAGTATTCATTTTTTGTGTGTAATAAGGAGTCACTTCCGGTGGGTCCGAGCTGACAGCGGGGGGAACGTTTTTTTCGTGAAATACACTGGCCTGTCCGGTGGGTCCGAGCAGTTAGGGGGAAACGTTTTTTCGCGAAATAAGGTGGCCTGTCCGGTGGGTCCCTACTGTAAGGTGGAGGAATAATTATTTTGCGCGTAATAAGGAGGCACTTCCTTGCGGCCGCCTGGACCCAGCTGTCAGCCTCTCCACGTACAATACTCTTCCGATGGAAGTCGGTCGTTGACCACATTGACCATGCCGCGCCGAGAGCACCAGGGCGGTGGTCTGGACGACAACGAGGCCTAGGAAGGGGACGACGCGGAGCCGGGGAAGACGCAGCAGTGGAAGCCCGCGCGGAGAGGAGTATGAGGGTTCACTGGTTCGGCTGCGATGTGAGGCTGTCGTCGCCACAAAATAACAGGGTGTGTGGGTGAGTGGAGGGATGGCCTGGCTAGCGGTGGGAGTAGTATGGGGGCGGTGTGGCCTCCGCGGCAGCACAGCCGGCCACAGGAGGCAGGAGCAGGCGGCACGACCGGCGCTGCTTTGGGCGGCTGGACCAAGAAGACCAGAGGTTGAAGAAGCACTACGGCCGTTGGATGGACATCGTACGGTCACTGAAGCTAGAAACGTTTATTATTGACTAAGTTGACAAAGCCCTTGGTACGCTCCAAATTAGTAGGCCCACATATCAGCCTCCGAAATGGTGCACCCCAGATGTCAGGGGGAGGAATCATTTTTTGGGTGGCCGAAGCTAAGAATATCCGAGATTGAAGAAGAAGCACGACATCCGTTGGATAGACATCCAACGGCCACTGCTGCTAGAACCATGTGTTGACTATAATAAGTTGGTAAAGCCTTGCATACGCGTCAACTTATTTTTTTAGGGGACGTGTCACTTAGTAGGCCCACAAGTGTGTGGCAGAGAACTTATAGCCCATTTGCGTTTTGTAAGAATGTACAGCCCATTTTGGAATTCTAATGGAATTTACAACAGCCCATTTACAGTTTGTTAAAAGTACAGCCCATTTTCTAGCTAGGACAATGATTAATAATTTCAACCAACCGTTGAAGACAGAATTCAATAAAATTTCCCACATTTTGATGGGCTCCGAAATATTTTTATCCCGAAATTTCTAGTCAGATTAAATATAAATTTGCATTACGTAATAATCCAACGAAACATTGCACGGGCAACAATGAAAATTTAAGATTTTCAAAATCCATAAATAATATTTTATAAACTAATTTCGTGTTTGGTGCATTTTTTATAGTTACTGCCCAATTTTTATAATTACATCCCATTTATTATTTTTTAAAGCCCATTTTCCTGTTAAGCCTAATGCATCCCTCCTAGGAAAGATTTGCAGCCCAGCGGGGCAGAGAATATCAAGTTGACCTTGCCTGGGTATTCCTCAAAAAGATGTATAGCTGGGCTAGCCATTTTCATCTTGAAAAAAATAGTATCTGGGTTGGATATCTGGCTTGGGTTAGACGGGCCATAGCCCACCCAGTTAATACCCTGCTCTCCTCTGAACAACAATGAAATCATCGCTAAGAAAAACTCTGCAGTGCTCACGCCTCAAAAACACAAATACTGCTTGAGCTGCTTGGTCCCAGCTGTCGGCTGCACCTTGTGCAATTCTCTCGTTTATATTGACTACATAGGTTGACAATGGTGTGGGACCGTGATGTCAGGAAACCAGGAGAAAGCAAAAAAAAATTGTACATAATAAGGAGGCACTTGCGTACGTACGACTATGGACCTGGTGGGTCCCTAGTGTAATCCAGTCAAAATAAAGTCATCTCCTGAATCCTCATGTTCGTTGACGATGTTAACAATGCTCGGCGCCACAGCGAGCGCAACAACTCGAAGGACAATGGAGAGGGCCTTGCGGGCCCTACGGATTGTCTGATACAGCGCCCGCTACTCACTCAGCAAGCCAGGATCATCGGACACCTATGGGCACCTTCGAGAAACTGAGACGGCATGAAACAGTAAGGCCGCGCTTGGGGCTCTGGTTTATTTCAAACCTGCATTACATACAAGTGTAATTTACTCGTCATCAAAAACAACGCGTAAAATACAACCGTAATGAAACCGAGGGCCCGAGGTCTGTAAGTAAAACCGGTGGGTTACGCGTGTAATTTGAGAGACCATTGTATATTTTACGAGCACTGCTATATGGACGACATTACCAGACGATACATGCACGACGTGCGTATCATGCGATCCATGGGCAAGGCTGAAACATCAGCTAACGACTGGATTAGCAATCGTTCAAGTGTTGTTCAGCATTTTTATCGTGTCTCAAGTACTTCCGATATTTTACTAGTCGAAATCAACCAACCAAGCGCCTTCGCCCGAGACCATCTGATTTAATTTACAAGCGTCAGTTTTACAAGCGGTTTTGGTTGGAAATCGACGATCCAATCATGGCCTAATATCATGAGTTGGTCGGAAGATCATATGGTTTCACGTCTAACCTACCCGACTTGTCGTATAGGCTATGAATGAAACATCAGACAATGAACTTCTTAAGCACGGAAACAACATAAGAGGATGATCTTCTTAACAAGCAAATCACTGGCATTAGATCGACATGCAAAACAATACGGAGCATTATTCTCAGGAGGCACGGTGAACAGCTCGTGATGCCGCATGCCACAACATTCCAAGCTCAACTTTGCAATCAAACACAAGGCCTGGCATTACATAGACAATATTCAGAACAAACTCTTAACACAGGAATATCTCAGTAGAGTAACTATTGACTTCTAAACTGAACACAGGAATAGGAAAAAACACTCGACGCTGCTCACAGCAAGGGCGTCCCACTCAAAAATATCAAATGCATGTCTTCTGGCTAACATCAATGAGCAAATTTTGACAAGGTTTTCGAATTCCAATATATTAAACTAACGTCTTGTTGCTAACATCAATGATTAAACTTTGACAAGCTTTTTCCATTCAAAATATGTAATGCCTATGATCGTGGAGTCCTGTCGTAGCTTTTGTACTTGTTTGGGCACTTTTTGCCCAGGGCACTCCACGTGTTGTTAAATTGCCAATGGTCTCTGCAGACTAGTCATGTCACCAGTGTCTAATAATACTCTGTAAAGCTTCTCGGTCATTCCTTCTGTAACGTAGCGCAAACAGTGACTGCTTCTTTCTGCAAAGTGGAACGACCAACTAGACCCAGTAATGCAGCAGTTTGCCTTACACATTGGCTCCTTTTGTGCAGTTCAACTAAAATCGAAGTCGGAATAAAACCGAGCTTTACTTTTGATATCCCTATAAGCAACAATAGGTATAAGAGAAACAATTACTAAGAAATAACGGTTGATGACTTGTACTCCCAGAAGAAAAGCATCTACTGATCTACTTTATCTTAATGGGAAACAAAGCAGGAGAGTAGCAATTCTACATCAGTGTGATTCATTCATATTGACTGAGACATTATCTTAACAACGCCTTGTTTCAATATGTATAAAGAACGACAAATCTTATAAAGGGGGTGATGCTGAATTTGTTGTAACAAAGCAACAAGCATCATGTCTGGGTTGGTCCCATTTTTGTTCTCTACTTAATGGGAAAAGACAGCAATACAATAGCTTCAATTCATCATTTATTTAAAACAGTACCAATACAAGTAGCACAACATCTTAAAACACACTGCACGATCATGTGGATGAAGGCAAGTACCAACCTGTCATGACACACACAAGATCACGTACAAATCTGCCAACATGAATAGGAAATCCAATCTCGTTTTGTGCAGTTGCACTGAAATCAAGCAAAGTGTTTCGCGTAGCGAAGCAAAATGTCACAATAGCAACAAGTTGAATAGATATCCCTGTATAAACAGAGGCAAAAAAGGAATCAATTACTGGCTAATAAAGGAGGATGAAACATGAGGCCACAAAAATGGCAATCCCGCCAATCCCTAACAAGTGTTGCAGTTTTGAAATAAGATTCAGTAGTTAATTCTGAGAGTGGCATCAATTACTGGCTTATAAAGGGGGCTGAATTTGTTGTAACAAAGCAACAAGCATCATGTTTGGGTTGGTCCCATTTTTGTTCACTACTTAATGGGAAAAGACAACAATACAATAGCTTCAATTCATCATTTATTTAAAACAGTACCAATACAAGTAGCACGGCATCTCAAAGCACACTGCACAATCATCTGGATGAAGGCCTGTACTGACCTTTCATGAGACGACCAACATAAAATACGAATCTACCAACATGAATAGGAAATCCAATCAAGTTTTGTGCAGTTGCACTGAAATCAAGCAAAGTTGCCGGTGTGACATTTAAGTTTTCTATAGCAACAAGTTGAATAGATATCCCTGTTTTAAGAGGCAAAAAAAACAATTACTGGCCAATAAAGGAGGATGAAACATGCGGCCACAAAAAGAAGCATCTACCTTATCTTGATGGAAAACAAAGTATAGGACAGTAGCATTTCTAAAACGGTTGCATTGATTCATATTAACAGAGAAATTATTTTAAAACAGATCAGTTGTTAATTCTGAGATTAACAACAGCAAAATAGCTGCATGGGACATGCCAGCACCATGTGCATCCACACGTATAAATGGGTGATGCAGAGTATGTAGCCAAGCAGCATATATGCGCTGGTCCCATATTTATTCTCTTTGAACCTTCTTCCTATGTGAGGGCAGCAAATCTAGTCGTGCACAAACTACCCGACCCCCTAGTTTCTTTCCCTTTTCAACAAAGAGATTAGTTCCTTATAGATGTGTGTACTGGGTTACCCCCTTTTTCCCTTTTCGACCTACAAAGCGGCTGGATAGCCAGTCTATACTACTTTCCGCCCCTCCTTTCCTCATTGAACCACGTCCTAGATTCTTGCTCCAGCCCACCGCACCCTTCTTTCCTATTTGAACCAAGACCTAGATTCGACTACAGATCAAAAAAGATCCACATGCAGCTAGAGCAATGACGGTTTCAAAGAAACTTATACCTTAGGGTCGTCGGGATGTGGCAAGGCGTGCGGCGGGAGGCCGGATCTGCCCACACTACGTACGACAGCGAGGAAGAAGGGGTCGGTGGCCCTCCCGCACAGGCGCTGGGTGAAAGAGAACAGCGCAGCCGGCAGTGGATTGCCTCCCTCGCCGAAGGCGATAGAGTGAACGTTGCACCTCCTCCCCTTCCCGGTGCGACGGGATACAGACGCCTCCTTCACCAGCTGTGAGGGGGAGAGAGAGACAAGAGGCCAACGCAGTCTTGTTTAGATCTGGTGAAGAGAGGGTGAGAGACTGTGAATATAGCAAACCCTAGTAAATGAACACTGAGCCTCCAGCGTGTAACATATATGTAGTGCGGCGAGCGTGTGGAGAGTGCAAACCCTAGTGAACAAGCGCTGAGGCTCCCGCTTAAATATATACTACTGTAGTATGGACTGAGCTCCGGTGCCTTCACTGCACCTGCTTTTGGCTGTATGACAGGTGAGCCAGCCACATTTTGGGCCCACCTGTCGTAAAACCCTACCGAAAATTGCACCAACATGAAAGATGACTACGTATCCAACGCAACCAAGGTGAACTGACGAAGGATATCATCTTTGTGTGTAACAAGAAAAGAACACTGATGGAAGACAGCTTGTTTTTCGTTGAAAATCGATCAGCTTCACCAGCTGACGCAACCATGAGCATCGATAGGTCATCGTGGTGATGCATCATCCATTTGGCATCAAGTTTGGGTGAGGCACCTAAGAAGTTCGACAAATCCTCACTGTGGTCGGTTTCTTCTCAGTAATCAAGCTCGAGGAAGGAAGAACCACGTGGCAGAGGACAGTGAGGCGGAACAACAATGGACATCCAATTTTGTGCAGTTCCACTAAAATTGAGGAAGACATGCCCGGGTACGGAGACACGCATCGCTGTTTCCAAAAATATAAAAAAGGGTTAGCAACGACATTTCAATTGTCAATAAGAATTAATGAAAAGTACACCAACAAACAAAAGCATCATAATTATCTTGATGGGAACTAAAACAGGAAACCCGAGAAAAAAAGCATTTCTTCATTTAACTAGTGATAGTACTACCACCATATGGACAATGACCGCACAACCACCATGTACTTTTTGTCGAAACAACATGTATACCTCCACCGATGCATAAATTAGGACAACTTTTTGAGTGGCATTTCCTCTATAATAGTACTAGTAGGTGATGTTGGACCAGCCGACGAACCCTAGCTACTATGCATGGGGAGTTGGGGAGTAGTCGCATAGAAGAAAACCTGCACGCAACGACCTGGGGAGCTGGACCAGTACAAGAAGTTATACCTCAGGTGGGAGAGATGTCGTTTAGGCGGGCGGGCGGGATCTGCCCACACGACGGCAGCGAACAAGGGCACGGAGGATCTTCGTCCGCGCCAGCGCTGGCTCTGAGAGGGCGGTGCACATCGGCTTCCTCCGTAGCCGACGGCGACAACATCAATACTGCACCTCCTCACCTCCCGCAGCGGACGGGATTCGGCCGGATCTGTGACCACCGGTGAGGAGAGAGATAGACTGGACACTGTCATCTTGTTTTGATATGGAGAGGGTGAGAGAGCGAGACACGAGAAACTCTATCAAACAAGAGGCTATAATGGAGTAAAAAATCTCTCCATAACAGTGGTTTTAAATAGAATACGCGGGTTCTCGGAAAAAAGAAACGAAAACTGGCGGAAAATTTTTTAATGGTCTGTCTAGGACACATCTAGATGTGACATAGTTATGTCACATATAAGTTGATGTCCACTCTGTTTGTGGTCTTTTCCTAGGTTTTTTTTTCTTGTTGCTACATTATATACTTGTGGGAGCTTAGATGTGATATCCTTAAATAACATCTAGATGTGAATTAGACAAACTGATTTTCTAGCGTACCAAGAAAGAAAACTCGATCAAAAACACGCCCCCGCTTCCAGGTCACGAGAGTCGTCGCGCACACACACATAGACATAAACATGCATATCCGTGTTTACGTAAAATTCCATTTCCATCTCCATCTTCAATCATATTTGTCCAACTGGCACATTATTTACGTTGTTAATTATATACGCAGCAATATTAATGTACAACATCTCTTGTTTGCGCACGTCCGCACTGCTGCCACGGCCGGTCCTGACCAACCCGAACCCTCTTCATCACCCGCGCGTGCTTCCCGCCCGAAACGGTCAGTGCCGCATTCATGCCCAGCCAGAGCGGACGCGACCTCTCACTGGTGCCGACATTGATTGCGGCGCGCCGGCCGAGAGAGCATCGCCCGCGCCGCTTCTGGGTGCACGCGGCTGCTCCACGTTCAAAGGTCGCAATAGCCGGCTACAACATGCGCGATCTCTTCCAGTAGTAAGTTCTTGGGAGTCCGTGCTACAGCTAGCTGTCCTCCCCCAACTCGTCAATCTCTTCCAGTAGTGCTAGTACTCCATGGTGCGATCCATCGACAAGCAGGCGGGAAAGTTATGGTATACTACTCGGTTTGCGGTGAGTGGCATGCCGAGCGACCGTGTGGGGTCGAGCCGTGGAGGAGGGTGAGACACGAACCCGACAGACGTGATTCAAACGTTGGTTTTGCTCAATGGCGCGATCCAACGAAACGAAACGTTGGTTTCTCTCCGTTTCCATTTTTTCTCAGGAAAAACGGTAACTTTTCCACTCCATTTTCATTCCTATTCCAAGGTTGCCTCGTTACAACATTCCATCAAATACAAAGGAAAACTAACACGCATGCTGATGCATCTCAATGATTCACAGATCATAGCCAATATTTACTTCACAACTAAAGAAAAAAGTTGTGAGAGCGTGTACGATAGAAAAACTACTGATGGGGTCACTATGACTTAAACCCTAAACCCTAAACATGATTTAATTTCCTGGCCAGGTAGAACCTGTCGAAGGAATGTGCTAGAGGGAGATTCTTTAGTGAGAATGTCAGCAACAGTAGAAGCACCACTCTTTGGTTCTCCACCTTCTGGTACCTCTTGTTCCATAGCACTTTCCATGTCGGGAAGGAAAGACGGCTGGCACCCTCGGATCATACGATGCTTTTGTGCAGTTCCACTAAAATCGGCCTGAGCATCCCTGATGGCAAAGATATTGAAGAAGTATGATTAGAATAATAGTACTGGCACTAGTTCATGAGACATAAACTCATCACAAATAGAAGCCGGTAGAAGTAGAGAAAGATCGACATGGAGATGGAGCTACGGCAGTGGAGCAAGACGGCTCCAAAAGGAAGATGGACTACCTGGGACGTCGGGCTATAGCTAGAAGGGCGGTTGGGACGCGGCATCGGCCCATACCACGGTGATCCCGATTGGGACGCACCGACTGTGGGTTTTCTCCCTCGCTGATGTTGACCACGTCTACGCAGAACATTGTTCCCTTCCCCCAGCTGCAGGATCAGGCCCGTCGTTCTATGCTTGTGAAGAGGGCAACCTAAGCAAGCAGGCTTGTAGCTTAGGCTCCTGCTAGTGTACATATAGTGGTTTTCTTTTTCTCTCCATATCAACCATTTTATATTGCGTACGTGTCATTCAAGAGTGAAATGATGGTTGCTTCTTCCGACTAACTTACTGTGTGATTTGACTGCTCCTTACTGGCCCCTACACGTACTCCCCCTACGTGTATGCAACAGTCACACGTACACATGGACGCAAAAACGTGCGCGACGCCCTAATGCATGCATGTCCGAGCACACGACGAAACACACACGGTCACGCTCAAGTGCTCAACCTACACGTTCATGCACACACATACTCAGTCAGGGTGAGCTAGTGACCGTATGAACACCGGAATATATATATATATATATATATATATGTATATATATTGAGCGCAATGAGCATCTTATGAAGTCCACTGACCGTATTTTTACAAATATACAGTGACAGACAGTGTATTTATCTCGTTTGAAATTAAGCCATATTAACAGGAGAGGAGGCGGCATGGAGTAGCATTACTTTGATGTGTCCCGTCAACTTGCCGAACAAGGAGAAGGCTGCAGGACGGGAGAAGCTTGCGCGTGGTGGCTCGTAGGACAAGGAGAAACTTTTGACTAATGCAAGCTCTCCCTCGCTTAGGCGGTGGACGTGCAACAGTTAATTCGGTGTCAGATTGCCAGAAGCATACACTGTTGGGTAACGTAGTAATTTCAAAAAAATTCCTACGCACACACAAGATCATGGTGATGCATAGCAACGAGAGGGGGAGAGTGTGATCTACGTACCCTTGTAGATCGACAATGGAAGCGTTAACTTGGTTGATGTAGTCGTACGTCTCAACGGCCCGACCGATCAAGCACCGAAACTACGGCACCTCCGAGTTCTAGCACACGTTCAGCTCGATGACGATCCCCGGACTCCGATCCAGCAAAGTGTCGGGGAAGATTTCCGTCAGCACGACGGCGTGATGACGATCTTGATGTACTACCGTCGCAGGGCTTCGCCTAAGCACTGCTACAATATTATCGAGGACTATGGTGGAAGGGGGCACCGCACACGGCTAAGAATATGATCACGTGGATCAACTTGTGTGTCAAGGGGTGCCCCCTGCCCCCGTATATAAAGGATAAAGGGGAGGAGGAGGCCGGCCCTAGTAGGAGGCGCGCAGGAGGAGTCCTACTCCTACCGGGAGTAGGACTCCCCTCCCTTTCCTTGTTGGAGTAGGAGAAGTGGAAAGAGGGGGAGAGGAAGAAGGAAAAGAGAGCTGCGCCCCTTGTCCAATTCGGACCAGAGGGGGGGCGCAGGCCTCCTTCCTTCTGGCCTCTCCCCTCTACTCCCGTATGGCCCAATAAGGCCCATATACTCCCCGGCGAATTCCCGTAACTCTCCGGTACTTCGAAAAATACCCGAATCACTCGGAACCTTTCCGATGTCCGAATATAGTCGTCCAATATATCGATCTTTACGTCTCGACCATTTCGAGACTCCTCGTCATGTCCTCGATCTCATCCGGGACTCCGAACTCCTTCGGTACATCAAAACTCATAAACTCATAATATAACTGTCATCGAAACCTTATGCGTGCGGACCCTACGGGTTCGAGAACAATGTAGACATGACCGAGACATGTCTCAGGTCAATAACCAATAGCGGAACCTGGATGCTCATATTGGCTCCCACATATTCTACGAAGATCTTTATCGGTCAGACCGCATAACAACATACGTTGTTCCCTTTGTCATCGGTATGTTACTTGCCCGAGATTCGATCGTCGGTATCTCAATACCTAGTTCAATCTCGTTACCGGCAAGTCTCTTTACTCGTTCCGTAATACATCATCTCACAACTAACTCATTAGTTGCAATGCTTGCAAGGCTTATGTGATGTGCATTACCGAGAGGGCCCAGAGATACCTCTCCAACAATCGGAGTGACAAATCCTAATCTCGAAATACGCCAACCCAACATGTACCTTTGGAGACACCTGTAGAGCTCCTTTATAATCACCCAGTTACGTTGTGACGTTTGGTAGCACACAAAGTGTTCCTTTGGCAAACGGGAGTTGCATAATCTCATAGTCATAGGAACATGTATAAGTCATGAAGAAAGCAATAGCAACATACTAAACGATCGGGTGCTAAGCTAATGGAATGGGTCATGTCAATCACATCATTCTCCTAATGATGTGATCCCGTTAATCAAATAACAACTCTTTTGTTTATGGTTAGGAAACATAACCATCTTCGATTAACGAGCTAGTCAAGTAGAGGCATACTAGTGACACTTTGTTTGTCTATGTATTCACACAAGTATTATGTTTCTGGTTAATACAATTCTAGCATGAATAATAAACATTTATCATGATATAAGGAAATAAATAATAACTTTATTATTGCCTCTAGGGCATATTTCCTTCTGTCTCCCACTTGCACTAGAGTCAATAATCTAGTTCACATCGCCATGTGATTTAACAGCAATAGTTCACATCACCATGTGATTAACACCCATAGTTCACATCGATATGTGATCAACACCCAAAGGGTTTACTAGAGTCAGTAATCTAGTTCACATCGCTATGTGATTAACACCCAAAGAGTACTAAGGTGTGATCATGTTTTGCTTGTGAGATAATTTTAGTCAACGGGTCTGTCACATACAGATCCGTAAGTATTTTGCAAATATTTATGTCAACAATGCTCTACACGGAGCTACTCTAGCTAATTGCTCCCACTTTCAATATGTATCTAGACTGAGACATAGATTCATCTAGATTAGTGTCAAAACTTGCATCGGCGTAACCCTTTACGATGAACCTTTTTTTCACTTCCATAATCGAGAAACATAGGGAATGACATTCATTCTCTTTCTATCTTCTGCCGTGGTCGGGCTTTGAGTCTTACTCAATTTCACACCTTGTAACATAGGCAAGAAACTCTTTCTTTGACTGTTCCATTTTGAACTACTTCAAAATCTTGTCAAGGTATGTATGTATTGAAAAACCTTATCAAGCGTCTTGATCTATCTCTATAGATCTTGATGCTCAATATGTAAGCAACTTCACCGAGGTCTTTCTTTGAAAAAATCCTTTCAAACACTCCTTTATGCTTTGCAGAATCATTCTACATTATTTCCGATCAACAATATGTCATTCACATATACTTATCAGAAATGCTGTAGTGCTCCCACTCACTTTCTTGTAAATACAGGCTTCACCGCAAGTCTGTATAAAACTATATGCTTTGATCAACTTATCAAAGCGTATATTCCAACTCCGAGATTCTTACACCAGTCCATAAATGGATCGCTGGAGCTTGCACACTTTGTTAGCTCCTTTTGGATCGACAAAACCTTCCGGCTGCATCATATACAACTCTTCTTCCAAAAATCCATTCAGGAATGCAGTTTTGACATCCATTTGCTGGATTTCATAAAATGCGGCATTTGCTAACATGATTCGGACAGACTTAAGCATAGATATGAGTGAGAAACTCTCATCATAGTCAACACCTTGAACTTGTCGAAAAACCTTTTTGCGACAATTCTAGCTTTGTAGATAGTAACACTACTATCAGCGTCCGTCTTCCTCTTGAAGATCCATTTATTTTCTATGGCCTGCCGATCATTGGGAAAATCCATCAAACTCCATACTTTGTTCTCATACATGGATCGTATCTCAAATTTCATGGCCTCAAACCATTTCGCGGAATCTGGGCTCATCATCGCTTCCTCATAGTTCGCAAGTTCGTCATGGTCTAGTAACATGACTTCTAGAATAGGATCACCGTACCACTCTGGTGCGGATCTCACTCTGGTTTACCTACGAGATTCGGTAGTAACTTGATCTGAAGTTACATGATCATCATCATTAGCTTCCTCACTAATTGGTGTAGTAATCACAGGAACAGATTTTCATGATGAACTACTTTCCAATAAGGGAGAAGGTACAATTACCTTATCAAGTTCTACTTTCCTCCCACTCACTTCTTTCGAGAGAACCTCCTTCTCTTAGAAAGGATCCATTCTTAGCAACGAATGTCTTGCCTTTGGATCTATGATAGAAGGTGTACCCAACAGTAACTTTTTGGGTATCCTATGAAGACACACTTCTCCGATTTGGGTTTGAGCTTATCAGGATGAAACTTTTTCACATAAGCGTTGCAACCCCAAACTTTAAGAAACGACAACTTTGGTTTCTTGCGAAACCACATTTCATACGGTGTCGTCTCAACAGATTTAGATGGTGACCTTTTAACGTGAATGCAGCTGTCTCTAATGCATAACCCCAAAACGATAGTGGTAGATCGGTAAGAGACATCATAGATTGCACTATATCCAATAAAGTACAGTTATGACGTTCGGACACACCATTATGCTGTGGTGTTCCATGTGGCATGCGTTTGTGAAACTATTCCACATTGTTTTAATTGAAGACCAAACTCGTAACTCAAATATTTGTCTCTACGATCAGATCGTAGAAACTTTATTTTCTTGTCACGATGATTTTCCACTTCACTCTGAAATTCTTTGAACTTTTGAAATGTTTCAGACTTATGTTCATCAAGTAGATATAACCATATCTGCTCAAATCATCTGTGAAGTTCAGAAAATAACGATACTTGCCGTGAGCCTCAACACTCATCGGACCGCATACATCAGTATGTATTATTTCCAATAAGTCAGTTTCTCGCTCCGGAGAACGGAGTCTTAGTCATCTTGCCCATGAGGCATGGTTCGCAAGCATCAAGTGATTCATAATCAAGTGATTCCAAAATCCCATCAGCATGGAGTTTCTTCATGCGCTTTTACACCAATATGACCTAAACGGCAGTGCTACAAATAAGTTGCACTATCATTATTAACTTTGCATCTTTTGGTTTCAATATTATGATTATGTGTATCACTACGATCGAGATCCAATGAACTATTTTCATTGGGTGTGTAACCATATAAGGTTTTATTCATGTAAACAGAACAACAATTTATTCTCTTACTTAGATGAATGACCGTATTACAATAAACATGATCAAATCATATTCATGCTCAACGCAAACACCAAATAACACTTATTCAGGTTCAACACTAATCCCGAAAGTATAGGGAGTGTGCGATGATGATCATATTAATCTTGGAACCACTTCCAACACACATCGTCACTTCACCCTTAACTAGTCTCTGTTTATTCTGCAACTCCCGTTTCGAGTTACTAATTTTAGCAACTGAACTAGTATCAAATACTGAGGGGTTGCTATAAACACTAGTAAAGTATACATCAATAACATGTATATCAAATATACTTATGTTCACTTTGCCATCCTTCTTATCTGCCAATCACTTGGGGTAGTTCCGCTTCTAGTGACCAGTCCCTTTGCAGTAGAAACACTTAGTCTCAGGCTTAGGACCAGACTTGGGCTTCTTCACTTGAGCAGCAACTTGCTTGTTGTTCTTCTTGAAGTTCCCCATCTTCCCTCTGCCCTTTTCTTGAAACTAGTGGTCTTGTCTACCATCAACACTTGATGTTTTTCTCGATTTCTACCTTCGTCAATTTCCGCATTATGAAGAGCTTGCGAATCATTTCCGTTATCCCTTGCATATCATAGTTCATCATGAAGTTCTACTAACTTGGTGATGGTGACTAGAGAATTCTGTCAATCACTATCTTATCTGGAAGATTAACTCCCACTTGATTCAAGCGATTGTAGTACTCAGACAATCTGAGCACATGCTCACTAGTTGAGCGATTCTCCTCCATCTTTTAGCTATAGAACTTGTTGGAGACTTCATATCTCTCAAATCGGGTATTTGCTTGAAATATTAACTTCAACTCCTGGAACATCTCATATGCTCCATGACGTTCAAAACGTCTTTGAAGTCTCGATTCTAAGCCATTAAGCATGGTGCACTAAACTACCAAGTAGTCATCATATTGAGCTAGCCAAACGTTCATAACGTCTGCATCTGCTCCTGCAATAGGTCCGTCACCTAGCGGTGCATCAAGGACATAATTCTTCTGTGCAGCAATGAGGATAAACCTCAGATGACGGATCCAATCCGCATCATTGCTACTAACATCTTTCAACACAATTTTCTCTAGGAACATATCAAAATAAACACAGGGAAACAACAACGCGAGCTATTGATCTACAACATAATTTGCAAAATACTACCAGGACTAAGTTCATGATAAATTTAAGTTCAATTAATCATATTACTTAAGAACTCCCACTTAGATACACATCCCTCTAATCCTCTAAGTGATTACGTGATCCAAATCAACTAAACCATGTCCGATCATCACGTGAGATGGAGTAGTTTCATTGGTGAACATCACTATGTTGATCATATCTGCTATATGATTCACGCTCGACCTTTCGGTCTCCGTGTTCCGAGGCCATATCTGTATATGCTTGGCTCGTCAAGTATAACCTGAGTATTCCGCGTGTGCAACTGTTTTGCACCCGTTGTATTTGAACATAGAGCCTATCACACCCGATCATCACGTGGTGTCTTAGCACAAAGAACTTTTGCAACGGTGCATACTCAGGGAGAACACTTCTTGATAATTAGTGAGAGATCATCTTATAATGCTACCGTCAATCAAAGCAATATAAGATGCATAAAAGATAAACATCACATGCAATCAATATAAGTGATATGATATGGCCACCATCATCTTGTGCTTGTGATCTCCATCTTCGAAGCACCGTCATGATCACCATCATCACCGGCGCAACACCTTGATCTCCATCGTAGCATCATTGTCGTCTCGCCAATCTTATGCTTCCACGACTATCGCTACCGCTTAGTGATAAAGTAAAGCATTACAGCGTGATTGCATTGCATACAATAAAGCGACAACCATATGGCTCCTGCCAGTTGCCGATAACTCGGTTACAAAACATGATCATCTCATACAATAAAATTTAGCATCATGTCTTGACCATATCACATCACAACATGCCTTGCAAAAACAAGTTAGACGTCCTCTACTTTGTTGTTGCAAGTTTTACGTGGCTGCTACGGGCTTAAGCAAGAATCAATCTTACCTACGCATCAAAACCACAACGATAGTTTGTCAAGTTGGTGCTGTTTTAACCTTCGCAAGGACCGGGCGTAGCCACACTCGGTTCAACTAAAGTTGGAGAAACTGTCACCCGCAAGCCACCTATGCGCAAAGCACGTCGGGAGAACCGGTCTCGCGTAAGCGTACGCGTAATGTCGGTCCGGGCCGCTTCGTCCAACAATACCGCCGAACCAAAGTATGACATGCTGGTAAGCAGTATGACTTATATCACCAACAACTCACTTGTGTTCTACTCGTGCAAATAACATCAACATATAAAACCTAGGCTCGGATGCCACTATTGGGTAACGTAGTAATTTCAAAAAAATTCCTACGCACACACAAGATCATGGTGATGCATAGCAATGAGAGGGGGAGAGTGTGATCTACGTACCCTTGTACATCGACAATGGAAGCGTTAACTTGGTTGATGTAGTCGTACGTCTCCACGGCCCGACCGATCAAGCACCGAAACTACGGCACCTCCGAGTTCTAGCACACGTTCAGCTCGATGACGATCCCCGGACTCCGATCCAACAAAGTGTCGGGGAAGAGTTCCGTCAGCACGACGGCGTGATGACGATCTTGATGTACTACCGTCGGAGGGCTTCGCCTAAGCACTGCTACAATATTATCGAAGACTATGGTGGAAGGGGGCACCGCACACGGCTAAGAATATGATCACGTGGATCAACTTGTGTGTCAAGGGGTGCCCCCTACCCCCGTATATAAAGGATCAAGGGGAGGAGGAGGCTGGCCCTAGTAGGAGGCGTGCAGGAGGAGTCCTACTCCTACCGGGAGTAGGACTCCCCTCCCTTTCCTTGTTGGAGTAGGAGAAGTGGAAAGAGGGGGAGAGGAAGAAGGAAAAGAGGGCTGCGCCCCTTGTCCAATTCGGACCAGAGGGGGGGCGCAGGCCTCCTTCCTTTTGGCCTCTCTCCTCTATTCCCGTATGGCCCAATAAGGCCCATATACTCCCCGGTGAATTCCCGTAACTCTCCGGTACTCCGAATCACTCGGAACCTTTCCGATGTCCGAATATAGTCGTCCAATATATCGATCTTTATGTCTCGATCATTTTGAGACTCCTCGTCATGTCCCCGGTGTCATCCGGGACTCCGAACTCCTTCGGTACATCAAAACTCATAAACTCATAATATAACTGTCATCGAAACCTTAAGCGTGCGGACCCTACGAGTTCGAGAACAATGTAGACATGACCGAGACATGTCTCAGGTCAATAACCAATAGCGGAACCTGGATGCTCATATTGGCTCCCACATATTCTACGAAGATCTTTATCGGTCAGACCGCATAACAACATACGTTGTTCCCTTTGTCATCGGTATGTTACTTGCCCGAGATTCGATCGTCGGTATCTCAATACCTAGTTCAATCTCGTTACCGGCAAGTCTCTTTACTCGTTTCGTAATACATCATCTCACAACTAACTCATTAGTTGCAATGCTTGCAAGGCTTATGTGATGTGCATTGCCGAGAGGGCCCAGAGATACCTCTCCGACAATCGGAGTGACAAATCCTAATATCGAAATACGCCAACCCAACATGTACCTTTGGAGACACCTGTAGAGCTCCTTTATAATCACCCAGTTACGTTGTGACGTTTGGTAGCACACAAAGTGTTCCTTCGGCAAACAGGAGTTGCATAATCTCATAGTCATAGGAACATGTATAAGTCATGAAGAAAGCAATAGCAACATACTAAACGATCGGGTGCTAAGCTAATGGAATGGGTCATGTCAATCACATCATTCTCCTAATGATGTGATCCCGTTAATCAAATAACAACTCTTTTGTTTATGGTTAGGAAACATAACCATCTTCGATTAACGAGCTAGTCAAGTAGAGGCATACTAGTGACACTTTGTTTGTCTATGTATTCACACAAGTATTATGTTTCTGGTTAATACAATTCTAGCATGAATAATAAACATTTATCATGATATAAGGAAATAAATAATAACTTTATTATTGCCTCTAGGGCATATTTCCTTCATACACTATACTACTAGTGCTATTATTGTTCGACTTCCCGAACAGCCAAGCGCAAAGTTTACTAGTACTACTACTATAGTTCATAAAGGTACGTACTATACTAGTACTAGGAACCGGATGGAGGAGCGTCTGCACTCTTATTATAATTTTAAAATGTGATAAAGCAATCTTCAACACATTTGGTTCTCTTCGAGGGTTCTCGCATGTGATAATGGAAGTTGATTGCATGGAACACTCACCACAATTCTCACTTAATTCTGGCTCATATCCTATTACAAATAGTAGCGCTCAGTAATATTTCCTCTTTTTTTGTTATTCAGCATGTAAACAGGTCAGCAAACCTTGTGGTGCATCTTCGTGCGAACCGTGCTTGCTGCACTTTGAATGTGGCCGAGAGCTGGCTTGATGAAACACCTCGCTTCCTACTTCTTTTTTCGCGGGGTACCTCGCTTCCTAGTGACCAGTGTCTTGGCTGATCGTCCTAAGGATGCTTATATATGAATAAAGCTCTCTCATTTACCCGCAAAAAAGATTAAGCCATATTAACCGGAAAGGAGGGAATATGGACTACCACTACTTTTTGGTGTGTCCCGTCAACTCGCAGAACGAGGAAAAGCTTGCAGGACAAGGTGAAGCTCGCTTACGCCTTTTGACTAATGCAACCTACCCACGGTGGACATGCATCAGTCCATTCGGTGTTAGATTGTCAGAGGCATAAACTGTAGTACCCAACATGCGGAGTACCATCATTGTTCGACTTCATGAAGGGGCGAAGAGCCAAGCGCAGTAGTACGCGTACTTGGTTTTGCACCTTCATACTACTCCACCCTCCGTCACAGTTTACAGGGTGCGCTTCATTATAATGCATTTCTCTCAATGCATTTCCACCACCAGAGAGACTTTAGATGCGTTTGGTTTAATGCTCAATTAATTAGGGCGTGGTAACCGCAATCAAGTCCACAATTTTCTCTCCATGTATTGTACTACTATGGAGTGCATGCATGTGTGTACCCGGGGTGGAAGGACTGCATGCATGTGTGTACGCATTATTCCCTCTAGTAATAGACGTCGTGCTATAACTACCAATGCTATTTTTCAGGCCGATCGCTAGTCACCTTGGTCCCACAGATTTTTTTCTTTTTTTTGAAGCGCGCTGTATAAACAGTGACGGATGGAGTAGTATGAGCGGATTCAAACAAGAGTGTATTGATGGTTGCTTCTTCAGAGCAACTTACAGTGGGAAAGGTGGGGCTTATGATTTGACTGCTCATTACTCACTATTAATGCGGCGCAACGACCGGGCTGAGTCTCCCATGCGGTTGTGCACTACCCCCTCGGTTCTTAAATATACTCCGGAGTATTTGTCTTTCTAGATATTTCAACGAGTGACTACTCAAATATTTGTGTTTTTAGAGATTTCAAATGGACTGGCACATACGGATGTATATAGACATATTTTAGAGTGTAGATTCACTCATTTTGCTCTGTATGTAGTCACTTATTGAAATCCCTGTTAAGACGAATAGAATATTTAGGAACGGAGGGAATACACATACGAAGCAAAATGAGTGAATCTACACTCTAAAATATGCCCATTTGAAATTTGTAAAAAGACAAATATTTAGGAACGAAGGAGTATAATTTTGTGCATGGCACATGGACCCGGATGATGAAGAGGCTTCTGGCAATGCCATCAAGCTTCCATCATTTGTTTACATAATTGACGTACTATACAAATAATTTTCCAGCGACATGAGATTGTACAATGGTGGGAGCTTTCAGCTTTTGTTTCGCGTGTCTTGCCATCGATGCTCTTTCGGAAACAATAAAAAACTAACTTCCTTGCTAATGCATGTAAATTATTAGCAGATCAGAGCTAATAATTACATCACAACTGAAGAAAAATTTGTGAGAAGGTGTTAAATTAAAATTGATCCATGCTTTCATTGGCAGCAACGTCCCCCCAGCTCTGTCTAAATCAACAAGGCATGTTGGGAAAAAAAAGTAGCTGTTTGGAGCATGCAACATTCCGATCATTTTGTGCAGTTCCACTAAAATAGAGTTGAACGTCCCTGTTCCAAAGATATCAAGTGTGATTACGATAATAGAGGACTGCTGATGAAACAATAAACACACAAATAGAAGCCGGTCACCTTTGCAGTCTCTCTTAAGACTAACTAGTTGGAGAAGATTAGGCTCGGAGTTGGATGAGGAGAATAGAGCAAAACCAATCTTCCTTTGTCCAGTCGCACTGAAATGTAGAGACGTTTCCCGTGTGACATTTTAGTACAACTGCACAAACACTCTTAAGAAAAAAGTGATTTGTGCAGTTCACCAAAAGGTCGCAATAGCAACGACGTGAAATGGATAGCCCTGTTTGCAAAAAAGAGGTAGAAAGGAAACAATTACTGTCCAATAACAGTTGATGACACATGCGACGACAAAAAAGAAGCATATTCCTTGTCCTAAGGGAAGATAACAACACGGTTGTGTTTGTCTAAAACGGTGTGAGGATGAGAATGCAATATGGAAAGTACGCCGGACGAGCTACGTTTTGGGCAAAGAACTATGGAAGATCCACATGCAGCGACGTGAGAAAACGGGCAGTGGAGCAAGGCCGGAGGGGATACCTTGAGGTCATCGGGATGTAACTAGGTGAGCGGCGGCGGGCGGAATCTGCGAGCAGGTGGCGTAGGCCCTGCCGCGCCGGAGCTTGGTCAGAGAGAACGGCGTGTACCGCAGATCGGGACGTGCTACCTCGGCGCCGTTGAACGGAGAAACGATGCACTTCCTCCCTTTCCCCCGGCGGACAGGATGCGGCCGGATCAGTGACCAACGGTGAGAGAGAGAGAGAGGCCACCACACTCCTTTCCCCCGGCGGACGGGATCCGGCCGGATCAGTGACCAACGGTGAGAGAGAGAGAGGCCACCGCACTCCCTTTCCCCCGGCGGACGGGATGCGGCTGGATCAGTGACCAACGGTGAGAGAGAGAGAGAGAGAGGCCACCGGAGCCTTGTGTGAGATACTCTGAAGAGCGGACTACCTTTTCCTCCATAAAAATCGTTTTATATTCTGTGTACGTGCCATTGAGCGATATAACTTTATTTAAAAATAACGCGGCAAGTCGAACTTTGTTTTGTGCACGCGTGGTACACGACCTCCCTAGGTAAACAACCGCTATAGGCGTTCAAATTAGCACGTGGGCTGCCATTTCGTAAAGAAATGAGCTCCACCGTGTACCCGCGCAGGTGTGGCTGGGCACGAAGCGTGAGTACGTGCATGGTGCACCTATTCTCTTCTTGTATACGTACACCACCTACGTGGGGTTGTGTGAGAGAGATACAAACATAGAGAGATATAGTGTGTGGGTTCTTGAGAGTTTTTTTTGTCGGGGGGGGGGGGGGTCAATCAAAAAATTTAACATATGCAATGTGTGTGAAATAGAGTCCTGGATATAACATATATATAGAGGGGGCGATCCACGAGAAGAGAGTGGAGGTATCATCGGCTTGAGGTGTCCATAGAATCGAAGAGAGGGATGATGTGTGTGTGCGCGCGCGATCGATAAAGAGTGCCATCGAATTTGTGTGTGCCCACGTCAAAGATATAGAGTGGTTGGCCTACTGGAACATGAGATGGGACATGTGCAGTTTGTCTCTCTGGCATGGATACCTACCTGTAGCGCTCGACTATCGGTGTGTGGTGGGGGAAGAGGGAGGCCCAATTAACTATAGAGGTACAATGGCTGGTATATGTGTGGAGGAGGAGAGAGGCCTACCTCATGTATTAAGGAGATCGATCTGCCTCATGTATTAAGGGAGATCGATCGGCATCCATGCATATGTGCAGGAGATGAATAAGGTTGGGAGAGAGACAGAGCTAGAGTGTTGGAGGGGGTGGTAGTGGAGTTGCTTCTAACAAATGGTGGGATAGGCTTGCTAGACAAACTGCACATGCATGTGTGTGTTAGAAGCAAATGAGGCACGAGGAGAAGGATAGAGAGAGAGAGAGGGATGCATGTAGGAGGTGGTGCGAGAGGCATACTATATCGAGGGGGAGGAGTGTGCGAGTACGAGAAGGATGAAAAGAGTGGTGGGAGTGAGGCATGGACGGTGACAAGATAAGAGGGGAAGCTTGTGTTTGTGCTAGGCACACCTGGCTAGAGAGGCATATCGATCGATGTGTGCCGTAAATAAGGAGCTGGGGGGCCTACACACACCGTGGGTGAACGACCTAAAGTGAAAAGATGAATTTGCGAGATGGAGCTAGAGAATGCTGAGGGAGGGTGAGAGGGATGCGGGCGTGTGCATGCACAAGAGAAAGTTAGCGCTAGCTACAAAGATAAGAGGGTTGTGTGGGTGTAAAAGACGAATAGAGATCATATATACTTCATTATAAAAAGCGAATTCGGATATTTGAAGAATTTATCATAGTGTTTCAAACCGACGGATGTGTGAATATATATAACGGTGATACACATGGTGTGGTTATGAACATGGTATACTACATTTAATATATTTTATCTCTACTCTTATAAAAAACAGAGTTGTTGATGATGGTGTGCCTGCCATCCTGCATTATAGGCCGTCTGATTTATATCTGGCGGATAGCAAGGAAACTATGATGGTTGAAGTTGGCAACAATCATGATTGTAGATTCTTATTGAAATAGAGAAACGAATTCAAATTTAGTTCGAATTGCAGCGGTAGTATAGACATTTGGAATGCACTAAAATGTTGGTATGAGTAGGTTACATGCATTATACAGCAAGCGAAAAAAATTAATCGGACATAACATGGATTCATACTCCCTCCTTCCATCTATATAGGGCGTAATGAGATTTTTAAGACCGCCTTTGACTATTGACAAGATTAATAGTACATGACATGCACAATGTGAAAATTATATCATTGAAAGAACCTTTCACAGACGAATTTAACGGTGTGCTTTGTGTAAGTTGCATGTCATATATCATTGCTCTAATATTTCGTCAAAGTTAGCATCGAAAAACTAATTAGGCCCTATATAGATGGAAGGATGGAGTAGCTTTGAATAGCATTTGTATAGTAAAACGGGGCAAGACTCTCTCTTTGTGTGGTGTGAATAGTTTTATTTTTTCGTTTTCTTTTTGGTTGAGGGAAGTGCGAATTGATTTGGTACGTACAAGTACAATATTACTACACGTTAGGCTTGTCCCTAAAATTCAATCCACGTCTAGTTATATCCCGAAAATTCAGATATCGTGTTCCCAAAACTGGCGCCTTCACAACCCGCGCCTTGCTATCCCGAAATTACAACGCGCGCAAAAACTCCCTCCAGCTGCCAAATCCCGACACGCGAAATCCCCCTTCTAACCCTGAGCCGAAAGGGCCGCTAGTTCAAATCGGTGGGGGGTACTTTTGTAATACACCGTACATTTTGGACAAGCGCGTTCCTAAGTCATGCTTCACCCCCTCCCATCGCCCCCTTTTCGCCATTCGAAATCCCAGGCCGCCATAACCTCTCCGCTCCAGCCGTGAAACCCCACCCTCCTCCATCCGCCACGTCACCGCTACCCAGCAGGAGCCTCTTCCCCGACGACGTCGTCCACCGCAACAGCTCGACGTCCCTCGTCCACCTCCCCGGATGAGGATCCGTCGTCCATCTCGCCGTCCCGCCGGTTCAGCCGCCCCGTCCTCCACCTCCAAGGAGTTGCTCCGACGATCGCCTCGTCTATCGCGGCTGCTCCATCCCCACAGCGCCGCCTTAGCCTGCTCCACCGGAACCGCAGCATCCTCACCGACTCCTCGGACGAAGCCGAGGCCTACTCGGCGCCACCAAAGAGGTTGTAAACTCATCGCATCACACCTTCTCCTTAACTCGACCTCCCGGCGCCGACGGTGCTCCATCCCGCATCCCCATGGAGCGGCTACTTTGAAGCCGGTGCCACGGGCGACATCTCCACGGCGGCTCTCCCCCAGTGCGAGGCCCCTTCGGCGGCGGCGTCCATACCAGCCGGATCTGCTACTGCTGCTCCAGCTCTCGCTCGATCGCTCGCTTGCCCAGCTGCTACTGCTGCTCTCCCCCTCGCTCATGCTGCTGCTCTGCTCCGATTAAGCCACACTTCAGTCGACTGAATCGACTTTTGGGTTAGTCGATTTTCAGGGGTTGGGGGGGCTCGCCTGAGTTAAGGAAGAACCACCTGCAGCGGGGACGGGGGCTCGCCGGAGAGGTACCCCACTATCTATCTTAGGGTTCAGGGTTGTTTCGGGGCAGGGAGGCGATGCTAGGGCCGGCGGTTCGGCCGATGGTGGCTGGCGGCTCAGGGGGGTGCAGGTTGAAGATGAACTGCAGGCCCTCCCTAAACTACATGTCAAGTGCCTCTCTGCTACCATTGTGTTCAGTTTCGACAGTAGCATTCAGATTCCACAGTAAATTTCAGTTTCGACAGTTAAGTTCAGAGTCAACAGTTTTTACCTCATCTGTTGTAGTCAGGTGGTTTTTGGTGATGTTAATTTTACATCCATTTTACATCATCTATTGGAGATGCTATTAGAATCCCACTTGAGATTGACGATGTATGTCTTGTGCTGCTTCAGCCTTGACGCCTTACGGCTCACCGGAGCTGCTCCAATGACAGAACGATCCATCACAATAGAGCAGTGCCCTGGACGCCGTCTACAGATTCCTCAGATCTTCCTCCACACCTCCGACAGCCACCTCTGCCTCAACTGCTTCAGCGACCAACCCAATGATGTTGAGGTCGACACGGCTACGGCAAAGAGGTTGTACACTTGTTGCATCACTTATTACTATACATTCACGTCGATCCATTAGGGCTATTTTGGTTCAACGGAAAAACATCGATCCATTGGTTGTTACCATCACTCTAAATTTTTGCATGCTCTCCTTACATAATCTCACCATATTTTTTTCATATGCATGTCAGATATTGTACACAGTCATGCTGAACATGTAGAGAAAAAGAGAAGAGTTTTGCGCGGCAATACAATGTCATGCAGACATCGCTCCATGGTGGGTTCAATGGCAAACCCTCCCCACCCCTCTATAGATTGTAATCCAGAGGAAGATATCTGTTCTGAGGCGGATTCGGACGCCGCTGACCACTCCTATTTACCCCCCAAGGTGTTTGCTCTACCTTGGCATGATGATGTTAGTCATATCATGCATATGTTGCCTTATAGTGCCTACTTTTGACATCATATATGTCATTTCCTTAGTTTAGACATGTTCTGTAATGCCACCTGTTTAGTTTCTATATCATATATGGGAATTATGCAGTCTCATGTCTTTTAGCCAGCCATAATATATGTGAAATGTGCAATGCCATCCTGTTTAACCAGGCATCATATATTTGAATGATATCTTGCCCATCCTTTTCTTCATTACATTTCCATTTGTCGACAATGTTTGTACATTAAACTACTCTTCCTGTGAATCAGCCATTTGGGTGGGAGATGGAAAAATCTGGAGTGAAAACAAGGCCTTCAGAGCGGACAGTGCTACCTGTCGAAGCAGATCTCTTATTGGGTCCCGATAGCTCCTCAGAGATGGATTCAGAGACAGATGACCAGTCCTATTCCCCCACTGAGGTGTATGCTCTAACTTGGCACGGTTATACTGCTCATATCATGCATACGGTGTCTTGCATTGCATAGTTTAGACATCATATACACAATATTCAACACCATGTTCTTAGTTCAGACATCATATCGAATGCCCTCTGTTTAGCATATAAATTACATATGTGAATTAAATGATGCGATCCTGATTACTTAGATAACATGTAGGTGAATTATGTCATGCGATCCTTTTTAGTTATTCATCATATCTTTGAATTATGTTATGCTATGCTATCCAGTTTAGATAGACATCATATATGTGAAATTATGTCATGCTATCCGTTTTAGTTAAACAATATACATGTCAACTATTTCATGCCTTCTTTTTTCCACACTATCTATTGCATCTGTCTCTCATACAATGTATGTACATTCAACTATGTTTCCTGTTTATCAGCCATTTGAATTGGAGCGGGTGATGCCAGTATCTAGCGGACTAAAAACACGGTCTTCAAAAAAAATAGTGCTACCTCTTGGTGGAGATAGCACCCCGGTTGTACATGCACAAGAACCAGCCCTACCACACATAACCCAAACTCTCGCAGATTGTACCCCTACTACGATGGACAGAGAACCAGCTTCACCCAATCTAACCCCAACCCCAGCCGATAGTAACCCAGTTCCTGTTGACACAACACCATCTCCACCACAGAGCTCCCAAACAAGAGCAGTTAGTAAGGCAGCTCCAGTGCCCAAAGGGCCAGTACTATCATGGCGAACCCCAACTCCACCAGTTAGTACGCCTATTCCTGTGGAGGAAGCACAACCAGCTAGTCGTAGTTTAGCATCTATCGCATTTGATGTTGTTAAATTGTATGTGCGTATCTTCCCATCTTAGAAATATTATACTAAAGATGAAGGAAAAATGCCAGTTGCAGGTGTTTGTCCAGGAGTTATGTGTAAGTAATTTTATTCATGGCAATTACTTTGCTTCGTCCCATACATCCTACCTCCATGATGGTTATAATACAGCAAATTTTCCCATTTTTCTCTATAGAGAAGGACCGATTTGGAAACTCGGGATGAGGTAACCTGTGCTAATACCTCTGCTATCTTCAAGAATGCTTGGTGGCAGTATCGGAATTACCTGAAGAAAACGTACTTCACCGACAAAGAAACTCATCAAATTCCCTCACGTTCTCCTGAGACACATTTACTGGATGATGACTGGGAACGCCTTGTTCTGTACTGGTCCCGAACCAAGAATGTGGTAAGGTCTATGAGCTCATTTTCTATTTTTAAGTATTATATTCTTGCGTCTTACTGTACTCTGTTCATGTAGACAAGTGCCTAAACCTGAAGAACAACTGTTCTAATTTAAGATTCCATTGCTACCATAGGACATAGATATATGTTTGTTTGATGCTTTTATTATGTACTAGTACTTGGAAATAGAAGACTTGGTAGTTTAATCCTGTCCACCTTACTAATGAATTGGTTCACCGAAATGAGTTTCATATACTAGTACATGCTAAACTTGTTATGTGTCTGCTTATTTCTTCTTTTAGAATGCTGACAGAATATTGGGGAAGAGTGCCTTATTAAGCAACGGTAAAGGAAGTAATGCAGATAAGGTTCAGGATAGTGACACATCCTGTCTTGGTTTAGTGTTGGAGTTACCGGCCACTACCGCTTGCACAAGCTATTCAAACTCACTGTCTGAATTAGTTCGGTTTCTTGAGTCTCAACTACAAGCTAAAAGACATCGATCAGCTGTGCTGCGACAAGAAGCAGAAGGACTGCGGAAGTCCCTGGAGCATTCAGATGCATACTTTCTGGTGCAACAGCAAGCGTTGGAGGATTTTAGCGCCAAATAGGACAAAGCTAATCAGCTTGCTAAGCTTATGGCCAGCATGGTGGATACCCAGGATAACGTTTCTTGAGCTCTTCTGAAGTTGTTTCAGTTATGCTCTTGTTTTGCTGCCGCGTTTATTTGCACGGGTGGCCAATTTTGACGGCCAGTGTATATGATATGTTGCCTTGTTCCCTATATTTGCACTGGTGGCGAACTTTGATGCCTAGTGGATGTAATATGTGTAATAGTCGTGATAGCCTAGCATTAGTTGCTTGCTTATTTATTTCCTTGTTGTCTTGTTTATTTGTTTGCTTGTAGTCATTGCAGTTCTTTTTCCACGGTTAACTAGTGGCTACAATAACCTATTTTTTAAAACTAGGCCACAATAACCATGGGCTAATATTTACTGTAGTGACACTAGGCCTCCTACGGGCCGTGGAAACAGTGGGCTTTCTACGGGCCGTAGAAACAGTAGGCCTTCTACGGGCCATAGAAACAATGGGCCTTCTACGGGCCGTATCATCAATGGGCCTTATACGGGCTGTATGATCGATTGGACAAACATGGGCCAATAACAGGCCGCATTATGGCCGTAAACGGGCTAGAGTTGGAATCATCCGTTCATGGGCCGACCGTAACGGGCCATTGTTAATAGGCCGTATTTGATGACGCTATGAAAACGGCCCAATGTATTAACGGAGCACAAACAGGCCGACTGTAACCACGGGCTAAATTTGGCCCACAAGCAGAAAATGACAGCAATGGGCCGTAAGTAAACGAATGCTGGAAATGAGCCCAAGAATAAATGGGCTCTGAGAAGGCCGAAAGATAACATGGGCTGGAAACGGCCCAACGGAATAACAGGCCGTTAATGGGTATAAAGTGATACACTGTTCATTACGGGCCAGTTTCACCACGGGCCGTTAATGGGTGTAAAGTGATACACTGTTCATTACGGGCCAGTTTCACCATGGGCCGTTAATAGGCCAAGAGTTACATAGGGCCTCATATGGGCCGAAAGACGTCATGGGCCATACATGGGCCAGAAGTGAAAATGGGCTGGAATCATATTGGATGGCCCAGATGACGCTACTGGGCCTAATTCGGATAGGGCGTAACGGGCCTTGGGTTAGCGGGCTGTAAATGGGCTATATGCGAACAGGCCGTTAACAGGCTTTCCATGGGCCGGCCCGCCACCTTTTGACCAAGTCAAACGGGCCGGCATTTTCACAGGAATGGGCCTCTGTTGGGCTGTGCCACATGTCGACGTATCATAGGCACCTTCCGTCCAATGAGTGGTTGACATCTGTCCCAACGATGAGCCGACACGTGTTTCCTCCAGCCAATGATGATTTTACACGTGGAAAATCCCCATTGGTCGGGGCTGTTAACGGGTTATCGGATCCAAAACTCGACCCGATAGCTTAACGGCGTTCCGTTACGGTGGATGCCACGTGTTGGTCACCCTTGACGAAAGCACTTCTATGACGCGCGATTTATCGTCATGGAAGTGGACACTTCCGTGATGATAATTTTGGTAATGTCATGGAACACTTCTACGACAGCACAGGTATGACTATCTTGATTCTGTCATAAATTTGTCATGGATGTACATGCATGACAAAAAAGCGACCTACTGTGACAAACACGTATCATCACAGAAGTGTATTTTTTTTGTAGTGATCAAGCTGCAGATATCATGTCTGGGAAGCCCTTCTTGTTGCGGACTAAATTCGGAGATCCGAAGTATGCTCCTCTTGACCGACTATGGAGTTCTGCGGACGCCTACATGGATTTGGCTGCAAGTGCTGCTGATGCGGCCGGGTACTTCGAGGATCAGAAAGATCACAAAGTGGAAAAGCTGTTCTGGTCACAGTTTCATGCTCCAGTCCGTCCGCTGCTGTTGAATGAGCGAATGGCCGAGTGGGCCGAGCTCCATAGGTTGTCCGGACTTGCCATGAGGTCCATTGTGGATCATCTGTGGCCAGGAGGGCCAAGGCCGAATAGCTATTTTAGTTTAGTGCAACAATTCCTTGGTGATGTGCCACGCATCGATGCTATGAAGAGATCGGCGTGCATAGAGGGTGCGCGGATGGCCTTTGCCCGTGTCAAGACATACTGGGCGGAGATGGATGCCACCACTATTGCGACACAGGGTTCGGCCGTGGGCCGAGTGGCTGCCGAGCACTACTTTGAAGAAGTTCTTGAAGGTGCTCGTTCGATAGAGGCTAAGTGTTCGAAGAGTATTATGTTCTAGTGACATGTACTTCCATTGTAAAAACAATGTTTTATTGAGTTATCAAGGTTGTATTTATACTTTTGCCCGAAAGTACTATGATGCCTCCTGTGCGGCTGTTTATGTATATATGTATATAACCTGAAAGTTTGCAGTCGTCGGCTTCCGCCCCCACGCATATAATGCGGGGGTGTTCGCAGAAAACGTGAATCCACACTTGATCCAATGTCTTGGTCCATTAAGGAGGTGGTAGCGCAGCGAACGAGGCAATCAGACTATATTGCTTTAACACTTTCACTTAGCCATAGGAGTTTGACGGTGGGGCTACTATATAGCCCCTGGTACTTCTGCGCTCGTCCGAATACGGGGCGCGTACGTACATGACCGGGAAACGGCCCTTCGTTAATGCAGAGGAATCCTGAAAATTCCGTTGAGTCATCGAGTGGTTGACCAGTCTCTCGCTATATCATGACAGTCAGTTTTCGGCTTTCTCTACTAAGGTGCTCATCCGAGTGAACCAGGGCACAATCGCAGTAGTTCTCCCAGTGCTACCTTAGCCGATATAATGGAACGTAAGGTACCAAAACGTGGGAGCCAGGCAAACCCAACATTTGACCAAAGACATGATTCGGAGCTGATGCATATAGGGCCAAACTCGCGATGCCGAACACTCCCTAAGGTGTTCGGTCTTTATAACATATACCGGGCTAAACAACGCCCTTAATAATAGATCCCATGTGTCCAGGTACGTGCAATATCCTGACATGGCCACATGCCAATAACGTCAGCATCCTTCTCGGTTGTGTGGAGTATCCGGAGGATGTGAGCAACAAGAGACAGTAAAAAAGGTTTACGCGGGGTCTTAATCTAAAAAGAAACCTTTGGGCGGGTCCCTGCTGCACGTTTGCGCCTGTGTCTCCGTTGTGCCGTGTCCTGGACGGGTGTAGCACGATTGTCATCTGTAAAAGGAAATAACTTAGGTGAAAGTTGTCGTGCCAAAAAAAAGAAGAATTGGTTATTATCAATGAACTATCAAAATTCAAGAGAAGTCAAGTTGAGCCGGGCTGGCCCTGATTACACGCGGGAAGCCCCTGGTATCGTCTATGAGGGTTTGATCAGTAAACCAATCTCATGTATATGTGGTGAAGCGCCGGACTCGTCTAACCGTGTCCATGGTCTTGAGGACCTGTCATTTTTCCTAGTTGGTGAGGCCATCTAGTTCGCGGCTGTTAAAGCCGCCGCATCCTCTTCCGCACGTAAAAACGTTAGGTATTTCCGCTAACTGTGATGATGCCACGTGGAGCGGGCATATTAAGCTTGAGAAAAGCATAATACGGTATTGCATTAAAACGAGAAAAAGATGTTCTTCTGAGTAGTGCTTGATAACCACTTCGAAATGGAGCGACGTGGAAAGTTAACCTTTCGCTTCGGGAGTTATCGGGAGAACCAAATACGACCTCTAGCAGTAGAAAGCCCGTACAATGGGCCTCTTGGCCTGGTATTATTCCCTTGAAGGTAGTATTACTGTGGCTTATTTGTGTCGGGTCTATCCCCATTTTGTGGACTGTGTCCTAATATATCAGATTTAGATCACCGCCGCCATCCATGAGGACTCGTGTGAAATGGTACCCGTTTATTATTGGGTCTAACACCAAGGCCGCCAGTCCTTTGTGCCGGATACTTGTCGCGTGATCCCTACGATCAAAAGTGATCGGACAGGCCAACCATGGGTTGAACCTAGGGGTGACGGGCTATATGGCGCGTGTATCTCAGAGTGCATGCTTGCTTCTCCTCTTCGTCACATGGATCACGTTTACCATTTTAACCTCTGGTGGGAACTTTTTCTGTCCTCCGGTGCTTTGCTGGCGAGGTTCATCCTCGTCTTCGCTTGGTGTCTCTTCCCCTTTGTGTTCGGCGTTTAGCTTACCGGCCTGCTTGAAGACCCAACATTCTCTATGGGTGTGATTTGCAGGTTTGTCGGGGGTGCCGTGAATCTGACAGAGCTTGTCAAGAATCTTGTTTAGGCCAGATGGTCCTTCTCTGCTGCCTTTGAAAGGCTTTTTCCGCTGACCAGGTCGAGATCCCCTGAATCCAGCGTTTACCGCCGTATTATCTGGGCTACCTTCTGTATTTCAATGCTTGTTTTTGCTGCGTCGTGGTTTTCCATTGCCATCCCTGACTTCGGATGTGCTTGGGTTGCTGGTGCTGCTACGGGCCAACCAATTGTCTTCGCCCGTGCAAAAGCGGGTCATGAGGCTTGTTAGGGCTGCCATTGTTCTCGGTTTTTCTTGGCCGAGGTGTCTGGCGAGCCATTCGTCTCGGACGCTGTGTTTAAAAGCTGCTAAGGCTTCGGCGTTCGGACGGCTGACGATTTGGTTCTTCTTGGTGAGGAACCTATTCCAAAGCTTTCGGGCGGACTCTCTGAACTGTTGGATTATATGACTTAAATCGTCTGCATCCGGAGGTCGGACATAAGTCCCTTGAAAATTAGCCCGAAAAGCATCCTCGAGCTTGTAACGCCCCAAGACCGGAGCTTCAGTTGCCTTCCAGGGTTTCCAGGTTTCGTCGTGTGATTTGTTTGGTTCTTTGCATTCATCATTGCATCATGTGCATTGTCATCGTGCCATCATGCCATTTATTTTTCTTAACTCAACTAAATAAATGGCATGGATCTTTGATCCATTTAAACCGAGGGAATTCACATGGTGAATTCTCTTTATAACATATCCTCCCAATATTTTAGGGAGCTATATTAAATATCCCATTAATTTGGAATCATCAAAACACACTTGCAAATTAATTCCCCATGCCTTTGTCCCATGCATCATCTCCTTCTCTTTTCCTTATATTTCCTTTCTTTTACAAGTGCCATTTTCCCCTTCTCTATTAATGTTCATTCTTTTCCGATAAATTCTCAACCATGCCTGCAACCTCTTAGTCAAATTTCAGATCCTTTGGAGTTGTTTTGGTTAGGTTCAAAAATGCCTCAAGTTTGAATCATATTTAAACTTGTTTTATTTTTTCTACCTCTAAAAATATCCAAGACAATTTTATCAAATAGAGTATAGTTCCAGGAGATTGAGGATATTTTTATATCTGAAAAACTCCTCTTCTAGCCCCCTGTCCTTTTTCTTTTATTGTTACTGTTTATCTAAATAAACAGGAAGTAAATGATAAAAGAAAAAGGCTTTCCTGGGCCTCCCTAGGCCAACTTCCGCTCCGGCCCACCTAAGGCCATCCCATCCCGCAGGCCGGCCCATCCTTTCCCCCCCAGCCCACCTAACCTAACCTAAACCTAGCCCGAGCCCCTCGTGCACCCCCCGTCCTCTCGGTCTCCCTCGCGCCGCCAGGAGACAGCGAGCGTGCTGCCTCGCTCGATCCCCTCGTCCTCTCCCTCGTCTCTTTTCCCTGCTCTCCGCCGCGCCAAGTCCCTCCTCCTTCCCGAGGCTGCCGCCGGCACCCAAGTCCCTCCTCCTTCCCGAGGCCGCCACCGGCGCCCCAAGTCCCCCTCGTCCTCGACCCCCATCTCTCCCTCGACCAGGCCTGCTGCCGCCATCGCGAACGTCATGGCCCCGCGCCCTCAAGCTCCGGCGACCGTTGCCGCTCCGTGCACCCTGGCCATCCTCCTGCGCCCAGAGCTCCATCCTCTTCGTCGCCTCCCCGCCATGGCACCCTGCAGCAGAGCACCACGGCGACCCTCACCTGCGCCTCCCCGAGCAGGAACTCCGCCTCCCCTACACCCGTGCTTCGCTGACCGGAGGCGTCGTCCTCGACTGTCGCCAGCACCGCTGCCCCGCCTGCGTCCTCGACCTCCTCCTTCCACGCGCTGTCAAGTTTCGGGAGCTGCTGCTATTTTTCTTTTGTTGCTGCATCTCCGTCCGTCTGCAGGCGACCGCGCCCGGTGTCTGCGATGCCTGCTGCTGTCGCTGGACGCCAAGACCACCGCGACACCTGAACTTCGTGTTGTTGTTCACTGCCCGCCTCCCGTCGTTTTCGCCAAGTACCACAAGTTCTGGATGGATGCGCCAAGTCCCCAGCGAGACCCGTTTTCCGTCAAGTTCGACTACACGGCTATGACCTCGGAGTTGGACCGCAAGCGCCAAGTACCCCACCGGCAAGACCACACGGACGCTCAAATGGCTACAGACCGAAACGTTAAGTACCTCGTCGATACGTGTACGACTACCATCGCCGAAGACCGCGAGTACAACTACTTCCACATCGCGCCATGTACGACTACCGTCGCTTGGGTTCGACAAGACACCGAGTACCACTACGTTAGCCATGTACATAATACACCAAGACCGGACCGGCAAGTACCCCGACGACCTTGTACCACTACCGTCGCGAGTGTCTCTACCGTCGTCATGTACCTCTACTTCCACTACCGCTCCGATGATCGCCGATGAACGATAGGACGACTACTTCTACTACCGTCGCGTGAACCACTACTTCCCTCGACGTCCGAGAACGTCTACTTCCACTACTTCCTCTACGCCGACTCGATACACTTCGAAAACGCACGCTTCAAAGGTATAACCCCGAGTCGACGCCCGTGAACGCATGAATGCATGTTGGATGAGATGCACCCTTTGTCTGCACCGTGTCCGTATTGTCACTCGTTTTCCATGCCACTAACCCGTGGGACACCTGGAATCTGGGATCATCCCACCATCTCTTGCACGCTCTAGTCACTTTTCCTTTTGCACCGGTATCCCCGTGGACTACCTGATAACCGATATGTTGCCATGGCATCATTTTCGTATTCGTCGCCATGGCACCCCTTTTCTTTTCACCACGGTGACAAATGCTTCATAATTCTCTTGTCAACTTTTATTAAAAATTGCATAAACTTGACCATGTCATCCGCATCATGTTAACAACTTCAAGATTGGTTAAATTTGTTGTTGCATTAAATTGCTAATGCATATGGGGTATACCGGTTTTGTTGTTTATTATATCCGGCCCCATTTAAATTTTTTAGATGGTATAGTTTGTTATGCTACACCTCTTGCCCTGTTAACCAACATTTAATATTGTGGAGTACCTAACCGAGAGTGAAGTAAATAATTTATGTGGTGTTCGGTCAATATGCAACGGAGTTGCATATTGAGCTCCACTTAATTTGTAGGATTGCTTGTGCACTTTGCCATGCCATGCCTCTTTAATCCGGACATGCATCATACTTGTTTGTGCATCATGCCATGATTATGTGAGGGTTGTTTACTATGTTGTGTGCTTCTTTCCGGTGTTTGCTTCTTCGGGTTGGTTCCGTTAACGTCGCGTTGTGAGGACCCGTTCTTCTATGTTCAATTTGTCTTCTTCATGGACTCGTTCTTCTTCCTTGCGGGATTTCAGGCAAGATGACCGTACCCTCGAAATCACTTCTATCTTTGCTTGCTAGTTGCTCGCTCTTTTGCTATGCCTATGCTGCGATACCGACCACTTGCTTATCATGCCTCCCATATTGTTAAACCAAGCCTCTAACCCACCTTGTCCTAGAAAACCGTTGTTTGGCTATGTTACCGCTTTGCTCAGCCCCTCTTATAGTGTTGTTAGTTGCAGGTAAAGATTGAAGCTTGTTCCTTGTTGGAACATGGAGATGTTGTTCCTTGTTGGAACATGTTTACTTGTTGGGATATCACAATATCTCTTATTTAATTAATGCATCTATATACTTGGTAAAGGGTGGAAGGCTCGGCCTTATGCCTAGTGTTTTGTTCCACTCTTGCCGCCCTAGTTTCCGTCATATCGGTGTTATGTTCCCGGATTTTGCGTTCCTTACGCGGTTGGGTTATAATGGGAACCCCTTGACAGTTCGCTTTGAATAAAACTCCTCCAGCAAGGCCCAACATTGGTTTTACCATTTGCCACCTAGCCTTTTTTTCCCTTGGGTTAGGCCAGCCCAAGGGTCATCTTTATTTTAACCCCCCCGGGCCAGTGCTTGTCTAAGTGTTGGTCCAAACTAGAGCCCCTTGCAGCGCCACCTCGGGGAAACTCGAGGGCTGGTTTTAGTTGTACGGATTGCTTATCCGGTGTTGCCCTGAGAACGAGATATGTGCAGCTCCTATCGGGATGTCGGCGCATCGGGTGGTCTTGCTGGACTTGTTTTACCATTGTCGAGGATGTCTTGGAGTACCGGGATACCGAGTCTGATCGGAATGTCTCCGGAGGAGGTCTATTCCTTCGTTGACCGTGAGAGCTTGTGATGGGCTAAGTTGGGAGACCCCTGCAGGGATTTGAACTTTCGAAAGCTGTGCCCGCGGTTATGGGCAGATGGGAATTTGTTAATGTCCGGTTGTAGATAACTTGAACCTTAATTTAATTAAAATGAGTCAACCGCGTGTGTAACCGTGATGGTCTCTTTCCAGCGGAGTATGGGAAGTGAACACGGTGTTGGAGTTATCCTTGACGTAGGTTGTTCTAGGATCACTTCTTGATCATACTTTTATCGACCGTGCTTTGCCTTCTCTTCTCGCTCTCTTTTGCGAACAGGTTAGCCACCATATATGCTAGTCACTTGCTGCAGCTCCACCTTATACCTTTACCTTACCCATAAGCTTAAATAGTCTTGATCGCGAGGGTGCGAGATTGTTGAGTCCCCATGGCTCACAGATACTTCCAAAAACTAGCTTGCAGGTGCCGATGAGACCGTGCAGTTGACGCAACCAAGCTCAGGAGGAGCTCGTTGAAGATCTTGTCCTTTGTGGTGTTTCGTTCTAGTTGATCAGTAGTGGAGCCCAGTTGGGGTCGATCAGGGACCTTGTCGCATTTGGGGTTCTTCTTTTATTTTGGTTCCGTAGTCGGACCTTGATTGTATTTGGATGATGTAATGCTTTATTCATGTAATTGTGTGAAGTGGCGATTGTAAGCTAACTATGTAACTTCTTCCCCTATTTTATTACATGGGTTGTGTGAAGATTACCTCACTTGCGACATTGCTTTCAATGCGGTTATGCCTCTAAGTCGTGCTTCGACACATGGGAGATATAGCCGCGTCGAGGGCGTTACAGAGCTCCTCCCAACTTCCAATTGAGTTTTCGGGGAGGCTTTTCAGCCAGTGCCGATCTGGCCCTTTAAGCTTGAGGGGCAAGTATTTAATGGCATGGAGATCGTCTCCGCGAGCCATATGAATATGGAGGATAAAGTCCTCGATCCAGACTCCAGGGTCTGTGCTCCCGTCGTACGCCTCTATGTTCACTGGTTTGAATCCTTCTAGGAATTCATGACCCAGCGCCTCATCGGTGAAACATAGGGGGTGTGCGGCACCCCTGTATTAGGATATGCCATGGTGTTCGGAAGGTTGTAGTATTCGGTTTTGATTTTGGGCCGGAGCGCGCTTCCTGGATCCATAGATGGATCCGGTCGCGCCGGATTTTTGGCGCAAGTTCTCATGTAGATCGTGTGTTGACTTATGTGCGACTTTGTTAGCCGCTCTATCACGGTCACAAGGTGGTGGATCCAGCCGGTTGGCCGTATCCTTTTTCGGCTGTGTGGGCTCTAAGGCCTCATCGTCGAATTCAGGTAATAGCTTGCGCTTTGGATAGCTATTTATGTGGTAACTTCCACCATACTTTGTTTCGTTGTCGAGCACTTTGTTCCACCTGCTGTTGAGCGTATCTTGTGCGGCCTTAAGCCTTTGCTTCTGCTTCTTCAGGCTCCTCGCTGTGGCAATAAGCCTTCTGCGGAGGTTCTCTTGCTCCAAGTGCGTATCCGGGATGATGTGTGCATCTTCGCCCGGACTGTTTTCCTCCCCGGACGGGGTTTGATGAGGTTTATCCTTGGCGTCGCCGTTTCCGGACGCCGGATCCGCGCTATGTTCGCCGTTTGCATCTTGATCGTGCTCTGCCACCGGGGCGGTGCAGTCGTCGTTTCTTCTAGAGTCGACTGGACTATTATTTCCTCTTGCGCTGTTATCGCTGTTTTTGATGTGGTGGGACTTAGAGCGGCGCCGCTGACGTCGGCGCTTGGGTTGCTTGGAGGGGGCCTCCTTTGATGTCTCTTCGCCATTGCCCTCTTTGGGTGTATCCACCATGTATATGTCATGTGATGAAGTGGTTGTATGGCGCCCTGTGGGCGCTGGTTCCTGTTTGTCTCCTGCATCTTTGTTCATGTCGTCGATGTCTTCGGAGTCAAAGTTAAGCATGTCGGTTAAGTCGTCGACAGTGGCTACCAAGTGGGTGGTGGGTGGGCAGCGAATTTCTTCGTCGTCCGCATCCCATTCTAGCCAAACATAGTTCGGCCAAGGTTCTCCTGGCAGGGAGAGAGACCTTAATGAATTTAGCACATCGCCGAAAGGCGAGTGCTGAAAGATATCCGCAGAGGTTAACTCCATGACCGGCGCCCAGTCGAGTTTGACGGGCACGCATATAAGCGGCTTGGAGTCCGTGGCTGGGGGTGAATCCAGTGGTTCGGTAGCACGACTCTCGTAAGGGGTGAAGTCAGCGTCTGGCTCTGTCACCACTGAGAGCACGGCCTCCGTGGCGGGGTCTATTCCTCCGCTCTCGGATGGCGCGATTAGCTCCGGATTGACAGCCGGAGTAGTTGCAGATGCGATCTCCCGAATATTGTCCGATGGCAGAGTTATGTCATGCTCGTCGTGACTGTGCGGCACGCCTGCCATGGGCTCGAATCCGTCGAAGATCCAGTCTCAGCGGATATCAGCCGTGTAGTTCAAGTTTCCGAATCTGACCTGATGGCCAGGGGCATAGCTCTCGATCTGCTCCAGATGGCCAAGCGAATTGGCCCGCAGTGCGAAGCCGCCGAATACAAAGATCTGTCCGGGATGGAAAACCTCACCCTAGACCGCATCATTACCAATGATCGAAGGAGCCATCAAACCTTATGGCGACGACACAGTGGAACTCTCAATGAAAGCACCAACGTCGGTGTCAAAACCGGCGGATCTCGGGTAGGGGGTCCCGAACTGTGCGTCTAAGGCGGATGGTAACAGGAGGCAGGGGACACGATGTTTACCCAGGTTTGGGCCCTCTTGATGGAGGTAATACCCTACGTCCTGCTAGATTGTTCTTGATGATATGAGTATTACAAGAGTTGATCTACCACAAGATCGTAGAGGCTAACCCTAGAAGCTAGCCTATGGTATGATTGTCTGTTATCCTACGTACTAAAACCCTTCGGTTTATATAGACACCGGAGAGGGCTAGGGTTACACAAGGTTGGTTACAAGGGAGGAGATTTACATATCCGTATTGCCTAGCTTGCCTTCCACGCCAAGGAGAGTCCCATCCGGACACGGGACGAACTCTTCAATCTTGTATCTTCATAGTCCAACAGTCCGGCCAAAGGATATAGTCCGGCTGTCCGGAGACCCCCTAATCCAGGACTCCCTCACATGGCGATCTTCACCTTTCCTTTTTACACTTTTTCCTTTGGCAAGCACTATGTGTTGGAGAGATCCGGATATATATACCCACTCGGATGTAGGTTATCATAAAGTGTTATTGTTGACATTACCCTTGAGGTGAAAGGTTGGGAGGCGAAACTATAAGCCCCTATCTTTCTCTATGTCCGATTGAAACTTTGTACCCATAAGTATCGCGTGAGTGTTAGCAATTGTGAAAGATTAAATGATAGTTGAGTATGTGGACTTGCTGAAAAGCTCTTATATTGACTCTTTCCGATGTTATGATAAATTGCAATTGCTTTGACGACTGAGATCATAGTTTGTTAGTTTTCAATAAAGTTTCTGATTCATACTTTACCTTGTGAACGAATTGTTACTTTACTATAAGAAATTATATGACAATATATGTTGCTGTTCTAAAGATGATCATGATGCCCTCATGTCTGTATTTTATTTTATTGACACCTCTATCTCTAAAAATGTGGACATATTTTTCGATTTCGGCTTTCGCTTGAGGACAAGCGAGGTCTAAGCTTGGGAGAGTTGATACGTCCATTTTGCATCATGCTTTTATATCAATATTTATTGCATTATGGGCTGTTATAACACATTATATCATAATACCTATGTTTTTCTATCTTATTTTATAAGGTTTACATGAAGAGGGAGAATGCCGGCAGCTGGAATTCTGGACTGGAAAAAGAGCAAATATTAGAGACCTATTATGCACAACTCCAAAAGTCCTGAAACTTCACGAAGAATATTTTTGGAATATATAAAAAATATTGGGCAAAGAAAGAACCAGAGGGGGGCCACCAGCCAGCCACAAGGGTGGAGGGCATGCCCTACCCCCTGGGCGCGCCCCCTGTCCCACTACTAGGGAAAACCTTATACACAGAATCTTACCAGCAGCGCGGTTTAAAATAAGGTGCTGCTGCTACTTAGCAGTAGCGCGCGTAAAAAAACTGCGCTGCTACTACCCACATAGCAGTAGCGCGTTAGCAAAAACAGCGCTACTACTACAAATGCCACGAGTTGTCGCCGGAGTAGGTTTAGTAGTAGCACCGGTTCTCTCGCAGCGCTACTACTATTGAACTTAGTAGCAGTGCTTTTTGCCTACCCTCTCTACTGGTAAGTTTAGTCCACTCGTTTGCAACTAATTTAGTCCCACCTTGCTTCGCGGACAGGGTGTTTACCACCTTAATAAACCGGGGAAGATTCCTATTGACAATTTAGATTCTACACGAAAAGATCACTGATGACCAATGTATTTTTGATTTTTTTTTGTATGCTTAGCCTTATCAGTAGCACATTTTCCCACAAGGCACTGTTGCTACTGGGATAGTAGTAGCGCTTCTCTGGTAAAAGGTGCTACTGCTATGGCGTTTAGCGGTAGCGCTTTATCCCAAAGCGTGTTGCTGCTAAGCCCATCCTATCTTCTCCAACCGACCGCCCCTCACTCTCCCCTCTCCACTCAGTCTCTCTCATGTGCGTTCCACCGCCGCGGATGCTCGGCCCTTCCTTGCCGCCGCATTGTCGTCACCCCCAAGGTATCCTCTCTCTCTCCTCCTCCCTCCGGTCTCCCTCCGGTGACCCTCCTCCCACCACCTCCTCCTCCTCCCTCTCTCCTCCCTCCTCCCACCACCTCCTTCTCCCTCCCTCCTCCTCACTCCTCCTCCTCCCTCCTCCTCCCCCTCCAGTCACTGCCCCACCTCCATACGCCACCCTCCTCCCTCCTTTCCTCCCCCTCCATCTGCCGCCATCTCGGCCTCCTCCCTCTCCCCTCCCTCCCTCCCTCGTGCCTCCCTCCCTCCCTTCCTCCCTCCTCCCTTCCTCTACAAGTTTGTAATTAGGTATAGAAATAGTTTTAGTAATAGATAGTTTTAGTAATAGAGAATTTTAGTAATATAATTAGGTATATAAATAGTTTGTAATTTTAGTAATAGAAAAAAGTTTTAGTAATAGAAAATTTTAGTACACAGAATCTTACTAAAACTTTAGTAATAGAAAACTAGTGAATAGGCATTTGATGATCTAATTAAAATTTTACTATAGAACTAGTTTATTTTTAGTAAGTGCTTAGTTGAACTAGTTGAATTAATAGAACTAGTTGAATTTATGTCATTATCACTTTGTCATCAAAGAATTCTATATGAGATTTGATGATCTAATTAAAATTTTACTCGGTGGAATATGCAGGCTTTGTAGAGTCGTGTCTCCTTGAAGTGATCGTCATCCGAGCTACCTCTACCTCCTCTACACCCTAGTCGGCGAGCTAAAAGTCCACCTCCTCCTTCTCTACTCCTCGGTGTTGAATAGAGTAGAACTAGGGTATTTAGTTATGCTTCTTAACCAAATGAAATGTTTGGGTTATAAGATATATTGAAATGTTCTGGTGCGAATGCTTATGATAATTGATTCGAATATATGAGAGAAGGAAAAATCCGAGTGGCCTATGTTTTGCCGGAGTGTTGATTCATTTCCGTTCCGGCAAATTTCAGGCGCTCGATATGTCCTATTTTAGCAAAGGTCATGCTGGATTTTTCCATGAATTTAAGCATGACTTGTGCTAGAATATGTAGGAAATACCGAGTGCCCTGGATTTGCTAGAAAGAGAATTAAATGACATTTCGAGTTGACTTTAAGTTTGTCGGGGCTCCATGCATGATAGTCAAAATATCGGTGAGGGAGAGTCTCCACCATACAGGAGAGAAGAAGAATGTCGACTGTTGTCGTGGGGGTCGCTTCTCCTTCTTCTATTTGTGCTAGACCTTTGTTATGCACTAGGGGAAGAAGGAGTAGCGACCATCATCGACGGTCGAAAAATCGATGAGGGAGTGTCCACCATATATGAGAGAAGAATAATGCCAACTATTGTCGTGGGGGTCGCTTCTCTTTCTTTTCCTTGTGCTAGATATTTGTAATGCACTAGGGAAAGGAAGAGTAGCGACCATCACCGACGGTCGCAATATCAGAGAGGGAGTGCCCACCATATACGTGAGATGAGAGTTTAGGAAGGAAGACTCGACAAACCTAAAGTCAACCCGTTGCATATTGAGTAATAGTGATCTGTGTGTTCAGTTTCCTGGTAGTTGCCTTTGATTGATTTTCAATTAATGTTTCAACTATGAACATAGGAAATGGCTGACGATGAAAAGGATTTCGGTATGTGCGAATACTACGAAGACGAGTGTGGCCTGTGCGACAGAAATTTCTTAGTTGGTGGTAGGCGCTTCAGCATCAAGCTGGATGAGACCTTTGAAGTGGATACAGTAAGTCACAACAACAAGTCTTTTTTCGGAATTAAGCATGACTTCTGCTTCTTTTGCTTCAACTTATATTTTTAATTTTTTTACTATTCTACCAGCGTATCCCCTGCCATGCAAAAATTTATGTCTTGGATAAGATTGGTTTCAGTCCTATGGAAACTATGAAGGTAAAGAGAGTTCACTTGAGGACCGAGCATGGTTATGCTTTTGCCGCAAAATTATACAATGCAGACACATACACCTATCTTGAATGCAAAAATTGGAGATCACTATGCAAGGCTTATGCATTTGAGCCTGATATGCTTATCACCTTTGATGTTCGTCCGGAAGATGATATTGAAGGTAATATCGACATCTGGGTCGATGTGCAGACGCCTCTAGTTCTACCATTATGTGAGTTTCTGAACCATATTTATGTCTTGGATATTGTTTATTCAAAAATAGTTGACAACTAATTTCTATTGACGGCTTATTTCAATTCAAGCAAACATGTCCGGCGCTTGGTAGACATGACCTACTATTGTCCCGGGGATGAACTAAACAACGAGGAGATAAGTCATTATGTTTCATGGCTTGAGGATCTTGATACTTTCAAGACAAATTATTTCCCTGGACTTCAAAATCTTAGTACTCAAAACATGCGACCACTAGCATGCGTATTGAACTACGGTCACATCTATTTAGGAAAGATGGTAAGATTTTTACTATTTATCCTCAGTGCATCTTTTGCATACATTATTTTTAAAGCTAAACTTCATTGTTAACTATGTTACTACGATGTTCTTCAACAGGGACTCCCGATGATAGTTGTGCCTCATTGGATCGAGGCTAAAGGTTGCATGAAAATGGTTAGCTTACGGCCAAGACATCCTACATTGCACATAAGTGCATTCAGGATTTCTAAAAGCGAGCGAGTCTTAATAGTCAAAGACTAGAGCAAATTATGAAGGATCGCAGAGAAGTACTAGGGAGCAGCAATCAGAAGCGCATCCCACAATTAGGAGACAGGTTCATCTGCATGCTCCAATATGATGAATCGGGAGTGCTACATATGTTCCATGCTATTTTACCTGAGAGAGAGCACCATGAGTGATTACCTAACTAGAATGAGTTTGAAGATGATGGTGTTGTGCTACGTTATGACTATGATGATTAAATAGCTAGTGTTGGTGGTAATGACTATGATGATTAGATAGCTACACTATGACTATGATGATTCCCTCAAAAAATGACTATGATGATTATTATTAGCTAGTGTTGGTGGTGATTAGATAGCTACACTATGACTATGATGATTAAATAGTGTTGGTGGTAATGACTATGATGATTATTAGCTAGTGTTGTTGGTGATGATATGATGCAAGAGTTATTATATTAATATGATGATGATGAGTTATTATATCATTGGGTGAAAGAACTGCAGCTTAGTTTCAAGTGGATGGATCCTAAGGGATCAAGTCATGGATTATCCTGATAATCCATGACTTGGTTACTTAGGATCCATCCACTTGAAACTAGTCCACGATTCTTTCACCCAGTGATGTAATAACTCATTATGATGTAAAAACAATCTCTAAATTGCTACTGTATGAAAACTTGTATAAAGGTGTATGAATACGATACGAAATAAAAAAATAAAAATATGGAATAATAGTAGTAGCGCGGGTAGAGAGATGCGCTACTACTAATTACCAGTAGCGCCTTTTGCTGGAAGCGCTACTACTAAGTGGATATAGTAGTAGCGCGGGTAAACCCACACTATTGCTAACCTTTAGCTGTAGCGTCGTACCAGTAGCGCGGTCTGGTAGGCCAAAAACCCGCGCTACTGCTAGGCTTTTCCCTACTAGTGTCCTTGTGGGCCCCCTGGCAGGCCTCCGACGCCCATCTTCTACTATATGGTGTGTTTTGACCTGGAAAAAAATCAGAAGGAAACTTTCGGGACGAAGCGCCGCCGTCTCGAGGCGGAACCTGGGCAGAACCAATCCAGGGCTCCAGCGGAGCTGTTCTGCCGGGGAAACATCCCTCCCGGAGGCGGAAATCGAAGCCATCGTCATCACCAACGATCCTCTCATCGAGAGGGGGTCAATCTCCATCAACATCTTCACCAGCACCATCTCCTCTCAAACCTTAGTTCATTTCTTGTATCCGATCTCTGTCTCAAAACCTCAGATTGGTACCTGTGGGTTGCTAGTAGTGTTAATTACTCCTTGTAGTTGATGCTAGTTGGTTTATTCGGTGGAGGATTATATTCTCATATCCTTAATGATAATTAATACTCCTCTGATCTTGATTATGAATATGTTTTGTGAGTAGTTACGTTTTTTCTTGAGGACATGAGAGAAGTCTTGTTATAAGTAATCATGTGAATTTGGTATTCGTTCGATATTTTGATGAGATGTATATTGCCTTTTCTCTAGTGGTGTTATGTGAACGTCGACTACATGACACTTCACCATTATTTGGGCCTAGGGGAAGGCATTGGGAAGTAATAAGTAGATGATGGGTTGCTAGAGTGACAGAAGGTTAAACCCTAGTTTATGTGTTGCTTCGTAAGTGGCTGATTTGGATCCATATGTTTTATGCTATGGTTAGGTTTACCTTTATTCTTCTTTCGTAGTTGCAGATGCTTGCGAGAGGGGTTAATCATAAGTGGGAGACTTTTCCAAGGAAGGGCAGCACCCAAGCACCGGTCTACCCACATATCAAATTATCAAAATAACGAACGCGAATCATATGAGCATGATGAAAACTAACTTGACAATAATTCCCATGTATCCTCGGGAGCGCTTTGCTTTATATAAAAGTTTGTCCAGGCTTGTCCTTTGCTACAAAAAGGATTGAGCCACCTTGCCGCACCTTATTTACTTTTGTTACTTGTTACCCGTTACAAATTATCTTATCACACAACTATCTGTTACCGATAATTTTCGTGCTTGCAGAGAATACCTTGCTGAAAACCGCTTGTCATTTCCTTCTGCTCCTCGTTGGGTTCGACACTCTTACTTATCGAAAGGACAATGATAGATCCCCTATACTTGTGGGTCATCACCCCCCCCCCCAATCTTGCATGGTCGCGGCTTTAGGTAAGGGGACTCACTCTCTCTACTCCTATTCATCATCGCGATCGATCCCCTTCAAAGGATTCTTCACTTGGCCACGAGGACTAAACTCCTTCACAAGGTTAGAAGGCATGGCACCTCAGTGCACACTTACCTTTATGTGGATGATGCGTCGTGTTTATGGCCCCAATCAAGAGTGACATAGAGAACCTCTCTAGCAGTCTTCATTGCTTTGGAGAGGTCATGGGCCTTGTTTCCAAATTTCATAAGAGCTCGGTGCTCCCAACCTGTTGCAATCATATCAACTTGGTAACCATCCTCCGAAGTTTACTGGCGGGTCGTGATTTCTTCCCAATAAGGTACTTGGGGCTTTCGCTTTCGACGTGGTCTCTCAAAAAAGCGCACTTCAGATTCTTCGAAGATAAGATCATGTCAAAGCTTGTTCCGCCGGAGGGATGCAACATCACTGCCATTGGCTGCATCGCCCTCATCAAGTCGGTGCTCATCTACCAAGTAGTGTGTTTCATCACCCCCCTCCCACACACACACACACACACACACACACCTTCATCGTGCCCCCGAGCACTCCCCAAAATGCCAACAAGCTTGACTGTGTTTTCCTTTGGCATGGTTCGGATAAGACTATCAAGGAAAAACGGAAGGTTAACTGAGACGTTGTTTGCCAGCCTTGGAGTATATGGGCCTTGATGTGTCCAACACTATCAAGTTCGCCCTAGGACATAGATTGAGATGACCTTGATACGAGTGGAAGAAGCCTACCAACCTTTGGGTGGGCTTTAACAATCCGTATGACAAAGAGGACATAGTGGAAGAAGCCAACCAATCTTTGGATGGGTGTTAGCAATCCGTGTGACACATTTAGAACCACGATTTTTTTTCTATACCTCCACCTTTTTTTTGAAGGCCTATACCTCCACCTTCGTCACCGTTGGCGACAGCACGAAAATACATTGGGAAGGTTTAACAATCCGCGCGTCATGACCCGTGCGTACCGACTTTGGGTTAAAACAGAGCGCGCGTTAAAACAGAGCGGGGAATCTACTAAAGCAATTCACAGGGGACTCTGGTTGGATTTAACCCGGTCATGACCCGTGCCTACCGACTTTGGGCTTCGCGCAAGCTACAGTGGGGGTGTAGGGCGGTTTGGCTGGGCTGGGCATCCTCCTGCTCTATGGCCAGCATGTGCACGGGTGCGTGCAGGGTCAACCGCGAACTGTCCCTTGGTGCAGACTGCAGAGCCACACATGAATAAAGCAAGGTTAGTTAATTAATTCCGGCATTACCATGTCGCGGCACAACCTGCGTGATTTGCGCCGGCAGAAAATGGACTCCCTCACAAAGCTCCGATGTTCGATCGGCGATGCGGTACGAACAGAGCAGTTGCAAACTGGCGACAAAATCCAAGCGCATCTCCTCCATGGCATACCTTGGATCCCCGTGCCGTAGCTCACATGCATGCATGCATGCATGTGACTGATTAATCTGTACGTAATAGTACTAAGTAGGTGTTGAAATCCCGGTTACTCTACAGTCTACGCAGTAGCTTAGGGTGCTTAATTAGCTCTGTTGATGCTGAACTGGAGAGACCGGACTTGGCTTGTTGGAAGTCAGAGTGCTGCCTGACAGTTTTCTCGGTAACATGACAGTATGTTGAATATGTCATGTCACCATGTGCCATATATATGACCCTACTACTCGATCAAGTCCAAGATGCATGCAGAAGACAAGCGTAGACCGTGTACAAGTTAGTGGCCTACTGGCCTCCTGGTTTTTCCCACTGCAATTAAAGGCATGCATGCAAGCTCGCATGGATCGCGCAAGGAACCGTTGTACACACTAGAGACAAACATGTCCGGCCTGCTAGCTAGAGGTTTTCTCTAGTCCAGGAACAGCGAAACCCGGTCCAGCGCCTTGGGTTTATATAACCACGCGCGGCCGGCAACGGCAATCCGCTGAGCCTGTAACTACCACTCGAGCGCACTCGCTGAGCTACTTGTGCATGCAGCTAGGCTACGTCCCACTTTCACCATTGATCCCAACAACTCACCTATGAGGTCCAGGCGGTTAGCCACTCCGGCGTGCATCTCCCTGCTCATCATAGCGGCACTCCTTTGCGCTGCCCCTGTGGCCATCGACGCCGCGAGACAGGTCCCGATCCCGGATGGCGGCGGCCTTCTGAACAGCCACGACACCGCCGCCGCCTACACGACGCTGCACGAAGGGACGAGGTCCAAGACGGCGTCAACGGTCATGGCGTGGACGGCGCAGCTACCGGCGGGGCCAAGCCCCAGGGGCCCTGGTCACTAGAGCGACCTACCTAGCTTAGCTAGATATATGGCAGCAGATCAGTAGTAGCATCGAGGCTGCGCTGCCCTGCCCTGATAAACCAAGGCCAAGAGCTCCCTTTGCGCGGCGGTTGTTTTTCCTTGATCCGTGCATTTGGAAGAAGCTCGGTCTCTTTTTTTTCTCCTCTAGTCGCTTTGGTATTTTGGTAGTCTTCCCTCTTGATCTATGTTTCGGTAGTCTTCCCTCTTGATCTATGTTTTGGTATTTTGGTAGCTTGATCTATGTTTTGCGGATAGTATGGACAAGTATGATCACGATAACTAATCTGCCGGGTCAAGGTTGTATTCGTTGCCAGTGTTGTATAGTTTGTTAGTACCTATTCAGGTGGTCAGCAACTCGTTGCTATAACAAAACTGTTGCTAAAAGCATCTCCAACAGCCGCGCAACGCGCCGCATGTCGTGAAATTGTCACGGCAGATGTCCTTTTGTAAGGACTTAGTCGAGGAGCCATCACAACTAGGAAGCTTAAAGGGGTTAGTCGGGACAAGGACACGCGAGGTTTATACTAGTTCAGCCCCTTACGGTGAAGGAAGGCCTACGTCTAGTTGTGTTGGAATTGCTTGAGGTTTCGATGACCAGGGAGCGAGATACGCTATGCCTGGCTCTCGATCATTTGTTTTTTCTCCCTAAGCCGCTGGCGGGTCGTCCCCTTATATACATGGGTTGACACCCTGCGGCCTACAGAGTCCCGGCCGGCTCATAAACAGTGTCCGGCTCGGCGACTAGTTACTTCTACCTTATAGTACAAGTTATACCATCATGACGGTTTATCTTTACGGGCCTCAGAGTCGCCTGTGGGCCTTTAAGCCTTTTAGTGAACCGCCATCTTCATGCCTTGGTCTTGGCCTTCTGATGAACCTCTATTTGCGTAACCCGGCCTCTCCTGGATGGCTTACACAAATAGTCATATCCCCAACATTAGGCCCCGGATTGATTTAAACCGGTTCATGTCAATCTTTGAAAACCTTATGAACTGGCCTTTAGTCTTCTGTCTTGCGTGAAAATTGTAACCCGCCGTGACGTCATCCTCTGGCTCCGGGTTAAATCATCATGACGTCATCTTCAATAAAACTTATATTTTAATTCATCATATCTTCAACGGATCTTTGCCTTTACTGACCCTCCCGAAAATCGAGGCGTCGGGGCCGCTGGATAATGATGTCTTGGTCTCCTCGTTTCTCGCGCCGTCTCAGTCGGTCCTTCTTATAAATAGACGCGACCTAGATCTTTTTCATTTCCTTCGGTCGTCTTCTTCCTCGCACTCCCTCTTTTGCCGCTCGAGCTCCGCCGCCGCCACCGTCGGAAACCTCGTCTTCACCGACTCAGGCCGCTGCATCACCCTGTTTTTTGACCAGAGAACAACGGCAACCCTCCGCAGTTCTTCCACATCGGTGAGTTCTCTTTCCCCCCTTTCTCAGATCTGCATTAGTACTGTCTTGAGTTCGTCGACGTTCATCGTCGCCCGACGCAACCTCCATTAGTTCTTACCTCTAATACCTTGTTCAGATCGTAAAAACCACATAGAACTGCTGCGGAGGATGTTGTGTGCTTATTATGTATGAAAACAGATCTCATTTCCTTGTTTTGGAAGCCCTCCTTGAGTATATGAACTTCCCTGTACTGTTTTAGGTCTAGAAATTTTTCCTTTCCAGAGCATCGTTTGATCCAAAATAATAATTGCAATTTGTGAAACCTGTTTGCTCCACACTTAGCCAAAAACTGTGTCTGTTGACTCTGTTTCAGCCATAGTAGTCCGTGTAACCGGTTTAAGATAATACCGGCTGTCAGCACCGCTTGCCTCTGGCGACTTAAGAAAACCTTAATTATCTTTAATACCTGCAGCTGTTAAACATTATCACATAGTTACCTGTATGTCATTAGGCCCCTTCTTAAGCCGCCATCTTAAATAACCCAATAATGTTTATTCTCTGGGTTATACTAAACCGGAAAATTTCCTTTATCTTGTTGTAGGCTTCAATTTACCCAATGGCACCCAAAGCTGTTAAACCTCCGGTTACCTACAACTGGGTCCCATCCATTGTTACAGAGAGCAAACTGTCCGAGTTTGTAAAGTCTGGCCATCTGCCCAAGAAGGATGTCATGTCTTATCGTGCTCCTGACCCGTCTGAAGAGAAACCTCAACCCAAGGAAGGGGAGGTGATCATTTTTACCGATCACATGAGCCAGGGATTTGCTCCTCCCGGTTCAAAATTCTTTAGAGACGTTTTGCACTTCTTTGACTTAAGACCTCAAGACATCGGGCCCAATTCCGTGTCAAATATCTGCAACTTCCAAGTTTTCTGTGAGGTCTACCTTGGAGAAGAACCCAGCCTACTTTTGTTTAGGGAATTGTTCTATTTGAACCGGCAGAATGAGCGGGCCAACGGGCCCAGTCTGGAGCTTGGTGGCATATCGATTCAAAGGCAGAGAGACTGCCTGTTCCCTTATGTTGAATTGCCGAGTCATCCAAAGGACTGGAACCAGACATGGTTCTACTGCCAAGATACTTCTCCGGCTGGTGAAAACCCACTGCCCGGCTTCCGTGCATTGCGCCTTGAACCTACTCACCCGCTGCCGGATAAGTTGACTGCTATTGAACGTTTGCCACTCACCCCCAAGATCAAGAAGATTAAAGCTCTTTTAGGGAGAGGCTTAGATGGCATTGACCTGGTCCGAGTCTGGGTTGCTTGGAGAATAATTCCGTTAAGCCGCCGCCTCGGCTTAATGTGTAATTATTCAGGCGAGAAAGATGACCCTCAGTGTCACAGTCCTGACGACTTACCAGATGACGTAGTGGAAGCTACAACTCAGTCTTTGTTGAAAGAGGGCACAGTGAATAGTAACGCTTTCGGCTTACTACCTTTTTGCAAGAAGAACCCGGCCCCTGCAGTAAGTTTCCAGCCGTCGGGTTATTTTTTATCATGTTATACTGTATTCTTACGCATAACCCTTTATAACCTTTCAGGCAAATGATAACTTCTGGAAAATCCAATATGATCATGAGGCGGCCAAGAAAGCCAAGGCGGCCAAGAGAGCCGAAAGGAAAACCGCCAAGCCCACCACTTCAAGGAAAAGGAAGCCAAGCGCTTCTGAGCTGTTTCAGCTTGATGATTCTGATGATAATGAGGAAAAGGTAACTTTTTAATTTCCCTTTCTCCTTTATCACTACCTTACTGATATTAACCTTCTTTCAGGAAGACACGGGCAACAGCCAACCCGTCGAGGAAGAGGTAACTATAATCTCCTCCGACTCCGAGCTTCGGCCGCGTCAGAAAATTCGAAGAGTAACTCAGAAAGTAAGATTTTCACACCCTTTGGCTTACCAAGATCCTGACTTTCTTTTGAAGCAACAGCAATTTGAAAACCGGAGGCAGACCCGGACCAGCAAGGATGCAGAGCTATCCTCCGGCTTGCCTGACACAACCCGGAAGCGTCGGACTGAGGTTATCTCCAACTTATACCCTTTTTTACCTTTGGCAGGTTTAATCCGTCAACCTCTCAATTCCTCTGACTCCAATTACCAGGATACCTCTCCTTCATCCGGCGAGTCCATGCAATCAAACATGCCGGCTTTTAAGACTGCCCCTAGGTAATATCAATTTATTCACCTTATGTTTTTTCTTTCTTCATGTTTCTTTACTTATTTCTCTGCTTTGCCCACAACGTGCAGGTTAAGCCCAGGAAGAAAACCAAGAAGGATAAACCGGCCCAAACCCCTGTGGTGACTGAACCGGAACAGGGTATAGCTGCTCCCGACTCTTCCACACATCAACCGCCGCCTGAGCCGGCTCAAGACATTGCAGCACCAACTTCTGACCCGCCTGCTAAAGATATTCTTGATGGTTCTATTAACCCGGAGGCACCTAGCCCAGTCAAAACGGCTGACCCAAAAGTAGAATTTCTCGAGGCTCAATTCGTTGAGCCGGCCAGGCCCACCATCCTTGCCAAATGCTCGGCTAAAGAGGAGTTGCTAGAACGCCGTAAGGCCAAGATGGATATCACCGACTATACTCATTTGAGTATTGGAGAGATCGTCTCGGGCTATATCAACCAGGTGCAAAGCAGCCGTGACCTGGAAATTGACATGGTGAAGCAAATACAGCAAAAATCTAAGGTATGACTTATGCTTCCTTACTTTCAATCATACTTACTGTACCAGCCCCCAAGTCTATTGCTTATGAATAAATATGTTGTAGACTTAGAAAAATTGTTAGAGCTGCTTGCCCGGCTTAAAGAAAAATATTTAAACCGGATGTAACACAATACCTTTAACTTGCGATACACATTAGCCCCCAAGTGCCAAGTATCTTTGCTTGCAAAGTATTTGGGACTTAATATCCAGGACCGGCTTAATAATTTAGAAAGCTTCGGTATACATTAGCCCCCAAGTGTCAAGTATCTTTGCTTGCAAAGTGCTTGGGACTTAATATTATTTACCGTAATCTTGACTACTATCCGGTGCAATGCAGGCCACCATAAGTCAATTTGAATCGGAGATTACTGACCTAAAGAACCGCGTGGCAGCCCAGGAGATTGAAATTCAAAAGGTTGACACCAAATTTGAATTCAGCGTCTCTGAACAAGAGAAGCTGAAGAAAAATTTTGAGTCGGAGAAGAAAATTTGGACTGACAAAAAGGCCGGACTGGTGACCCGGGCCGAGACAGCAGAGGCGTCGCTGGCAAATGCAACAGCCGAACTGACCGGCTTACAACGCCAGATATCTCGGATGGTCTCAGCGATCTTTGGTAAGTTATCTTAAGCAAGCATTAAATATTGTAAATATTCCTTCAATTGTTACCTGAGGTTTACCTTATACTTACCAATACAGGCCCCAGGAGCACAAACCTCAAGCAGAATTTGCTAATCAAATTGAAGGCGGTGTATACTCTAGTAGAGCAACTGTACATCGGGTCACAACGTGCCTTGGCCGTTGTAGCCTTATCAAATGATGTGCCCCACCTCTTGCAAGATGTGTTACAACGGCTTGCTGTACTTCCTCAGCGGATTCAAGAGTTGAGACGGGCCCAAGCAAGAGCCGGAGCAATAGCCGCTTTGAGTCGGGCCAAAGCCTGGTTACCAGAGCTAGACCCGGCCGACATCGCTCTTGGGTATCCAAGTTTAAAGGAGGATGGCACTCCATTTGATGAAAAGGATTTCACCACCTGCGTGAGGGATATACGCCCTGTGGCCACTCAAATTGGAAACGACATTGACCTCACCAAGTATCAGCTGGGTTATGACAAGGAGAATCAGAGAATCCCCACGCTGCATTATGACGATGTCAGCTTGATCCCTCCAATCCGTAAGCACACCTTTGCCCCTGAAGTCGACCCAACCGGTTTAATAGATGATGAAGCTGAGTTTGAGGCCTTGAGTGGCATTGACTGGGCCTCATCATCCTTCTAGGACAAAGCAGCCGGCGGAGAGGCGGAGAAGGATAACCCGGAGGCCTCAAGTCAACCCCAAGAGTAGATTGCCAGGCGCCACCTGCTTATGTCGTTGTAGAAAAACAATGCCGCATCATTCAGACTCGGGGAGTCTTGTAACAGAGTAGAAAATATTTTTTCTTGCTATGCCTTTGCACATGCTTATGGCCCTTAATACTTGCATAAGCCGCCGTCACTATGCACTTTGTAGTTTATATGAATCTGTTATGTCTTTTGCAGAAATGTCTTGCACTGCCCTGTGATGCTTACGGCTGCTTTTCCGGCTTATATAAGCCAACCCCTGAGGGTAAGTTTAACTCCTGAAAATTGGCACATAAAAGTTCACCTGGTACTTAACAACCTGATGTAACCAATTTTAATCCTAGAGGATTGCAATGTACTCCATTGTATTTTCAAGAGGGTCGCAAGATATCCAATGTTGATACTTGTAAAATATGATGAACAAAAGGGTTTCTGATTCGAATACGATCAGTGAACCGTTCCAAAGGGGTTGAGCTAAGATTCGGATACGATCTGTTAGCCCCCAGTGGCTGTGGCGATGCCGATCAAGTGGGTATCGACAGCTATGTTCTCTTTGGTTCGAATACGACCTATGTTTGAACAGGAAGCCCCCAAGTGACCATAAGAGTTGTTTAATGATGCTGATTCAAATACGATCCACGTCAGACCCAAAGGGGTTAAGCTATGATTCAAATATGATCAAGAAGCCCCCAAGTGGGTTTGGCAGTATGCCGATCAAGTGGGTATCGACAGCTATGTTCTCTTTGGTTCGAATACGACCTATGTTTGAACAGGAAGCCCCCAAGTGATCACGGCTAGATTCAGATATGATCATAAGCCGGACCAAAGGAAAGCCGGATTCAGATATGATCCGCTTCTCATTAGTTATCTCCACCACCTGACAAAGAAAACACATAAACCTTTTTTGGGAGTGGAAAAAAGGACAGAGGTCCTGCTTTATTGCTTTATGTAATATACATAGTATAAATATATACACATTAGAGCCGATGGCTCAAGTATAATAGGCCGAAGATGAGCGATATTCCACGGCCGACGGGTCTCCTCCTCCAACTTACGTGAGTCTTTGTGCTCCCGAACATCGATAAGGTAGTATGATCCGTTGTTCAGATTCTTGCTGACCACAAAGGGTCCTTCCCAAGGAGGGGATAGCTTGTGCATGTCAGATTGATCCTGGATGAGTCGTCGGAGCACTAAGTCGCCTTCCTGAAAGGTTCTGGACCTAACCCGGCGGCTGTGGTAGCGGCGCAGGTCTTGCTGGTAAATCGCCGAGCGGGCTATTGCCAAGTCTCGCTCTTCATCCAACAGGTCAAGTGCGTCTTGCCGAGCTTTTTCGTTGTCTTCCTCAACATAAGCCGCCACACGGGGTGAGTCATGACGGATGTCACTTGGCAGGACCACCTCTGCTCCATACACCATAAAGAAAGGCGTGTAACTCGTAGATCTGTTAGGTGTAGTATTGATGCTCCAAAATACAGAAGGTAACTCCTCCACCCAACAACCCGGCGTCCGCTGCAAGGGGACCAAGAGCCAGGGCTTGATACCCCTCAAGATTTCTTGATTAGCTCGTTCTGCTTGACCATTGGATTGAGGGTGAGCCACAACTGAAATGTCAAGCCGGATATGCTCTCGTTGACAGAACTCTTCCATAGCTCCTTTGGAGAGGTTAGTGCCATTATCAGTTATGATGCTGTGTGGAAAACCAAAGCAAAAAATCACCTTTTTCATAAACTGGACCGCCGTGGTTGCATCACACTTACTGACTGGCTTCGCCTCCACCCACTTTGTGAACTTGTCAACCGCCACCAAGAGGTGCGTCTTTTTATCCTTAGACCTTTTGAAAGGCCCGACCATATCAAGCCCCCAGACTGCAAACGGCCAAGTAATTGGAATCATCCTCAATTCTTGAGCCGGCACATGGGCTCGTCGTGAGAATTTCTGACATCCGTCACATTTACTGACCAGGTCTTCTGCATCAGCATGAGCCGTCAGCCAATAAAACCCATGACGGAAAGCTTTGGCCACAAGAGATTTTGAGCCGGTGTGATGACCACAATCGCCTTCATGAATCTCACGAAGGATCTCCTGACCCTCTGTAGGTGACACGCAACATTGAAATGCTCCGGTGACGCTGCAATGATGTAACTCGCCATTGACAATTGTCATGGACTTGGACCGCCAGGCGATTTGTCTTGCCAAGGTCTCATCTTCAGGCAACTCTCCCCGGGTCATGTAAGCCAAATAAGGCACTATCCAATCCGGGATAACATGGAGAGCCGCCACCAGCTGTGCCTCCGGGTCTGGTATTGCCAGATCTTCCTCTGTAGGTAACTTAACAGAAGGATTATTCAAAACATCAAGAAAGGTGTTAGGCGGCACCGGCTTACGCTGAGATCCCAGCCGGCTTAAGGCATCATCTGCCTCATTCTTCCTTTGATCAATGTGTTCCACCACATAACCCTTGAAATGTCCGGCCACAGCATCGACTTCACGACGGTAAGCCGCCATAAGGGGATCTTTAGAGTCCCACTTGCCTGACACCTGTTGAGCCACAAGGTCTGAGTCTCCCAAGCATCTTACCCAGCTCAAGTTCATCTCTTTGGCCATCCGGAGACCATGGAGTAGGGCCTCGTACTCAGCTGCATTGTTAGTACAAGGAAACATAAGCCGGAGCACATAACAAAATTTTTCACCTCGAGGGGAAGTTAACACGACTCCAGCCCCCGAGCCTTCCAACTGTCTGGACCCATCAAAGTGAATAGTCCAATAAGTGTTATCGGGCTTCTCCTCAGGTGCCTGTAGCTCTGTCCAGTCGTTGATGAAATCCACCAAAGCTTGAGACTTAATGGCAGTGCATGGTACGTACTTCAGACCATGAGGCCCGAGCTCGATGGCCCACTTGGCGACTCGTCCTGTAGCCTCTCTGTTCTGAATAATGTCTTCCAAGGGGGCAGAACTTACCACAGTGATAGGGTGACCTTGGAAGTATTGCTTCAACTTCCGGCTTGCCATGAACACCCCGTAAACAAGTTTCTGCCAATGAGGATATCTTTGTTTTGACTCGATGAGTACCTCACTGACATAATAAACCGGCCGTTGAACCGGATGTTCCTTACCAGCCTCCTTGCGCTCTACCACAATTGCCACACTGACAACTCGTGAATTAGCAGCCACATATAACAGCAAAGGCTCTTTGTCAATGGGAGCTGGAAGAACTGACGGCTCAAATAACTGCCTCTTCAAATCCTCAAAAGCTGCATTAGCAGCATTACTCCAGACAAAGGTGTCTGCCTTCTTCATCAGTTGGTACAGCGGTAGGGCCTTCTCACCTAACCAGCTTATGAACCGGCTTAAAGCGGCGACATGACCCGCATCGCTGAACATCATTGATACATGCCGGTTTAGCCAAAGAAGTGATTGCCTTAATCTTCTCCGGATTAGCCTCGATGCCCCTGTTTGAGACCAAGAATCCCAAAAGCTTGCCCGCAAGCACACCAAATACACACTTCTCCGGGTTAAGCATCATTTTGTAAACCCGGAGATTGTCTCTGAGATCAGATATCAAGGTTTCCGCCTCTCTGGATTTCACCACTATGTCATCCACATAAGCATGAACATTGCGCTCAATCTGACTGTGGAGACAATTCTGTACACACCGTTGATAAGTCGCATGGGCACTCTTGAGCCCAAAAGGCATAAACACATAGCAGAAGGCTCCAAACGGGGTGATGAAAGCCGTCTTCTCCTGGTCCTTAACTGCCATCTTGATCTGATGATAACCAGAGTAAGCATCCAAAAAGCTCAAACGCGCACAACCCGCCGTAGCATCAATGATTTGATCAATACGGGGGAGAGCGAAAGGATCAGCCGGACAAGCCTTATTTAATTCCGTGTAATCCACACACATTCGCCAGGTGCCGTTTTTCTTGAGCACGAGCACCGGGTTAGCCAACCACTCCGGGTGAAACACTTCGACAATGAACCCAGCCGCCAAGAGTCGGGCGACCTCTTCTCCTATAGCTTTTCGTCGTTCCTCATTGAATCGCCGCAGAAACTGCCTGACCGGCTTATACTTCGGATCAATATTAAGAGTGTGCTCAGCGAGTCCTCTCGGTACACCCAGCATGTCAGAAGGCTTCCATGCAAAGATGTCCCGGTTCTCATGGATGAACTCGATGAGCGCGCTTTCCTATTTAGGATCCAAGTTGGCACTGATGCTGAATTGCTTAGACGAATCGCCCGGAGTAAAATCAACAAGCTTAGTCTCTGCAGCCGATTTAAACTTCATGGCCGGGTCATGCTCTGTAGTCGGCTTCTTGAGGGAGGTCATATCCGCCGGGTTAACGTTATCTTGATAAAATTTGAGCTCCTCTGCTGCACAGACAGACTCGGCATAAGCCGCATCGCCTTCTTCGCATTCCAGGGCTACCTTTCGGCTTCCATGCACAGTGATGGTACCCTTGTAACCCGGCCATCTTGAGTTGTAAATAAACATAACACGGCCGCTCCATGAACTTGGCATAAGCCGGCCGCCCGAACAAAGCGTGATATGGACTCTTGATTTTTACCACTTCAAAAGTTAACTTTTCCGCCCTAGAATCATGCTCGTCTCCAAAGGCCACCTCTAGCTCAATCTTACCCACAGGATACGCCGACTTACCAGGCACCACTCCATGGAAGACGGTGTTGGAAGTCTTTAAATTCTTGTCAGTTAAGCCCATGTGCCGAAAGGTCTCGTAATAGAGGATGTTGATGCTGCTACCTCCATCCATGAGCACCTTAGTAAATTTATAACCACCAACCTGTGGTGCCACTACCAGGGCCAGTTGACCCGGATTATCAACCCGGGGAGGGTGATCCTCCCTGCTCCAGACAATAGGCTGTTCCGACCACCTCAAGTAATGAGGGACTGCTGGCTCAACAGAATTCACCGCCCTCCTATGAACTTTCTGATCACGTTTACACAAACTTGTGGTGAACATGTGATACTGCCCACTGTTTAGCTGTTTTGGATGGCTCTGATAACCTGACTGCTGCTACTGCTGACCTCCTTGACCAGACTGCTGTTGATTATAACCACCCTGGCTACCCTGAAAACCGGATCCTGAACCGCCGCCCGAGCCATGAAAGCCGCCAGCTCCTGAGCCGCCGCCTGGGCCTTGATTGCCATCAAGCGTATTAGAATTCTTGAAAGCCTTCATGATTGCACAATCCTTCCATAAATGAGTCCTTGGTCGTTCCCGGGTGCCGTGTTTTGTGCAAGGCTCATTGAGTAGTTGCTCAAGAGACGGACCTGACCCGCCAAACCGAGGGGGTGGCTTTCCTCTGCGCTTCTGATTGTTACCCTGTGCATTGGCCACAAATTCTGGGTTACCGTCCGCCTTACGCTTATTGCCTCCTTGACTCGCCGGGTTATGCTGCTGACCCTTTCCATTACCGTTCTTCTTTCCCTTCCGTGTCTTTTCCTCATCAGACGCGGGATCCTTGGTACTATCAGAATCGGCATACTTGACTAAAGCCGCCATCAGCGTCCCCATATCGTTGCAATCATGCTTAAGGCGCCCCAGTTTCTGTCTCAGAGGCTCAAAGCGGCAATTCTTCTCCAGCATGAGAACTGCTGAGCCGGCATCCATCTTGTCAGATGAATGTATTATATCTTTGACCCGGCACACCCAATGAGTCATAGATTCACCTTCCTCCTACTTACAATTTGTCAGGTCCACAATCGACATAGATTGCTTGCAAGTATCCTTGAAGTTCTGGATGAAACGGGCCTTTAGCTCCGCCCATGAACTAATGGAATTGGGTGGCAAACCCTTTAACCAAGAACAGGCCGTTCCGTCCAACATCATGGTGAAGTATTTAGCCATCGCTTCATCACTAACCTCCAGCAGCTCCATGGCCATCTCGTAACTTTCAATCCACGCCCCAGGCTGTAAATCGGCCGTATAATTCGGCACCTTTTGAGGTCCCTTGAAATCCTTGGGCAGACGTACATTACATAGAGCCGGTACCAGACAAGGAACTCCTCCGGTTCTAGTAGCAACACCCGCCTCAACGGAAGTCGTCGGGTAAGGCGGTGAGTCCTGTTGGGCTGCTAGCTGAGCTGCTAGCTGAGCCGCCCGCTCGTCCTCCTGACGTATCTGATCCTGAACCGGGTTATACCCGCTGGGCTGGTTCCGGCGCTAAGCGCTACTTGACAAGGCCTCTGACTCCATGTGTCTACTGTAACTCGGGCTCCGGTTTTGACGAGGCGGAGCTAACCAGGGCGGAGGAGTTGAGTGAATCCTGTTCCGGCTGTAGGAGTAGGTCTCTTGCTGAGCCAGGGCTGTTTGGACAAGTTCCCTGATCCTCCGGGTTTCCACCGCTGTCGGATCATCACCATCTACTGGGAGAGCCGCCAAACGTGCTGATGCTGCGATTAAGTTCTCCATGGGGTTGGAGAAGTGACCCTGTGGTATTGGTACGTAATGGGGCGGTGCCATATTGCCGTGAAGAGGCGCCGTCACCGGAGGCTGGACTAGGCCTCCCGCTCCAGATGTCATAAACTGATTTGTACCTGGCGGGTTACTTGGGCCGGCCCCGGGTGTAGCAAAGAGATTCCGAGGATCATAAATCTGAGGTAAACGGGACTGAGTTTTCTGATGTCTCCTCCTCATTACCTCATTAGATGCGTTCAAGCTCAACGTGAGCTGAAAGGCCTCTGCCTGAAGTTGCTGCGCCCGTACGTCCAAAGCCGCCCGCTCTGTGGCTAATCTACTATCTTCAGCTGCTAAGGTTTCCTTGGCCCGGGCGATCTCATCGTAAACCTGTGCCACCTCTGCCTCATGCTCAGATTGGTTCGCAGGGACGACTGTAGCAGTTAACAAGGCCATAAGTTTATCCATGAGATCCATCAGCACCTGAGCCGGTGAGCGCACAGGGCCTCCTGCCCCGGCTGCTCCTAACCCGGACGTTATCGCCGCTGAGGCCGTAGAATTTTGGCTGGGTTGAGTACCAGCCATGAAGACTCCTGCCCAGTTTGGCGACTCTGAGGGGTCCGGAATAGTGCTGCCATCGGAACAGCCCCCAAGCACACCATCTTGAACTTGATACAGCGAATCTGTTGAGCCCATGGACGAATCACCGTCAGAGAGGACGGCCGGCTCACCATCACCTTCCAGATCCTTCAGAAAGTTCACCTCTGTGGATGCAACCCACAAAGGCACGCTTCACGACGGGTTGAGCTCGGTCGGGTTTCGCACGCTGAGCCGTCTCGACGAGGTCGGTGCAGCTGTCTGGCTCAGGGCCCGGCTCACCAATCCGGCCGATGAAGACGTGAATTCCGCCAAAGGGGACCCGGTACCCGTACTCAATTGAGCCGGCGTTGGGGCCCCAGCCTTCGTCGTCGATGTAGATCTTGCCGCGACGACTCTTGGTCATCCGGCCAACTGCGTATCCCTTGAGCCCTTCGAAGCTGCCCTTCAAGAACTCAAATCCACCGTGCACTGGCCCCACGGTGGGCGTCAACTATCGTGGAATTGTCACGGTAGATGTCCTTTTGCAAGGACTTAGTCGTGGAGCCATTGCAACTAGGAAGCTTAAAGGGGTTAGTCGGGATAAGGACACGCGAGGTTTATACTAGTTGAGCCCCTTACGGTGAAGGAAGGCCTATGTCTAGTTGGGTTGGAATTGCTTGAGGTTTCGATAACCAGGGAGCGAGATACGCTATGCCTGGCTCTCGATCAGTTGTTTTTTCTTCCTAAGCCGCTGGCGGGTCGTCCCCTTATATACACGGGTTGACGCCCTGCGGCCTACAGAGTCCCGGCCGGCTCATAAACAGTGTCCGGCTCGGCGACTAGTTACTTCTACCTTACAGTACAAGTTATACCATCATGGCGGTTTATCTTTACGGGCCTCAGAGTCGCCTGTGGGCCTTTAAGCCTTTTAGTGAACCGCCATCTTCATGCCTTGGTCTTGGGCTTCTGATGAACCTCTTTTTGTGTAACCCGGCCTCTCCTGGATGGCTTACACAAATAGTCATATCCCCAACACCGCGCGCAAAAAACACATTTGCAGCGCGTCGTTCGCCTGGTTTGGCGCGGCCGGCAGCGCTGGCTCCAGCAGACGCGTCAAAATTGAGCGCGCCGTAGCTTCAGTGGCCGCGCTAAAATGCAGCGTGCGCTAAACATTGCGTACATTTTTTTAATAAAACGATAAATAAAATTCATAGATAGAAAAAACGATACATAGATATTTTACATAGTTCCATAGCATAGATAGATAAAAACTACTAGATAGTGCAAGGACATAGATAAAAACTACTAGATAGTGCAACTACATACGCAACTACACCGTACTCCCAGTCGTCGTCGTCATCGTCATCGTCACCATCCTCGCTGGTCTGGTCCGAGGTATTGAGCCACATGTCGTCCCAACGATCATCATCCGACGTAAAGATCGTCTGACCACCATTCTCAACGATTTCGCACTGTGATAGCGCCAGGGCCTTTCGCCGATGCCTGTCCAACCGCTCATCGCGGCGCCTTTGCGTCTCCTCCTCGCGGCGCCTTGCCCAGTAGGCTTGCTCGTAGGTGACGTCCTCCGGGTGGCGCTGGAGCCACTCCGCCATGACCCGCTCGTCCTCATGGGCGACGAGGAGGCGGCGCTGCCGCTCAGCATGCTCCACACGGTCTTGTGCCATGCGAAGACGAGGCGGCGGGGCGACGTCCAACGCCTGCTGGAGCGTGTGGACATCGTGGAAGTTCATCTACTGGCGGGGCCTGTCTAGGCGCCACGCAGCCACGTCGTACGCGCGGGCGTCCTTGTGCGCCGTCTCAAAGGTGTCGAGGCTGAGCCGGAGTTGGCCGGACCGTATCTCGGAGTAGACCCCGCCGTTGGGGCGTTGGCGGACGCCGCGGTAGCCCAAAGCTTCTCGGCGGCGCGGCAGCATGGTGACGCGTCGGTGGCGGGGCGCTGGAGCGGTGGCGCGCGTGGCAGCGGAAGCAACCGAGGAAGTGGTGGAGGCGCGCGTGGTAGCGAAAGAGAAAGAGAAGTGTGTGGAATAGGCGTGCGGCGAGCGCCGCATTTTATAGGTGCGCCGGAAGCGGTGCGCCAAAAATAACGCGCGACCTGCCGCCTTTTCCCCCGCGCGCGACTTTCCCGCCACCGCTGGAGCGTGCCGAAACGTCCCGCCCGCGCTAAAATCTCGGTTTATCGCGTGCACGCGCCTTTTGACGCGGTTGTTGGAGATGCTCTAATGCATAGTTCGGGCCTTTGTTGCTGCGTACAACGGAGGGGGCGCACGCCTGCTTCCTCAACGAGCTGCGCCACGCGCGCATGGTTGATGATGAAGGGTTGTCGGCCTGCCGACCAGGCATCTCTGCCTCTGCCGGCTACAGACGACCCCGCACCGGCCGTCCAGCCGTCCGTCTTCCGCTTCTTCCGACAAGAAAAGGTGTGGTTAAATCTTAGTCAACTGAGACTTAATCAAATCTCAGTCAAATGACTAAGACTTGATTAAATCTCAGTCAAATGGCTGAGACGTATAAAAATAAAAAAAATGTATCATAAGATCTCAAGAATATTGCATTGACTAAGACTTGTTTAAATTTCAGTCAATTGAGATTAGGCTATCCGGGCAAAAAAAGTAGAGGCGAGCTACGGATGGTAGAAAACTAAGTTGATATTTGGATAGCTAATAGTGGAGGATGCCGGGGTAACGACCCCTGGGACGTGGTCGACGGACCCTCGAGGTGGCCGCAACGACCGCCATATTTGAAGATTAACTTATGTCCAAACGTCCCTTGCTCTCCCGTCAATGGGATCAAAGGATGTGTGGCAATGACGGGACACATGACAGTGAGGTCCTAAACCTCCTTCCAACATCAGCTCCATCGATGTGCGGGCCCCTTGGTTGCTCTCAACGTTAAGATCTTGCTTTTTTTAGTGTGCGTTGAGATTTGCTAGTTTGCGCTGGAATTTGGTCTATTTATGGGTTAGTGATACGTCTATCTATAATTTTTTATTGTTTCATGCTATTATATTATCAGTTTTGAATGTTTTATATGCATTAATATGCTATTTTATATTATTTTTAGAACTAATTTATTAACCTAGAACCCAGTGTTAGTTTTTTTTTCCTTATTTTTGAGTTTTATAGAAAAGGAATACCAAGCGGAGTCCAAACGGAATAAAACTTTTGCGATGATTTTTCTTGAACCAGAAGACATCCACGGAGCATGGAGAGGGGGCCAGAAGAGTCCCGAGGACTTCATAAGCCCTGAGGCCGTGCCCTGGGGGGCGCGCCTCCCTGCCTTGTGGGCCCCACGGGACTCCGTCAACCCTAATCTTTGCACTATAAATTCCCAAATATTCCTCAACATCAGAAGCATCCACGAAAATACTTTTCCGCCGTCGCAACTTTCTGTTCCTATGAGATCCCATCCTGGGGGCTGTTCCGACACCCTGACGGAGAGGGATTCGACCATGAAGGGCATCTACATCAACTTTATTGCCCTTCCAATGAAGCGTGAGTAGTTTACCACGAACCTAAGAGTCCATAGCTAGTAGCTAGATGGCTTCTTCTCTCTCTTTAATCCTCAATACAATGTTCTCCTCGATGTTCTTGGAGATCTATCCGATGTAATATTGTTTTGCAATGTGTTTGTCGAGATCCGATGAATTGTGGATTTATGATCAGTTTATCTATGAATATTATTTGAATCTTCTCTGAATTCTTATATGCATGATTTGATATCTTTGTATTTCTTTTTGAATTATCGATTTGGTTTGGCCAACTAGATTGGTTCTTCTTGCATTGGGAGAGGTGCTTAGTTTTGGGTTCAATCTTGTGGTGTCCTCACCCAGTGACAAAGTAGGGGTAGCAAGGCACGTATTGTAGCCATCAAGGGTAAAAAGATGGGGTTTTCATCATATTTCGTAAGTTTATCCCTCTACGTCATGTCATCTTACTTAAGGCGTTACTCCGCTCTTACGAACTTAATACTCTAGATGCATGTTGTATAGCGGTCGATGTGTGGAGTAATAGTAGTAGATGCAGAATCGTTTCGGTCTACATGACACGGATGTGATGCCTATATTCATAATCATTTCCTTGGATATCATCATAACTTTACGTTTTTTATCAATTGCATGACAATAATTTGTTCACCCACTATATTATGTTCTTTCAAGAGAGAAGCCTCTAGTGAAACCTATGGCCCCCGGGTCTATTTTTCATCATATATTTTCAGATCTATAAACCAAAAAATCCAAAAATACCTTGCTACAATTTATTTGTTTTTACTTTGTTTTACGTTTTAGTTATCTTTTATATCTATCTCTATCGATCTCATCCTTGCAAGTGACCATGAAGGGATTGACAACCCATTTATCGCGTTGGGTGCAAGTGTTTGATTGTTTGTGCAGGTGCATAGATTGGAGACTTGCGTGTAGCTCCTAATGGATTGATACCTTGGTTCTCAAACTGAGAGAAATACTTATCTCTACTTTGCTGCATCACCATTTCCTCTTCAAGGAAAAAACCAACGCAAGCTCAAGAACTAGCAGGAAGAATTTCTGGCGCCATTGTCGGGGAGGTTCTACATCAAGCCTACCAAGTACCCACCATAAACTCTCATCTCTTGCATTACATTATTTGCCATTTGCCTCTCATTTTCCTCTCCCCCACTTCTAAAACGATTTCAGACAAGCACAAAAAGATTTGCCATTTTATTCGTCCTTCTTTTGTTCGTCTTTTCGTTTTCTCATGTGCTCGATTGCTTGCTTTGTTGCGATGTCTCAAGAAAATACCAAGTTGTGTGACTTTTACAATAGTGATAACCCACAAGTATAGGGGATCGCAACAGTTTTCAAGGGTAGAGTATTCAACCCAAATTTATTGATTCGACACAAGGGGAGCCAAAGAATATTCTCAAGTATTAGCAGCTGAGTTGTCAATTCAACCACACCAGGATAACTTAATATCTATAGCAAGGTATTTAGTAGCAAAGTAATATGATAGTAGTGGTAACGGTAGCAAAAGGTAACGATAGCAAAAGTAATTTTTTTGGTGTTTTGTAGTGATTGTAAAAATAGCAACAGAAAAGTAAATAAGCGGATAACAATATATGGAAAGCTCGTAGGCAATGGATCGGTGATACAGAATTATGCCGGATGTGGTTCATCATGTAACAGTCATAACCTAGGGTGACACGGAACTAGCTCCAATTCATCAATGTAATGTAGGCATGTATTCCGAATATAGTCATACGTGCTTATGGAAAAGAACTTGCATGACATCTTTTGTCCTACCCTCCCGTGGCAGCGGGGTCCTATTGGAAACTAAGGGATATTAAGGCCTCCTTTTAATAGAGTACCGGACCAAAGCATTAACACATAGTGAATACATGAACTCCTCAAACTACGGTCATCACCGGGAGTGGTCCCGACTATTGTCACTTCGGGGTTAACGGATCATAACACATAGTAGGTGACTATAGACTTGCAAGATAGGATCAAGAACTCTCATATATTGATGAAAACATAATAGGTTCAGATCTGAAATCATGGCACTCGGGCCCTAGTGACAAGCATTAAGCATAGCAAAGTCATAGCAACATCAATCTCAGGACATAGTGGATACTAGGGATCAAACCCTAACAAAACTAACTCGATTACATGATAAATCTCATCCAACCCATCACCGTCCAGCAAGCCTACGATGGAATTACTCACGCGCAGCGGTGAGCATCATGAAATTGGTGATGGAAGATGGTTGATGATGATGATGGCGACGGATTCCCCTCTCCGGAGCCCCGAACGGAGTCCAGATCAGGCCTACCGAGAGAGTTTAGGGCTTCGCGGCGGCTCCGTATCATAAAACGCGATGAATCTTTCTCCCTGATTTTTTTCTCGCCGAAAGTGAATATATGGAGTTGGAGTTGAGGTTGGTGGAGCACCAGGGGGCCCACGAGGCTGGGGGCGCGCCCCCCACCCTCGTGGACAGGTGGAGGCCCCCCTGACGTGGATTATTCTTCTAGTATTTTTCATATATGCCAAAATAATTCTCCGTTGATTTTCAGGTCATTCCGAGAACTTCTATTTCTGCACAAAAATAACACCATGGCAATTCTGCTGAAAACATTGTCAGTCCGGGTTAGTTCCATTCAAACCATGCAAGTTAGAGTCCAAAACAAGAGCAAAAGTGTTTGGAAAAGTAGATACTACGGAGACGTATCACCCAGTAGCCAGCCAACATGGCGCTATAGTGCCTCGTCAGCTTGGACGCGCGTCGGAGCCAAGCGAGGCGACGACAGCTGGGATGAGCTTCTTTGCTGTCCCCAATAAAGCAAGAGGGGCACGTCGGCAGCGCATTAAATGCGTTTGTTCGGCGATGCCAAGGATAGACTCAGCCACTGTATACCTTTCCACCTCGTGTGTGCCACTATGGCGGCCCCTTTTGTCTATAAAAGGAGGCCCGAGGCGTACTGGGGGATTCAGATCTTTTGGACTAGAGAGACACCATAGCTAGTTCAAGAATGCAAGAACACTCAAATTTACACCAAAGCAGGACTAGGGTTTTACACGTCTCCGTGGCCCGAACCTGGGTAAACGATTGTCGTGCTGACCGCCAGACCCGCTCTTTGCACAACCCCGCACCCGCCAACCGTAGAAGGGATCCCAGTGATTCCATAGGTGTCATTCCCATCGACATCTTTGACACGCCAGGTAGGGGCGGCGCAGTTGTGAAAATCCGGTCTAGCAGTTCTTCATCGCCATGGCTCCCAAGAAGAAGATGATCACAACGATCGGTTCGTCGGGGGCCGAACGGCCCGTACCAGTGCGGGCGAGTGGTGGGGCGGTCGCGGACGGAAGCCGAGGTGCGGCCCACGAACACCCGCATCGCTCTGGCAGCCAAAGCCTGGTGAGCGGCGTTGTTCGTGCGCGAGACGATGGGCCACATGCCACCAAATCCAAAGACGGAGCCCCCCCCCCCCCCCCCCGCAGGCGGAGCGGAGCCCTCGAGGGGCGGTGTCGTACTACCCACGGGCGGCACGATGACTTACGAGGCGCCCACGCCGCGCTCTTCCAGGTTGTGCGCGACGAGCAGCGTCACCGTGCTGGTGACCCTGGGCACCACCATGGGAAGAGTCATGTGCATCATTCGTGGGACGTAGAAGGCTAGCACGCGCGCTGAGGCGCTGGCGAAAACGGCGTACAGTCGCCAGGCCGTGATAGATCTCCTTCTAACGTGGTTAGAAGTCGGAGCGCGTCATGGTCCACGCAGCTTTCGCCGTCGCCCACGCTAGCAGAAGCTTTGGCACGCGCGTAGTTGCTCCTCGACTTTCCTGCTGGTTTGGAAAAGCTCGACGAGCGGAGAGCCACCATCCGGAGCCTCGTCGGTGTTGCCAACAAAAATGAGCCACGACCGGTGGGGCCCTCAGGCCGGTGCTCCATCGAGCCGCCGCATGCCAGTGGTGGAAGGATCAGGGGTGCTGCGGCCACAGTGCACTCTCCTCCTCCACGCCAGCCACCGCAGGTGTCGATCCGTCGTGATGACGCTTGTGATAACAGTTCCATAGCATTGTCCGACCCACAGACCCACCGCGATCAGCGCCAAGTTCTTCGAGAGTGAGCCTGTGAAGACGCTCGAACCACCATCGAGCGCATGCGTGATGCGCGCCACCAGTCGGATAGGCGGGCGGGGCCCACTATGGACCACCCAGCACCGGGGAGCTCTAGCGACCTACCCTATGAGGTGGGTTGCCCAGCCTTTACCGGTGAGCTGTGGCAGTTCCAGTGGCCCTCCCACCGCACGTTCAAGCCTGACGTTGGCAAGAAGTACAACGACAAGACCCACCCGTCAGAGTTCCTCGGCATCTACACCATCGCGATGCAAGCTGCTGGAGCCCTCGACGACAAGGTGCTTGCCAATTACTTCCCGTTGGCACTTAAACCCAATGTTATGTCATGGTTGATGCACTTGCCGGTGGATTCCATTTCTTCTTGGTCGGACTTGTGCCATGAGTTCATTGGCGCCTTCACCGGAGGCCACCAAGCTCATGGCCAGGCAAGCGATTTGCATATCATCCCCTAGATGGAAGGTGAAACCCTATGCAAGTACATACACAGGTTCAGTCGGGTGCAGTATAACATCCCAAATGTTCATCCCGCCATCGTGATCAGCGCATTTCATCAAAATGTGTGCAACTGCAAGATGCATGAAGAGCTGGCGATGAACAAGGTCAAGGATGTGGCCGAACTTTATGTTCTGGCTGATAGGTGCGCTCGAGCTAAAGAGGGGAGGAAGTACCCCAGTGAGGACGTCGGCGCGGAAACCGACTCCACAGACGAAGGCACAGTCACCCCGACAAAGAAGAGTCGGCGCCGCAACAGGAAGCGCAAGGGAAAGACCGTGCTTGTCGTCAAGGGATCTGAGGAGGCCGGCGCTGCCAAGAAGGCCAAGGTAGATGACCCCGGCAAGGAAATTTCTGGGTGCGCCGCTTGCCGGGCCTTGGCGGCTGCCAACAAGCCAGGAGGCTCCGACAAGCAATATTGCAAGATCCACCACACCAAGGGCCACGACCTCTAGAACTGCCGACAAGTCGAGGTGCTTGATGAGAAGCAAAAAGCTGAGTATGAGAGGCGGGACAAGGAGAAGGGCCAAGATGGTGCCGAGCGATATGGCAAGAAGCGTGGCGGCTAAGGAGGTCGCCGCGGAAAGGATAACCAGTAAGAGAGGCCTGCTCGGGGCCGCAACAAGAAGCAAGGAGATGACGATCATGACGAGGACGACGAGTCCGGCGAGCATGAGTTCCAGAGGGCTATGGAGGCCATGTGCGTCGACGGCAGCGCCTCGCTGCACACCTCTCACCGCCAGCTCAAGCAGTGGGCGCGTGAGATCACAGTAGCGGAACCATCACTCGACGCTCAGAGGCCACTGAAGTGGTCCAGCATGCCTATCATTTTCGACGCCGAGGACCACCCTGATCGCACGATTGCGGTCGGTGTTTGCCATTGTTGGTTTCGCCAACAATACGCAACCTCAAGGTGACGAAGATGCTAGTTGACGGTGGGGCCGGTCTGAACTTGATCTCGCCCGTTGTGATGAAAAGGCTGCAGATTCCCGATGGAGACCTTGAAGAGACGGGCACGTTTCAAGGGGTCGGCCCGGGGAGGAGTCAGCCGAAGGGTAAGGTCACGCTGCCCGTGATGTTTGGAGGCAAGTTAAACTACAGGACGGAGAGGATTGTTTTTGATGTAGCCGAGATCCCCTTGCCCTACAACGGATTCCTCAGCCGCCCGGCACTAGCCAAGTTCATGGCGGCGTCACATTACGCCTACAACACGCTGAAGATGCCTGGGCCGATGACCATCATCACTGTCGGTGTCAAAACCGGCGGATCTCGGGTAGGGGGTCCCGAACTGTGCGTCTAGGCCGGATGGTAACAGGAGGCAGGGGACACGATGTTTTACCCAGGTTCGGGCCCTCTCGATGGAGGTAAAACCCTACGTCCTGCTTGATTGATATTGATGATATAGGTAATACAAGAGTAGATCTACCATGAGATCAGAGAGGCTAAACCCTAGAAGCTAGCCTATGGTATGATTGTATGTTATTGTTCTATCGACTAGTCTGGCCTCGGTTTATATAATGCACCAGAGGCCTAGGATAACAAGAGTCCTAGCCGAATACGCCGGTGGGGAGGAGTCCTTGTCTTGATCACCAAGTCTTGTGGAATCTTCCATGTATGCGGCAGCTGTCCGAACTGGCCCATGAGTATACGGCCATGGGGGTCCTCGGCCCAATCTAACTGATCGGGAGACGACGTGGTGAGTACCCCTAGTCCAGGACACCGCCAGTAGCCCCCTGAACCGGTCTTCAAGTTAGGGACGCTCCTCGATTCATTCGAACTGTTCTTCATCTTCGGTTGTCGGTCTTGAAAACTGGTTCAACAAATCTTCTCATCTTCGAGCTTGAGGATCGCCGAAATGCATTCAACGAGTTTACACGTCGAGTATCCGAGGAGCCCCTTTAAGTTTCTGGCCTTTATCAATGCCTTGTTATTTTTATGCCACACCTCGGGTTTGAAGTTGTTCTCGGGAGGCAGTGCCCTCTTGCGTCTGAGCTCTAACGCCGGACTATATTCAAGGTATCTTTTGCAGCCGAGCACCAATGCCGAACTGCTTCCGAGCTCTAACGCCAAAATGTATCCAAGCTCCAACGCCATACTGTGTCCAAGCTCCAACGTCGGACTATGTCCAAGCTCCAATGTCGGACTATGTCCAAGCTCCAACGCCGGACTAGGTCCAAGATGTCATAGATCATCTTGGTCCAAAAAAGTTGAAGGAGTTTTAGCCGAGCTTAATGCTGGAAATGCCCTCAATGGAGCCAGCCACTAGCGCCCGAGCTTTATGCCGGACTGCTTCCGAGGTGGTGCACCACCCCGACTGTGGGCCGATTTTTTGTCAATATTTTTTATTGGTGCAATTTATTCTCTGCCGAGATATATAGCCAGTAGTCCTCAAGGTGTGTATCGGTTTAAAACCCGAGATGCACCTGAAGGATGACGTAAGACCGCTGATCCCAGTAGCCGCTGAGACTCAGGTTGATTTCTAAAATCGGCCTAAGGATCAAGTCCTAGCTCGGCAGAATACTTTGGGACACAAAAAGCGGCGTGCTCAGTCCTCGAGACTCAGATTGGGTCAGGCTGACCAACCTGAGGATCAAAATCTCGTCGGAAACTGTATTGCACTTAAAATTTTCTGCATTGAACAGGCAATGCAGTAGCCCCCGAGACACTGGTCGGGTGGCAACACCAGATCAGGGGATCAATGTGCCCCTTTAATATTTGTAAATAATAAGCCCGAAGCCCAGTAGCCCCCGAGCCTTAATGCAGGCATGGGTGGCCGAATTAAGGATCGATATCCATAGTAAAATAACAAATTATGTGTAATGACTCTATGTATCCAAGTACTTTACGTCATTAATGCTCGGATCTGCATTGTACAAAACTTTGTTGACCGACCATCGGCTTCCACCTCCTCGGCCAGTAGCCGAGGAGTGTTTGTCCTACTTTATAAAGCCTTTATGAGGGCAAGACAAACAAGGCAATCTGGCCATACGGTTTTATAAACAAAGGTATGCAGAGAGATATGTTATATTACTGTTTAACATAAGAAATGTCTTCCAAAGAAAATAGTCCCGCTATCGGTTCCTTTCTTTGGGTTGTCATGCTAAGCATGATCATTAAACCTCAGCTCTAATGTAAGAGCAAAATATCGAGGATTTAGTTTGGGAGGCCAGTTAATAGACCCCGGTAGTGTTCGGTGACAGTCGAGGTCAAGCCGTAAACACTTCGGCCATTGTTATGAATGGCCCGTCATTTAACACAGTCATCGGATCGCTGACCAGTTTATGCTTATTGTGACAGTCAGTTTTCGGCTTTCTCCACTGAGGTGCTTAACCATGTGAGCTGGAAGCACAATCGCAGTGGTTCTCCCTTTGCATGCCTAGCCCAACAAAGCGGAACATAGGAAGCAAGTGCAGGAGCCGGGCAACCCAACTATTGACCGAAGACACAATTCGAAACCGATGCATATATAGCAATATCCGAGAACATTTTTGCCGAATCTCTAAAGGTGTCCGGCGTTGCACTGCGAGACTTGTGCTGAAAACACACAAATAGTTTGAAAGTGCCATAATGCTTGGAAAACCAAAAAAATGTCAGTAAAAACTTGACGTCCGAACAAGATCAAGTGTTTGGTGCCAATCCAAAAATTAGTCTTAGAAAAAAAAGTGCTTCTGTCGTGCTTTAACATGACACATCCTATCTCAAGACTTCAAGTGGGTCAGCCTACAGCTGCAGCCTCCTATCCCGAAGGCGGAGTGCTTCTCGTTAGACCAGTTTAGCGAACTAAACTCGAGCGGTCACTAGAGAGAAAATGGGTTATCTGGCTATTGACCACACACTCACGTCGAAAAAGGAGCGATAGAAAAAGACTTTGCAATGACCAAGAAGAAAACACATTTACTATAAAATAGCTCATATAAATTTTAAGAGCCCCCAAGTGACTTGGGTAAAAGAATTTTATGTATAATGATTGTATGTACCGAAGTACTTATATCATATCTCTGTTCAACCGAACTTTAAACGCGTCTTAACCGGCCGTCGGCTTCTCCCTCTTCGGTCAAGGACCGAAAAGTGTTATGTACTCCACCTGTCGAGAATGTCGATAGTGTTTCCAATAACAAGGAAACCGGGCCATAAGGCTGTAACAGACAAAGCGCGCTCAGGGAACTTATGCTATATTACAGACGAAGTGTAAGAAGCATCTTCGAAGAAAATAGTACCCCCACCGATACCTTTCTTCGGTGCTCATTATTACTATGAGACTTGTGCAATAGATTTTTTGTACTCATGAGTTCCGTTGTGTGCCAACCATGATTAAAAACAATAAGAGCGCTAGCTTTCGGCTTCACCCAGTCTGAGGTCAGAGCTCGGAGGACCCGGTCGTGAAAATCGCAGAGGTGCTCCCTTTACTCCCTAGCCGAACAATCGGGAACGTAGGGGTAAGCACAGGAGCCAGGAAACCCAGCTTGCAAATCGCGTAAGTCAATATGGTGCATATTGTGGCATAATACAAGAATAAGGAACGAAGCCGTACAAGTATAATCATATGCAAGAGAAAAAGCTTCATAAAGGAAGCCCCCAAATAAATGGGGTATTTGAATATGTGTGTCACAAACAAAGTTTGGACAAGGAAAATTTTTTACAAGCAACTTTTTTTCCAAAAAAAGTATAATGCTTGGTCGAACCGAACACAAGTTAAAAATTAAAACTTTGAGCATGAAAGCGACTTAGCTGGTTAATGTGTTCGACATTGATGACGCGGTCCGAGCTTGATGCGGGACAAGGTTCCATCCCCCAAGCCGGTCCCGAGGTGGCGGAGCGGAGAGCTCGACATGCCGAAGTGGTGACATAGCACGGTCAATGCAGGCCGGCAGAGTGATGCCGAAGTCCCCGGCATGGGGTAATGAAGTGTTGAGGAAGCCCCCCCGTCTAGCCAAGGTGGCGTGGTATGTCATTACGCCGAGTTGACGATTCTGCCCAACCCGGATCATTTTCCTGTGCACAAAAAATAGTGCAAACCGGAGATAATAATAATAATGATAATAAAAAATGTTGCATAATAAATAATTTATGCAAAGTGAGTAATAAAAGAAATATGGCCTGGCGCCGAAGTCAATGTCGATGCAGGGCGTCGGCGTGATGCGGTAAAGGCGTGGCAAAGCCTGAATTCACAGGTCAGCCCGAGTTCCGGATGCGGCATTCACGGGACTATGTACGGAGACTGACCGAACCACCATGCGACCGTCGTTAATGCGGCCACCATTTGATAGACCTGTGTATATATGATGGACAAGCCAGAGTAATAATTCTTTGGGAAAAATGAACCCAAACAAGCAAAAAATACTGGGATTAGTCGCACCTGGTTTATTTGTTGTAGCAATCCGAAGGAAGGTGATTCCCAAAATTGGGACTCGATCCGCACACCCATTGCCTGATGGGCGATAAAACGACGGCATGGCAATGCTGGCAAAGGTTGGCTCGCCGAGGCAAAGCCCTCGGTCCAGCTAACGTGACGAGCTGGTCGGCTAGTGACGTCGAAGTGTCCGGAGTAGGTTGATGAAGAGATGGCGAAGCCCCCGGTCTAGCCGAGATGTCGAAGCCTCGATGTCAGCTGATGAGTCGAAGTAGGTCGGCGTGATGGACACCAGCTTGAAGAAGCAATAGTGCGGCCCTGCCGATGCAGGTCGTGACGTGGTCGATGCCGGCTTGATGAAGCGACCATGCGGCGATGCCGGTATGCCCGCTCCGTGTAATCCGTGGGGCAGCGATGTTGGTGATGATTTATCCTTCGCGATCCCAGACTCTTGTTCGGCTTGCCGAGATGATGATCCGAAGAAGTTGAGCTCGGCAGCCGTGGAGCAATATTGCGGACTGGTTTGACACCAGCATGATGTTGAAGATCATGCACAAAAGATCTTAAAGTTGGTGGGATGTGTTCGGGAACAAAACACAATACCCCATACAAAAACTTCCTTCAAAAGGGATGTCCGAAATCCCGTTCATAAAAAAGACGAACTCGGGTCGGATTCGTTTTCGCGCAGAAAACAGATCCGAAAAGTGATGCACTAATCGGAAGGTTCCCGGAGTTTGGACGGTCAGATCGAGCTGAAATTTTGAGAGGTTGTAGATATAGGAATTCCGCAGCCGATCAACGGTTGGATTTTCAAAAGGACGTCCGAACTAGAAGCTGGACAGCACGCCCCAAACTCGTCCAGATTCCCGTCCAGTTTTGACAGGGCTCCGGTATATCGTGGATTGCCAGAGATTCCTCCATCGTCTCGACGAAATTTTTCAGGGTTGTTGTAGACTCAATTCCTCTCAATTCCACCGAAGCAATCGTTAAAGATACACTTGAGGAGGCGGTGGTGGCGGACACAAATTTGCTGTCCAGAATAATAGCACGGTCGCCCGAGGGCAATGTTGACGTTGAGCCCCCGAGCTCCCTGGATGATTCCTCCATGATCTTGATAGAGATAGGAGTTGATGTTTATAAAGGCCCTCATTCGAACATGACGATCGGAGGTAGGGCGCAGTCCTTGGTCGAACCAAGGTGACCAGTCAAGCTGGTGACGAAGATGCCGAAGTCATAATTGACCTGCGGGCGAGCCATCGATCCTTTTGTCGATCACACAGCGGAACTCTCAATGAAAGCACCAATGTCGGTGTCAAAACCGGTGGATCTCGGGTAGGGGGTCCCGAACTGTGTGTCTAGGCCGGATGGCAACAGGAGGCAGGGGACACGATGTTTTACACAGGTTCGGGCCCTCTCGATGAAGGTAAAACCCTACGTCCTGCTTGATTGATATTGATGATATAGGTAATACAAGAATAGATCTACCACGAGATCAGAGAGGCTAAACCCTAGAAGCTAGCCTATGGTATGATTGTATGTTATTATTCTATCGACTAGCCTGGCCTCGGTTTATAGAAGGCACGAGAGGCCTAGGATAACAAGAGTCCTAGCCGAATACGCTGGTGGGGAGGAGTCCCTGTCTTGATCACCAAGTCTTGTGGAATCTTCCATGTATGCGGCAGCTGTCCGAACTGGCCCATGAGTATATGGCCATGGGGGTCCTCGGCCCAATCTAACTGATCGGGAGACGACGTGGTGAGTACCCCCTAGTCCAGGACACCGTCAATCACCGTCCCCTTCGACAAGAAGGACGCACTGATCTGCGCCGACCAAGTCTACCGAGAAGCAGTTGCAGCGACAGCCACCAAGGCATTTGCTCCTGCCACTACAGCCCCGGCAGGGAAGAAGACTGGCGAGACCTCTCGCACCCACTCTGGCAAGCGCACCTCTTCAGAGTGTTGTCCTCCCATCGAGGACGTGCTAGAGAGCTCCACCAGCAAGAACAAGAAATCCAGAGCTGTGCCGCCAGAGACCAAGAAGGTGCCTGTCAAGGAGGATGGCACGGGGAGGGGGGGGCTTTCACCATAAGCTCCATCCTAGACAGCAAATAGGAAGGCGCGCTCGTCACCTTCTTGTGGGCGAATGTCGACATGTTTGCATGGCAAGCATCCGACATACCCGGCGTTCCCATGGAGGTGATTGAGCACCATCTTGCTGTCTGCCCTCATGCGCGACCCGTCAAGCAGAAGGTCAGGAAGCAAGCTTTGGAACGACATGAGTTCATTATAGAGGAGATTAGGAAGTTGGAAGGGGCAGGCTTTGTAACACCCTCGATGCGACTATATCTCCCACGTGTCGAGGCACGACTTAGAGGCATAATCGCATTGAAGGCATATGTCGCAAGTGAGGTAATCTTCACACAACCCATGTAATATAATAAGAGAAAGAGATACATATCTGGCTTACAATCGCCACTTCACACAATTACATGAATAAAGCATTACATCATCCAAATACAATCAAGGCCCGACTATGGAGCCAAAATAAAAGAAGAACCCCAAAAGCGACAAAGGTCCCCGATCGACCCCAACTGGGCTCCACTACTGATCAACTAGAACGGAACCACACAAAAGACAAGATCTTCAACGAGCTCCTCCTGAGATTGGTTGTGTCATCTGCACGGACTCATCGGCTCCTACAAACTGGTTTTGGAAGTATCTGTGAGCCATGGGGACTCAGCAATCTCGCACCCTCGCGATCAAGACTATTTAAGCTTTTGGGTAAGGTAAAAGGTGTGAGGTGGAGCTGCAGCAAGCGACTGGCATATATGGTGGCTAACATACGCAAAAGAGAGCGAGAAGAGAAGGCAAAGCACAGTCGTTAAAAGTATGATCAAGAAGTGATCCTAAAACAACCTACGTCAAGCATAACTCCAACAACCGTGTTCACTTCCCGGACTCCGCCGGAAAGAGACCATCACGGTTACACACGCGGTTGATTCATTTTAATTAAGGTCGACTTTAGGTTTTCTACAACCGGACGTTAACAAATTCCCATCTGCCCATAGCCGCGGGCACGGCTTTCGAAAGTTCAAATCCCTGCAGGGGTGTCCCAACTTAGCCCATCACAAGCTCTCACGGTCAACGAAGGAATAGACCTCCTCCCGAGACATTCCGATCAAGCTCGGTATCCCAGTACAACAAGACATTTCGACAGGGTAAAACTAAACCAGCAACACTGCCCGATGCGCCGACATCCTGATGGGAGCTGCACATATCTCGTTCTCAGGGCAACACCGGATGAGACATCCTACGAGTAAAACCAGCCCTCAAATTTCCCCGAGGTGGCCCCGCAGTGTACTCAGTTCAGACCAACACTTAGACAAGCACTGGCCCGGGGGGGTTAAAATAAGATGACCCTTGGGCTGGCCTAACCCAAGGGAAAAAAAGAGGCTAGGTGGCGAATGGTAAAACCAAAGTTGGGCATTGCTGGAAGAGATTTACTTAAGGCGAACTGTCAAGGGGTTCCCATTATAGCCCAACCGCGTAAGGGACGCAAAATCCGGAAACCTAACACCGATATGACGGAAACTTGGGCGGCAAGAGTGGAACAAAACACCAGGCATAAGGCCGAGCCTTCCACCCTTTACCAAGTATATAGATGCATTAATTTGATAAGATATATTGTGATATCCCAACAAGTAATCATGTTCCAACAAGGAACAACATCTCCATGTTCCAACAAGGAACAAACTTCAATCTTCACCTGCAACTAACAACGCTATAAGAGGGGCTGAGCAAAGCGGTAACATAGCCAATCAACAGTTTGCTAGGACAAGGTGGGTTAGAGGCTTGGTTCCACAATATAGGAGGCATGATAAGCAAGTGGTAGGTATCGCAGCATAGGCATAGCAAAAGAGCGAGGAACTAAGCAAAGCAAAGATAGTAGTGATTTCGAGGGTATGATCATCTTGCCTGAAATCCCGCAAGGAAGAAGAACGAGTCCATGAAGAAGACAAACGGACGAAGTCGAACAGATCCTCACAACACGTCGTTAACGGAGCCAACCCGAAGAAGCAAACACCGAAAAGAAGCACACAACATAGTAAACAACCAACACATGAACATGGTATGATATGCGGGATGCGGTATGCGATGCATATGCAAGATATGACTGGAAATGCATGAACCTGGACTCAACTTAGAAAACCAAGTGTGCCACTGGAAAGGTGAGATGAAATCGCTTGAAAACGATATAAAGAACGCCGGAATCAGAGTTACGGTTTGGAAATGGCAAGTGATTCAAATATGGCACCGGTCTGCGATTTACAGCAAGTAGCCATCTAAATGCAATGAGATGAACATGCTACAACACCCAAACATGACAACAAAATACATGGCAGGGATGCATTCATGATGCTTAACAAAAGTCTAGCACTAAGCTACAGCCAAAACATCCATTAACAGGTTCAAACAAGCATGGCAAAAATGCATATGGCAACCAGATCTCAGACTTAGTGAAATTAACACTTGTCTGGGATTTCAGATCAGGTAGCCCTCTTCAGAGCAACAAAACTACATGCTACAGGACCTGAACATGGTAAATTAAAGCATGGCATGGAGCTACTCAAAGAGCTTAACAAAAGTCTCTTAGTGACCTTGAGCCAAAAGGGATCAGAAAATACAATTGCAAGCATGTGAACATAGCAAAAACATAATCAGATCACAGACTTTGTGAAAACTGGAGCATGCTGAAATATAACTCAAGTAGGCATGTTTACGAGCTCAATGCACTCTCTACGGAGCAAGTCATGGCAAGACAAGCATACACCCAACAAGAAGGCACAAAATGCAAGCTAGACATGGCAAGACCAATAGCATAGCATGCATGAATCAACTATAACATCATCGGCAAAATTGCAAACAAGTTGACAATCTTCCCAGATTCACAAAGTAGCAAAAGTAGAGCTCGATTGACTCAAGCTAGGGTGCTCCATAATTGCAAACAAAGACACGGATGGATAGAGCACTACAATAATAACAAAACATCCTTACTGATCATCCTCAAAAGAGGCACGGATCACTAGGAAACAACATGAACATATGGCATCATGAGATAAACAGATCTTAGTGGAATTGCTAAGTCCCGTAAATCAGAATTACCAAGTGCACCACTTTGCAAGCTTGTGCTAGTCACCACACACATCACAAAAATACATGGGTTGCACCTCTGGAAAGATGGCAAAACCCTTAACAAAACCCTTAGTGAAAATATGCCTCCGTAAAAAGTCAAACCGGGACGAAGACGTGCGGGACGAGCAGATCCGGGTCAGGCGTGGGCGCGTTTGGATGAAGGGACCGGTGGATCTCGTCCCGATCCACCGGACCTCGCCGGAGATGACGGAGATGGCCGGAGGGTGGCCGGAGTCGGCGTGCGGTCGCCGGGACGTGGCTTCGGTAGAGGCAGGGCGGCGGCTTCACGGAGATGGGCGCTCGGGTCGCCGGATCGTGAGGAGGTCAACGGGCGGCGAGGTGCCTGAGCAACGGCAGCGAGGGAGCTCGGGTCTGGCGGCTGTCGGGACGGCGCAAGGCGGCGCCGGCGATGGTGGCCCGCGGCGAAGGCGGCGCACGGCGCGGGCGGCGGCTCGGGCAAGCAGGCGCGGGGAGGCGAGCCCCGGGCGGCGGCGGCGACCGACAGGCGGCGGCGGATCCGATCGGGCGGCGGAGCGAGGAGATGGGCCCCGCGGGCCCGATCCGGGCCGCGCGGGCCGGCGGCGGAGCTGAGGAGAGAGAGGGAGCAGCTGGGCTGAGGTGGCGCGCCGCGGTTGGCCCGGAGCGGTGGCGCGGCTGATGTGGCGGCTGCCCATTGGGCGGGGTGAGGTGGAGGGCGAGCGGACATGTCCGGGCGCGGTGGGACATTGACCGGCGGCGCGCGGAGGAGGAGGTTAGGGTTCATCTGCGCGAAAATTCCGGGAGGGACACATATTTATAGGTAGAGGGAGCTAGGAGAGTCCAAATGAGGTGCGGTTTTCGGCCACGCGATCGTGATCGAACGACCAATATGATGGAAGAGGTTTAGGTGGGTTTTGGGCCAAATTGGAAGGGTGTTGGGCTGCAACACGCACGAGGCCTTGTCGGTCCCTCGGTTAACCGTTGGAGCATCAAACGAAGTCCAAATGGTACGAAACTTGACAGGTGGTCTACCGGTAGTAAACCAAGGCCGCTTGGAAAATCTCGGCCCAATCCGGAAATGTTTAATCCCCACACATGAAAGAAAGGTAGAAATGACCACCGGAGGAGAACGGAGCGCCGGATTGCAAAATGGACAACGGGAAAAATGCTTGGATGCATGAGACGAACATGAATGCAAATGAAATGCACATGATGACATGATATGCAATGCATGACACGCAAGCAATGACAAGACAACAACAGCGAATAACTGCACGACACCTGGCACATCGCTCTCGGGGCGTTACAACACTCCACCACTACGAGAGGATCTCGTCCCGAGATCTAGAATGGCACCGGAGGGACAAACGGAAGAGAAAAGAGGAGAGGTAAAACTAAGTTGCTTCTTTGACAAACGAGTGAAACCAAAGAACCTTGCGAGGTTGAACAAATTTGAGAAAAGAATACAACGAAGGTGAACCAAGTTGAATGTACTCCGTTAAGAAAGAGGAAAAGAAAGAGCCGATTCGGGTAGCACTTTGGTTGGAAAGAGATGAAAGGCTTGGTAAGGCGGAATCAACTTGAGCAAAAGGGGCACAACACTCCGGTTAAATGGGTAAAGCAAGAAAAGAACACGATCCTGGCAAAACGAAAAGATGGGCTGAAAAGAGCAACATCACAAAGCCTCTGGAACAAAAGTAAGAATGGAATGGGATGAACGAAGGGAAACAAAACTCGAGGGAGCACGCTTACAACCAAAGCTAGAACGGAGTTGTTGGAAAAACCAACAACGAAAGAATACGCCTGATATGGTCTTATAGAGTACATCTCAATTTATGAGGTGACAACCTGCCACTCACGGGAAAAAATTGGATCGATATGAACGAGGAGACGAGAAACTTATTTCACCGGGAGGATAAATGAAGAACTTGGGTCAATTATAAGCACCATAGATAGCAACTATCCTTAGGGAAAGCTTTAGGTGAAAATAACCCAAGATAATTCCCATGAAGAAAATGATGGATTTAAAATACCTCATTTTTAACAATGTGTGAATCATGAAGCATGAACTCAAATTATCAAGAATGATGTAAAACCACCTCCAATGATACGGTAGAAAGAAATGCACTCCGGATATCAAGATGAAGAAACTTGAGCTCCTAAGAAAAGGATGTTGATGAACCACCATGTAGAATCTCCATGAAGAACTCCGGTTAAAAGAATGATCACAAAGAAGTGAAGGATGAGAAGAATAAGGTTGAAACCTTGCAATGATTAGATAAAGCTTGCGACAAGATAAAAGAGAGATCTTAAAACTCCGGGAAAAGAAAAAAGCTGAACACAATTGGAATCAAGAAGTTGATGCACCTCCGGAATAAGTAATTAATTACTTGGATGAACAAGAATAAGAATTACGTTATGCTTATCCTTCACCAATTAAATTGATGACAATCAACGGATTCGACATATTACTTATTCTCGTAGAAAGGATTAAGATAGATATAGCATCAAACTTGAGAAGGTCTTCAACGAACCACTGGTAGAATTGAAACAACCAATAAATTGATAAGATAAATGAAAGAAGAAGAATCTTAAGCAAACCACCGTCAGAATTGAAAAAGAATGATTAAAACATGAAGAAACACCGGGAAGGATTAGCAATTAAACGAAGATGCTTGAGAGAATTAAATCCAAGAGAACGAAGAGATTACGAGCTGATTAGAGAATCCTTGATTTAGACACCGGTATGATTTAGAGCGCGAGAGCTGAAAGCTGGAATGAATAAATCTTAGATGATGGGCTCCGGAGAAACAAACTGAAAATACTCTGAATTACTCCGGATAGTTGGAAAGAATTTTCACAATCGAACAATTATGAGAGAATGGCAACAAGCTAGAGTCACGAATCTTGAAGAGAATGGAGCAAGATTGAGAGGAAAATCTTCTTCAGTCCTCAAAATCCGAGAATGACGACGAGAAACACCACCAAGACTTGTTGAGATACTCCGGATGACGAATAAAAAGGTTGAGACAACGGTGAAAAGAATTTGGAAGATCTTGGAGAATGACATTTGACTGATGATAAAACATTCTTACGTCAAACTTGAAATGAATTTAGGATAGCTCCGGGAAAATAAGAAGAGTCAGGTAAGATCCTGGGAAAAGACCTGTGGGTTAGGGCCCACTCAAAAGAAGCACTGTTGAACAATTTAAAAGAGAGGTTGCACCGGTTGAATTAAATGGCTTGAATGAGATAACATCCTCGAAAGAGCTTGAATGAAAGCAGAGTGGAAAAACGAATCTTCGGGATATCTTGAGCACTCCGGAACAAATGAATGGCGTGAAATGAATGGTTATGAGGTGCACCGGTATGAGAAAGGTATTGAAAATAGGCAAGGGTAAGATCAACAAAGCTTGACTTGAAACCACCGGAGAAGATAATAGAAACGAAGAATGATGAACTAGAAGCTCCGTTAAAATCTTCATGAGAATCACCGGATAAGAACATTGACGGAAAAGAATGGAGAGACTTCGCAAGAATAAAAAGGATACTTGATAAAGAAATCTTAGTCCTAGAGGAAAAAGGGTGGGTTGGCAGGAAAAACAAAGGCAACTTGGAGACGGATGAAACAAACACCGTTGAGAAGAAGTGATAATAGATCTTGCGAATGTTGAAATGAACGGATCCACTTGAGGAGAAGCACACCGGTTGAGAAGAGGATTGACATGACAATCTCGATTATCATGAAGGATTGGTATTCACATCGGAGTATGGGAACACCATTTGGGAAAAGTATGGAATCAACATTTGACTTCGAAGCAACCCGTATACCACAACTCAAAACAAAAACAAAGGATTGGCTTGCGGAATAAGCCAGAACAAACATATGATAGAGATTTCGTCCGAAGTTTTTGTGGTGGGGCCTACACGGGCTCGATCGTACAGCACCATCATGTACAAGGCAGTGCACATGACATACGAAGCGTCCCCGAGTCGGCATAGCCAAGGACTCTTTAAGACACAATGAGACCACTGTAAAACCGACCGTGAATAGGCGGGCCACTAGACGTCGAACCCCAATTTCATAACATACATCTGTCGAAAAGATATCCTAAGAGCTACTTGAATTCCCACCTATGAAACTCCCGAAACTTTCCCAGTTATGCAATCAGGTGTTGGGGATACAGGGGAAGCATAATATCTCACCCAAAACTAGCAAATCCTACATCCATCTGTATCCATCCTTCAACACATAACCAAGAAACCTTCGGAAATCATCTACCTCAACCTTCGAAAAGCATCCGTTATACAAGTTATGGCGATACTCCCGAACTCCCGCCCCAGTACTGGGTGGCGTCGAGGTTATCTCACCAACAAACGTCATAAAAGAGATTTTCGATGTCGGCGTACTAAACTCAGGTATTCCAGAACTGCAACGATAAAATTATGACGACAACACCTCGGAGCTCAACTCCCCGGGACACTTCCACAAAACCCCTGACAGGAGGCACCAAGACAATGTTCTCATCATAAAACCATCGGAACGACTCCAAGATACCCACGTGATCCTAAAAATGTTTTTAGTGAAATTTGAGAAGAGAAGAGTCAAAACTCTACGTCAGGATGCCTTACCAGAGCGATGAAGGGACTGAGGAGTAAAAAGAAGTCCTACTCTCTGATATATAATTCCTAAATGACTCAAAACATTTTTCTAGACATAACTCGGCCGCTAAAAACGATCAAGCAAAGGGGCTCCTAAGGTCGGGGAAGGCTCTGATACCAACTTGTAACACCCACGATGCGACTATATCTCCCACGTATCGAGGCACGACTTAGAGGCATAATCGCATTGAAGGCATATGTCGCAAGTGAGGTAATCTTCACACAACCCATGTAATATAATAAGGGAAAGAGATACATATCTGGCTTACAATCGCCACTTCACACAATTACATGGATAAAGCATTACATCATCCAAATACAATCAAGGCCCGACTACGGAGCCAAAATAAAAGAAGAACCCCAAAAGCGACAAAGGTCCCCGATCGACCCCAACTGGGCTCCACTACTGATCAACTAAAATGGAACCACATAAAGGACAAGATCTTCAACGATCTCCTCCTGAGATTGGTTGCGTCATCTACACGGACTCATCGGCTCCTGCAAACTGGTTTTGGAAGTATCTGTGAGCCACGGGGACACAGCAATCTCACACCCTCGCGATCAAGACTATTTAAGCTTTTGGGTAAGGTAAAAGGTGTGAGGTGGAGCTGCAGCAAGCGACTGGCATATATGGTGGCTAACATACGCAAAAGAGAGAGAGAAGAGAAGGCAAAGCACGGTCGTTAAAAGTATGATCAAGAAGTGATCCTAAAACAACCTACGTCAAGCATAACTCCAACAACCGTGTTCACTTCCCGGACTCCGCCGGAAAGAGACCATCACGGTTACACACACGGTTGATTCATTTTAATTAAGGTCGACTTTAGGTTTTCTACAACCAGACGTTAACAAATTCCCATCTGCCCATAACCGCGGGCACGGCTTTCGAAAGTTCAAATCCCTGCAGGGGTGTCCCAACTTAGCCCATTACAAGCTCTCACGGTCAACGAAGGAATAGACCTCCTCCCGAGACATTCCGATCAAGCTCGGTATCCCAGTACAACAAGACATTTCGACAGGGTAAAACTAAACCAGCAACATTGCCCGATGCGCCGACATCCTGATGGGAGCTGCACATATCTCGTTCTCAGGGCAACACCGGATGAGACATCCTACGAGTAAAACCAGCCCTCAAATTTCCCCGAGGTGGCCCCGCAGTGTACTCAGTTCAGACCAACACTTAGACAAGCACTGGCCCGGGGGGGTTAAAATAAGATGACCCTTGGGCTGGCCTAACCCAAGGGAAAAAAAGAGGCTAGGTGGCGAATGGTAAAACCAATGTTGGGCGTTGCTGGAAGAGCTTTACTTAAGGCGAACTGTCAAGGGGTTCCCATTATAGCCCAACCGCGTAAGGGATGCAAAATCCCGGAACCTAACACCGATATGACGGAAACTAGGGCGGCAAGAGTGGAACAAAACACCAGGCATAAGGCCGAGCCTTCCACCCTTTACCAAGTATATAGATGCATTAATTTGATAAGATGTATTATGATATCCCAACAAGTAATCATGTTCCAACAAGGAACAACATCTCCATGTTCCAACAAGGAACAAACTTCAATCTTCACCTGCAACTAACAACGCTATAAGAGGGGCTAAGCAAAGCGGTAACATATCCAATCAACGGTTTGCTAGGACAAGGTGGGTTAGAGGCTTGGTTCCACAATATAGGAGGCATGATAAGCAAGTGGTAGGTATCGCAGCATAGGCATAACAAAAGAGCGAGCAACTAAGCAAAGCAAAGATAGTAGTGATTTCGAGGGTATGATCATCTTGCCTGAAATCCCGCAAGGAAGAAGAACGAGTCCATGAAGAAGACAAACGGACGAAGTCAAACAGATCCTCATAACACGTCGTTAACGGAGCCAACCCGAAGAAGCAAACACCGGAAAGAAGCACACAACATAGTAAACAACCAACACATGAACATGGTATGATATGCGGGATGCGGTATGCGATGCATATGCAATATATGACTGGAAATGCATGAACCATGCCTCAACTTAGAAAACCAAGTGTTCCACTGGAAAGGTGAGATGAAATCGCTTGAAAACGATATAAAGAACGCCGGAATCGGAGTTACGGTTTGGAAATGGAAAGCGATTCAAATATGGCACCGGTCTGCGATTTACAGCAAGGAGCCATCTAAATGCAATGAGATGAACATGCTACAGCACCCAAACATGACAACAAAATACATGGCAGGGATGCATTCATGATGCTTAACAAAAGTCTAGCACTAAGCTACGGCTAAAACATCCATTAACGGGTTCAAACAAGCATGGCAAAAATATATATATGGCAACCAGATCTCAGACTTAGTGAAATTAACACTTGTCTGGGATTTCAGATCAGGTAGCCCTCTTCGGAGCAACAAAACTACATGCTACAGGACCTGAACATGGTAAAGTAAAGCATGGCATGGAGCTACTCATAGATCTTAACAAAAGTCCCTTAGTGACCTTGAGCCAAAAGAGATCAGAAAATACAATTGCAAGCATGTGAACATAGCAAAAACATAATCAGATCACAGACTTTGTGAAAAGTGGAGCATGCTGAAATATAACTCAAGTAGGCATGTTTACAAGCTCAATGCACTCTCTACGGAGCAAGTCATGGCAAGAAAAGCATACGCCCAACAATAAGGCACAAAATGCAAGCTATACATGGCAAGAACAATAGCATAGCATGCACGGATCAACTATAACATCATCGGCAAAATTGCAAACAAGTTAACAATCTGCTCAGATTCACAAAGTAGCAAAAGTAGAGCTCGATTGACTCAAGCTAGGGTGCTCCATAATTGCAAACAAAGACACGGATGGATAGAGCACTACAATAATAACAAAACATCCTTACTGATCATCCTCAAAAGAGGCACGGATCACTAGGAAACAACATGAACATATGGCATCATGAGATAAACAGATCTTAGTGGAATTGCTAAGTCTCGTAAATCAGAATTACCAAGTGCACCACTTTGCAAGCTTGTGCTAGTCACCACACAAATCACAAAAATACATGGGTTGCACCTCTGGAAAGATGGCAAAACCCTTAACAAAATATATGTAGAGCATCAGGGCACATCATGCACACAATAATCATGGCAAAAATGACAAAAAGCTAAACGGATTAGCAGATCTGACAATTATCTCAAGTAGCCCTCTTTTAACAGCATTTTGGGCATCAATATGAACTCAAATGAAAATGATGCAATGGAATGAAATGATGTACTCTCTGAGATGAACATTTTGATATGCTATATGCATGAATCGGAGCTACGGATGCAAAGTTACGAGGCTATAAACAGGAGCACTTGGATCTGGAATTTCGGGGACTTAGTGAAAATATGCCTCCGTAAAAAGTCAAACCGGGACGAAGACGTGCGGGACGAGCAGATCCGGGTCAGGCGCAGGCGCGTTTGGATGAAGGGACCGATGGATCTCGTCCCGATCCACCGAACCTCGCCGGAGACGACGGAGATGGCCGGAGGGTGGCCGGAGTCGGCGTGCGGTCGCCGGGACGTGGCTTCGGTAGAGGCAGGGCGGCGGCTTCACGGAGATGGGCGCTCGGGTCGCCGGATCGTGAGGAGGTCAACGGGCAGCGAGGTGCCGGAGCAACGGCGGCGAGGGAGCTCGGGTCTGGCGGCTGTCGGGACGGCGCAAGGCGGCACCGGCGATGGTGGCCCGTGGCGAAGGCGGCGCACGGCGCGGGCGGCGGCTCGGGCAAGCAGGCGCGGGGAGGCGAGCCCCGGGCGGCGGCGGCGACCGACAGGCGGCAGCGGATCCGATCGGGCGGCGGCGCGAGGAGATGGGCCCCGCGGGCCCGATCCGGGCCGCGCGGGCTGGCGGCGGGGCTGAGGAGAGAGAGGGAGAGGCTGGGCTGAGGTGGCGCGCCGCGGTTGGCCCAGAGCGGTGGCACTGCTGATGTGGCGGCTGCCCATTGGGCGGGGTGAGGTGGAGGGCGAGCGGACATGTCCGGGCGCGGTGGGAAATTGTCCGGCGGCGCGCGGAGGAGGAGGTTAGGGTTCATCTGCGCGAAAATTCCGGGAGGGACACATATTTATAGGTAGAGGGAGCTAGGAGAGTCCAAATGAGGTGCGGTTTTCGGCCACGCGATTGTGATCGAACGACCAAGATGATGGAAGAGGTTTAGGTGGGTTTTGGGCCAAATTGGAAGGGTGTTGGGCTGCAACACGCACGAGGCCTTTTCGGTCCCTCGGTTAACCGTTGGAGCATCAAACGAAGTTCAAATGGTACGAAACTTGACAGGCGGTCTACAGGTAGTAAACCAAGGCCGCTTGGCAAATCTCGGCCCAATCCGGAAATGTTTAATCCCCACACATGAAAGAAAGGTAGAAATGACCACCGGAGGAGAACGGAGCGCCGGATTGCAAAACGGACAACGGGAAAAATGCTCGGATGCATGAGACGAACACGAATGCAAATGAAATGCACATGATGACATGATATGCAATGCATGACATGCAAGCAATGACAAGGCAACAACAGCGAATAACTGCACGACACCTGGCACATCGGTCTCGGGGCGTTACAGGCTTGGTGAGAGGAGTACTCCATCCGACGTGGTTGGCCAATCCGGTGGTGGTGCGCAAGGCAAATGGGAACTGGAGGCAGTGTATTGACTACACAGATATAAATAAGGCTTGTCCCAAGGACCCTTTCCTGTTGCTGCGCATTGATCAGATTGTTGACTCCACGGCCGGGTGGGATCTGTTATCATTCCTTGACGCTTACTCAGGATACCACCAGATCTTCATGACGAGAGAAGACGAAGAAAAGACAGCGTTCATCACCCCATGTGGTAAGTATTGCTTTTTATGGATGCCTTTCGGGTTGAAGAGTGCTGGCTCAATGTTTGCAAGGGCAGTCCAAATAGGTTTTGAGCCCCAGCTACATAGATATATGGAAGCTTATATGGATGACATAGTGGTCAAAACCAAGGACAGAGCAACGCTTGTACAAGATTTGGAGGAGACGTTTACGAATCTGCGCAAGATCAACCTCAAGTTGAACCCTGAGAAGTGTGTCTTTGGCATTCCATCCGATAAACTTCTCGGGTTCTTTGTGTCACAACGTGGGATCGAGGCGAATCCAGACAAGATCGAGGCTATTGAGCAGATTGAGGCGCATAAGCGGATCAAGGATGTTCGTCGGCTCACTGGCTGTGTTGCCGCCATGAGCAGATTCATCTCCAGATCTGCTGAGCATGCCCTTCCCTTTTTCAAAATCTTGAAAAAGACAGGCCCAATGGAATGGACCCCAGAGGCCGAAGCAGCACTGCAGGATTTGAAGAAATACCTCTCCTCTACACCGATATTGGTTGCACCCAAACCACATGAGCCGTTGCTGCTGTATCTGGCGGCAACAAATTAAGTGGTCAATGCCGCACTAGTGGCGCAGAAGGAGGTCGACAAAGAGGCAGTGGCAACGGCAGGACTGGCGGATGGCAAGCCAGAGCTCCCCTCGACAGGGCCTGATGCCGACAAGGCAAGGCCCCCGGCAGAGTCTAACACTGGCGGGACGGGGCCTCCACAACCAAACTAGGTGCTGCAGAAGAAGAAAATGATGCAGCACCCGGTTTACTTTGTCATCCCTCTTGCAGGGGGCTAGGTCAAGGTACTCCGGTGTGCAGAAATTGCTCTTCGGCCTCCTTATGGCCTCGAAGAAGCTGTGTCATTACTTCCAAGCACACGAAATCACCGTCGTCACTCGCCTCCCGTTGCAATGGATATTGCAAAACCCAGACGCAACAGGGAGGATTGTGGAGTGGGCTGTGTAACTGTCGAGCTTTGGTTTGAAGTTTTAAAGTACTTCGACAATCCAGAGCAGAGTCTTGGCAGAGTTCATTGCCAAGTGGACCTCAACGCCCGACGAAGAGATCCAGGAGACCACCCTCCCCGGCAAAGAGGCAAGCCACAACTGGATAATGTACTTTGACGGGGCTTTCTCGCTGCAAGGCGCCGGTGCTGGTGTGCTGCTCGTTGCACCCACTAGAGAGCACCTCAAGTATGTAATCCAGATGCACTTTACCAGTGAGATGTCCACGAACAACACTACTAAATATGAGCGGTTGCTTGCCGGTCTCAAGATCACGGCAGACCTTGGGATCAAGAAGCTCATCGTCCGGGGTGATTCACAGCTTGTTGTCAGGCAAGTCAACAAAGATTATCAAAGCCCGTTGATGGAGGCCTACATAGATGAGGTGAGGAAGCTGGAGGAGCGCTTTGATGGTATATAGGCAGAGCATGTTCCTCGAGTGGAGAACAACAGAGCAGAACAAGTGAAGGAAATCAGGCCCCGGCAAGTACTTTCCCAGGAGCCGCCGGCAAGGATGTTGCCGTCGACACTGAGCCAGCCATGGGGCAACTGACTCTGGCGGGGCGACAAGTCCTGGCTGTAGAGACAGCTGCTCCCGTGGCAGAGGAAGTGCCTTTAGTACTTGTCGTCAATCCCCAGGCTCTGGCATGGGCACAACATACTGTCTGATTCCTCCAAACAGGAGAACTCCCTGTGGAGCAGGAAGAAGCGGAGAAAGTAGCCCGTCGGTCTGCCATGTATCAGTTCGTCGACAACGTCCTGTACAGAAAAAGAACAAACGGTGTGAAATTGAAGTGCATTCCCCGGGAGGAAGGACTGGAGTTGTTGGCAGAGATACACGGGGGCATATGTGGCTCCCACATAGGGTCGAGGGCCCTTGCCGGCAAGGCATTCCGGCAAGGTTTCTTCTAGCCCACCGCCCTCCAGGATGCAACGCCACTAGTGACCAAGTGTGAAGCGTGTCAATTCCATTCGAAGAAGCTTCATCAACCAGCTCAAGCGCTGCAGACAATCCCTCTTTCCTGGCCATTCCCGGTCTAGGGGCTCGACATACTGGGCCCCTTTCCCCGTGCTGTCGGGGGCTTTGAGTACTTGTACGTTGCTATCGACAAGTTCACAAAGTGGCCGGAGGTGGAGGCAGTGAGAAAGGTGACAGCACAATCAACCGTCAAATTCTTCAAGGGGCTAGTCTGCCGTTTTGATGTGCCAAATAGAGTCATCACCGACAATGGCACACAGTTCATGAGCCACGCCTTCATGCAGTACATCGAGGACCTCGGCAGCAAGGTCTGTTTTGCTTCTATTGCACATCCACGAAGCAACGGCCAGGCTGAGAGGGAAAATGCTGAAGTGTTGCGAGGCCTCCAGACAAGGACTTTTGACAGGCTATGCAGGTGCGGACGATGCTGGATTGATGAATTGCCGACGGTTCTTTGGTAATCAGAACGACGCCAAATCGAGCCACCGGCCAGACACCCTTCTCCCCCGTTTACGGGGTAGAAGCAGTTCTCCCCACAGAACTCACCTACGGGTCACCTCGAGTGCTCGCTTATGATGAGTTTGAGCAAGAGCAGTTGCGGCAAGATGATGCAACGCTCCTTGAGGAAGATCGTCTTCGGGCAGTTGTACGAGCAGCACGCTACTAGCAAGCCTTGCGTCGCTACCATAGCTGCAAGGTTCATGCCCGAAGCTTTGAGGAAGGCGACCTTGTTCTTCAGCACGTTCAGTCGTCCAAGAATTCCAACAAGTTGACGCCGAAGTGGGAAGACCCTTATCGGGTAATACGAGTCACCAGGCCTGGCGCAGTCCGCCTGGAGACCGAAGATGGCATTCTAGTGGGTAACTCCTGGAACATCGAACATCTTCACAAGTTTTATCCATAAGGCGCGGTTGTCGGGACCCCCGGCAAACCACCTTTTGTACAAGCCTTGCCGGCAAGGCATGTAACCCTTTGTACAAAGCCAGGCGCAGACCCTGAGCATAAATAAATGAAGCACTGGCACCCTTAGTTTTAGCATGCATGCTAGGTTGAGTCTCTCCCTCAGTTAGGGTTGATAGTGCTTAGTGGCGGCTAACCCCTAGCATAGAGGTTGAGTGTGCGTCACTCTGTTCCTTTCCGTCCTCTTTGGTTCGCAGGGTACATGGACATTTCTGCTGAGCTATAGGGAAGAAAAAGAACAAGCCGGCGCTTCGGCCCCGACAAACCAAGGTTGCCGGGGGCTCCAGACACAAGGATCTAACTGCGGGAAGCCAAGGTTGCCGGGGGCTGCAACCTGAGATAAGTTTTTCTACCCCACTCCATGCGCCCGTATGAACCTTGAACGTATAAGGCTCCGCTCGCCCTCATACCATCTTGCCCCCTCTGTCCCATGTCCGAAAACTCTACTTTGGACCGGAACTTGGTTGTAGTGCGATGGGAAGAGGGCGAGCGAAAGGCCTAATCCTGCTCGGCCCCTACCTCCGCCAAGAGCGTGAGTGTAGTTGGGCCATAGAGTAGGAGGACGGCAAGGCCTGTTGCCGGGATAATATGTTAATCTTAAGATAACGAGGACGCGTTCCTCGGTGTGGCCCTTGTTGGGGAACGTAGTAATTTCAAAAAAATTCCTACGCACACATGGGATCATGGTGATGTATAGCAACGAGAGGGGAGAGAGTGTCTACGTACCCTCGTAGACCAAATGCGGAAGCGTTAGCACAACGCGGTTGATGTAGTCGTTCATCTTCACGATCTGGCCGATCCAAGTACCGAACGCACGACACCTCCGAGTTCTGCACACGTTCAACTCAATGACGTCCCGCGAGCTCCGATCTAGAAAAGCTTCACATGAGAGTTTCGTATGCACGACGGCATGGTGACGGTGATGATGATGCTACCGACACAGGGCTTCCCCTAAGCACCGCTATGATATGATCGAGGTGGATTATGGTGGAGGGGGGCACCGCACACGGCTAAGAGATCACTGATCAATTGTTGTGTCTATGGGGTGCCCCCATGCCCCCGTATATAAAGGAGCAAGGGGAGGAGGCGGCCGGCCAGGGAGAGGCGCGCCAAGAGGGGGAGTCCTACTCCCAATAGGAGTAGGACTCCTCCTTTTCCTAGTAGGAGTAGGAGAGGGGGAAGGAAAGGGAGAGGAGGAGAAGGAAAGAGGGGGCCGGCCCCCTTGCCCTAAACCAATTCAGTTTGGGACTTGGGGGGGGGCGCCCCACACTCCCCTTGCTTCCCTCTATTTCCGCTAAGGCCCATGTAGGCCCATTAAGCCCCCCGGGGGTTCCGGTAACCCCCCGGTACTCCGGTATATGTCTGAAACCTTCCGGAACATTTCCGGTGTCTGAACATAGTCGTCCAATATATCAATCTTTACGTCTCAACCATTTCGAGACTCCTCGTCATGTCCGTGATCATATCCAGTACTCCGAACTACCTTCGGTACATCAAAACACAAAAACTCATAATACTGATCGTCACCAAACTTTAAGCGTGCGGACCCTACGGGTTCGAGAACTATGCAGACATGACCGAGACACGTCTCCGGTCAATAACCAATAGCGGAACCTGGATGCTCATATTGGCTCCCATATATTCTACGAAGATCTTTATCGGTCAAACCGCATAACAACATACGTTGTTCCCTTTGTCATTGGTATGTTACTTGCCCGAGATTCGATCGTCGGTATCTCAATACTTAGTTCAATCTCGTTACCGGCAAGTCTCTTTACTCGTTCCGTAATACATCATACCGCAACTAACTTATTAGTTACAATGCTTGCAAGGCTTATAGTGATGTGCATTACCGAGTGGGCCCAGAGATACCTCTCCGACAATCGGACTGACAAATCCTAATCTCGAAATACGCCAACTCAACAAGTACCTTCGGAGACACCTGTAGAGCACCTTTATAATCACCCAGTTATGTTGTGACATTTGGTAGCACACAAAGTGTTCCTCCGGTAAACGGGAGTTGCATAATCTCATAGTCATAGGAACATGTATAAGTCATGAAGAAATCAATAGCAACATACTAAACGATCAAGTGCTAAGCTAACGGAATGGGTCAAGTCAATCACATCATTATCCTAATGATGTGATCCCGTTAATCAAATTACAACTCATGTCTATGGCTAGGAAACATAACCATCTTTGATCAACGAGCTAGTCAAGTAGAGGCATACTAGTGACACTATGTTTGTCTATGTACTCACACATGTATTATGTTTCCGGTTAATACAATTCTAGCATGAATAATAAACATTTATCATGATATAAGGAAATAAATAATAACTTTATTATTGCCTCTAGAGCATATTTCCTTCAGTCTCCCACTTGCACTAGAGTCAATAATCTAGTTCACATCGCCATGTGATTTAACACCAATAGTTCACATCACCATGTGATTAACACCCATAGTTCACATAGTCATGTGACCAACACCCAAAGGGTTTACTAGATTCAATAATCTAGTTCACATCGCTATGTGATTAACACCCAAAGAGTACTAAGGTGTGAACATGTTCTGCTTGTGGGAGAAGTTTAGTCTATGGGTCTGCCACATTCAGATCCATATGTATATTGCAAATTTCTATGTTAACAATGCTCTGCACGGAGCTACTCTAGCTAATTGCCCCCACTTTCAAAATGTATCTAGATTGAGACTTAGAGTCATCTGGATTAGTGTCAAAATTTGTATCGACGTAACCCTTTACGACGAACCTTTTGTCACCTCCATAATCGAGAAACATATCCTTATTCCACTTAGGATAATTTTGACCGCTGTCCAGTGATCTACTCCTAGATCACTATTGTACTCCCTTGCTAAACTCAGTATAGGGTATACAATAGATCTGGTACACAACATGGCATACTTTATAGAAACTATGGCTGAGGCATAGGGAATGACTTTCATTCTCTTTCTATCTTCTGCCGTGGTCGGGCTTTGAGTCTTACTTAATTTCACACCTTGTAACACATGTAAGAACTCTTTCTTTGACTGTTCCATTTTGAACTACTTAAAAATCTTGTCAAGGTATGTACTCATTGAAAAAACTTATCAAGCGTCTTGATCTATCTCTATAGATCTTGATGATCAATATGTAAGTAGCTTCACTGAGGTCTTTATTTGAAAAACTCCTTTCAAATACTCCTTTATGCTTTCCAAAAAATCCTATATTATTTCCGATCAACAATATGTCATTCACATATATTTATCAGAAATGTTGTAGTTCTCCCACTCACTTTCTTGTAAATACAGGCTTCACCACAAGTCTGTATAAAACTATATGCTTTTATCAACTCATCAAAGCGTATATTCCAACTCTGAGATGCTTGCACCAGTCCATAGATGGATCGTTGGAGCTTGCACATTTTGTTAGCACCTTTAGGATCGACAAAACCTTCTGGTTGCATCATATACAACTCTTCTTTAATGTAGTTTTGACATCCATTTGCCAGATTTCATAAAATGTGGCAATTTGCTAACATGATTCAGACAGACTTAAGCATCGCTACGAGTGAGAAAATCTCATCGTAGTCAACACCTTGAACTTTGTCAAAACCTTTTTCGACAAGTCTAGCTTTGTAGATAGTAACACTACTATCAGCGTCCGTCTTCCTCTTGAAGATCCATTTATTTTCTATGGCTTGCCGATCATCGGGCAAGTCAACCAAAGTCCACACTTTGTTCTCATACATGGATCCCATCTCAGATTTCATGGCCTCAGCCATTTAGCGGAATCTGGGCTCATCATTGCTTCCTCATAGTTCGTAGGTTCGTCATGGTCAATTAACATGACCTCCAGAACAGGATTACCATATCACTCTGGTTGACCTACGAGGTTTGGTAGTAACTTGATATGAAGTTACATGATCATTATCGTTAGCTTCCTCACTAATTGGTGCAGGAGTCACAGAAACAGATTTCTGTGATGAACTACTTTCCAATAAGGGAGGAGGTACAGTTACCTCATCATGTTCTACTTTTCGCCCACACACTTCTTTCGAGAGAACTCCTTCTCTAGAAAGGATCCATTCTCAGCAACAAATATCTTGCCTTCGGATCTGTGATAGAAGGTGTACCCAACAGTTACTTTTGGGTATCCTATGAAGACACACTTCTCTGACTTGGGTTTGAGCTTATCAAGATGAAACTTCTTCACATAAGCATTGCAATCCCAAACTTTAAGAAACGACATCTTAGGTTTCTTGTTAAACCACGGTTCATACGGTGTCGTCTCAACGGATTTAGATGGTGCCCTTTTTAATGTGAATGCAGCTGTCTCTAATGCATAACCCCAAAACGATAGTGGTAAATCGGTAAGAGACATCATAGATTGCACTATATCAAATAAAGTACGGTTATGACGTTCGGACACACCATTACGCTGTGGTGTTCTAGGTGGCATGAGTTTATGAAACTATTCCACATTGTTTTAACTGAAGACCAAACTCGTAACTCAAATATTCGCCTCTGTGATCAGATCGTAGAAACTTTATTTTCTTGTTATGATGATTTTCCACTTCACTCTGAAATTCTTTGAACTTTTCAAATGTTTCAGACTTATGTTTCTTCAAGTAGATATACCCATATCTGCTCAAATCATCTATGAAGTTCAAAAAATAATGATACCCGCTGAGGGAGTCCTGGACTAAGGGATCCTCGGATGTCCAGCCTATTATCTATGGGCCGGACTGATGGGCTGTGAAGACATGAAGCTTGAAGACTGCACCGTGTCCGGATTAGACTTTACTTGGCGTGGAAGGCAAGCCTGGCAACCGAAGATTCCTTCTTGTGTAACCGACTCCATGTAAACCCTAGATCCCCTTGGTGTCTATATAAACAGTAGGGGATAGTCCGGAAAGGATAACACATATACTCATTACCATATTCATGGGATAGGCTTCTAGGGTTTAGCCATTACGAACTCGTGGTAGATCAATTCTTGTAATGCTCACATTCATCAAGATCAATCAAGCGGGAAGTAGGGTATTACCTCCATAGAGAGGGCCCAAACCTGGGTAAACATCGTGTCCCCTGTCTCCTGTTACCATTGATCCTAGATGCATAGTTCGGGACCCCCTACCCGAGATCCGCCGGTTTTGACACTGACACCCGCCGCGAGCCTCAACGCTCATCGGACCTCATACATCAGCATGTATTATATCCAATAAGTCAGTTGCTCGCTCCATTGTTCCGGAGAACGGAGTCTTAGTCATCTTTGCCCATGAGGCATGGTTCGAAAGCATCAACTGATTCATAATCAAGTGATTCCAAAAGCCCATCAGCATGGATTTTCTTCATGCGCTTTACACCAATATGACCTAAATGGCAGTGCCACAAATAAGTTGCACTATCATTATTAACTTTGCATATTTTGGCTTCAATATTATGAATATGTGTATCACTACGATCGAGATTTAACAAACCATTTTCATTGGGTGTATAACCATAGAAGGTTTTATTCATGTAAACAGAATAACAATTATTCTCTAACTTAAATATTCAACAAACAATTAACCGGAAAGCACACGAGGTGCCCACGAGGTAGGGGGCGCACCCAGGGTGGTAGGGCGCGCCCTCCACCCTCGTGGAGGCCTCGTGTCCTTCCCGGACTGCTACTTATTTTTCTATTTTCTAAATATTCCAAAACGGAGAAATATTGCCTTAAAAACTGTTTTGGAGTCGGTTTACTTATCGTACCACATACCTATTCCTTTTCGGAGTCTGAAACGTTCCGGAAAGTGTCCCTTATGTATTCCTCCGGGGTTACGGTTTCAATAACATTAGTTTCAACATTTATGGGATTACCTGAGATATAATGTTTGATTCTTTGACCGTTCACCACCTTCGGATTTGTGCCTTCGAAGTTGTTGATTTTTATGGCACCGGAACGATAGAACTCCTCGATAACGTAAGGACATTTCCATTTAGAGAGAAGTTTTCCTGCAAAAAATCTTAAAGGAGAGTTTTATAGCAATACATAATCACCTACATTAAACTCACGCTTTTTTATTCTTTTGTCATGCCATCTTTTAACTTTTTCTTTAAACAACTTGGCATTTTCATAGGCTTGGGTTCTCCATTCATCGAGTGAGCTAATATCAAATAACCTCTTCTCACCGGCAAGTTTAAAATCATAATTGAGCTCTTTAATAGCCCAATATGCCTTGTGTTCTAGTTCGAGAGGTAAGTGACATGCTTTTCCGTAAACCATTTTATATGGAGACATACCCATAGGATTTTTATATGCAGCTCTATAGGCCCATAATGCGTCATCAAGTTTCTTGGACCAATTCTTTCTAGACCTATTAACAGTCTTTTGCAAAATTAATTTGAGTTCTCTATTACTCAATTCTACTTGAACACTAGAGTGAGGGTGATAAGGAGATGCAATTCTATGATTAACATCATACTTAGCAAGCATTTTACGGAAAGCACCATGAATAAAAACTGAACCACCATCAGTCATTAAATATCTAGGGACTCCAAATCTTGGAAAAATAACTTCTTTAAGCATTTTAATAGAAGTGTTATGATCAGCACTACTAGTTGGAATAGCTTCTACCCACTTAGTAACATAATCAATAGTAACTAAAATATGTGTATATCCATTAGAGGCAGGAAAAGGTCCCATATAGCCAAAGCCCCAAACATCAAATGGTTCAATAACGAGTGAATAGTTCATAGGCATTTCTTGACGTCTACTAATATTACCAATTCTTTTACATTCATCACAAGATAAGACAAACTTACGGGCATCCTTGAAGAGAGTAGGCGAATAAAAACCAGATTGCAATACCTTATGTGCAGTTCTATCTCCAGCATGGTGTCCTCCATAAGCTTCGGAGTGACACTTGCGTAGGATCTGTTCCTGTTCATGCTCAGGTACACAACGTCTAATAACACCTTCTACTCCTTCTTTATAAAGATGTGGGTCATCCCAAAAGTAATGCCTCAAATCATAGAAGAACTTTTTCTTTTGTTGGTATGTGAAACTAGGTGGTATGAATTTGGCAACAATGTAATTAGCATAATCAGCATACCATGGAGTAGTATGAGAAACATTTATGACATTTAATTGCTCATCAGGAAAGCTATCATCAATAGGTAGTGGGTCATCAAGCACATTTTCTAACCTAGACAAGCTGTCTGCAACGGGGTTCTTAGCTCCTTTTCTATCAATAGTATGCAAGTCAAATTCTTGTAGCAAGAGAACCCATCTAATAAGTCTAGGTTTAGCATCTTTCTTTTCCATAAGATATTTCATAGCAGCATGATCAGTGTGAATAATTACTTTAGAATCAACAATATAAGGTCTAAACTTATCACAAGCAAATACAACTGCTAAGGATTCTTTTTCAGTAGTAGCATAATTTCTTTGAGCATTGTCTAGGGTTTTACTAGCATATTTAATAACATTTAATTTCTTATCAACTCTTTGACCTAGAATAGCACCTACAGCATAATCACTATCATCACACATAATTTCAAAGGGTAAATTCCAATCAGGTGGCTGAACAATAGGTGCAGAGATCAATGCTTTCTTAAGTATTTCAAATGCTTCTACACAATCATCATCAAAGACAAATGGTATATCTTTTTGTAATAAATTAGTCAGAGGCCGAGAAATTTTTGAGAAGTCCTTAATGAACCTCCTATAAAATCCAGCGTGACCAAGGAAACTTCTTATACCTTTGATGTCCTTGGGACATGGCATCTTTTCAATAGCATCAACCTTGGCTTTATCAACTTCAATACCTCTTTCAGAAACTTTATGCCCCAAGACAATACCTTCATTAACCATAAAATGGCACTTTTCCCAATTGAAGACAAGATTACTTTCTTCACATCTCTGCAAAACTCGATCAAGGTTGCTCAAGAAATCATCAAAAGAAGATCCATAGACGGAGAAATCATCCATGAAAACCTCACAAATCTTTTCACAAAAGTCAGAGAATATAGCCATCATGCATCTTTGAAAGGTAGCAGGTGCATTACATAAACCAAAATGCATACGTCTATAAGCAAAAGTACCAAAAGGGCAAGTAAAAGTAGTATTTGATTGATCCTTGGCTGACACGGGTATTTGAGAGAAACCAGAATAACCATATAGAAAGCAAAAATGTGTATGTTTGGATAATATTTCTAGCATTTGATCGATAAAAGGTAAGGGGTAATGATCCTTTTTAGTGGCCTTATTTAATTTGCAGAAATCAATTACCATCCTATAACCTATAATAATTCTTTGAGGAATCAATTCATCTTTATCATTAGGAATGACAGTAATACCTCCCTTCTTAGGGACATAATGGACATGACTTACCCACTGACTATCCGCAACGGGATAGATTGTACCTGCCTCAAGGAGCTTTAGTATTTCCTTTCTCACCACCTCTTTCATTTTAGGATTCAACCGTCGTTGATGATCACGAACTGGTTTAGCATCTTCTTCCAAATTTATTTTATGTTGACATAGAGTGGGACTAATGCCCTTAAGATCATCAAGAGTATACCCAATAGCAGCACAGTGCTTCTTCAGAGTTTTCAATAATCTCTCTTCCTCATGCTCTGAAAGGTTAGCACTAATAATAACAAGATATATCTTTTTCTCATCAAGACAAGCATATTTAAGAGTATCAGGCAACGGTTTAAGCTCAAACACGGGATCACCCTTGGGTGGAGGAGGATCCCCTAGGATTTCAACAGGCAAATTGTGTTTCGGAATAGGTTCCTGCTTAAAGAATACTTCATCTATTTCCATTCTTTCATTCATAAACATATCATTTTCATGGTCTAGCAAATATTGTTCTAAAGGATCACTAGGAGGTACGACAATAGAAGCAAGACCAATAATTTCATCCTTACTAGGTAATTCTTCTTCACGGTGTTGTCTACTAAATTTAGAGAAATTAAATTCATGAGACATATCATCTAAACCGATAGTAACAACATCCTTTTTGCAACCTATCTTAGCATTAACAGTGTTTAAGAAGGGTCTACCAAATATAATGGGACAAAAGCTATCTTGTGGGGAACCAAGAACAAGAAAATCAGCAGGATATTTAGTTTTCCCACACAAGACTTCAACATCTCTAACAATTCCCATTGGTGAAATAGTATCTCTATTGGCAAGCTTAATTGTGACATCAATATCTTCTAACTCAACAGGTGCAATATCATGCATAATTTCTCTATATAGGCCAATAGGTATTGCACTAGCATTGGCACCCATATCACATAAGCCAAGATAACAATGATCTCCTATTTTAACAGAAATAACAGGCATGCCTACCACTGGTCTAGGTTTATCTTTAGCACAAGGTTTAGCAATTCTAGCAGTTTCATCACAGAAATAAATAACATGCCCATCAATATTATCAGCCAAGAGATCTTTAATAATAGCAATATTAGGTTCAACTTTAACTTGCTCAGGAGGTGTATAAGTTTTAATATTGTGTTTACGAACCACAGTTGAAGCTTTAGCATGATCCTTTATCCTAACAGGGAAAGGTGGTTTCTCAACATAAGAAGTAGGAACAATAGGATCATTATAAGTGATAGTCTTTTATTCAACTTTAATAGGTGTAGCTACTTTTACTTCTATGGGAGGATGATATTTAAACCACTTCTCCTTGGGGAGATCAACATAAGTAGCAAAAGATTCACAGAAAGAAGCTACTATCTCAGAGTCAAGTCCATATTTAGTGCTAAATTTACGAAAAACATCGGTATCCATAAAAGATTTAACACAATCAAACTTAGGTGTCATACCTGACTCCTTACCTTCGTCGAGGTCCCAATCTTCAGAGTTGCGTTTATTTCTTTCCAATAAATCCCATTTGAATTCAATAGTCTTCGTCATAAAAGAGCCAACACAAGAAGTATCGAGCATGGTGCGATTGTTATCAGAAAGCCGAGCATATAAATTTTGAATAATCATCTCTCTTGAGAGCTCATGATTGGGGCATGATATAACATTGATTTAAGCCTCATCAAAGCTTGAGCGATGCTTTCTCCTTCGCGAGGCCAAAAATTATATATATAATTGCGATCACGGTGAACAAGATGCATAGGATAAAACTTCTGATGAAATTCCAATTTCAATCGTTTGTAGTTCCATGACCCCGTATCATCACATAGCCTATACCATGTCAATGCATCTTCCTTCAAAGATAAAGGGAAGGCCTTCTTATTAACAACATCTCCGGGTACACCTGCAAGCTTAAATAATCCACAAACTTCATCCACAAACTTCATCAATATTAGGTGCTCATCAGGATGCATTGTTCCGTCTCCTGCAAAAGGATTAGCTAGCAGTTTTTCTAACATACCTGAAGAATTTCAAAGCAGACATTTTCATTTTCATTTTCAGTAGGTTTAGTAGGTTGAGGAGAAACTCTTTGCTCTACTGGTCGGGGTGAAGATACCCCGAACAAGCCCCTCGGAGGATTACTTTCCATAGTAACAAGTGACAGTAAATTTTAGCACACTATATAAATTTTCCTTACCAAATTCCACCTACCAAAGGCGCTTCACTCCCCGGCAACGACGCCAGAAAAGAGTCCTGATGACTCACAAGTATAGGGGGTCTATCGTAGTCCTTTCGATAAGTAAGAGTGTCAAACCCAATGAGGAGCAGAAGGAAATGACAAGCGGTTTCCAGCAAGATATTCTCTGCAAGTACTGAAATAAGTGGTAACAGATAGTTTTGTGATAAGATAATTGGTAATGAGCAACAAGTAAAAAAAGTAAATAAAGTGCAGCAAGGTGGCCCAATCCTTTTTGTAGCAAAGGACAAGCCTGGAAACTCTAATATAGAGAAAAGCGCTCCCGAGGACACATGGGAATATCGTCAAGCCAGTTTTCATCACGTTCATATGATTTGCGTTCGGTACTTTGATAATTTGGTATGTGGGTGGACCGGTGCTTGGGTACTATCCTTACTTGGACAAGCATCCCACTTATGATTAACCTCTATTGCAAGCATCCGCAACTACAACAAAAGTATTAAGGTAAACCTAACCATAGCATGAAACATATGGATCCAAATCAGCCCCTTACGAAGCAACGCATAAACTAGGGTTTAAGCTTCTGTCACTCTAGCAACCCATCATCTACTTATTACTTCCCAATGCCTTCCTCTAGGCCCAAATAGTGGTGAAGTGTTATGTAGTCGACGTTCACATAACACCACTAGAGGAGAGACAACATACATCTCATCAAAATATCGAACGAATACCAAATTCACATGACTACTAATAGCAAGACTTCTCCCATGTCCTCAGGAACAAACATAACTACTCACAAACAATATTCATGTTCATAATTAGAGGGGTATTAATATGGATATAGGATCTGAACATATGACCTTCCACCAAATAAACCAACTAGCATCAACTACAAGGAGTAATTAACACTGCTAGCAACCCACAGGTACCAATCCCGGACTTGGAGACAAGAATTGGATACAAGAGATGAACTAGCATTTTGAGAGGAGATGGTGCTGGTGAAGATGTTGATGGAGATTGCCCTCTCCCGATGAGAGGAGCGTTGGTGATGACGATGGCGATGATTTCCCCCTCCCGGAGGGAAGTTTCCCCGGCAGAACAGCTCCACAGAACCCTAGATTGGTTCCGCCAAGGTTCTGCCTCGTGGCGGCGGAGTTTCATCCGAGAAGATGGCTTATGATTTCTTCCTCATCGTAAGACTTCATATAGTAGAAGATGGTCATCGGAGGGCCACCAGGGGGCCCACGAGGTAGGGGGCGTGCCCAGGGGGTAGGGCGCGCCCCCACCCTCATGGGCAGGGTGTGGCCCCCTTGGTGAACTTCTTGCGCTCAATATTTTTTATATATTCTGAAAACGTCTTCCGTGAAGTTTTAGGACTTTTGGAGCTTTGCAGAATAGGTCTCTATATTTGCTCCTTTTCCAGCCCAGAATCCTAGCTGCCGGCATTCTCCCTCTTTATGTAAACCTTGTAAAATAAGAGAGAATAGGCATAAGTATTGTGACATAATGTGTAATAGCAGCCCATAATGCAATAAATATCAATATAAAAGCATGATGCAAAATGAACGTATCAACCCCCACTCCGAAGACATCGACGGTGTGGACGATGATAAGGGGCAGGGCCAGAGCTTCCTACCCGCTCGGCACGGGATGACCACTTCCTGGTATGACGTGTGTATGTTAGACACACCTTACGGCGCTCTCGACGATGATAAGGAGGATCCGGTCGAGAATAAACCGCCTGGTACACAGCCTGGAAACTGGCACCCTAGGTCACATCGCCCAAGAGAAAACACTGCCAGCACCAGAGAAGATGACACTCCGGACAACAAAGACCCTGCTGAGGTAGAATCCGGGCAGGATGAACAAGAAGGCGGGCAAGACAACTCTGATGAATAGACCACGTATGGGGACTCGGAGGATATCAATTATCTCCCACCCTCCGAGGAAGAGGAGAGCCTCAGCAACGAAGACTTTATCATGCCCAAGGAACCTCCTGAGCAGGAGCGCTTTAAACACCAGCTTATAGCCACTGCAAGGAGCCTAAGAAAGAAGCAGCTACAGCTTCAAGCAAGCCAAGATTTGCTCAATGATAGATGGACCGAGGTCTTGGCCGCCGAAGAATACGGCCTTAGCAGCCCAGTCAAAAGCCACCCCAAGAATAGGTGGCTCCCCCAATACGATGGCAAGGCGATGGAGCCCATACCACAATCGAATAATGCGATGGGCCAACCACAGTTCGGTCCAGTCAAAGCAGCAGCCCAAGCAGAGCACCATACCAACCCATCAGGCCGTCAAAACAAAATGACTCAGAGGAATGCCCGTGATATCAACCAATACACTGAAGGCAGAGTAGGACACACACGATCGACATACAGATCACGAAGATATATCCCGACCAACGATGATGGTCACCTATTCGGACGCTATAAAGCCGACCATTCCTGGGACGAACACCATAAACGGAACCCATCGGAGGTGCTCCATAGTGTGGCCCAACATAGAGGAGCCGCACGCCCTCTCTGCTTCACTAACAAAGTAATGGAGCACGAATTTCCAGATGGGTTCAAACCCATCAACATCGAATCATACGATGGAACAACAAATCCCGCGGTAAGGATCGAGGATTACCTCCTTCATATTCACATGGCCCGAGGAGACGACCTCCACGCCATCAAACACTTACCTCTCAAGCTTAAAGGGCCAGCTCGATACTGGCTAAATAGTTTGCCTGAAAATTCCATTGGCAAATGGGAAGATTTGGAAGACGCCTTTCGAGGCAATTTCCAGGGAACATATGCCCGGGCATTATACGCTGCTGACTTAAGTCACATTGTCCAGGAGCCCGATGAGTCAGCCAGGGAGCTCTGGACCAGGTTCTTAGTCAAAAAGAACCAAATTGTCGACTGTCCGGACGCAGAAGCCCTTGCAGCCTTCAGACACAGTGTCCGGGACGAATGGCTAGCGCGTCACCTCGGCCAGGAAGGACCCAAATCCATGGCAGCCCTTACCACTCTAATGACCCGCTTCTGCGCGGGATAAGACAACTGGCTTGCTCGTAAAAGCAATGACGCCAACAGCCCGGGCACCTCCGAAATCCGAGATGGCAACGGCAAGCCACGATGAACCAAACACAACAGTCGCAGTAATATGCGCGACACAGTGGTGAACACCGGATTTCACAATCCGAAGCCCGGTCAACGGAAGAAGCCACTAAAGGCAAACTAGGATGGATCATCCACCCTTGACAGGATATTGGACCGACCTTGTCATATTCACGATCAACCTGATATGCCAGCTAATCATACCAACCGAAACCATTGGGTCTTCAAGCAGGCAGGAAAGCTTAACACTGATCACAAGGGGAGGAGACCACCAGGCGATAAAGACGACGGATCGGCTCGCCAGCAGAACGCCAGGGGCCAGAAATGGTTTCCCTCCGATGTTCGACTACTCTGGGAACGCGAATAGCAGTCCGTCTTCTGCCACCCACGTACTGTACTGGCAAAATTTACACCACGCGCACATCACTACGCACTCAAGATACCATGGGCATCGACGGAGGCATAATACGGACAACCCTACAAGCATTGCTGTAACGTTTTCTATCTGCTTACTTTATTTTTTCTATATCATCCCTAAAGAACAGGTGGCCAGCTGGACAACGTCTACACCGGACTCTATCGGAGTTCGGATCCGTATGCTCACCTAAGGGGCTACTTCCGTTAAGGACTCCCCTCCCCGAGGACGGGCGACGCAGACGTGCGACAGGAGGTCCAAAATAACTTTTCATGGACCATACTCTTTATTCCGAGTCTGTAGTATGCCCTTTTTCCTCTAATCCTGACCCCGAGCATGTTAAATAGCCGGGTGCACGGTTTCTTTCTTTCTTAATATATATACATATATATATATATATAGACACACACACATAAATTCATCATTGGCACATCGCTCCGTTCTCAGTAAGTCTCATCCGAACCAATCTTTCATACTATTTCAACAATAAGTACGGCCTCAACGGCTACCCTACAGATACACCTCGGCATACCCTGCCAGGGGCTCGGCATGGGGACGAATGAGCTGCCAGTAAAAGTCCGAACAACTCTATAGCGTAGTTCGGCATCGCAAGTTTGGCCTTATATGCATCAGCTCCGAATCATTGTCTTGGGTCAATAGTTGGGTTGCCCGACTCCTGTGTTTTCTACCCTACGTTTCGCTCTATCGGCTAGGGTAGTAAAGGGAGAACTACTGCGATTGTGCCCTGGCGTATACCGGATGAGCACCTCGGTAGAGAAAGCCGAAAACTGACTATCATGATGCGGCGTGAGCTGGTCAACCACTTGACGACTTATTGGAATCCTTAGTGGTTCTCCGTGTAACACGAAGGATCTTTTTCAGATCAGATATGCAAGGCACCACACGCCGCATACACACCAGGGGCTATGTCTTAGCCCCACCATAAAACTCCTATGGTTAAGTGAAAGTGTTAATGCCTTATAGTCCGATTGCCTGGTTCGCCGCATTATCACCCCCTAAATGGACCAAGACGTTGGATAAAGAGTGATTACATGCTTTTCTGAACACCCCCGTAGTTCCTACGAGGGGGCTGAAGCCGACGACTGGAAAACTTTCAGTTTATATTAAAACGACCGAACAGGAGGAATTCAAGCTTTTCGAGCAAAACATAAAATAGATTAACTATAAAATTATGTTTTACAATCATCATACACCTCAATCGAACATTATTTTTTCGAGCACTGACCCTCTATCAAGCGGGCGGCCTCCAGGATGTCTTCAAAATAACGCTCCGGTTCCGGACCGTCCTTGCCTCCAGGCGGACCCTTCGTTGCAACATCGATGGCCCTCATCTTTCCTCGGACTGCCTTCACTCGGGCAAGGGACATCCGTGCACCTTCAGTGCATGTTGATCACTTCGCAGCATCGATTCATGGCACCGCATCAACAAGCTTCTGCACCAAACCGAAATAGCTACTCGGAACGGGCTTGGTCGGCCACAGCCGGATTATAACATCCTTCATGGTAGCGCCGGATATCCTATGAAGTTCGGCCCATTGAGACATTTGTTCATTAAGCAGCAGCGGGTGCTTCGACGCACCGAAGTGTGACTAAAAAAAGCTTCTCTGTTGCATATCCAGCTCGCGCTTGGTAATACCGTGCTGCATCGGAAGAACTCTTTGGCAAGTCCAAATACACGTCCGGAGAACTCCACACTTGGTTCAGCTGAGCATAGTCCGGGTCGCCAAACTTAGTCTGCAGCAGAAAGGGCTTTCCAGCCACTATCTCTTTCGCCTGCCGAACCTCCTCACGGAGTGCTCTGGACTCTGATCGCGCTTCTCGTGCCTCCTGTCAGGCCTTGTCCAGTTCATCCGTTAAGGCTTCATTCTCCTTCTCAAGAATTTCACAGCGGCCAGTGGCATTTTCCAAAGCAAGTGTCATTGGGGATACCTTCTCCTCGACCTGGCATCGTGCAGCTTGTTCCGTCTTTAGTTCAACCGATGCCCCTTCAGCAGCAGCATCACTCAACCGGGCCCGCTCCTTGGCCCGGACTAGCTTCGCCCGAAGAGCTTCAACGGTGGCAGCACCATCTGCATTTCATATAAAGCTCCTTCCTGCGTCAAGCACACTGGTGTAAATAATGCTCCAAATACATATCTTGCGAGTCATCAAGATGCCTATTGATCAATGCAATGTCATCCTCCACAGTATCCAGCTTTCGCTGCAGTTCGGCCACTTCCACACTCCGGGCAGCCATGGGAGGGGAAACAGCCTGTATTTCAAATTACACCAAGGTTAATACCTGAGAATATCTCTTTGATCCTCCGATCGCTTCCTTCGGAAGACAATCCGAGCCTCAGGGGCTACTGCATATACAACAGGTGCATTCTATCAATAAAATTCAATTGACAAAACTACATCACAAACCTCAAAACCTCATAGAAGGCTCGTAAAAGCCTCGTTCAATCCACTCTTCGCGGATAGAATCCTTTTAACCACCGTAGCCATCAAGGTACGGTGCTCTTCTGAAATGGATGCTCGTCGTAGCAAGTCCGTCAGCGGCTCCGGCGCCCTTGGGTCTTCGGAAACCGCCGCCAGAGTATGGCCTTCCTGTGAAGGACCCTGCTTACTTGCCTCCAGAATCGTCTCCGGCAGTAAACCGGACAGTTCGGGGACGCCGATCTTGATCCCGGAACCACGAGCGGCAGAGGCACCGCCTTTGAGAAACGTCTTCTCTGTTTCATGTATCACTTGGTGTTCGAGAGGAGCCCTCAGAGACGATACCTTGGTATCACCCCCCCTGTTGGGCGATGGGGCCGGAGAAGGCATGTCACTCTCCATCATCTTTGGGAGAAGATCTCCTGAAGAGGAGGACGATTGAGAAGCACCAGGCGTTAACCTGCGTGGTCGAACATATATCGGACGGTTACTTCACTAATAGGAAAGGAATAAGGTGCGCTTAAAATGCCCCAGCCTCGCTTACGGTTTGCCTCGAGGTTCGTCCTCGTCATCGCTCGCCCGGCCCAAGCCGCTCGACGATGGCGTTTTTCCTTTCTTAGAAGGCTTCCCCTCCTGATCTTCGGAGGCAACCCTCTTCTTGCCCTAGAGGGCCCCCTCTGCACTCTTGCCCTTGGGCAAAGGGACTTCGGTTTCCCTGAATGCAGCCACCTGGTACGGTGTTGGAATCAGCATCCTAGTTAGAAGGTCGGTTGCATGGCCTTTGGGAAGAGGCGCCGGACACACCAGATTAGTGCCGCTTTCTTTATCCAGTCATGTACCAGGACGGATTGTTCAGTATCTTGATTAAAAGATACATGAATGGAAGGTGCTCGGATATCGAGTACTTACCGAAGAGCCCGGATGATTGCAGTTAAGGCCAACGTCTTTGGTGGTATCCGGCCATTGCTCTCGTTCCCCAAAATATAACTTCCACATTCCTTCATGAGTAGTGCCAAAGAAGTGTTGTAGAGTCCGCCGCCCTTCTGGGTTAAACTCCCACATACAAAGAGGCCACCGCTGACACGGCAGGATCTGGTGGACTAGGATTATCTGAATGACACTCGCGAGATCGATGCCCTTCTCGGTAAGGCTTCGGATGCGATTTTGCAGAGTCTGCACTTCGTTGGCAGATCCCCAGGCCAATCCCTTGTTGACCCACGAAGCAAGCTGAATTGGAGCGCCAGGTCGAAACGCAGGTGTTGCTGCCCACTTGGGGCCCCGCGGCTCATTGATATAAAACCACCCCTGCTGCCATGGGTCGGAAGATTTGGCGAAAGATCCTTCGTGCCAAACAGCGCCGGCCAGTTTGCCTATTGTGACGCTGCCGCACTCTGCCTGCTCCTCTTCTGCCACCTGCGGCCTCACATAAAAGGTCTTGAGCCACAAACCAAAGTGCGGAGGAGTCCGGAGTAAGGCCTCACACGTGATGATAAATGTCGAGATGAGGAGAATAGAGTACAGGGCCAGATCATGAAAATCTAGCCCATAGTAGAACATGAGCCCCTAAACGAAGGGGTTAAGCGCGAACCCTAGCCCGTGAAGAAAGTTGGATACGAATACTACCCTCTCGCCAGATCGGGGGGGGGGGGTATGACTTGCCCTTGTGTCGGAAGCCGATGAAAGATTTCCGAGGTCAGATACCTCGCTGCGCGGAGCTTCGCAATATCCTCCTCTGTGACAGAAGAGGCCACCCATCGGCCCTGATGGTTGGATCCGGACATGACTAGGGCTGGTGGCGATTGGAACCCGAGGGTTGGAACTTGGGGTGGCTGGGGTTGGGGAAGGAGCAAGCGCAAGGGAAGAAAATGAGACTGGGCCTTTATATAAAGGCCACGAATATTGGGCGTCTCCCCCAGGGTCTCTAAACTTACCTATCACCGAGGAGTTGTACCCAGGGGACGGTTGGGTTACCCACGCCTGTATTAATGAAAATCCCGTAAATACAGGGACACGATCTCTGCCCTGGCGAGACGTGCCAGTAAAACCGCACCCCGAGACGTGGGGCGGCTCGCTAGCTGATGGTTGGAAATAACAACCCGGCAGGCATGATATGACGTCGTGGACAGTTATCAAACAAGTTGGGCTCGTGAGGTATTATATTCTCTGCCATTATGTACACAGGTCCGGACACACTTACTTCGTCCGAAGACTATTTCGGAGTTCGGAAGGAGGGAACCCGCCTTGCAATGCCGAAGACAAATCTGCACGCCGGACTCCTCTTCATTGAAGCCAGGTTCAGGGGCTACTGAGGGAGTCCTGGACTAAGGGGTCCTCGGACGTCCGGCCTATTATCTATGGGTCGGACTGATGGGCTGTGAAGACATGAAGCCCGAAGACTGCACCGTGTCCGGATTGGACTTTACTTGGCGTGGAAGGCAAGCCTGGCGACCGAAGATTCCTTCTTGTGTAACCGACTCCATGTAAACCCTAGATCCCCTTGGTGTCTATATAAACAGTAGGGCATAGTTCAGAAAGGACAACACATATACTCATTACCATATTCATGGGATAGGCTTCTAGGGTTTAGCCATTACGAACTCGTGGTAGATCAATTCTTGTAATGCTCACATTCATCAAGATCAATCAAGCGGGAAGTAGGGTATTACCTCCATAGAGAGGGCCCAAACCTGGGTACACATCGTGTCCCCTGTCTCCTGTTACCATTGATCCTAGATGCACAGTTCGGGACCCCCTACCCGAGATCTGCCGGTTTTGACACCGACACCCGCCGCGAGCCTCAACGCTCATCGGACCTCATACATCAGCATGTATTATATCCAATAAGTCAGTTGCTCGCTCCATTGTTCCGGAGAACGGAGTCTTAGTCATCTTTGCCCATGAGGCATGGTTCGAAAGCATCAACTGATTCATAATCAAGTGATTCCAAAAGCCCATCAGCATGGATTTTCTTCATGCGCTTTACACCAATATGACCTAAATGGCAGTGCCACAAATAAGTTGCACTATCATTATTAACTTTGCATCTTTTGGCTTCAATATTATGAATATGTGTATCACTATGATCGAGATTCAACAAACCATTTTCATTGGGTGTATAACCATAGAAGGTTTTATTCATGTAAATAGAATAACAACTATTCTCTAACTTAAATGAATAATTGTATTGCAATAAACATGATCAAATCATATTCATGGTCAACACAAACACCAAATAACACTTATTTAGGTTTAACACTAATCCCGAAAGTATAGGGAGTGTGCGATGATGATCACATCATTCTTGGAACTACTTCCAACACACATCGTTACTTCACCCTTAACTAGTCTCTGTTCATTCTGTAACTCCCGTTTCAAGTTACTACTCTTAGCAACTGAACTAGTATCAAATACCGAGGGGTTGCTATAAACACTAGTAAAGTACACATAAATAACATGTATATCCAATATACCTTTGTTCACTTTTCCATCCTTCTTATCCACCAAATACTTGGGGTAGTTCCGCTTGCAATGACTAGTCCCTTTGCAGCAAAAGCACTTAGTCTCAGGCTTAGGTCCAGACTTGGGCTTCTTCACTTGAGCAGCAACTTGCTTGTCGTTCTTCTTGAAGTTCCTCTTCTTCCATTTGCCCTTTTCTTGAAACTAGTGGTCTTGTTAACCATCAACACTTGATGCTTTCTTTGCTTTCTTCCTTCGTCGATTTCAGCATCACGAAGAGCTTGGGAATCGTTTCCATTATCCCTTGCATACTATAGTTCATCACGAAGTTCTAGAAACTTGGTGATAGTGACTAGAGAACTCTGTCAATCACTATTTTATCTGGAAGATTAACTCCCACTTGATTCAAGTGATTGTAGTACTCAGACAATTTGAGCACATGCTTACTGGTTGAGCTATTCTCCTCCATCTTGTAGGCAAAGTAATGTCAGAGGTCTCACACCTCTCGACACGGACATGAGTATGAAATACCAATTTCAACTCTTGGAACATCTTATATGCTCCATGGCGTTCAAAACATTTTTGAAGTCTCGGTTCTAAGCCGTAAAGCATGATGCACTGAACTATCAAGTAGTTATCATACCGAGCTTTTGTCAAAACATTCAAAACGTCTGCATCTGCTCCTGCAATAGTTCTGTCACCTAGCGGTGCATGAAGGACATAATACTTCTGTGCAGCAATGAGGATAATCCTCAGATCACAGAGCTAGTCCGCATCTTTGCTACTAACATCTTTCAACTTATTTTTCTCTAGGAACATATCAAAAATAAAACAGGGGAGCTAAACGCGAGCTATTGATCTACAACATAGATATGCTAATACTACTAGGACTAAGTTCATGATAAATTAAAGTTTAATTAAGCATATTACTTAAGAACTCCCACTTAGATAGACATCCCTCTAATCATCTAAGTGATCACGTGATCCATATCAACTAAACCATAACCGATCATCATGTGAAATGGAGTAGTTTTCAATGGTGAACATCACTATGTTGATCATATCTACTATATGATTCACGCTCGACCTTTCGGTCTCAGTGTTCCGAGGCCATATCTGCATATGCTAGGCTCGTCAAGTTTAACCCAAGTATTCTGCGTGTGTAAAACTGTCTTACACCCGTTGTAGATGAACGTTGAGCTTATCACACCCGATCATCACATGGTGTCTCGGCACGATGAACTTTGGCAACGGTGCATACTCAGGGAGAACACTTTTACCATGAAATTTAGGGAGAGACCATCTTATAATGCTACCGTCATACAAAGCAGAATAAGATGCATAAAGGATAAACATCACATGCAATCAATATAAGTGATATGATATGGCCATCATCATCTTGTGCCTTTGATCTCCATCTGTGTGCAAGGATCGGGCATAGCCACACTTGGTTCAACTAAAGTTGGAGAAACTGACACCTGCTAGCCACTTGTGTGCAAAGCACGTCGGTAGAACCAGTCTCGTGTAAGCATACGTGTAATGTCGGTCCGGGCCGCTTCATCCAACAATACCGCCGAACCAAAGTATGACATGTTGGTAAGCAGTATGACTTGTATCGCCCACAACTCACTTGTGTTCTGCTCGTGCATATAAAATCTATGCAATAATCTGGCTCAGATGCCATTGTTGGGGAACGTAGTAACTTCAAAAAAAATCCTACGCACACACAGGATCATGGTGATGCATAGCAACGAGAGGGGAGAGAGTGTCTACGTACCCTCGTGACTGAATGCGGAAGCGTTAGCACAACGCGGTTGATGTAGTTGTACGTCTTCACGATCCGACCGATCCAAGTACCGAACGCACGGCACCTCCGAGTTCTGTACACGTTCAACTCGTTGACGTCCCGCGAGCTCTGATCTAGCAAAGCTTCACAGGAGAGTTTCGTCAGCACGACGGCGTGGTGAAGATGATGATGATGATGATGCTACCGACGCAGGGCTTCACTAAGCACCGCTACGATATGATCGAGGTGGATTATGGTGGAGGGGGGCACCACACATGGCTAAGAGATCAATGATCAATTATTGTGTCTATGGGGTTCCCCCTGCCCCCGTATATAAAGGAGCAAGGGGAGGAGGCGGCCAGCCAGGGAGAGGCGCGCCAAGAGGGGGAGTCCTACTCCCACCAGGAGTAGGACTCCTCCTTTTCCTAGTAGGAGTAGGAGAGGGGGAAGGAAAGGGAGAGGAGGAGAAGGAAAGAGGGGCCCTGCCCCCCTTTCCCTAAACCAATTCGGTTTGGACCTTGGGGGGCGCGCCCCACACTCCCCTTGCTTCCCTCTATTTCCACTAAGTCCCATTAAGCCCCCCGGGAGGTTCCGATGACCCCCCGGTACTCCGGTATATGTCCGAAACCTTCTGGAACCTTTCCGGTGTCCGAACATAGTCGTCCAATATATCAATCTTTACGTCTTGACCATTTCGAGACTCATCGTCATGTCTGTGATCATATCCAGGACTCTGAACTACCTTCGGTACATCAAAACACAAAAACTCATAATACCGATCATCACCGAACTTTAAGCGTGCGGACCCAACGGGTTCGAGAACTATGCAGACATGACCGAGACACGTCTCCGGTCAATAACCAATAGCGGAACCTGGATGATCATATTGGCTCCCACATATTCTATGAAGATCTTTATCGGTCAAACCGCATAACAACATATGTTGTTCCCTTTGTCATCAATATGTTACTTGCTCGAGATTCGATCGTCGGTATCTCAATACCTAGTTCAATCTCGTTACCGACAAGTCTCTTTAATCATTTCGAAATACATCATCCCGCAACTAACTTATTAGTTACAATGCTTGCAAGGCTTATAGTGATGTGCATTACTGAGTGGGCCCAGAGATACCTCTCCAACAATCAGAGTGACAAATCCTAATCTTGAAATATGCCAACTCAACAAGTACCTTCGGAGACACCTATAGAGCACCTTTATAATCACCCAGTTACGTTGTGATGTTTGGTAGCACACAAAGTGTTCCTCCAGTAAACGGGAGTTGCATAATCTCATAGTCATAGGAACATGTATAAATCATGAAGAAAGCAATAGCAACATACTAAACGATCAAGTGCTAAGCTAAGTTAATCACATCATTCCCCTAATGATGTGATCCCGTTAATCAAATGATAACTCATGTCTATGGCTAGGAAACATAACCATCTTTGATGAACGAGCTAGTCAAGTAGAGGCATACTAGTGACACTATGTTTGTCTATGTATTCACACATGTATTATGTTTGCGGTTAATACAATTCTAGCATGAATAATAAACATTTATCATGATATAAGGAAATAAATAATAACTTTATTATTGCCTCTAGGGCATATTTCCTTCAGCCCTCGCCCACGCGCAAACGAAACCCGGAGAACACCCGTCCTTTCATTCATACATTGCACACAAGTACAATTCATACGGAATGGGTACATGAGCAAGGGGATTACAAATTTGAAAATTTAACAAGTGCCCGTAGGCTTACAAACTAGAAAAGATAAGTGCCCCGTGATCCCCGTTCTTGCCCTTTTCCTCCCAGGTGCGGCAGGTGAAGGCAAAAAGGAGGAGACAGGGAACACGCCGAGGGAGAGCTTGACGAGGAAGGCCCTCGGCAGGGCGCACGGCGGGGGGAGGGGCGACGCGGTCAATCGGAGACGAGGTCGACGTGCCCTTAATCGACGCTCTCGTCGTCACTGTCGATGTCCTCCTGATCACTCCCGCTTGAGGAGGAGTCTTCATCGTCGGAGGAGCTCTCCACGCAGCACTTCAGGCGGGTTCCAAGATCCCCAAAGACCTTGACGGAGAGCAGGCCGTTCTCCATTAATTTGAAGTAGAGAACGAGCCCCGCCGTCAGGCTGTGAATACGGGTAAAAGTCTTCCATCTGCGACGAAGGTAGATGACGTGAGGGGCGGGAAAGTCGACGTCAACCCGCGTGCCACCGTTCCAGCAGCCCCACATATGCAACCTCGGGGTATGGGGCGGGTCGAGCTCCATCTCCCGAGCGAATGGCGCAGTGAGACAAAGGCGACGACGCGGTGGCCGACGCAACCTGATGAAGAACTCACGAGGCTGGTCCCCGATGTGGCCCTCCATTGGGGGAGGCATCGCTGGCGGAGGCGAGGCCGGTGCGCCGCCCCGTCCTCCTTGTGACGCCCCAAGATCGGAGCTTCAGATGCCTTCCATGGTTTCCGAGATTCATCGTGTGATTTGTTTGGTTCCTTGCTTTCCTTTTTGCATCATGCCATCATGCCATCATGCCATTTCATTTTTTTAAACTCAACTAAATAAAATGCATAGATCTTAGATCTATTTAAATCGAGGGAAGGGTGAATTCTCTTTATAACATATCCTCCCGATAGTAGGGAGATATATAAAATATTTATTTAATTTGAAATTCACCATAACACACTTGCAAAAATCCCAATGCTTTTGTTATCACAACTCTTGGCCTCTAACTTTGCCATATATCATTTCGTCATTTTTCCGGAGCTCCGCCTAAATTCTTAACATTTTTGGGCACTTTGAAAAACCTGTCCTAGTTCAAACCTTTTGAATTAAATTCATAGGAATTTGAATTTAATCTTTCAATCTTGACCTTTTCTATTTTCTCGGAACAAGCACATTTTTGCGAGTCTAGGAAAATTATCCGCTTGTTCAAATTCTTTCCCTAACCCTCTCTTTCCTTTTCGTCTGTCTTATTGATTTTTCTGTTAAAGAAAAATTAGAGGGAGAGAGAAGAGTGTCAGCCCACTGCTTCGGCCCATCCACTTCCGAGGCCTAGCCTCCAGTGTTCCAAGGCCCAGGTGCCCCCCTTCTAACCCTGGGCCTCCCAACCTCCCAGCAGCCTCCCTCTCCTAAGGCCCACCTTACCCTTCTAAACCTAGCCCGTTCGATCGCCCTTCTCCTCCCGTCAGCGCCGCCAGGGAGAGCCTCGGCTCGATCCCCAATCTTCTCCACCCCGCGCCCGATCCCGCTTGGTCCCCCTCGTCCTCCTCGCGCTATGCCCTCTCCTACCTCGCGTCGCTGCCTTGCCCCGCCATGAATGCCCGCAAGATCTCCTCCGTGCCGACCCACCTCCATGGCCGCCGAGCCACTGCCTTGCGCCGCCCGTTCGTCGCCCCACTGCAGCGTCTCGCTTCGCTCGACGCCCCTGCTTCCTCCTCGTCACCGGCGAGCGTCGCGCCGTCTTCTTCTCCTCCTGCCTGCACCAGGACCCTGCAGGTCACCGCCCCTTCATGCGAGTCTCCTCACAGCGCCCCCTTCTCCTCCGCCATCGGCCGACCACCAGCGAGGCTCCGTCTTCGAGTCGTCTGGCCATCTTCTACGGCGTCTCGGCCTCCTGCCCGAGTCCAGGCCGCCGCTGCGCCTCCTTGCCTCCTCCGCACCCCTACGACGTTCACCACCGGCAGCCTCGACGGTCAGAGCAAGCACGGTGCCACACGCTCCCTCCGCGGGCCATGGACGCTGCCCCTCCAAGTTGCAGTTCGGCCAGCGCACCTTCCCACCTCCTCGTCATCTAGCTACAGTCCCGCGTTGACTTCCCCTGCTCACAGGAGCTCGTCATCTCCAGCGCCGCCCCTGCCCGAGTCAAGTGCCACCAAGTCCTGATGAATGAGCCAAGTCCTCAACGAGACCCGCTTTTCGTCAAATTCAGCTACGCAGCTATGACCTCAGATTTGGACCACAAGTGGCAAGTACCCCACCGGCAAGACCACACGGACGCTCGAACAACTACATACTGAAACACCAAGTCCCTCTTTGAACATGTACGACTACCGCCGACTTCAGATACGTCAAGTCCAACAACGACTGTGTACAACTATCGGCGACCCCGAATGACTATGAAGCGTGAACCTCATCTTCCCCTTCAAAACGTGTATCACTACCGCCGCCCGAATGTCCATAGAACATGTACCACGACCATCGGAGAAGACTCCGTGGATGTCAAGTTCCTTGCGTGACCCTGAACAGCTACGGAAACTTGTGCGACTAAGAACGTGAACCACTACCGTCAAACCCCGAAGGACTCGGATTCCTCAAGTTCCCCTCCGAACCGGGAACCACTACTTCCGCTTACATCGAACCTGAACAGTCCGTAAACGCATAATTCAAAGGTATAACCCCAAGACGACCGTCCAAGAACGAATGCTTGTGATGTGTTGTATAAGATGCCTGTGTTTGCTCCATGTACGAATTGATCCTTGCACGTTCCTCATTTCCTTGCCACCATCATGTGGGAACCCGGTTTCCGGGAGCACCCCCTCAATCTTGCATGACACACTCACACCCACTTCCTTTTGCACCGGTATCTCTGTAAGCTTCCGGAACCGATATGGTGTCATGGCATCATTTTCTGATTCATCACCGTGGCAACCTTTCTTTCCACCATGGTGACAAAATGCCCCATACCTTATAACATGCCAACATTTTCATAAATACTGCATAAAACTTGCAAATGTTATTCGCATCATGATTGTCAGATGTGGGGTTCCGGCAAACCCTTAAGGTTCAAACACTGGGGTGCGCGCGAAGCCTTTCCTTCCCACCAATCGACGCCCTAGCTCCCTAAGATCTCGCGGACGAACTCAAGGAACTAGCAACACAGAAAGACACAAGATTTATACTGGTTCGGGCCACCGTTGTGGTGTAATACCCTACTCCAGTGTGGTGGTGGTGGATTGCCTCTAGGGCTAATGATGGATAGTACAAGGGAAGAACAGCCTCCTGAGGTTGAGGTGTTCTTGAGCTCGGTGAGCTTGTGTATGTGTGTGTGGTCTGAATGATTCGTCCCCTTTCTAAGGTGGTGGCTAGTCCTATTTATACTGGCCCTGGTCCTCTTCCCAAATATTGAGCGGGAAGGGAGCCAACAATGGCGGGCTAATTCGAAGGGGGACAGCTAGTACAAGTTATCCTGACAAAAGTGGTCTTCGCCTGCCAAAGGCTCTGGTGGTGACGCCGTCTTGGGCTCCATGATGACCTCCGTCTTGCCGTCCTCCTGGTCTTGGTCTCGTTGCACCAATATAGCAACCTTTGCCTGATGACTCGGTACTCTTCGCCTGCGCTGGCCTCCTTAGCACCAAAGAGGAAACAAGGATGCTACGCGCTCTGGAGCCCGCCTAGCGCCCGCCTAGTGCCGTGCATCATGGCTCACGTCACGAGGGTCTCGTGAGGTTTGCCCCGCCTTGATATCTCCGCTCCTCGTGAACCTTCCTAGCTAGGCTACTCGTGAGGAGGTCTTGCGTCGTCCGCCTCGCGAGGCTTGGACCCTCGCGAGGGTCTTGGATGCTTTGTTGGTGAAGATGGGTCGTACGGCCTGCTGGCTCAGCTACGCCGCGGGCCGTAGGCATGCAAGTCTGGGGACCCCCATTCCCAGAACCCCGACAGTAGCCCCCGGTCCCAAGGTGCGCTCAGGCTTGGCTTCGCAGCGAAGCCAAGGGCCAAGTTCGGAGCATCACGGGCCCCAAAAGCCTGCGGCCTCGATTGACGCATGGCGGTTGATTCGACATGGGCGTCTCCGCTTCCCCATGTTGTCTCGGCAACTTCTCGACTTGTAAGGTCCCCGCGACATGCAAGGAAAACCATCATTACCTGCGATCATGGGAGACGTCGGTTGGCCTTCCCTCGCTATAAATGGGGAGGGGGGCGGAGCCCCCATTACCCATCTCTTCCTTGCTTGCTTGCTCCTTCCTCCTCACTCCATCACTTGCAGTGACACCCATGGCACCACAAAGGAAGTTCTCCGCCGCCGAGAAGGGGAAAGCCCCTCACGACGGACCCGGCTCCCCGGCGCCCAAGCGCGGCCGCGGCCGCCCGCGTAAACATGCCGCGACCCCTGCCGTGGCCCATTGTCGAGACAGCGCCACGGCATGCGGAGTGGGTCATCCCAGCCATGGCGGTTCAGTTGATGAGGAGAGGCGCGCCATGGTGGTGCGGCCTCCTCGTCCGCGCTTCCACACGCCGGAGGTGTCGCCGGAGTTCGTCGTCTGGTCAGAGAACCCGGCCGGCAACTTGCTCCAACTCCCGCGCTTCTTTGCCGACGAACTGTCGGCCTCTGGTCCAAGAGGACTCTGGCTGCAGGCAGATGGCTGCTGCAGCAAGGCCTCTTGGGCTCTGGTCGAGACTTCTGCTGCGGGCAACATGGCCTTGGCCCGCGGCTGGCAGACATTCGCCCGCGCGCGCGGCCTGGTCAGGCAGTGCACCCTCCACTTCAGGTACGATGGTGGGTCGACCCTTTATGTGAGGGTGTTTGGGGAAGATGGTCACCGCGCCGGGTGCTGCTCCGGGGCGAACGACGGTGAGGAGGTACTCGTCCTTGGGGACGGTCGCGACGAGGACGAGGGCGAGCCCGCCCTCACCGGCGATCGTGTCTCGTCCAGCTACGGATGCTCTTCCTCCGGCTACAACTCCAGCAGTGGCGGCTATGCCCAGCCGCCACGCTGCCGCGCCCGTCTTGAAGGCGGCGGTGGGTCGTCTCGTCGCCGCACCTCCGTGAAGCGTGAGGAAGGATCTGGCTAGGCTCGGGGTAGTGCTAGGTGCCTGTCCTCGCGGATTGCTGCAATGCTACTTTTGTTTTGCTCTTTTGTTGGTATACTCAGGACGTCCCCTTCCTCGCGAAGCGTTTATTTCCTTGCATTCATCTTGCCTTGGTGGCCTGCATTTGCTCAGGAACTGCGAAAAACTCATTAGGAAGTGCGTTAAAAGATTTGCCGTTCATCCTGGCGCTGACCTGGCGCTTTGCATCGCGGTACCCAAGGGGCACGGACTAGGAGAGGTGCGCCAGCCTTTGAGCTCGAACGAGGGTGGCTCGCGAGAAGGCGGAAAGGAGAAAAATATGCTCATGAGGGCACCTACCTAGCCCCCTCGCGAGGCATGCGAGAGAGTGAACACGAGAAAATTCGAGCCGAAAAAGTGCAGTGAGAGGCGAGGGAATCAAATCGGTAAGGCACGCCAAAGGCAAACTTTGATTGAGAAAAAGCAAGTCAACTACAGAAAGCAAATGAAAAGTCGCGTCCGGCACCTAATCTAGTCTTCAAGTCTTCTCACCAGCGCGAAGCTAAGTGATGTCCACTAGGCGTGGGAGGGAGCCCAGGGCCTGAGGCCGGCGCTCCTGAGACTCCGGGGCGTGTACAGCCCCACTCATTATTACGTGAGAGTGTCACGGCCGGCGATTCTTCACAGGCACCGGGCCTTCTTCACAGGCTCTGGGCCTTTCTTCTCAGGCTCTGGGCCTTGCTTCTCAGGCTCTGGGCCTTACTTCATGGATAGAACTTCCGGAGGTGCTGGATGTTCCAGGCATTCTGGATAGGTATCCCGTCCTGCGTCTCCAGGCGCGCTGCACCTGGCCTGGAGACATGGACGACCCTGAATGGGCCCTCCCACATGGGCGAGAGCTTGTGCAGCCCTTCCCTAGAGAGGACCCGCCTTAGGACGAGGTCGCCCACCTCGAGCGCCTGGAGCGGATGTTGCGGTAGTGGTATCGCCGCAGCGCTTGTTGGTACCTTGCTGCCCTCAACGCGGCTTCGCGACGGCGTTCCTCCCCTAGCACGAGATCCATCCCCCGCATGGCGTCCTGCTGCGTTTCGTCGAACGCTAGGACCTGTGTGAAGCGATGCTTGACCTCGTGAGGGAGGACTGCTTCGGCTCCGTAGACGAGGAAGAATGGGGTCTCGCCCGTTGGCTTGGTGGCGGTGGTTCGGATGGACCACAGCACGGACTGGCGCTCGTCGTGCCAGCCCCTGCCGCAGGCCTCCTGTAGCGACCAGACCTCAAACAGTCTGATCTCTGTGCTCCGGTGTCATCCCTGGATCAGTAATGCTGACACCACACAGTACTCGGAGGATTTATAACAGAGTAGCAATCACACACTTATTACATCGAGTGTCTCAAAAGAGAACTTATTACAATAAATATGGCTTAAGGCCATCTAATAACGATAACAGCGGAAGGCTTGGAAGATAAGTGAGTCCATCAACTCCAACGGCATCACTGAGTATAGAACCACGACCTAAAAACTCCTTAATCGTCGTCTGAAAAGTCTGCAACATTAGTGTTGCATCCCAAAAACGGGTCAGCACATGGAATATGCTGGCAAGGTAACACAGAGAGTAATGGAATGCAACACCTATACTATATGCATATTTGGCTGGTGGAAGGCTCTATGGTTACAGTTTTTGCGTAAAGCCAATTTTTCCCTACTTCAAAGGAATAAAATTAATTACTATCATGGTGGTTGTTAAACATTGAGAATGGTTGACAGCATTCTCAATCCCAATTAAGTAACATCATTAAAACCCCACAAAATTAATTTAGAGTAACATGTTGAGATTCACATGATAATCCAGGTACTAGATACTCAAGATGTCCATAACCGGGGACACGGCTAACCATGATTAGTTTGTTACACTCTGCAGAGGTTTGCGCACTTTTCCCCACAAGACTCGATCGCCTCCGTTTGGTTTCTCGCACTACAGGGTGTTTGAGAAGACGGATGACCGAGACACAGTCTTTCAGAAGCGCTAGCACCTTACGACGGATAGACCGGTACACCTACTTTCCCCTACATCTGCTAGTCTACCCTGTAAGAGTTCGCACAACTTAGTCAACTATGCCAGAGCCCATAATGGGTTGTGGCTGCACACGGAAGTTTCTAGTATGAATAATCTCATGATCCCTTTGAGCCTGGGTGGCGGTCCAAATAAAAACAGGCAAGTCCTGGAAACCCCAGGTGCCTCAATCCACCCAGATGTGTGTTAGGGTGCCACCTTAGATAAACCCTTAATTATCAATCTCACATCTGTCATGGATATCACTCATCCAATCCATGTCTACTAGCATAGCATGGCATAATAAGCAAACGTAGAAGTAACTCCCAAAGGTTTGATAATAAACAGGTAATAGGTACTACCTCATCTACTTCCCATCCCGCAGTTTAATTAGATCCTAATCATGCAATGTGTGAAGATTGATCTAATGCAATAAAACTGGGTTGTAGAAAAGGTATGATCAAAGTGTTACTTGCCTTGCTGATGATCCGCGTAACCTAGAGATTCGAAGTAACAGGCAGCGCACTCCGGGTATTCTATCGCAGACAAACAACAAGCATACAATAAGTACTCATCTAATGCACAGGCAAAACTCAAATAGAAGATCTAACCAGAAAGTTCAACTTAAGAACCCTGGTTTGCAAAAAGAATCAAATCGAACGAAGCAAAAGAAATCAAACGGCGAAAGAAAACAACTTCGTTCTAGTAATCTGGATCTAGGGCAAATTTTACAGTAACAAAAACATGTTTAAGTTGATTATTCGGAAAGAGGGTTTCGAGACGAAACTCCAGGCGCTTGAATCGCCTGATTCCGATAAACGAGCGAAAAGTTATACTAAAACGAAAATCGGATCAGAAATCACGTTCAAAATAACCGCGAAAAATTCGACGAAAAAGAAAAAACGATGAACATAATTTTTTTTTAAAACAGCACGGAAAACGGGCGGCGGCGAACCTTGGGCGGCGCGCACTCCGGCGAGTCGGCGGCGGCGGGCGGCGGCGGCAGCGGCGGCGGCGGCTAGCGGCGGCTAGGGTTAGGTCAGGGGTGGCTGGCGGCTGGGCTTTCGGGCCCCGGGGCGGCGGCTTATATAGCCTTGGCCGGCGGTGTCCTGGCCGAGTACGGCCCAAAGTTGGTTCCGCGCGTTTTTTTTAAATCCGCTCGGAAGAAAAATAAAAAGAAATACTAAACGGACTCCAAAAATCACGAAATAAATTTTCCTGGGTTCCTAAAATCAAGCCCGATAAAGTGAACATTTATGTGGGCCCAAACTACAACTTTGAAAAATGCGCATTTTTCCTAAATTCAAATAAAAATACCGAAAAACTCCGAAATAAATCTTATTTGATTTCTTTATTAAATCCTCAATATTTCTATATTTTGGGAAAGTCATTTTATTCCTGCTCTCATATTTTTGTAATAGAAATAATTGATGATAAAATAAATAAAATCAAATAATCCTGTTTACATAATTTGAGAAAACTCAAATATGTAAATAACGAAATCCCCAACTCTCTCCGTGGGTCCTTGAGTTGCTTAGGATTTTCTAGGATCAAAACCAAAAGCAAAAATAAAATATGATATGCATGATGATCTAATGTATAACATTCCAAATTGAAAATTTGGGATGTTACAAACCTACCCCCCTTAAAATGAATCTAGCCCTCGAGATTCGGGTTGGCTAGAAAATTGGTGAGGGTGGTCTTTGAGCAAATCTTCCTCTCGCTCCCAGGTGGCTTCATCCTCCGTGTGGTGGCTCCACTAAACTTTGCAAAACTTGATAACCTTGCTACGAGTAACTCGGCTGGCAAACTCAAGAATCTTGACTGGTTTTTCCTCATAGGTCAAATTGTTATCCAACTGAATTGCTTCTAATGGCACTGTGTCTCTCAAGGGTATGTCAGCCATCTCCGCGTGACACTTCTTCAACTGAGAAATGTGGAACACATCATGCACTCCTGCCAATACTTCTGGCAATTCCAACTTGTAGGCCACTTCTCCCATACGCTCCAAAACTCGATATGGTCCTACAAATCGTGGCGCTAACTTCCCCTTAACTCCAAAGCGCTTAATCCCTCGAAGTGGGGATACTCGAAGATAAACTCTGTCTCCAACTTCGTAAACTGTCTCCTTGCGTTTTGAATCTGCGTAGCTCTTCTGCCTGGACTGGGCTACCTTGAGCCTATCGCGAATCAACTTCACCTTCTGTTCAGACTCTTTAATCAGATCTGGTCCAAACAACTGACGGTCTCCAACTTCGTCCCATGACAACGGTGTCCTGCACCTCCTTCCGTACAAAGCTTCGAAAGGTGCCATCTTTAAACTGGTCTGATAGCTATTATTGTAAGAGAACTCTGCATATGGCAAATTATCGTCCCAACTAGATCCATAATCTAGCGCACAAGCTCTCAGCATATCCTCCAAAATCTGATTGACTCTCTCGGTCTGTCCATCTGTCTGCGGGTGAAAAGCTGTACTAAATTCTAGCCTAGTACCCAAAGTCTCATGCAACTGCTTCCAGAACTTTGAGGTAAACTGGGTTCCACTATCTGATACGATGCTCCTCGGAACTCCACGCAAACATACGATCCTGGTCATGTATATCTTTGCCAACTTAGCACTGGTGTAAGTGGTCTTTACTGGGATGAAATGAGCTACCTTCGTCAATCGATCAACTACAACCCAAATCGAGTCATAGCCAGAACGAGTCCTTGGTAATCCCGTGATAAAATCCATGCCTAACTTATCCCACTTCCATTCGGGTATCGGCAATGGTTGCAACAATCCTGCTGGCTTCTGATGCTCTGCCTTTACTCTCTGACATACGTCACAAACTGCTACATACTCCGCAATATCCTTTTTCATTCCGGTCCACCAGAAAATATCCTTCAAATCCAAATACATCTTGGTATTTCCTGGGTGAATCGAATATGGTGAATCATGTGCCTCTTGCGAAATCAACTTTCTGATTTCCGGGTCATTGGGTATATAAACACGGTCTTGAAACCATAGGGTGTCGTGCTCATCCTCACGAAATCCTTTAGCTTTTCCTTCTTTCATCTTCTCCTTTATGGAAGCAATCTCCTTGTCAGATTTCTGAGCTTCTCTGATTCTGTCCATCAATGTTGACTGAATCTCCAATGCTGCTACATAGCCTCTCGGAACTATTTCCAAACATAGTTCACGAAAATTTTCTGCTAACTCCTTGGGTATTTCTCCCGTCATTAACGTAGTGACATGGCTCTTGCGGCTTAATGCATCAGCTACTACATTAGATTTTCCGAGATGGTAATGTAATTTCATATCATAATCCTTGATAAGCTCCAACCATCTCCTTTGTCTGAGGTTCAACTCTTTCTGTGTGAAAATGTACTTCAAACTCTTATGATCCGTGTACACCTCACAATGATTTCCAATGAGGAAATGTCTCCATGTCTTCAATGCATGCACTACGGCTGCTAACTCCAAATCATGTGTGGCATAATTCAACTCATGGGGCTTCAGTTGCCGTGAAGCATACGAAACAACTCTCCCTTCCTGCATAAGCACTGCTCCAAGTCCTCGGCGTGAAGCGTCGCAATACACCTCATAATCCTTGGTTTGATCTGGCAAAATCAACACTGGTGAGGTAACCAAGTGTTTCTTCAACTCCTGGAAACTAGCTTCACGCTCCTCAGTCCATTTGAACTTGGTATCCTTCTTCAGCAATTCCGTCATAGGTTTCGCGATCTTTGAGAAATTCTCAATAAATCTCCAGTAGTATCCTGCGAGTCCAAGGAAACTCCGGATCTCTCCAACGGTAGTTGGGGCTTCCCACTTGGTCACAGTTTCAACTTTAGCTGGATCTACTGCTATACCTTCTCCAGATATAACATGTCCGAGGAATCCTACTTCCTTCAACCAAAACTCACATTTGCTGAACTTGGCATATAATTGATGTTCTCTGAGCTTTCCAAGTACCAAACGCAAATGCTCCTTATGCTCCTCTTCATTCTTCGAATATACCAGGATATCATCAATGAACACTACGACGAACTTATCCAAGAACTCCATAAACACTTTGTTCATCATGTTCATAAAATAAGCAGGCGCGTTAGTCAGTCCAAATGACATAACGGTATACTCATACAGTCCATATCTTGTGGTCAATGCTGTCTTCAGGATATCCTATTCTCGAATCTTCAACTGGTGGTATCCTGATCGCAAATCGATCTTGGAAAACACTTTAGCTCCTTGCAATCGATCAAACAGATCATTGATCATTGGTAGCGGGTACTTGTTCTTGATTGTTACTTCGTTCAATCCTCGATAGTCAACAACCATCCTTAACGATCCATCCTTCTTCTCCACTAGAAGTACTGGTGATCCCCAAGGCGAAGAACTTGGGCGAATATATCCCTTATCCAGTAACTCCTTAATCTGCTTCTTAATTTCCACCAAATCTTTTGCTGGCATCCTATATGGTCTCTTCGATATTGGCCCAGTGCCTGGCAAAAGCTCAATCAAAAACTCAATGTCTCTATCCGGTGGCATGCCTGGCAACTCTTCGGGAAATACATCAGGAAAATCCTTTACCACTGGTACTTCCTCCTGCACAACTCCTGATAAGGAATTTACTTGTGTCCTGTTTGGCGCATGTCGGGATACATACTTGATCCTTCTTCCTTCTGGCTTTGTGAGCAAAATTGTCTTACTGGCGCAATCGATGTTTCCTCCATACATCGACAGCCAATCCATACCAAGAATCACATCCAGTCCTTGGGATTCCAACATAATTAAATCCGTTGGGAAAACATGCCTTCCTATACTTAATGGCACTTGAAAACATCCTTGACTGGCCATGTACTCCGCTCCTGGTGAGCTTACTAGCATAGGTGTTTTAAGAATCCTAGTGGGCAGGCTATACCTTTCCACAAATCCCCTTGATATGTATGAATGTGATGCACCAGTATCAAAAAGAACGAGTGCAGTAAATGACTTAACCAAAAACTTACCTATTACTGCATCGGGCTGAGCTTCAACCTCCTCCACATTAACGTGGTTCACATGTCCCCTGTTGAAAGGGTTTGGCTTCTTTCCAGAGCTTCCATTGCCGTTTTGTCCTTCAGGACAGTCATTTGCATAATGTCCTGGCTTCGAACACTTATAGCAAGTGACGTGGCTCAAGTCCTTTTTGGCTGGGGTTGATGGGGTGCTGCGGTTCTGGCCATTGCTTCCTCCATTCCCATTACCATTCTTGGTGCCATTGTAATTGTGCGAGCTACCTACTCCATGGGTATGCTGAAATTGTACTCCCGGTCTAGGGGTAAAATGAGGCTTCTGCTGAGCTCCTGAATTATACTTTCCTTGTCCATACTTCCTCTTGCGGTTCTCAATTTGCTGTTGCTTCCCTTCAATCATAAGAGCACGATCTACCAACTCCTGGTAGTTGTTGAAAGTGGCTACCATCAACTGCATACTCAATTCATCATTCAGTCCTTCCATGAATTTCTCCTGCTTAGCTGCATCTGTAGCAACGTCATCTGGGGCATAACGTGCTAGCTTACTAAACTCCTCCACATACTGGCCAACTGTCCGTCCTCCTTGGCGCAAGTGACGAAACTCACGCTTCTTCATGGCCATTGCTCCTGCTGAAACATGGGAAGTATGAAAAGCCTGCTGAAAGTGGTCCCATGTGACAGTGTCGACTGGGAAGGTGGCTGTGAAATTCTCCCACCAAGATGCTGCGGGTCCTTCTAACTGATGTGCGGCAAACTTCACCTTCTCCGCATCTGCGCATCCTGCTGTGGTCAACTCCCTAGCTATCTTGCGGAGCCAATCATCTGCTACTATCGGCTCGGTGCTACTGGAAAACACCGGCGGATTCAGCCTAAGAAAACGGGCTAAGTGGTCAACAGGTGGTGGTGGTGGTGGGCTGTTGTTATTCCCTTGATTCTGATTTTGAACTAGCAACTGCATCAAGGTGTTCTGCTGCTGGATCAACTGGGTGAGCTCCGGCGGAAAGGCAAATCTGGGGTCACGTCTCGGAGGCATCTGAGGGTTTAGAAAAGATGAGATATAAGAATAGAGGGGGTCTAAAGAGAAAACACTACCCATATGCACATGAGGCAAAAACACACAATTCACTTCAATCAATCAAATAAGGACATGCAATCGATCTAGCTATCGCAAAAGTGCTCGGACTACTATATTTACATGGTGGACTACTACTACTGATGAGGTGGTCTACTAGAAATATTCTACGGTTGTAGACTCCATGATATCCGCTCCTGCTTCATAACCATCATCACTACTATCTTGCTCCGAGTCGGTGCCATAGATGATGATGTAGTCTTCCGGGCTAATCTCCTTGGGTTCTTCGTCTTCATCCACTGGTGTCGGGCCTCCCATAAATATGCCAATCTTCTTGATCAGATCGTCATTCTTCTCCACCAATACTTCAATTTCTTCTTCATAATCTTCGCGTGTAGCCTTGAGTTCTTCCTCTAGTTCCTTGATTCTAGTCTTAGCCTTCTTTAGATCTATCATGTCGGCGCACATCTGATTCTCCTATCGTCGAATGTGCTGGTTTAACTCCTGAATAAAAGCTGCAATTGATCTATCTTTCCTGGTGCTGATCATCTCCCAGTGTTCATCTCGGCGCCCACAAATCTGATATATAGTATCCTTAAGATCCTTGCGGTAGACTTCTCCAATGCGTCCCATGGCAATGTGAGCTGCCATGCTCTTTCCTAGACTCCAAGTTGGTGCATCAAAAGAAAACTTTATGGGCTCAGTGACTGGCATGAACGTCCTTCCTGGAACTTGAACTTGAATCATCCAGCGCTCTTCTTCAGGTAAGGTGGCGTTGTAGGTTCCCGTGAAGCTGGGTACTCCTATGTTCAGGTATCTAGTGACTTCCTTCAAGTGGCGTCCAAAGGGTGTATCTTCATCTGGTTGTGTGAACTTGTTCCTTGCATCCGCCATCCTAAAGAGTAGAAAAGATGAGAGGTCAGAAGAGAAGAGAGTGAGTAGTGATCTAGGTCTTTAGCTTAGTGGTCGTGTCCTACAGTCAGCGTGTGCTCTGATACCATCTCTGTAGCGACCAGACCTCAAACAGTCTAATCTCTGTGCTCCAGTGTCATCCCTGGATCAGTAACGCTGACACCACACAGTACTCGGAGGATTTATAACAGAGTAGCAATCACACACTTATTACATCGAGTGTCTCAAAAGAGAACTTATTACAATAAATATGGCTTAAGGCCATCTAATAACGATAACAGCGGAAGGCTTGGAAGATAAGTGAGTCCATCAACTCCAACGGCATCACTGAGTATAGAACCACGACCTAAAAACTCCTTAATCGTCGTCTGAAAAGTCTGCAACATTAGTGTTGCATCCCAAAAACGGGTCAGCACATGGAATATGCTGGCAAGGTAACACAGAGAGTAATGGAATGCAACACCTATACTATATGCATATTTGGCTGGTGGAAGGCTCTATGGTTACAGTTTTTGCGTAAAGCCAATTTTTCCCTACTTCAAAGGAATAAAATTAATTACTATCATGGTGGTTGTTAAACATTGAGAATGGTTGACAGCATTCTCAATCCCAATTAAGTAACATCATTAAAACCCCACAAAATTAATTTAGAGTAACATGTTGAGATTCACATGATAATCCAGGTACTAGATACTCAAGATGTCCATAACCGGGGACACGGCTAACCATGATTAGTTTGTTACACTCTGCAGAGGTTTGCGCACTTTTCCCCACAAGACTCGATCGCCTCCGTTTGGTTTCTCGCACTACAGGGTGTTTGAGAAGACGGATGACCGAGACACAGTCTTTCAGAAGCGCTAGCACCTTACGACGGATAGACCGGTACACCTACTTTCCCCTACATCTGCTAGTCTACCCTGTAAGAGTTCGCACAACTTAGTCAACTATGCCAGAGCCCATAATGGGTTGTGGCTGCACACGGAAGTTTCTAGTATGAATAATCTCATGATCCCTTTGAGCCTGGGTGGCGGTCCAAATAAAAACAGGCAAGTCCTGGAAACCCCAGGTGCCTCAATCCACCCAGATGTGTGTTAGGGTGCCACCTTAGATAAACCCTTAATTATCAATCTCACATCTGTCATGGATATCACTCATCCAATCCATGTCTACTAGCATAGCATGGCATAATAAGCAAACGTAGAAGTAACTCCCAAAGGTTTGATAATAAACAGGTAATAGGTACTACCTCATCTACTTCCCATCCCGCAGTTTAATTAGATCCTAATCATGCAATGTGTGAAGATTGATCTAATGCAATAAAACTGGGTTGTAGAAAAGGTATGATCAAAGTGTTACTTGCCTTGCTGATGATCCGCGTAACCTAGAGATTCGAAGTAACAGGCGGCGCACTCCGGGTATTCTATCGCAGACAAACAACAAGCATACAATAAGTACTCATCTAATGCACAGGCAAAACTCAAATAGAAGATCTAACCAGAAAGTTCAACTTAAGAACCCTGGTTTGCAAAAAGAATCAAATCGAACGAAGCAAAAGAAATCAAACGGCGAAAGAAAACAACTTCGTTCTAGTAATCTGGATCTAGGGCAAATTTTACAATAACAAAAACATGTTTAAGTTGATTATTCGGAAAGAGGGTTTCGAGACGAAACTCCAGGCGCTTGAATCGCCTGATTCCGATAAACGAGCGAAAAGTTATACTAAAACGAAAATCGGATCAGAAATCGCGATCAGAAAATAACCGCGAAAAATCCGACGAAAAAGAAAAAATGACAAACAAATTTTTTTTAAACAGCACGGAAAACGGGGCGGCGGCGAACCTCGGGCGGCGCACACTCCGGCGAGTCGGCGGCGGGGCGGCGGCGGGCGGCGGCGGCGGCGGCGGCTAGCGGCGGCTAGGGTTAGGTCAGGGGCGGCTGGCGGCTGGGCTTTCGGGCCCCGGGGCGGCGGCTTATATAGCCTTGGCCGGCGGTGTCCTGGCCGAGTACGGCCCAAAGTCGGTTCCGCGCGTTTTTTTTTAAATCCGCTCGGAAGAAAAATAAAAAGAAATACTAAACGGACTCCAAAAATCACAAAATAAATTTTCCCGGGTTCCTAAAATCAAGCCCGATAAAGTGAACATTTATCTGGGCCCAAACTACAACTTTGAAAAACGCGCATTTTTCCTAAATTCAAATAAAAATACCGAAAAACTCCGAAATAAATCTTATTTGATTTCTTTATTAAATCCTCAATATTTCTATATTTTGGGAAAGTCATTTTATTCCCGCTCTCATATTTTTGTAATAGAAATAATTGATGATAAAATAAATAAAATCAAATGATTCTGTTTACATAATTTGAGAAAACTCAAATATGTAAATAACGAAATCCCCAACTCTCTCCGTGGGTCCTTGAGTTGCTTAGGATTTTCTAGGATCAAAACCAAAAGCAAAAATAAAATATGATATGCATGATGATCTAATGTATAACATTCCAAATTGAAAATTTGGGATGTTACCAGCTTCTTCTTGAAGGTCCTGGTCTTGAGGCCCCTCAGGACCTCCGCGTTAGCGCGCTTGGCCTGACCGTTACTCCTGGGGTGGGCCACCGAAGCATAGCAGATCTGCGTTCCAAGGTTAGCACAGTAGGTTTTGAAGAGGTTGCTAGTAAACTGCGAACCGTTATCTGTGATGATGCGGTTGGGGACCCCGAAGCGGCTCACGAGGCCCTTGATGAACTTGACAGCAGAGCCAGTTGGAATGGTACGGACGGCTTCCACTTCCGCCCACTTGGTGAACTTGTCGATGGCGACGTAGAGATAGCGGTAGCCCCCTGGAGCCCGAGGAAACAGGCCTAGGATGTCCAGCCCCCAGACCGCAAACGGCTAGGTGAGCGGGATGGTTTGGAGGCCCTGAGCAGGCTGATGGATTTGCTTGGCGTGGAATTGGCAAGCTTCACAGGACCTCACCAGCTCGGCCGCGTCGTTGAGTGTCGTAGGCCAATAAAACCCACTGCAGAACACCTTCCCGACAAGGGTCCGTGACGACAAGTGGTGTCCACAATCACCGCCATGTATCTCAATCAGCAACTCCCTTCCTTGATCGCTGGAGATGCAGCGCAGCGTGACATCGTTCGGTCGTTTCCTGTATAACTCGCCATCTTGGATACAGTATGTCAACGCCTGCCGGGCCACGCGCTCCGCGTCCTCTTCCTTCTCCGGCAGCATCCCGTGCATCAGGTACTCCTTGAACTCCTTGATCCAGCACACCTCCTGGGGCTCGAGCGCCAAGAGCAGCCAAGCTCCTGAGGTCGGGCCGCAGGCTGGGGCTCCTGTGGCCGGGGGCTGCGGGAGTTCCTCCCGAGGCTGAGTCATGCTTGAAAGAGGTGGCGAAGCTGATGGATTGAAGAGCCGCTCTTCGAAGACGCCGGGCTCTTGCGGTTGCCACTTGGATGCTCTCCTGGCGATGTCATCGGCTTCCTTTTTGGTGCCCCGGGGCACGTGCTGCAGCTCCAGGCCCGAGAACTGCTTTTCCATCTTGCGCATCTCCGCAAGGTAGGCCTCCATGTGCTCGTCCTTCGGCTCGTATACCTTGTTGGAAAAGTTGACGAGGAGCTGTGAGTCGCCTTTGACGGTGAGGCGCTTCACCCCTAGAGCCGCCGTAGCCTTCAGGCCAGCTATGAGGCCTTCGTATTCTGCAATGTTGTTGGAGACCTTCTCACCGTGCTGAAAACAGAGTTGCACGGCATAGTAGAGCTTGTCCTGAGTGGGCGAGATGAGCACTGCTCCAGCCCCGGCGCCCTGATGCGCGAAGGCGCCATCGAAATACATGACCCAGCCGTCTGGTGCCTCACTTCCTAGCGAGGTGGACCAGTCTTCTCCTTCCTCAAGAGCCGGGGCATCTGTCCATTCTGCCACAAAATCGGCGAGCGCGGCTCCTTGATGACCCTGGTAGTGCTGAACTCCAACTAGAATGCTTATAACTCGATGTTCCACTCAGCAACCCTTCCGGCTGAGTTAGGGCTCCTGAGCACCCTCTCCAATGGGTAGGCTGAGACGACCTTGATGGGGCGACCCTGGAAGTAGTGCTGCAGCTTGCGCGAGGCCACCAAGAGTGCGAGCAGGAGCTTTTGCGGCATGGGGTAGCGTGCCCTCGCGTCCCGCAGTACGGTGCTGACGAAGTACACTGGATGCTCAACGAGGGCTGGCACACTATCGAGGCTCGGGTCCCACGGAGATTGTGGCATATCCTGAGGTGGTGGGTTTCCTGAGACCTGGCTGTCCTCAGGAGCTTCTACAATGTTGCCCTGTTGAGCTTGATCTTCCGCCGCTGATGGCTTTGCCGCGCCTTCCTGACCTCGAGTTGCGTCAGCTCTGGCTTGGCGCGGCACACCCTTGCGTTGGCGCTCCTCCCGAACTGCCACCAGCGCCGCGCTGGCGGAGTATGGGGTGGCGGCAAGGTACAGAACCAGAGGCTCGAGAGGCCGCGGTGCCACCATCACTAGGGGGATGTTGAGGTATTTCTTGAGGTCTTGGAAGGCCTGATACATAAATTTTGCATCATGCTTTTATATCGATATTTATTGCATTATGGGTTGTTGTTACACATTATGTCACAATACTTACGCCTATTCTCTCTTATTTTACAAGGTTTCCATAAAGAGGGAGAATGCCGACAACCGGGATTCTGGGCTGGAAAGGGAGCAAATATTAGAGACCTATTATGCACAGCTCCAAAAGTCTTGAAACTTCACGGATGATGTTTTCTAAATATATAAAAAATACTCAGTGGAAGAAACTCACCAGGGGGGCCACACCCTGCCCACGAGGGTGGGGGGCGCGCCCTACCCCCCAGGGCGCGCCCCCTACCTCGTGGGCCCCCTGGTGGCCCTCCGGTGGCCATCTTCTGCTACATGGAGTCTTTCGATGGGAAAAATCATAAGCCATCTTCTCGGACGAAACTCCGCCGCCACGAGGCGGAACCTTGACGGAACCAATCTAGGGCTCTGGCGGAGCTGTTCTACCGGGGAAACTTCCCTCCCGGAGGGGGAAATCATTGCCATCGTCATCACCAATGCTCCTCTCATCGGGAGAGGGCAATCTCCATCAACATCTTCATCGGCACCATCTCATCTCAAAACCCTAGCTCATCTCTTGTATCCAATTCTTGTCTCTAAGTCCGGGATTGGTGCTAGTTGGTTGCTAGTAGTGTTAATTACTCCTTGCAGTTGATGCTAGTTGGTTTAATTGGTGGAAGATCATATGTTCAGATCCTATATGCATATTAATACCCCTCTGATTATGAACATGTTTATGCTTAGTGAGTAGTTGCTTTTGTTCCTAAGGACATGGGAGAAGTCTTGCTATTAGTAGTCATGTGAATTTGGTATTCGTTCGATATTTTGATGAGATGTATGTTGTCTCTCCTCTAGTGGTGTTATGTGAACGTCGACTACATGACACTTCACCATTGTTTGGGCCTAGAGGAAGGCATTGGGGAGTAATAAGTAGATGATGGGTTGCTAGAGTGACAGAGGCTTAAACCCTAGTTTATGCGTTGCTTCGTAAGGGGCTAAGTTGGATCCATATGTTTCATGCTATGGTTAGGTTTAACTTAATACTTTTGTTATAGTTGCGGATGCTTGCAATAGAGGTTAATCATAAGTGGGATGCTTGTCCAAGTAAGGGCAACACCTAAGCACCGGTCCACCCACATACCAAATTATCAAAGTGCTGAACGCGAATCATATGAACGTGATGAAAACTAGCTTGACGATATTCCGATGTGTCCTCGGGAGCGCTTTACATCATATAAGAGTTTGTCTAGGATTGTCCTTTGCTACAAAAGGATTGGGCCACCTTGCTGCACTTTATTTATTTTTGTTACTTGTTGCCCATTACAAATTATCCTATCACAAAACTATCTATTACCACTTGTTTCAGTACTTGCAGAGAATAACTTGCTGGAAACCGCTTATCATTTCCTTCTGCTCCTCGTTGGGTTCGACACTCTTACTTATCGAAAGGACTATGATAGATCCCCTATACTTGTGGGTCATCAAGGCCCGGTCAGCCTCGGGGGTCCACTCGAACGGGCCCTTCTTCTTTATGAGCTTAAAGAAGGGTAAGGCGTGCTCGCCTAGCTTGGAGATGAAACACCCTAACGCGGTCACCCGCCCTGCTAGCTTTTGCATTTCCTTGAGGGTCTACGGTGGGCTCATGTCTTCGATGGCCTTGATCTTCTCCGGGTTCGCCTCAATCCCTCTGTGGGATACGAGGAACCCCAGTAGTTTGCCGGAGGGGACGCCAAATACGCACTTCTCCGGGTTAAGCCTTCAGTTCACTTGGTGCAAGCTCTCGAAGGTCTCCCCCAGGTCTTGAATCAACGTCCTCGCCTCGCAAGATTTGACCACTATGTCATCAACGTATGGCTCTGTGTTTCTGCCGAGCTGCCGCCCGAGGCGATTTGCATCAACCATTGAAAGGTTGCGCCCGCGTTGCGCAGCCCGAAGGGCATGCAGGTGTAGCAGTACACCCCGCATGGTGTCAAGAAGACTGTCTTCTCCACGTCCTCCACCGCCATCTTGATTTGGTGGTATCCTGAGAATGCATCCAGGAAACATAGCAAGTCGCACTCGGGGGTGGAGTCGATGATTTGGTCGATGTGTGGAAGCGAGAACGCATCCTGGGGGCACGCTTTATTAAGGTTGGTGAAGTCGACGCACATCCTTTCCTTCCCGCCTTTTTTCGATACTACGACGGGGTTCGCCAGCCATTCGGGGTATCGGACTTCTCGGATGGTACCTGCCGCCTCCAACTTGCGTGTCTCTTGGACGATGAAGGCCTGCTTCTCTGTGGACTGCCATCTTGCTCGCTGCTTCACGGGGCGTACGTTGGGGCACACCCTCAGATGATGCTGGATTACCTCTCTCGGGACCCCTACTAGCTGATTGGGCTCCCACGCGAATATCTCCTTGTTCACGCGTAAAAACCTCACCAAAGGTTCTTCTTGTCCCGGGTCAAGGTCGGTTCCTATGGTGAAGGTGGATCTTGAAGACCCGTCCTCATCGACCGACACCTGCTTGGTCTCCGCCTTGTCTTGAGTGAATAGCTGCTTCTTCTTGGTGGGCGCGGTTTCCTTGGCCTCGGGTGTACCGACACCGGCTGGCTGTGCTGCTGCCGTGGTCTTGAAGGCGATTTGAGCGCCGCCACGGCCTCCTTAGCGTCCCCCTTGATGGTGAGGACGCCCTTGCTCCCTGGCATCTTCATGAGGTTGTAGGCCGGGTGAGTCACCGCCATGAACTGAGCGAGAGCCGGGTACCCGAGGATGGCATTGTACGGGAGACCAATGCGGGCGATGTCAAAGTCCACCAACTCGGTGCGATAGTTGTCTCGCGTGCCAAAGGTGACAGGGAGGCGGATCTGCCCCAAAGGGTGAGAAGCTCCACCACCCACTCCTGCGAAGGGCTTGCTGAGGCCGAGCCGTTCGAGCGGCACATGAAGAAGGCTGAAGGCTTCCACGAAGAGCAAGTTGAGGCCGGCGTCGCCGTCGATGAGGGTCTTGGTGACAGCCACCTTGCAAATGGTGGGCGTGCACAGCATTGGTGAAAATCCCTGAGCCAGCGGTGGAGCTGGCGGTGGTCTTCTGAGTCGAAGGTGAGGTCGGCCTCCGGCGCAGCCCAACCCGACAGAGCCCCCGGGCGCTTGCAGGCTGCCCCAATCTGACGGAAAAAAGGCTTGACGTGGGGATCTGAAGGAGGTGCTTGGGAGCCACCCAGCAGTGCCGCGACTGCGTGGTGTGCTGGCACCGCGTAGCGCGCAGGGAAGAGGTCGTGGAGTTCCCCCCAGGATGTCACCGCGGATCTCGGGAGGTTGAGCAGCCAAGCACGCGGCTCGCCGGCGAGGGCCAGGGGGAGCAAGTTTGCCATGATCTTGTCATCGCCTCCGGCCTCGAGGACGGCCTCCTTGTATGCCAGCAGGAACAACGCCGAGTCTGCCGCGCCATCGTAATGCGGCGGCATATCCGGCCTGAACTTGGTCGTCCACTACACTCGCCGCAGAGCGGGGGCCAGGGCTCGGTACCCAGACTCCCTGCTGCTGGTGTTGACCGCAGAGGTTGGTGGCGGGGCACCTGCCATGGGAGCGTAGTGCGGCGATACGGGGCGCTGGTTGGTGGAGAGAAACCCCGGCGCACCCCTACCTGGCGCGCCAAATGTTGGATGTGGGGTTCCGGCAAACCCTTAAGGTTCGAACACTGGGGTGCGCGCGTAGCCTTTCCTTCCCACCAATCGACGCCCTAGCTCACTAAGATCTCACGGACGAACTCGACGAACTCGCAACATAGAAAGACACAAGATTTATAATGGTTTGGGCCACCGTTGTGGTGTAATACCCTACTCTAGTGTGGTGGTGGTGGATTGCCTCTAGGGCTGGTGATGGACAGTACAAGGGAAGAACAGCCTCCTGAGGTTGAGGTGTTCTTGAGCTCGGTGAGCTTGTGTATGTGTGTGTGGTCTGAATGATCCGTCCCCTTTCTAAGGTGGTGGCTAGTCCTATTTATACTAGCCCTGGTCCTCTTCCCAAATAGTGAGCGGGAAGGGAGCCAACAATGGCGGGCTAATTCGAAGGGGGACAGCTAGTACAAGCTATCCTGGTAAAAGTGGTCTTCGCCTACCAAAGGCTCTGGTGGTGACGTCGTCTTGTGCTCCACGATGACCTCCATCTTGTCGTCCTCCTGGTCTTGGTCTCGTTGCACCAATATAGCAACCTTTGCCTGATGCCTCGGTACTCTTCGCCTACGCTGGCCTCCTTAGCACCAAACAGGAAACAAGGACGTTGTGCGCTCTGGCGCCCGCCTAGTGTCATGTGTCATGGCTCACGTCACGAGGGTCTTGTGAGGTTTGCCTCGCCTTGATATCTCCGCTCCTCGTGAGCCTGCCTAGCTGGGCTACTCGCGAGGAGGTCTTGTGTCGTCCGCCTCATGAGGCTTGGACCCTCGCGAGGGTCTTGGATGCTTTGTTGGTGAAGATGGGTGAGGGAGTCCTAGATTAGGGGGTGTCCGGGTGGCCGGACTATACCTTCGGCCGGACTCCTGGACTACGAAGATACAAGATTGAAGACTTTGTCCCGTGTCCGGAAGGGACTTTCCTTGGCATGGAAGGCAAGCTTGGCGATACGGATATGTAGATCTCCTACCATTGTAACCGACTCTGTGTAACCCTAGCCCTCTCCGGTGTCTATATAAACCGGGGAGTTTTAGTCCGTAGGACGGACAACAATCATACCATAGGCTAGCTTCTAGGGTTTAGCCTCTCCGATCTCGTGGTAGATCTACTCTTGTACTACCCATATCATCAATATTAATCAAGCAGGACGTAGGGTTTTACCTCCATCAAGAGGACCCGAACCTGGGTAAAACATCGTGTCCCCTGCCTCCTGTTACCATCCGACCTAGACGCACAGTTCGGGACCCCCTACCCGAGATCCGCCGGTTTTGACACCGACATTGGTGCTTTCATTGAGAGTTCCTCAGTGTCGTCGCTTTTAGGCCCGATGGCTTCTTCGATCATCAACAGCGATGCGATCCAGGGTGAGACTTTTCTCCCCGGACAGATCTTCGTGTTCGGCGGCTTTGCACTGCGGGCCAATTCGCTTGGTCATCTGGAGCAGATCGAAAGCTATGCCCCTGGCCATCAGGTCAGATTTGGAAGTTTGAACTACACGGTCGACATCCGCGGAGACTTGATCTTCGATGGATTCGAGCCACATCCGAGCGCGCCGCACTATCACGATGGGCATGATTTAGCTCTGCCGCCAAACAGTGCCCTGGAGGCCGCACCTGTGTCCGCTCCGACCCCTAGCTCGGAGCCGATCACACCAACCGAGGATGGGTGGTTAGACACCGCCTCGGGGGATGCAATTTCTACGGCGATCGAGCCGAACACCAGCCCTGTTCTCTGCGAAGCCCGTGACTCCAAGGAGCCGGACTCCTCTCCAGACTCCGAGCCCTCCGCACCCCGATCGATCGAACCCGATTGGGCGCCGATCATGGAGTTCACCGCCGCGGACATCTTTCAGCACTCGCCCTTCGGCGATATTTTGAAGTCACTAAAGTCTCTCTCTTTGTCAGGAGAGCCCTGGCCGGACTATGGTCGGCAAGGTTGGGATGCGGATGATGAAGAAATTCAAAGCCCACCCACCACCCACTTCATAGCCACTGTCGATGATTTAACCGACATGCTTGACTTCGACTCTGAAGACATCGACGGTATGGACGCCGATGCAGGAGACGATCAAGAACCAGCGCCTATAGGGCACTAGAAAGCCACCTCGTCGTATGATATATACATGGTGGACACCCCAAAAGAAGGCAATGGCGATGGAACAGCGAAGGATGACCCCTCCAAGAAGCAGCCTAAGCGCCGGCGTCAGCGGCGCCGCTCTAAATCCCACCAAAACAAAAATGGTGATTCCGGCACGGGGGATAATAACACCCCGGACAGTGCCGAAGACAACCACCTCCAGCAAGATTCAGCACAGGAGGATAGAGAAGCCAGCCCTCATGAGAGACCGGCAGACAGAGAGGTCGAGGACGATAATTACATGCCTCTCTCTGAAGACGAGGCAAGCCTCGACGACGACGAATTTGTCATGCCTGAGGATCCCGTCGAATAAGAGCGTTTCAAACGCGGGCTTGGCCACGGCGAGCAGCCTCAAGAAAAAACAGCAACAGCTTAGAGTTGATCAAGATTTGCTAGCCGACAGATGGACTGAAGTCCTTGCGGCCGAAGAGTATGAACTCGAACGCCCCTCCAAGAGCTACCCAAAGTGCAGGTTGCTACCCCAATTAGAGGAGGAAGCACTTAAACCTACATCACCAGCGCATAATGCGGCCGACCGGCCACCCCGTGGCCGTGACAGAGAGGCCTCTTAGCCCTCCACTCAAGTCGCACCCCAGTGCCGCTCCAAAAATACCAAGGCATGGGAAAATGCGCTAGACCTGCGAGACATATTGGAGGACAAGGCAAGGCAAACAAGATCGATCTACGGATCATGTGGGCGCCCCACGGCATGAGACGGTACTCGTCATGCCGGATATAGTAAATCCGGCCGGGCCGAACACAGTAGACAAAGCTCATTTGAGCTACGTCATGATATAGCCCAGTACAGAGGCGCCACACACCCACTATGCTTCACAGATGAAGTAATGTATCATCAAATCCCCGAGGGTTTCAAACCCGTGAACATCGAATCATATGATGGCACAACAGATCCTGCGGTATGGATCAAGGACTATCTCCTTCATATCCACATGGCCCGCGGTGATGACTTACACGCCATCAAATACCTCCCACTCAAGCTTAAAGGACCAGCTCGGCACTAGCTTAACAGCTTACCAGCAGAATCAATTGGTTGTTGGGAGGACCTGGAAGCCGCATTCCTCGACAATTTCTAGGGCACTTATGTGTGACCACCAGACGCCGATGACCTAAGCCACATAATTCAGCAGCCAGAGGAATCGGCCAGACAATTCTGGACACGGTTCCTAACCAAGAAAAATCAAATCGTCGACTGTCCGGACGCAGAGGCCCTAGCAGCCTTCAAGCATAACATCCGCGACGAGTGGCTTGCATGGCACCTAGGACAGGAAAAGCCGAAATCTATGGCAGCCCTCATGACACTTATGACCCGCTTTTGCGCGAGAGAAGACAGCTGGCTAGCTCGCAGCAATAACATGACCAAGAGCCCTGGTAATTCGGATACCAAGGACAGCAGTGGCAGGTCGCGTCGCAACATGCAAAAGCGCCGCATTAACGGCGACAATGCTGAGGATATGGCAGTTAATGCCGGATTTAGAGGCTCTAAACCCGGTCAGCGGAAAAAGCCATTCAAAAGAAATACTCTGGGCCCGTCTAGTTTGGACCGAATACTCGACCGCTTATGCCAGATACATGGCACCCCCGAAAAACCAGCCAATCACACCAACTGGGATTGTTGGGTGTTCAAGCAGGCAGGCAAGTTAAATGCCGAAAGCAGAGACAAGGGGCTGCATAGCGATGACGAGGAGGAGCCCCGACTACCGAACAACAGTGGACAGAAAGGTTTTCCCCCACAAGTGCGGACGGTGAACATGATATACGCAACCCACGTCCCCAACAGGGAGCGGAAGCGTGTGCTAAGGGACGTATACGCGATGGAGCCAGTCGCCCCAAAGTTCAACCCATGGTCTTCCTGCCCGATCACTTTTGATCGAAGGGACCACCCCACTAGTATCCATCATGGCGGATTTGCCGCATTAGTTCTAGACCCAATTATTGACGGATTTCACCTCACTAGAGTCCTTATGGACGGCGGCAGTAGCCTGAACCTGCTTTATCAGGATATAGTGCGGAAAATGGGCATCGATTCCTCGAGGATTAAACCCACCAGAACGACCTTTAAAGGCGTCATACCAGGTGTAGAAGCCAACTGTACAGGCTCAGTTACACTTGAAGTGGTCTTCGGATCTCCGGATAATTTCTGAAGCGAGGAGTTAATCTTCAACATAGTCCCGGTCCGCAGTGGCTATCACGCACTGCTCGGGCGAACCACATTTGCCAAGTTCAATGCGGTGCCGCACTACGCATACCTCAAGCTCAAGATGCCAGGCCCTCGAGGCATCTTCACGATCAATGCAAACACTGAACGCTCTCTCCGAACGGAGGAGCACACGGTGGCAATCGCAGCGGAAGTACAAAGCAACCTCTCTAGGCAATTCTCCAGTCTGGCCATTAAACGTCCGGACACCGTCAAGCACGCCCGGAGTAACCTACAACAAGAGCGCCTGGCATGTTCCGAGCAAGCGTAGCAATGCAGCCCCAACCCCAGCCCTCGTGAACTTGCGAAACCAGTGCCGCGCGTACATAACTACGCTTTGGAAATACCATGGGCACAGGGGGAGGGGCACCATCACGGCAAGCCCGAAATGCGGCTTAAACCGCACTAGGGGCTGCCGATTTCTTAAATTTTCTCTTATTTTCAGGACTCCATTCTTCGGAAGGCTTGTCCGGCAGTACAATTGCCGCACAAACGATACAACCAGGGAAGCAGAAAGCTACGCCGCACTACGGAACTCTAAGGTGGTCTCTATAACGAGCAGTATACCTGTTTCGCATAACATTCCGCAGCTCGGCCCTGGAAAGGACATATTTGATAGTCCCATCTTTTGCTTATCGCACTGTTTGTATCGTTCTACTTTGATCGCAGCTTTTTTAAATAAACAATGCATAGCTTATGTCTATTACCGCATTACCTCTTTTTTACGAATATATGTTCATTAATGACATGATGCACCCGTACACTTTGGTACGGCCAATACGCCAGGGGCTTAAGTACCCCACAACATGGTGTGAGAAGTCCGAACACTTTCACAAGTGCGTGTAACACCCTCGATGCGACTACATCTCCCACGTGTCGAGGCACGACTTAAAGGCATAATCGCATTGAAGGCATATGTCGCAAGTTAGGCAATCTTCACAACAACCCATGTAATATAGATAATAAAAGAGGAGATAACATAGTTGGCTTACACTCGCCACGTCAATCAAGTACATAAATAACAATACATCATCCAAACACTCATGGCCCGACTACGGCGCCAAAATAAAAGATAACCCAACATGCGACACGGTCCCAATCACCCCCAACTGGGCACCACTACTGATCATCAGGAAAGGAAACATAGTAACATTGAGAGTCCTCGTCGAACTCCCACTTGAGCTCAAGCGCGTCTCCTGGAGCGGAATCATCAGGCCCTACATCTGGGGTAATAGTAATCTGTGAGCCACAGGGACTCAGCAATCTCGCACCCTCGTGATCAAGACTATTTAAGCTTATAGGTAAGGCAAGGTAAATATGTGGAGCTGCAGCAAGCGACTAGCAAATATGGTGGCTATCCTGTTCGCAAAAGAGAGCGAGAAGAGGAGGCAAAGCGCGAGCGAGAAAATAGAGAGCAACCTGCGCAAACATTACTCCAACACCATGTCCACTTCCCGGACTCCGCCGAGAAGAGGCCATCACGGCAACACACTCAGTTGATTCATTTTAGTTAAATTAAGGTTCAAGTTATCTACAACCGGACATTAACAAATTCCCATCTGCCCATAACTGCGGGCACGGCTTTCGAAAGTTCAAATCCCTGCAGGGGAGTCCCAACTTAGCCCATGACAAGCTCTCACGGTCAACGAAGGAATAGACCTCCTCCCGAGACATTCCGATCAGACTCGGTATCTCGGTTCTACAAGACACTTCGACAGGTTAAAACAAGACCAGCAACACCGCCCAAATGTGCCGACAAATCCCGATAGGAGCTGCACATATCTCTTTCTCAGGGCACAATCGGATAAGCAATCCATACAACTAAAACCAGTCCTCGAGTTTCCCCGAGGTGGCGCTGCAAGGGGCTCTAGGGTGGACCAACACTCAGAGGAGCACTGGCCTGGGGGGGTTTAAAATAAGATGACCCTCGGGCTCCGGAAACCCAAGGTAAAAGAGGCTAGGTGGCAAATGGTAAAACCAAGGTTGGGCATTGCTGGAAAAGCTTTAATCAAGGCGAACTATCAAGGGGTTCCCATTATAACCCAACCGCGTAAGGAACGCAAAATCCGGGAACATAACACCGATATGACGGAAACTAGGGCGGCAAGAGTGGAACAAAACACTAGGCGAGAGGCCGAGCCTTCCACCCTTTACCAAGTATATAGATGCATTAAGGTAGCATGGCAATATAATGATATCCCAACAAGTAAATAATGTTCCAACAAGGAACGGCCTCCAATCTTCACCTGCGACTAGCAACGCTATAAGAGGGGCTGAGCAAAGCGGTAACATAGCCAATCAACGGTTTGCTAGGACATGGTGGGTTAGAGGTTTTGACATGGCAATTTGGGAGGCTTGAAAGCAAGTGGTAGGCATCGTAGCATTGGCATAGCAAAAGAGCGAGCATCTAGCAAAGCAAAGATAGTAGTGATTTCGAGGGTATGATCATCTTGCCTGCAAAGTTGTCAGAGTTGACTGGATCCTCGAAAGCAAAATCAACGGGCTCCTCGTTAGCGAACTCGTCTCCCGGCTCTACCCAAACAAGACAAACAAGCAAACGGAACACAATCAACCACGTGCAAGGGTCAAACAATATGATGCAAAGATGGTATGCTATGCGGGATGCGATGCGGGATGCATATGCAAGATTTGACAAGGAATGAAAGAACCTGTCCTCAACTTGGGAATCCAAGTGTGCCACTGGGAAGATGAGATGAAATCTCTTGAAAACGATATAAAGAACGTCAGAATCGGAGTTACGGTTTGGAAATGGCAAGCGATTCAAATATGTCACCGGTCTGCGATTTACAGCAAGTAGCCATCTAAATGCAATGAGATGAACAAGCTACAGTACCCAAATATGACAGAAAAATACATGGCAGGGATGCATTCATGATGCTTAACAAAAGTCTAGCACTGAGCTACGGCCAATTCATCCATTAACAGGTTCAAACAAGCATGGCAAAAATGCATATGAGAAACAGATTTCAGACTTAGTGAAATTAACACTTGTCTGGAATCTCAGATCAGATAGCACTCTTCGGAACAACAAAACTACATGTTACAGGACCTGAACATGGCAAAGTAAAGCATGGCATGGAGCTACTCAAAGATCTTAACAAAAGTCCCTTAGTGACCTTGAGCCAAAAGGGATCAGAATATACAATTGCAAGCATGTGAACATGGCAAAAACATAATCAGATCACAGACTTAGTGAAAACTGGAGCATGCTGAAACAGATATCAAGTAGGCATGTTTACGAGCTCGATGCACTCACTACGGAGCAAGTCATGATAATCTAAGCATACAACCATCAAGAATACACAAAATACAAGCTATACATGGCAAGAACAATAACATATCATGCATGGATTAACTACTACAACATCGGCAAAATCGCTAACAAGTAGACAATCTGCCCAGATTCCCGAAGTAGCAAAAGTAGAGCTCGATTGACTCAAGCTAGGGTGCTCCATAATTGCAAACAAGGACATGGTTGGATAGAGCACTACAAGATTAATAAAACATCCTTACTGATCATCCTCAAAAGAGGCACGGATCACTAGGAAACAACATGAACATATGCACATATGAGATAAACAGATCAAGGACATAGTGGAAATGCTAAGTCCCTGAATCAGAATTACCAAGTGCACCACTTTGCAAGCTTGTACTAGTCACCTCACACATCACAAAAATACATGGGTTGCACCTCTGGAAATATGGCAAAGCCCTTAACAAAACATATGTAGAACTCATGGGCATATCATGCACACAAAAATCATGGCAAAAATGCCAAATATCTAAATGGAGTAGCAGATCTGACAATATCTCAAGTAGCACTCTTCTAACAGCATTTCGGGCATCAAGATGAACTCAAATGAAAATGATGCAATGGAATGAAATGATGTACTCTCTGAGATGAACATTTTGATATGCTATATGCCAAAACGGAGTTACGGATGCGGAGATACGACACAATGAACAGGAGCATATGGATCTGGGATTTTTGGGACTTAGAAGAAAAAACCACCTCCCAGATCTAGGGTTTGCACGTGCCCCAAGGTTCGCCGGGTTCTTGCCAGCGTCGATGGCCGTGCGGCGGCCGGAGTAGAGGGAGGAAGAGGAGGCCAAGGTGAGGAGAGGCCGGGGCGGCGCCGGTGGTGGCGGGCGGCGCGGGACCGGAGCGGTGGCCGGGTGGGGCGGCCACGGCGATGGTGGCGGCGGCCGGATTGGCGGAGCCGCGGCGGAGGCGGCGGAGCGTGGCACCGGCTCGGGAGGAGAAGCGGAGCGGGCGTGGGCGACGGTCGGCGGCAGTCTGGGCCGGGGAGGGCCTTCCGCGGGCTCGGGCAGGCCTCGGGCGGCGGCGGCGATGTGGGGCTCGCCCGGCCACGTGGCGAGCATGGGTTGGTGGCGGCGGAAGCGTCCGGCCCGGACGGACGTGTTCGGCCCGGACGGACGTGTCCGGCCGGAGCGGAGACGATTTTTTTAGGGTTTTGGACAAGGGGGATCCGGATTTTTCGAGGAGGACCTATTTATAGGCATAGAGGGAGCTAGGAGAGTCCAAATGATGTGCGGTTTTCGGCCATGCGATCGTGATCGAACGATCTAGATGATGGAGAAGGCTTAGGTGGGTTTTGGGCCAAATTGGAGGGGTGTTGGGCTGCAACACACACAAGGCCTTTTCGGTCCCTCGGTTAACCGTTGGAGTATCAAACGAAGTCCAAATGATACGAAACTTGACAGGCGGTCTACCGGTAGTAAACCAAGGCCGTTTGGCAAGTCTCGGTCCGATCCGGAAATGTTTAATCCCCACACATGAAAGAAAGGTAGAAATGACCACCGGAGGGGAACGAAGCGCCGGAATGCAAAACGGACAACGGGGAAAATGCTCGAATGCATGAGAAGAACACGTATGCAAATGCAATGCACCTGATGACATGATATGAGATGCATGACAACGACCACAACACACGGATACAAAGACCCGAACCCGAGAAAATATAATAACTTAACGCCGGAAACGGCAAGAGTTGGAGTACAAATTGGGAAAGTCATATCCGGGGTGTTACAGTGGGGCACCCCGAACTTATAGCATTATATGCATCGGCTTCGAATCATGTCTTGGGTCAATAGTTGGGTTTGCCCGGCTCCTGTGTTTTGGTACCTTACGTTCCGTTATATCGGCTAGGGTAGCACTAGGAGAACTACTGTGATTGTGCCCCAGTTGAGCTGGGCTAACCACCTCAGTAGAGAAAGCTAAAACTGACCGTCATGATGAGGCGAGAGCTGGTCGCTGTTCGAGAGGTTTTCGAGTCCCTAAAGACTTATGCCGCTTAGAGCGAGGAGTCGGCTTTGTCCGGCCTAGGCGTGGATAGCGCCCCGAACTCGGTCTTCCAAACACTAGGGGCTTCGCCGAAATTTAAAATTATAGAATTATATGGCTAAGTGAGAGTGTTCAAGCATTATAGTCTGATTGCCTTGTTCATTGTGTTGAGCGCCTCCCTTGAAGGACCCAAGAATGGGAAAAGGAGCGCTCATGTTTATCCCGAACACCTCAGCACTCGTGCCATGGGGGCAGAAGCCGACGACTCGCCATCTCTCAAATTTGATAAACGGCCACACAGAAGGTAATATTTTAAATTCAAAAAGCATTGCTTAGCGCACATGAACAAGTTTTCAGCGCACAGGACAAAACGAGCGAGTTCACTGAAAAATTACATTCATAGAACATTCATCCGCCACAAGGCGGGCACCCTTCAGAACACCCTCATAATACATCTCAGGCTTGCGATGCTCCTTGCCCGACGGTGGCCCGTCCTTCACAAGCTTCTTAGCATCCAGCTTGCCCCAGTGCACCTTCGCATGGGCAAGCGCCCTACGGGCACCCTGATGCATACGGAGCGCTTGATGACTTTGAGCCTTGGACAGGCCTCCACCAGCCGCCTCACCAGCCCGAAGTAGCTCCCAGGCATGGCCTCTCCAGGCCACAGCCTGACTATGAGGCCCTTCATGGCCTGTTCGGCCACCTTATGGAGCTCGACCAGCTATTTTAGCTGGTCGCTTAAGGGCATTGGGTGTTCGACCTCAGCATACTGAGACCAGAACACCTTCTTCGTCGAGCTTCCCTCCTCGTCTCGGTAGAAGGCGACGACATCCGACACGCTACGGGGCAAGTCTGCGAATGCTCCTGGAGAGCTCCGGATTCGGGTAAGTGACAAGTAATTCACTTTTACGTGCTTGCTTTGCATAAAGAATGCCTTACCCGCCGCTATCTTTTTTATTGCCTCAACCTCCTGGAGGGCCTTCTGGGCTTCGGCCTTGGCAGACTTGGCATCTTCAATGGCCGTCGTGAGCTCAGACTCTCGCATCTTCGAGTCAAGCTCCAAACTCTCATGTTTTTTCATGAGATCCTGGAGCTCTTGCCGCACCTCGCCAACCTGCGTCTCATGCTTCTCCCGCTCGATGCGCTCTGTGGCCGCCCTCTTTTCGGCCTTGGACAATGCTTGCTTAAGGGTCGCCACCTCAGTTGTGGCCCCTATAATGGCCGCATTAATCCTGTCACCTTTTTCAATTGCACCTTTCACATATTTCAATAAGGTATTTCTTACCTTCCTTCTCCTCGAGCTGGTGCTTGGCTAGAATGAGCTCTTGCTCGGACCGCTCGAGGTTCTGCTTCAGCGTATCCACCTCCGCGGTCAGTGCGGCGGAGGCCAGCAGCGAAGCCTGCATACGCATATTGACTTGATTATGTTAGACTCCTGCGATTATTAGATCCTCTATTCGGCTTTTCTTTCCGAATGCCGAACAGAGCATCAGGGGCTACTGTCTATGCGGTAATATTTTTACATATTCTTTACTTACCTCAAAGCCTGTTAGAAGGCTGGCACAGGCTTCAGTCAGTCCGCTCTTGGCAGACTAAACCTTCTGGATCACCGCACTCATAATAGTGTGGTGCTCCTCGTCGATGGAGGCGCCGTTAAGCGTCTCCAGCAAATTATCCGGTGCCTCCGGTTGGACGGAGGTCACCGGCTCGGTAGGCTCGCTCCTCTTGGAAGGAGGCTGCCTACCGGAGTCCGGAACCATTGAAGGTTCCGGCGCGGTGTCCGGCTCAATGCCGGACTTGGAGCCCTTGGGGGTTCTATCCCCTTTACGCCTGGAGTCCAGGAGGTTACCTCGCGGCGCCTCCAGGACCACCTCCTCCTGGCTTGGAACCTGTTGGGATGCCACCTCGGCGCCGTCCGTATGGTGGGGGGAGGAAGCCGTCGGAAGCGAATTCACATCCGACGAGTCTAGGGAGCCGCTCGACGACTCGTCGAGCCCGGCCTTGGGCGGACTGCACAATCATGTTCAACATAAGGAAAGTTGTGCAATGGGGGAATACTATGAATCACTCTGGTATCCGGATACTTACTATTTCGCCAGGGGCTTGGCCCTGTGCGGCCACTCCTCTTCGCCGTCGTCGGCGTTGGTGGAGTAGTCCGGAGGAGGGGTCTTCCCCCTCTTGGACCCTCCGGCCTCCGCGGTTGGGATGGCCTTCCTTTTCTTCCCTCCCCCCGCTGGGGGGGAGAGGTCTCTTCTTCCTCCTCCTCGTCTTCAGGGGAGGAGCGCGCCTTGGAGTCGTCGGATGGTGAATCCGACACCTCCTGGCGCTGGGCACTCTTTCGAGTCCCCGTGGCCTTCTTCTTGGCCTTCTTCTCCGGCACCACGTAAGGTGCCGGAACCAGCAGCTTCGCCAAGCGAGCGTCCGCTGGGCCTTCGGGTAAAGGAGCCGGACAGTTGATCTGTCCGGACGTCTCCTGCCAATCATGTCAAAGGTAAGGGAACTTATATCCCGCATGGAGTCAAACTATGAAAAACTAATACCCTGTAAAAGGTGAAAACAGCTTACCGCACGAGCGTGACGCTGCGTGCTGAATCCGCGATCCTTGGTAGCGGATGCGGGGGCCTCGGCGCCCTTGAAAAGCACTTTCCAGGCATCTTCGTATGTCGTGTCGAAGATCCTGCTCAGAGTTCGGTGCCGCGCCGGGTCGAACTCCCACAGGTTGAAAGCCCGTTGTTGACACGGGAGGATCCGACGGATGAGCATAACCTGGACTACATTGACAAGTTTGAGATTCCTGTCCACCAGGGTTTGGACGCATGTTTGGAGTCCGGTCAGCTCTCCTTTTTTACCCCACGACAGGCCCGTCTCTTTCCAGGAGGCGAGCCGCGTAGGGGGTCTAGAACTCGGGGGCTGCAACCCATTCAGGGTCGCGCAGCTCGGTGATGTAAAACCACCCCGACTGCCACCCCTTTAGGGACTCCACGAAGGAGCCCTCGAACCATAGGACATTGGGCATCTTGCCCACCATGGAGCCTCCGCACTCTGCTTGGGTGCCACGCACCACCTTCGGCTTGACATTGAAAGTCTTGAGCCATAGGCCAAAATGGGGGTGGATGCGGAAGAAAGCCTCGCACACGACGATAAACGCCGAGATGTTGAGGACAAAATTCGGGGCCAGATCATGGAAATCCAGGCCATAGTAGAACATGAGCCCCCGTACAAATGGGTGGAGAGGGAAGCCCAGTCCGCGGAGGAAATGGGGGAGGAACACCACCCTCTCATGGGGCCAAGGGGTGGGGATGAGTTGCCCCTCTTCGGGAAGCCAGTGCGCAATGTCGTTAGACAAGTATCCGGCCTTCCTCAGTCTTTTGATGTGTCCCTCCGTGACGGAGGAGACCATCCGCTTTCCTCCCGCTCCGGACATGGTTGGAGAAGGTTGAGGTGGGGTGTGCGGGCTTGGGCGCTGGAGCTCGAGTGCGTGGAAATGGATAGGCAAAGGAGGAAGAAGGCGTGGATGAAAAGGTGGATCCTTATCCCCTTATATGCGCAGACGCGACTATGCGCCCCCACCATCCTGGTAAAACTCGCTTATCTCCCAAGCGCCGCAGTCAATGGCGCGGTTGGGTTACCCACACCCGTATTGATGAGAATCCCGGAATAAGGGGACACGATCTCTGCTTTAACAATACGTGCCAAGGAAACCGCCTAGCTAAACGCGCTGAGCTGGGACAGTAAAACGGTTCGAATAAAGACTTGCCCGTGGTGTGATGTCATGCTACGGAATATGTCAGCAGATTAGATTTGTGTAAATGTTATTCTCTCTATGGCAATATGTGGAAACTTATTTTGCAGAGCCAGACACTACCTTTGTGTTCAAAATCTTCTATGAAGAACTTGGAGGAGGAACCCGCCTTGCAATGCAGAAGACAATCTGCGCGCCGGACTCGTCGTCATTGAAGCCTGGTTCAGGGGCTACTGAGGGAGTCCTGGATTAGGGGGTGTCCGGGTGGCCGGACTATACCTTCGGCCGGACTCCTGGACTATGAAGATACAAGATTGAAGACTTTGTCCCGTGTCCGGAAGGGACTTTCCTTGGCGTGGAAGGCAAGCTTGGCGACACGGATATGTAGATCTCCTACCATTGTAACCGACTCTGTGTAACCCTAGCCCTCTCCGGTGTCTATATAAACCGGGGAATTTTAGTCCGTAGGACGGACAACAATCATACCATAGGCTAGCTTCTAGGGTTTAGTCTCTCTGATCTCGTGGTAGATCTACTCTTGTACTACCCATATCATCAATATTAATCAAGTAGGACGTAGGGTTTTACCTCCATCAAGAGGGCCCGAACCTGGCTAAAACATCGTGTCCCCTGCCTCCTATTACCATCCGACCTAGACGCACAGTTCGGGACCCCCTACCCGAGATCCGCCGGTTTTGACACCGACAATGGGTCATACGGCCTGCTGGCTCAGCTACGCCGCGGGCCGCAGGCAGGCAAGTCTGGGGACCCCCATTCCCAGAACGCCGACAATGATAACAACATTTAAATGGTTAAAATTGATGTTTGCATTATATTGCTAAACACACATGAGGATTTACCGGAATTGGTGTTTGATGTTTCCGGCCTCATTTGAAATGCCTAACTGTGTATTTTACTCATGTTTCACCTCTTGCCATGTTTAACAACATTTAAAATTGTTGGGTACATAATCGGAAGTGAACTAAATAATGGAATGTGGTGTTTTGTCAATATGCATCCCGATGCATATTGAGCTCCACTTAACTTGTAGTGTTGTTTGTGCATTTTGCCATGCCATGCCTCTTTAAACCGGATATGCATCATACTTGGTTGTGCATCATGCCATGTTTATGTGATGGTTGTTTACTATGTTGCTTGCTTCTTTCCGGGTTGCTTCTCTCGTTAGCTTCGGTTTCGTTCCGGAGTTGTGAGGATCCGTTCGACTATGTCTGTTTGTCTTCTTCATGGACTCATTCTTCTTCCTTGCGGGATCTCGGGCAAGATGACCGTACCCTCAAAATCACTTCTATCTTTGCTTGCTAGTTGCTCGCTCTATTGCTATGTTGCGTTACCTACCACTTGCTATATCATGCCTCCCATATTGCCATGTCAAGCCTCTAACCCTCCTTTCCTAGCAAACCGTTGTTTGGCTATGTTACCGATTTGCTCAGCCCCTCTTATAGCGTTGCTAGTTGCAGGTGAAGCTGAAGTTTGTTCCATGTTGGAACATGGATATGTTGGGATATCACAATATCTCTTATTTAATTAATGAATCTATATACTAGGTAAAGGGTGGAAGGCTCGGCCTTATGCCTGGTGTTCTGTTCCACTCTTGCCGCCCTAGTTTTTGTCATACCGGTGTTATGTTCCTTGATTTTGCGTTCCTTACACGGTTGGGTGTTATGGGGACCCCTTGGCAGTTCGCTTTGAATAAAACTCCTCCAGTAAGGCCCAACCTTGGTTTTACATTTGCCTCACCTAGCCTTTTTCCCTTGGGTTTCCGAAGCCCAAGGGTCATCTTTATGTTAACCCCCCCCCCCCCCCCCCCCCGCCCGGGCCAGTGCTTCTCTAAGTGTTGGTCCAACCCGAGCGATGTCCGGGGCCCCCTGGGCAACCAGGGTCTATGCCAACCCGACGTCTGGCTCATCCGGTGTGCCCTAAGAACGAGATATGTGCAGCTCCTATCGGGATTTGTCGGCACATCCGGGCGGCTTTGCTGGTCTTGTTTTACCATTGTCGAAATGTCTTGTAACCGGGATTCCAAGACTGATCGGGTCTTCCCGGGAGAAGGAATATCCTTCATTGACCGTGAGAGCTTGTGATGGGCTAAGTTGGGACACCCCTGCAGGGTTTGAACTTTCGAAAGCCGTGCCCGCGGTTATGGGCAGATGGGAATTTGTTAATATCCAATTGTAGAGAACTTGACACTTAACTTAATTAAAATGAATCAACCGCGTGTGTAGCCGTGATGGTCTCTTTCCGGCGGAGTCTTCGAACTGAACACGGTTTTGGAGTTATGTTTGTGCGTAAGTAGTTTCAGGATCACTTCTTGATCACTTCTAGTTCACGACCGTTCTTTGCTTCTCTTCTCGCTCTTATTTTGCGTATGTTAGCCACCATATATGCTTAGTGCTTGCTGCAGCTCCACCTCATTACCCTATCCTACCCATAAGCTTAAATAGTCTTGATCTCGCGAGTGTGAGATTAATGAGTCCTCGTGACTCACATATACTTCCAAACAGTTGCAGGTGCCGATGATACCAGTGCAGGTGACGCAATCGAGCTCAAGTGGGAGCTTGATGAAGATCTTGATCATTGTGTTGTTTCGTGTCCTATTAATCAGTAGTGGAGCCCAGTTGGGACGATCGGGGATCTAGCATTTGGGGTTGTCTTCTTTTATTTTGGTTCCGTAGTCGGACCTTGATTGTATTCTGGATGATGTATGTTTAACTTGTATTCATGTGAAGTGGCGATTGTAGTTTCAGGAGCCCCCTGCGTAAGTAGGGGGCTCCTAAGTCGTGGATGTTTAACTTAGGAGCCATCCACGACTCAGAGGGGGCTCCTGCGTAAGTGGCGATTGTATCAGAGCCATCCACGACTTAGGAGCCCCCTGCTTGATCGAATCGCTGATGTTGTTGAGTCTAGAACAAAATGTTTTGAGTCTTAGGATTATATATATTGCAGAGTAGGATTCTTTTTACTTCTCAGTCCCTTCGTCGCTCTGGTGAGGCCTCCTGACGTAGAGTTTTGAATCTTCTCTCCTCAAATTTCATGAAATTTTTTAGGATCACACGGGTATCTTGGAATCGTTCCGATGGTTTTGTGACGAGAACATTGTTCTTGGTGCCTCCTGACATTTAGGGGTTGTGGCAGAGTCCCGGGGAGTTGAGCTCTGAGCTGTTGTCGTCACAATTTTATCGTTGCAGTTCTAGAATACCTGAGTCCGCCGACATTGAAAATCTCTTTTATGCAGTTGTTGGTGAGATAACCTCAACGCCACCCAGTATTGGGGCGGGAGTTCGAGAGTATTGCCACAACTTGTATAATGGATGCTTTTGGAAGGTTGAGGTAAATGATTTCCGAAGGTTTCTTGGTTATGTGTTGAAGGATGGATACAGTTGGATGTAGGATTTGTTAGTTTTGGGTGAGATATTATGCTTCCCCTGTATCCCCAACACCTGATTGCATAACCAGAAAGTTTTGGGAGTTTATAAGTGGGAATTTAAGTAGCTCCTAGAATATCTTTCCAACAGACACATGATACGATATGGGGTCTATCACATGTTTGTTTCCGGCTTATCCTGCAAGCCAAACATTTGTTTTGTTTTAAGTTGTGGTATTCGAGTTGCTTCGAAGTCAAGTGTTGATTCCATACCTTTCCTAAGCGGTGTTGTTATACTCCTATGTGAATACTAATTCTTCATGATAATTGAGATTGTCATGTCAATCCTTTTCAACCGGCGTGTTTCTCTTCAAGTGGATCCGATCATTTCAACATCCGCAAGTTCACCTCTCAGTTTTTCCCAATGTTGTTCGTTTCATCTGTCCCCAAGTTGCCTTTGTTTTCCCACCCTCCCACCCTTTTTACTTCAAGGAATCAGATGTATAATCAAGTATCCATTTTATTCGTGTGAAGTCTCTCCATTCTTTTCCGTCAATATTCTTATCCGATGATTCTCAGGAAGATACTAACGGAGCTTAAGTTCATCATTCTTTGTTCTCTTTCTTCTCCGGTGGATTCAATTCAAGTTTTTGGTGTTGATCATATTCCTTTCATTGTTTCAAATGCTTTCCCATGCCGTTGCACCTCTTAATCTTTCACCTCTCACTATTCATTTGTTTGGGAGTGCTGAAGGTATCTCAGAAGGCTCGTCTTTTCATTCAAGATCTGTTCAACCTATTTCGAGGTTGTTATCTCATTCAAGCCATTTAATTCAACCGGTGCAATCTCTCTTTTCAAGCAATCATTCACCGGTGTTTCTTTTGAGTGGGCCCTAACCCACATGTCTTTTCCCAGGATCTTACCTGACTCTTCTAATCTTCCCGGAGTTACTCTCAAATTCTTTTCCAAGTTTGATGTGAGAATGAGTTATCATGAGTCTAATTCCTTCTCCAAGATCTTTCACATTCTTTTCATCATTGGTTCAACTTTTCTATTCTTATTTATTCCGGAGTGTCTCAACAATTTGGTGGTGTTCTTCTCGTCATTCTCGGATTTCAAGACCAAAGAGGAGTTCTCTTAAATCCTTACCCGTTATCCCAAAGATTCATGGTGCTAGCTTTATGCCATCCTCTCATCATTGTTTTCGATTGTGAGAATTCTTTTCACCATCCGGAGCAATTCAGGGGTCTTTTAGTTTGATTCTCCGGAGCCCATCATCTCAGAATTATTCATTCTCAATTTTCAGCTCTCATTCTCTAAATCTTACCGGTGCATCATTCAAGTTTTCTCTAATCAGCTCGTGATCTCTTCATTCTCATATATTTATATTCCCTCAAGTATCTTCATTCGTTCTCCAATTCTTCTCGGTGAATTGTGCCTTTGCTACTTTCATTTTCAACTCTTGCGGTGGTTCATTCAAGATTTCTATTCCTTCATTATCATATCAATTTATTCATTGGTTAAATCCTACCAGTGGTTCGTTGAAGACCTTCTCAAGTTTGCGCTATATCTATCTTAATCATTTCTATGAGAATAAGTAGTATGCAAAATCCATTGCTTATCATCAATTTGAATTGGTGAAGGATAAGCATAATGTAATTCTTATTCTTGTTTCATCCAAGTGATTAATTCCTTATTCCAGAGATTCATCAAAATTCTTGATCTCACTTGTTCATCTTTCTTTCCGGAGTTCCAAGGTATTTCAATTATTTCATCGCAAAGCTCCATCCAATCATTGCAAGGCTTCAATCTTATTCTTTTCATCCTTCACTTCTTTTGATCATTCTTTTTTACCGGAGTTCTTCATGGAGGCTCTACAGAATGGTTCATCAAGGATTTAATTCCTTCTCGAAGTGTTCATCGAGGTTCTTTTTAGAGGAGTTCAAACATTCTTCAATTTGCAACCGAAGTGCAATTATTTATACCTTATCTTTTGAGGTGGTGTTATGTCATTGTTGATAATTTCCCTTCGTGTTTCATGATTCTCAAGTTTTAAAGAGTGACATATCTAAATCCATCATTTTCTCTTTGTTCAAGACATCTTTTCAACCAATCAATCTCTTCATTGGAGTTAGATTGGGTTATATTTCACCTAAAGCTTTCCCTAAGGATTGTTGCTATTTATGGTGCTTATAAATGACCCAAGTTCTTCATTTATCCTCCCGGTGAAATAAGTTTCTCGTCTCCTTGTTCATATCAATCCAATCTATTTTTTTCCATTAGTGGCAGAATTTCACCTCATAGTTTTGAGCTGATTCCATAAGCCCACAACAAGCTTATTCTTACCGTTGTTCTTAATTTCCCAACAACTCCGTCCAATCCTCTATGGAAGGATGTTTTCAAACTCATTCGAGGCAGACGATGTTGTTTTTCTTCTTCGTTACTTTCAGTCTGTTCTATGTTTTGTTCCGGAGGCATTGTGATGTTGCATGCTTCGACCCATCATCCCATTTTTGTCAAAGATCATGTTCTTTCCTTTTGCTTATCCATTCAACCGGAGTGTCGTGTCCTTCATTCAAGTTCTCTCATCTTATCAAGTTTTACCTCCCTTCTCAACCGGAGTGCTGTCTGAAATCTTTCTTACCCCTTGTGCCATTTTTTCAATAGTTCCGGAGGCAGTGTGTTGTTGATCTCATCAATTATCCTCTTATCTTGTCAAGTTCATTTTGAATTCCTTCCATTTACAGTCGGAGTGCTGTCCAAATTATATAATTCTTATTCCTTCTCTATCTTGTTTTAACCGGAGTGTTGTGTCTATCATTCCTCTTCTAACCGGAGTCTCATCCAAGTGCTTTCATTTTGCCAAGTTCATATTCTATGCCTTCCATTTTCCAACCGGAGTGTTGTCGTAATTGGTCCTTATCATTCCTTGTACATCTCGTTTCAACCGGAGTGCTTGCATGTACTTTTTGTCCATTGCAACCCTTTTCTTATGTCTTTCAACCTACAAGGTTCCCGTAATGTTCCTTGTTCCTCTTTTCTAACAAAGTGTTTTCAACTTTGTTCATCCTCGTTGTTTTCTTTCTTTCAATTTTCTCAACCTCTCAAGGTTCTTTGGTTTCACTCGTTTGTTGAAGAAGCAACTTAGTTTTACCTCTTCTCTTCCTCTTCCGTTTTCCCTCCGGTGCCATCCTAGATCTCGGGACGAGATCCTCTTCTAGTGGTGGAGTGTTGTGACGCCCCAAGACCAGAGCTTCAGATGCCTTCCATGGTTTCCGAGATTCGCCGTGTGATTTGTTTGGTTCGTTGCTTTCCTTTTTGCATCATGTCATCATGCCATTTCATTTTTTTTAAACTCAACTAAATAAAATGCATAGATCTTTGATCTATTTAAATCGAGGGAAGGGTGACTTCTCTTTATTACATATCCTCCCGATAGTAGGGAGCTATATAAAATATATCTTTAATTTGAAATTCACCATAACACACTTGCAAAAATCCCAATGCTTTTGTTATCACAACTCTTGGCCTCTAACTTTGCCATATATCCTTTTGTCATCTTTCCGGAGCTCCACCTAAATTCTCAACATTTTTGGGCACTTTGAAAAACCTATCCTAGTTCAAACCTTTTGAATTAAATTCATAGGAATTTGAATTTAATCTTTCAATCTTGACCTTTTCTATTTTCTCGGAACAAGCACATTTTTGCGAGTCTAGGATGTCGGGTTTCGGGTTCCGACCGACCGCTGAGGTTCGAACACTGGGGTGCGTGTGGAGTTCTCTCCCCTACTGATCTACGTCCGATCCTCTCGTGCGAACTAAGATAAAAATGATGAACAACACAAGAGACACGAGGTTTATACTGGTTCGGGCCACCGTTGTGGTGTAATACCCTACTCCAGTGTGTGGTGTGGTGGATTGCCTCAGGGGCTGATGATGGACAGTACAAGGGAAGAACAGCCTCGCGAGAGGTGTTCTTGAGCTGGTGCGATGAACTGCTAGGGTGAGTTCAGTCGCCTCTCTCTCTCTCTGCTATGGTTCTAATAGATTTCCAGCCGTCGTGGTCTCTCTTCCTTCTGTGGTGGCTAGCTCTATTTATAGAGGCCCTAGGCCTCTCCCCGAATAATTGAGCGGGAAGGGCGCCAACAATTGGCCATTTTGAAGGGGAACATCTAGTACAAGTTATCCTGACCAAAGGTGGTCTTCGGCTGCCAAATGCACTGGCGATGACGCCGTCTTGGGCTCCACGGTGACCTCCGTCCTGCCGTCTGGCTGGTCTTGGTCTCGTTGCACCGGAATGGTAACCTTTGCCTGATGCCTTGGCCTGTGCTTGCCCCCTTTGCACCAAAGGGGAAACAAGGACACTGCGCAGGTCGGCTCCCGCCTGGCGCCCGCCTGGTCTCGATCGTCATGGCTTGCGTCATGGGTTCCTCGCGAGGTACCCTTGCATTGATCTCTCCGCCTTCCCGCGAGCCTGCCTGATGAGGCCGTCTCTGAGGAAGCTTCCTGTCGTCCGCCCCACGAGGCTCGGCCCCTCGCGAGGGTCTTGAGCTTGAGTTGATGAAGATGGGCCACGCTGGGCCCCCGCTTGAGCCACGCTGCAGGCCGCAGACAGGCAAGTCTGGGGACCCCCGTTCCCAGAACACCGACAGTAGCCCCCGGGCCCAAGGCGCGGGCGTGCTTGGCTTAGCAGAGAAGCGAAGGGGCAAGCGCGAAGCGCCGCGGGCCCTAACAGCCTGCGGCCTTGGGCGCTGCGTGGTGGTTGATTGGACGTGAGCGTCTGCACTTCCCACGATGCCTCGGCAATTGCATGACTTGACAAGTCCCTGCATGCAAAGATACGGGTCACGATTACCTGAGGTCATGATGCCCGGCGGTTGACCTTCCCCGGCTATAAGTACGGGGCCGCGTGAGCTCCGCCGGTTCACCCTTTTCCGTCACTCCTCCTCTTCTTCTTCCTCATCCTTGCTTCCTCTTGCGCCAATGGCACCGATCCGCCGGTTTTCAGCTGAGGAGAAGGGAAAGGCCCCCAGAGAGGGTCCTGACCCCCTCCCACCGAAGAAGCGGCCAATCCTTTGTCACCGGGACGAAGGCGCTTGGCAGGTGGTGTCGAGGCCGTGGTACGAGCGGCCGCCGCTTGGGTTTCTGCTGCCCTTGCACGCCCGCGTCGTAGGCCCCAGGGGGAGGGCGCCGAGCAACACCGACGGCGTCGCCGCCGACGCCGGCGAGTCACTGTGGTGCGTGTCGTCCCCCCCCCCCTCGGAGTCCACGCGGAGCACTCCTCTCGCGAGCTTGTGCTTCACACCTCCATGCCTCCAACTTCGTGGATCCGCCTTCCTCCCTCCTTCGCCTTCGAGATGCCGCCGAGCGGGGCCCTGGAGCTCTGGCTACAGCACGCCGACTGTGGCACCCCTGCAACCGGAGCGGAGGTAGCGGTCGTCGCTCCGGGCAAGGTCTTCATGACCCGGGGCTGGTGTGAGATTGCCCGGGTCTGTCACGCGGACGGCGCCTTGGTGATCCATCTTGAATACGACGGCGCCTCCTTGATGTTCTTCAAGGTCTTTGATGCAGAAGGACACCGGCTGGAATGCTTCCCTAAGGGAAGCGGCAGTGGTGACGAACTGGCGGGGACCAGCCCTGCCCGTTGGTCCTCCTACAGCTCCTCAGGCAGCAGCGGAGGGACTGCGGGCTTCGGCGGCTCCGCCGAACTCCTCGCGACCCCGGAGACGAGCGACGACAGCTATGAGCCTCCGAGCTCGCGCCGCGCTCGGAGTGAGGCAGCTGCCTTGGGCCGCCGACGCCACTGATCTGGATGTGGTTGGCGCCGGCACTGGGCGGCCCACTATTGATGATGGCGTCGCTTGGGGAGGTGCTAGCAAGTAGCGTTCCTTAGGGTTAGCACCTTTTGTTCCCTGCAAGGAATTAAAGCAACACCCCGCGGGGGTATGTAAGGCGTCTGCCGCGCTTTTGTAATTACTATATCCTTAATATGAATTAGCGTGAGGTGTCCGTTCTGTTCCGGCTAAGCTCCCCCTTTCTATCCTCACGAGGACTTGGTGCTCTACGCTGACAGGTCCCAGTCCCCAGGCAAGCTTCAGCCGTCGCTGGTATGCCAGGTCGCGATGCCATGGTCAAGGCCAGGAGGTGAGCGGCTCGTGGTCCGGTAATAGCCCCCGAGTCGCGATGCTCAGGAGGTCCCCTTTAGCGCTCAAGCAATCCTTGCTGGGCGAGAAAGGAAGGTAGCATCGCCGTGACAGAGTTGCACTGGGCGGGGATTTAGCACTGCGTTGGTCTAGCTTTTGCAATGACGCGACTTATCTTGTGTGTCTGACGTAGTTCCTCGGAGAGGCGCCTGGCCCGAGAGGCGGTGGTCGAGGTACTGCTGGGTTAGGCCCTCGCGAGATTCTTCCCACTCCCCCGCACTTTCCTTAACGCTCTACGTCCTCAGGTCCCGGCCCTCGAGCGAGCTCAGCCGCCGCTGGTATGACAGGTCGCGATGCCGTGGGTCAAGGCCAGGGGGTGAAGGCTGCAGAGCCAGTAAGAGCCCATGAGTCGCGATGCTCAGGTACCCCCCTTTTAACATGCAAGCGGTCCGTGCCGAATAGAGGGAGAGAGAGCTCACGATGCCCCCAACGTTGCTCCTGGAGTAGGTCCTGCACACCAATCATGAGGAGAAACAAGGCCTGTCGTTACGGTCGCTGGCCAACCTATGGTCACTCCGAGGGAGCGGTCAGGGCACTGAGGGCCTGGTGAGGTGGCGCCGTGCGGGGCTGCCATGGCCAGAGCTCGACCACTCAGGTTTATCAACGCTGCAAGGATGGACCCGTGCGCACGCGTCGTGCCAGAGTGAGTGGCTCTTCAAATAGGCGTCGATCGAGTAGGTGATTAGGTCAAGTATGTTAAGCACATAGGAGGAAATCCAATTTCAAGCAAGCGCAGGTAAAAGCAACCGCCGCTGGGTCGGGCCCGAGCGGCGTGGGGATGATGCAGCCCGAGGGGCGCCCCCGACAGGGTAAGTAAAGAACATAACCAAAATGGATACATGCCGCGGGGACGGACCCACGCGGACTGGGAATGGTGCAGCCCTGTGGGCGCTCCCAGCTGAAAGTAGAACTCTGAAAGATGTCACCTGGTGCTGTTGAAGACGAAGTGGTGCTGAGGTGAAGACGTCGGCCCTCATGAGCCCCCAGGCCCAGGGGCCGCGGGAGGCTCTGGTGGCATGTGCAGGTCTTTAGGGATCATCGCCACCTCCGCCAGGACCGCGCGGTGCCTGACCTCCTGAGCCTCCAGAATGCTCCTCAATAGGCGCTGATGTGCGGCGACTGTGCTCGGCAGGCCGAAGGGCATGCGAACATAGCTGTGGGGTGGTCCCACGTAGCGCCCTACGGCCGAAGGCCATAGGCGCTCCTGGGACGCAGCTCAGTTGAGCCCTAGTACGTCGACGCAGACGCGCAGTTCTCCATTCTCGCCTAGATGTGGGGCCACGGCAGGTAAGCAGCGGCTGTCGTGCATGACTCTGGACTCTTGTAGCTCTTGGGTGTTCCTTGCGATGAACTCCTGAGGGTTCAGGAGCCAGGTGCGGGCGCCGTCCTTGAGCGCCATGGGGAACCAATTCGCCATGACCTTCTCGTCTCCGTTGGCGGCTACGATGCCCAGCTCATAGAGCTGCAGGAACTCCGCGGGGTCCGCTGTGCCATCTTAGTGGGGAGGGAGGTCAGGCTTGAACTTTCCTCGCCATGTGACGCCGCACAGCTCGGGGGTGAAGGCGAGGCAGCCCGCCGTGGCCACCGGTGCCATTTGCTGGTGCTGGACTCGTTCTTGCGGGTCACCACGCGCCGCCACTGGGAGCAGCGCGGGGATTTGTCGTGGAGGCGCTGGGGCACGATCTTGGCGCGCCGGCGCTGGGAGCGTGCGAGCACCTTGCCGAGGACGTGGGATCTCTTGGCAGCTCCCTTCTTGCTGCGCAGGCGCCGGACGTGGAGGGTCTCGCCCTGGGGTTGCGCGCCTTGGAGCCAAGGCACCTTCTTGGGGAGGAGGGGGTGGAGGCTCCTCCTGATCCTCGCCCCCTGCACGGGACGGAGGGCGAGGCAGCGAGAGGGACCGCAAGGGGGAGCCCCCTGCGGCTCTGACAAGCTCGGTGATGCAGGTGAGCCAGTCCTCGTAGAGGTCGTCGACGGGGCGATAGTGCAGGAGCTCCCGCACCAAGAGCAGTGAGGCGTGCGCATCCATGGGTGCGCGACGGGCGTGGGACGATGAGCCAGCTGGAGTCGGCGACGTGGTGGCGGTGCGGCCATCCCGCCGCACCGAGGGGTGCTGGGACGAGGCCTGCTGCTCGTTCCCTGCTGGGCCGGTGGCGGCGTTGGCGCCGGGCGACGAGGAACAGCAAGGGGGGCCACCGACGGGCGCCGTCTGGGCGACGCGAGCGGCGTGAGTAGCCCGGCGCTCGGCGCGATCCCGACGAACGTCAACCATGGACACGATGTAGATCACACGCGAAAAGCGGAAGGAAGATTCCGGCGCACCCCTACCTAGCGCGCCAAATGTCGGGTTTCGGGTTCCGACAGACCCTTGAGGTTCAAACACCGGGGTGCGCGTGGAAATCTCTCCCCTACCGGTCTACGTCCGATCCTCTCGTGCGAACTAAGATGAAAATGATGAACAACACAAGAGACACGAGGTTTATACTGGTTTGGGCCACTATTGTGGTGTAATACCCTACTCCAGTGTGTGGTGTGATGGATTGCCTCAGGGGCTGATGATGGACAGTACAAGGGAAGAACAGCCTCGCGAGAGGTGTTCTTGAGCTGGTGCGGTGAACTGCTAGGGTGAGTTCAGTCGCCTCTCTCTCTGCTATGGTTCTAACAAATTTCCAGCCGTCGTGGTCTCTCTTCCTTCTGTGGTGGCTAGCTCTATTTATAGAGGCCCTGGGCCTCTCCCCGAATAATTAAGCGGGAAGGGCGCCAACAATTGGCCATTTCGAAGGGGAACATCTAGTACAAGTTATCCTGACCAAAGATGGTCTTCGGCTGCCAAAAGCACTGGCGATGACGCCGTCTTGGGCTCCACGGTGACCTCCGTCCTGCCGTCCGGCTGGTCTTGGTCTTGTTGCACAGGAATGGTAACCTGTGTCTGATGCCTTGGCCTGTGCTTGCCCCCTTTGCATCAAAGGGGAAACAAGGACACTGCGCAAGCCGGCGCCCGCCTGGTCTCCATCGTCATGGCTTGCGTCACGGGTTCCTCGCGAGGTACCCTTGCATTGATCTCTCCGCCTCCTCGCGAGCCTGCCTGATGAGGCCGCCTCTGAGGAAGCTTCCTGTCGTCCGCCCCGCGAGGGTCTTGAGCTTGAGTTGATGAAGATGGGTCGCTCTGGGCCCCCGCTTGAGCCACGCCGCAGGCCGTAGGCAGGCAAGTCTGGGGACCCCCGTTCCCAGAATGCCGACGTAGGAAAATTATCCGCTTGCCCAAATTCATTCCCTAACCCTCTCTTTCCTTTTCTTCTCTCTTATTGATTTTTCTGTTAAAGAAAAATTAGAGGGAGAGAGAAGAGTGTCAGCCCACTGCTTCGGCCCATCCACTTCCGAGGCCCAGCCTCCAGTGGCCCAAGGCCCAGGCGCCCCCCCTTCTAACCCTGGGCCTCCCAACCTCCCATCAGCCTCCCTCTCCTAAGGCCCACCTTACCCTTCTAAACCTAGCTCGTTCGATCCCCCTCCTCCTCCCGTCAGCGCCGCCAGGGAGAGCCTCGACTCGATCCCCATTATTCTCCACCCCGTGCCCGATCCCGCTCGGTCCCCCTCGTCCTCCTCGCGTTGTGCCCTCTCCTACCTCGCGTCGCTGCCTTGCCCCGCCATGAATGCCTGCAAGACCTCCTCCGTGCCGACCCACCTCCATGGCCGCCGAGCCACCGCCTTGCGCCGCCCGTTCATCGCCCCACCGCAGCGTCCTGCTTCGCTCAACGCCCCTACGCGCTAGTCCCTCAACCGGAGCACCACACCTATGCTCCTGTTTCCTCATCGTAACCAGCGAGCGTCACGCCGTCTTCTTCTCCTCCTGCTCGCACTAGGACCCTGCAGGTCGCCGCCCCTTCATGCGAGCCTCCTCCGAGCGCCCCCTTCTCCTCCGCCATCGGTCGACCACCAGCGAGGCTCCGTCTTCGAGTCGTCCGGCCATCTTCTATGGTGTCTCGGCCTCTTGCCCGAGCCCAGGCCGCTGCTGCGCCTCCTTGCCTCCTCCGCACCCCTCCGTCGTTCACCACCGGCAGCCTCGACAGTCAGAGCAAGCATGGTGCCACGCGCTCCCTCCGTGGGCCATGGACGCCGCCCCTCCAAGCCGCAGTTCGGCCAGCGTGCCTTCCCACCTCCTCGTCGTCTTGCTGCAGCCCCGCGTTGACTTCCCCTGCTCACAGGAGCTCGTCATCTCCAGCGCTGCCCCTGCCCGAGTCAAGTGCCACCAAGTCCTGATGAATGCGCCAAGTCCTCAGCGAGACCCGTTTTTCGTCAAATTCGGCTACGCGGCTATGACCTCAGATTTGGACCACAAGCGGCAAGTACCCCACCGGCAAGACCACACGAACGCTTGAACAACTACATACCGAAACACCAAGTCCATCTTCGAACATGTACGACTACCGCCGACTTCGGATACGTCAAGTCCAACAACGACTGTGTACAACTATCGGTGACCCCGAAGGACTACGAAACGTGAACCTCTACTTCCCCTTCAAAACATGTACCACTACCGCCGCCCGAACATCTATAGAGCATGTACCACGACCATCGGTGAAGACTCCGTGGACGTCAAGTTCCTCGCGTGACCCAGAACAGCTACGGAAACTTGTGCGACTAAGAACGTGAACCACTACCGTCGAACCCCGAAGGACTCGGATTTGTCAAGTTCCCCTCCGAACCGGGAACCACTACTTCCAATTACATCGAACCTGAATAGTCCATAAACGCACGCTTCAAAGGTATAACCCCGAGACGACCGTCCGAGAACGAATGCTTGTGATCTGTTGTATGAGATGCCTGTGTTTGCTCCATGTCCGAATTGATCCTTGCACGTTCCTCGTTTCCTTGCCACTGTCACGTGGGAACCCGGTTTCCGGGAGCACCCCATCAATCTTGCATGACACACTCACACCCACTTCCTTTTGCACTGGTATCTCCGTGAGCTTCCGGAACCGATATGGTGTCGTGGCATCATTTTCTGATTCATCACCGTGGCACCCTTTCTTTCAACCACGGTGAAAAAATGCCCCATATCTTATAACATGCCAACATTTTCATAAATACTGCATAAAACTTGCAAAATGTCATTCGCATCATGATAACAACATTTAAATGGTTAAAATTGATGTTTGCATTATATTGCTAAACACACATGAGGATTTACCGGAATTGGTGTTTGATGTTTCCGGACTCATTTAAAATGCCTAACTGTGTATTTTACTCATGTTTCACCTCTTGCAATGTTTAACAACATTTAAAATTGTTGGGTACATAATCGGAAGTGAACTAAATAATGGAATGTGGTGTTTTGTCAATATGCATCCCGATGCATATTGAGCTCCACTTAACTTGTAGTGTTGTCTGTGCATTTTGCCATGCCATGCCTCTTTAAACCGGACATGCATCATACTTGGTTGTGCATCATGCCATGTTTATGTGATGGTTGTTTACTATGTTGCTTGCTTCTTTCCGGGTTGCTTCTCTCGTTAGCTTCGGTTTCGTTCCGGAGTTGTGAGGATCCGTTCGACTATGTCTGTTTGTCTTCTTCATGGACTCGTTCTTCTTCCTTGCGGGATCTCAGGCAAGATGACCATACCCTCGAAATCACTTCTATCTTTGCTTGCCAGTTGCTCGCTCTATTGCTATGCCGCGTTACCTACCACTTGCTATATCATGCCTCCCATATTGCCATGTCAAGCCTCTAACCCTCCTTTCCTAGCAAACCGTTGTTTGGCTATGTTACCGCTTTGCTCAGCCCCTCTTATAGCGTTGCTAGTTGCAGGTGAAGCTGAAGTTTGTTCCATGTTGGAACATGGATATGTTGGGATATCACAATATCTCTTATTTAATTAATGCATCTATATACTTGGTAAAGGGTGGAAGGCTCGGCCTTATGCCTGGTGTTTTGTTCCACTCTTGCCACCCTAGTTTCCGTCATACCGGTGTTATGTTCCTTGATTTTGCGTTCCTTACACGGTTGGGTGTTATGGGGATCCCTTGACAATTTGCTTTGAATAAAAATCCTCCAGCAAGGCCTAACCTTGGTTTTACATTTGCCTCACCTAGCCTTTTTGCCTTGGGTTTCCGGAGCCCGAGGGTCATCTTTATTTTAACCCCCCGGGCCAGTGCTTCTCTAAGTGTTGGTCCAACCCGAGCGATGTCCGGTGCCCCCTGGGCAACCATGGTCTATGCCAACCCGACGTCTGGCTCATCCGGTGTGCCCTGAGAACGAGATATGTGCAGCTCCTATCGGGATTTGTCGGCACATCCGGGCGGCTTTGCTGGTCTTGTTTTACCATTGTCGAAATGTCTTGTAACCGGGATTCCGAGATTGATCGGGTCTTCCCGGGAGAAGGAATATCCTTCGTTGACCGTGAGAGCTTGTGATGGGCTAAGTTGGGACACCCCTGCAGGGTTTGAACTTTCGAAAGTCGTGCCTGCGGTTATGGGTGGATGGGAATTTGTTAATATCCGGTTGTAGAGAACTTGACACTTAACTTAATTAAAATGAATCAACCGCATGTGTAGGCGTGATGGTCTCTTTCCGGTGGAGTCTGGGAAGTGAACATAGTTTTGGAGTTATGTTTGTGCATAAGTACTTTCAGGATCACTTCTAGTTCACGACCATGCTTTGCTTCTCTTCTCACTCTTATTTTGCGTATGTTAGCCACCATATATGCTTAGGGCTCCTTTGATACAAAGGAAATGCATAGGATTTTTACAGGATTTGGATCCTTAGGATTTTTTCCTGTGATGGTCGTTTGATTTGTAGGATTGAAATCCTTAGGATTTTTTCCATAGGATTCATTTATACTACATTTTGGAGGAAACTTTTCATCCACTCAAACTTCTTTGTAGAATTCCTTTGCTTTTCTTGTGCTATCAAACACTTCTCCAAATCCCATAGGATACAAGAGGACATGACACTGTGTTCCTACATTTTTCCTATTCCTGCATTTTGAGAATCCTGAGAATCAAAGAGGCCCTTAGTGCTTGCTGCAGCTCCACCTCATTACCCTATCCTATCCCATAAGCTTAAATAGTCTTGATCTCGCGGGTGTGAGATTGCTGAGTCCTCATGACTCACGGATACTTCCAAACAGTTGCAGGTGCCGATGATACCAGTGCAGGTGACGCAGCCGAACTCAAGTGGGAGCTTGATGAAGATCTTGATCGTTGTCTTGTTTCATGTTCTGTTGATCAGTAGTGGAGCCCAGTTGGGACGATCGGGGATCTAGCATTTGGGCTTGTCTTCTTTTATTTTGGTTCCGTAGTCGGACCTTGATTGTATTCTGGATTATGTATGTTTAACTTGTATTTGTGTGAAGTGGCGATTGTAAGCCAACTCTTTATCCCTTTCTATTCAGTACATGGGATTGTGTGAAGATTACCCCTCTTGCGACAAACCTACCATGCGGGTATGCCTCTAAGTTGTGCCCCGACATGTGGGAGATATAGCCGCATTGTGGGTGTTACACCCCTCTTCCCCGAGCGCCACGCCGGTCTCGACCTCGCCCCCTCCCCCTTCCTCTCATGGCCGGTTCCGCCGCCGCGGGCTCTTGGGAAGGAGGGACATGCTGTCGAGCAGAGACCCTTGCCGGCACCGTTGAAGGGTCGGCGCCCCCTCTCGCCATGGTAGATGAAAGAGCGGAGCCGAGGTGGAAGGAAAGGGATGATGAAAGATTGTGGGGTGCCATCCCCCTCCCCCCTTCTTATAAAGGGGCGGGGTCGGGGCTCGGCCACCCCACTCAGCCAATCCGACCATCAGGGGCATAGAGAATCGAGGCTGACCCGCTGCTCCAATCAGCAGCGGCCCGTTTCCCCGCCTCGTCATTCAAGGACCGCACCCTCCGCCTACCATCTTCAGAACACGGGGGACACGCGGCGAGCGAGCGGAAGTCGAGGGGACGAGTGAGGCGACCGTTCCCCGCCCCGTGATCATGGGGCGCGGGCGCCTTGAAGTCCATGACCCGAGTCCACTCAGTAAATGAGTCGCGCCTCTGCGTTTTCCTCTTTTTATGGGGAAGGCACGAGCCGCCTCTTTACCATGATGTGACGCATGCATGCCGGAACCGCCCCACGCATGACCCCCACGTCATGCATGAACCTCCATGTCGCGCGTTTAATGCGGGTCATGGGGAAGCGCAGCGGGCGAAAAAGTTACAGCAGTAAAAATCCACCCCGCCTGCCCGCACACCATTCTGGGCCTAACCCAACAACTGATACGTCTCCAATGTATCTATAATTTTTGATTGCTCCATGCTATGTTATCTGCTGTTTTGGGCAATATTGGGCTTTATTATCCACTTTTATATTATTTTTGGGACTAACCTATTAACCGGTGGCCCAGCCCAGATTTGCTGTTTTTTGCCTATTTCAGTGTTTCGAAGAAAAGGAATATCAAACGGAGTCGAAACGGAACGAAATCAACTGGAGAAGTTATTTTTGGAAGCAAATCTACCGGATGGACTTGGACCCCACGTTAGGAGCCAAGGGAGGTGCTCACAGGGGTGGGGGCGCCCCCCTAGGGCGCCCCCTGCCTCGTGGGGCCCCCGAAGCTCCACCGGCGTACTTCTTTCACCCATATATACCTACGTATCCTAAAACTGCCAGAACAGACGATAGATCGGGAGTTCCGCCATCAGAAGCCTCCGTAGCCACCAAAAGCCAATCTAGACCCGTTCCGGCACCCTGCCGGAGGGGGCAATCCCTCTCCGGTGGCCATCTTCATCATCCCGGTGCTCTCCATGACGAGGAGGGAGTAGTTCTCCCTCGGGGCTAAGGGTATGTACTAGTAGCTATGTGTTTGATCTCTCTCTCTCTTGTGTTCTTGAGGTGATACGATCTTGATGTATCGCGAGCTTTGCTTTTATATTTGGATCCTATTATATTTTCTCCCCCCTCTACTCTCTTGTAATGAATTGAGTTTCCCCTTTGAAGTAATCTTATCGGATTGAGTCTTTATAGATTTGAGAACACTTGATGTATGTCTTGCCGTGCATATCTATGCTGACAATGGGATACCACGTGATTCACTTGATGTATGTTTTGGTGATCAACTTGCGGGTTCCGCCCATGAACCTATGCATAGGGGTTGGCACATGTTTTCGTCGTGATTCTCCGGTAGAAACTTTGGGGCACTCTTTGAGGTTCTATGTGTTGGTTGAATAGTTGAATCTGAGATTGTGTGATGCATATCGTATAATCATACCCACGGATACTTGAGGTAACATTGGAGTATCTAGGTGACATTAGGGTTTTGGTTGATTTGTGTCTTAAGGTGTTATTCTAGTACGAACTCTAGGGCTGTTTGTGATACTTATAGGAATAGCCCAACAGATTGATTGGAAAGAATAACTTTGAGGTGGTTTCTACCCTACCATAATCTCTTCGTTCGCTCTCCGCTATTAGTGACTTTGGAGTGACTCTTTGTTGCATGTTGAGGGGTAGTTATGTGATCCAATTATGTTATTATTGTTGAGAGGACTAGCACTAGCGAAAGTATGAACCCTAGGCCTTGTTTCCTATCATTGCAATACCGTTTACGCTCACTTTTATCATTAGTTACCTTGCTGTTTTTATAATTTCAGATTACAAATACCTTTATCTACTATCCATATACCACTTGTATCACCATCTCTTCGCCGAACTAGTGCACCTATACAATTTACCATTGTATTGGGTGTGTTGGGGACACAAGAGACTCTTTGTTATTTGGTTGTAGGGTTGCTTGAGAGAGACCATCTTCATCCTACTCCTCCTACAGATTGATAAACCTTAGGTCATCCACTTGAGGGGAATTTGCTACTGTCCTACAAACCTCTGCACTTGGAGGCCCAACAACGTCTACAAGAAGAAGGTTGTGTAGTAGACATCAAGCTCTTTTGTGGCGCCGTTGCTGGGGAGGTGAGTGCTTGAAGGTATATCTTTAGATCTTGCAATCGAATATTTTTGTTTCTTGTTTTATCACTAGTTTAGTTTGTAAAAGAAAACTACAAAAAAATATGGAATTGAGTTTGCCTCATACGCTTCATCCTTTTAATATCTTTCGTGAGTATGATGGAAAGGAAAATTGTGCCAAAGTGTTAGAAGAAGAATGCATTAAAATGTTTGGCACTAAATATTTGAATGATGAGCATGATTGCAATGTTGTTAGTATAAATTCCTTGAATATTCATGATGCTAATGATATGCAAAGCCATAAGCTTGGGGAAGCTATGTTTGATGAAGATGGTATTTTTTGTCCCCCAAGCTTTGATGAGCAAATTTACTATGATGAAAGCATGCCTCCTATCTATGATGATTATTGTGATGACACGTATGCTTTAAATAATAATGATAACCATGAAACTTGTCATCTTGGTCTTAATTTTCAATCACATGATAGTTATTTTGTTGAGTTTGCTCCCACTACTATTCATGAGAAGAAATTTGCTTATGTGGAGAGTAATAAAAATTCTATGCTTGTAGATCATGAAAAGAATGATTTATGTGATAGTTATATTGTTTAATTCATTCATTATGCTACTGAAAATTATTATGAGGGAGGAACATATGCTTGTAGGAATTGCAATAATATCAAGTTCTCTATCTATGTGCTTAAAATCTTAAAGTTATGCTTGTTTTACCCTCCTATGCTAGTTGATTATTGTTCCCACAAGTTGTTTGCTCACAAAATCCCTATGCATAGGAAGAGGGTTAGGCTTAAATGTGCTATTCATATTCGTCATGATGCTCTCTTTATGTTACAATTCTTATCCTTTATGTCAGCATCACTGAAATCATCATGCCTAGCTAGGGGCGTCAAACGATAGCGCTTGTTGGGAGGCAACCCAATTTTATTTTAGTTCCTTGCTTTTTGTTCCTGTTTAGTAATAAATAATTCATCTAGAATGTGTTTAGATGTGGTTTTATGCTTTTAATTAGTGTTTGTGCCAAGTAGAACCTTTGGGAAGACTTGGGGAAAGTCTTGTTGATCATGCTGTAAAAAACAGAAACTTTAGCGCTCACGAGAATTGCTGCCATTTTTAATTGGGGAGTGCTATTTAGTTAATTCTTTTTGAAGATGATTAATCGATAAATTCCGCAGGTCCATAAATTTATTTTATAATTTTATGAGTTCCAGAACTATACGTTTGATCCAAATTACTACAGACTGTTCTGTTTTTGACAGATTCTATTTTTCATGTGATGTTTGCTTATTTTAATGAATCTATGGCTAGTAAAAGAGTTTATAAACCATAGAGAAGTTGGAATACAGTAAGTTTAACACTAATATAAATAAAGAATGAGTTCATTACAGTACCTTGAAGTGGTGATTTATTTTCTTATACTAACGGAGCTTATGAGTTTTCTGTTAAGTTTTGTGTTGTGAAGTTTTCAAGTTTTGGGTAAGGATTCGATGGACTATGGAATAAGGAGTGGAAAGAGCCTAAGCTTGGGGATTACCAAAGCACCCCAAGGTAATATTCAAGGATATACAAGAGCCTAAGCTTGGGTATGCCCCGGAAGGCATCCCCTCTTTCGTCTTCGTTCATCGGTAAATTTACTTGGAGCTATATTTTTATTCGCCACATGATATGTGTTTTGCTTGGAGCGTCATTTTATTTCATTTTGCTTTGCTTGCTGTTTGAATAAAATACCAAGATCTGAAATTATTAAATGTTAGAGAGTCTTCACATAGTTGCATAATTATTCGACTACTCATTGATCTTCACTTATATCTTTCGGAGTAGTTTGTTGTCGCTCTAGTGCTTCACTTATATCTTTTAGAGCACGGTGGTGGATTTGTTTTATAGAAACTATTGAACTCTCATGCTTCACTTAGATTATTTTGAGAGTCTTAAATAGCATGGTAATTTGCTTAAAATCCTAATATGCTAGGTATTCAATATTAGTAAAACTTTCTTATGAGTGTTTTGAATACTAAGAGAAGTTTGATGCTTGATGATTGTTTTGAGATATGGAGATGGTGATATTAGAGTCATGCTAGTTGAGTAGTTGTGAATTTGAGAGATACTTGTGTTGAAGTTTGTGATTCCCGTAGCATGCATGTATGGTGAACCGTTATGTGATGAAGTCGAAGCATGATTTATTTATTGATTGTCTTCCTTATGAGTGGCAGTCGGGGACGAGCGATGGTATTTTCCTACCAATCTATCCCCCTAGGAGCATGCGCATAGTACTTTGTTTCGATAACTAATAGATTTTTGCAATAAGTATGTGAGTTCTTTATGACTAATGTTGAGTCCATGGATTATACGCACTCTCACCCTTCCACCATTGCTAGCCTCTCTAGTACCGCGCAACTTTCGCCGGTACCATAAACCCACCATTTACCTTCCTTAAAACAGCCACCATACCTACCTATTATGGCATTCCCATAGCCATTCCAAGATATATTGCCATGCAACTTTCCACCGTTCCGTTATTATGACACGCTTCATCATTGTCATATTGCTATGCATGATCATGTAGTTGACATCGTATCTGTGGCAAGGCCACCGTTCATAATTCTTTCATACATGTCACCATGCATCATTGCACATCCCGGTACACCGCCGAAGGCATTCATATAGTCATATCTTATTCTAAGAATCGAGTTGTAATTCTTGAGTTATAAGTAAATAAAAGTGTGATGATCTTCATTAATTAGAGCATTGTCCCAGTGAGGAAAGGATGATGGAGACCATGATTCCCCCACAAGTCGGGATGAGACTCTGGACGAAAATAAATAAATAAAAGAGGACAAAGAATCCCCAAAAAAGAGAAAAAAAGAGGCCATAAAAAAGAGAGAAAGGCCCAAATAAAAAAAGAGAGAAAAAGATAGAAGGGACAATGCTACTATCCTTTTACCACACTTGTGCTTCAAACACCATGATCTTCATGATAGAGAGTCTCCTATGTTGTCAATTTCATATACTAGTGGGAATCTTTTATTATAGAACTTGGCTTGTATATTCCAATGATGGGCTTCCTCAAAATGCCATAGGTCTTCGTGAGCAAGCAAGTTGGATGCACACCCACTTAGTTTCTTTTTGAGCTTTCATACACTTATAGCTCTAGTGCATCCGTTGCATGGCAATCCCTACTCACTCACATTGATATCTATTGATGGGCATCTCCATAGCCCGTTGATATGCCTAGTTGATGTGAGACTATCTTCTCCTTTTTGTCTTCTCCACAACCACCATTCTATTCCACCTATAGTGCTATATCCATGGCGCACGCTCATGTATTGCGTGAAGATTGAAAAAGTTTGAGAACATCAAAAGTATGAAACAATTGCTTGGCTTGTCATCGGGGTTGTGCATGATTTAAATATGTTGTGTGGTGAAGATGGAGCATAGCCAGACTATATGATTTTGTAGGGATAACTTTCTTTGGCCATGTTATTTTGAGAAGACATAATTGCTTAGTTAGTATGCTTGAAGTATTATCATTTTTATGTCAATATGAACTTTTGTCTTGAATCTTTCACATCTGAATATGCATGCCACAATTAAGAAGAATTACATTGAAATTATGCCAAGTAGCACTCCGCATCAAAAATTCTGTTTTTATCATTTACCTACTCGAGGACGAGCAGGAATTAAGCTTGGGGATGCTTGATACGTCTCCAACGTATCTATAATTTTTGATTGCTCCATGCTATGTTATCTACTGTTTTGGGAAATATTGGGCTTTATTATCCACTTTTATATTATTTTTAGGACTAACCTATTAACCGGACACCCAGCCCAGATTTGCTGTTTTTGCCTATTTCAGTGTTTTGAAGAAAAGGACTATCAAACGGAGTCGAAACGGAACGAAATCAACTAGAGAAGTTATTTTTGGAAGGAAAGCTACCGGATGGACTTGGACCCCACGTCAGGAGCCAAGGGAGGTGCTCACGAGGGTGCCCCCCCTAGGGCGCGCCCCTGCCTCGTGGGGCCCCCAAAGCTCCACCGACGTACTTCTTTAACCCATATATACCTACGTATCCTAAAACTGCCAGAACAGACGATAGATCGGGAGTTCCGCCACTAGAAGCCTCCGTAGCCACCAAAAGCCAATCTAGACCCGTTCCGGCACCCTGCCGGAGGGGGCAATCCCTCTTTGGTGGCCATCTTCATCATCCCGGTGCTCTCCATGATGTGGAGGGAGTAGTTCTCCCTCGGGGCTGAGGGTATGTACCAGTAGCTATGTGTTTGATCTCTCTCTCTCTCTCATGTTCTTGAGGTGATTTGATCTTGATGTATCACGAGCTTTGCTATTATATTTGGATCCTATGATGTTTTATCCCCCCTCTACTCTCTTGTAATGAATTGAGTTTCCCCTTTGAAGTAATCTTATCGGATTGAGTCTTTATAGATTTGAGAACACTTGATGTATGTCTTGCCGTGCGTATCTGTGGTGACAATGGGATACCACGTGATTCACTTGATGTATGTTTTGGTGATCAACTTGCGGGTTCCGCCCATGAACCTATGCATAGGGGTTGGCACACGTTTTCGTTGTGATTCTTCGGTAGAAACTTTGGGGCACTCTTTGAGGTTCTATGTGTTGGTTGAATAGATGAATCTGAGATTGTGTGATGCATATTGTATAATCGTACCCACGGATACTTGAGGTGACATTGGAATATCTAGGTGACATTAGGGTTTTGGTTGATTTGTGTCTTAAGGTGTTATTCTAGTACGAACTCTAGGGCTGTTTGTGACACTTATAGGAATAGCCCAACGGATTGATTGGAAAGAATAACTTTGAGGTGGTTTCATACCCTACCATAATCTCTTCGTTCGCTCTCCGCTATTAGTGACTTTGGAGTGACTCTTTGTTGCATGTTGAGGGATAGTTATGTGATCCAATTATGTTATTATTATTGAGATGACTTGCACTAGCGAAAGTATGAACCCTAGGCCTTGTTTCCTATGATTGCAATACCGTTTATGCTCACTTTTATAATTATTTACCTTTCTGTTTTTATAATTTCAGATTACAAATACCTTTATCTACTATCCATATACCACTTGTATCACCATCTCTTCACCGAACTAGTGCACCTATACAATTTACCATTGTATTGGGTGTGTTGGGGACACAAGAGACTCTTTGTTATTTGGTTGCAGGGTTGCTTGAGAGAGACCATCTTCATCCTACGCCTCCTACGGATTGATAAACCTTAGGTCATCCACTTGAGGGAAATTTGCTACTGTCCTACAAACCTCTGCACTTGGAGGCCCAACAACGTCTACAAGAAGAAGGTTGTGTAGTAGACATCAACAATGCGTCGTGCTTATGTGTGGCCCAGGCCCGGGGGCTCCTGTCAGTGTACAAAAGTAGGGGCTCTCCTTTGTACCCCTTTACTTGTGCACGGGCAGTCAGAGCCGCGCCCGTGGCCGCACTAAGCAAGGCAGAGGGAAGCCGGAACACAAGGCGACCAAAGCAACGCCAAGACCAGAGACGCAAAGGGCAAGAGAGTGAAGTGGGTTACCCTGCCAAGGCCCGTGCCAGGGCAGCCTCCGCATCCCCGGCAAGAACCTTGCCGGGGCAACTTGCCCAATGCCAGTAGAGCGTGCCGCCCTTGAGACAAGGGGTTCCCACACCATCAACCACATTGGAACCACGGCTCGGGAGGCACCTCCGTGGTGGCATGCAGATCTTTGTAGAGATCATAAAAACACAAGATCAGACGAGAACCAGAAGACAGCGATCCTTAGCAAGATCCTTACCAAGGAAGTCCATGAGACCCCCAGCAAGATCCTTGCCTAGGACGACCATGGTGCCGCGGCGAGACCCTTGCTGGGCCCCCGGCAAGGCCCTTGCCGAAGACACCTGCGGGGCCACAGCCAGGCCCACGCCTGCCAAAGACTCCACCGCCACTCCCATGCAGCTGCCAGCTCAACCAGCTGGGTAGGCATCTGCGTGGCAGCGCGCAGCCTCCACACCAACTCAGCAAGCACCTGCGTGGTGGCATGCAGATCTTCGTGATGGCTCCACCACCACGCCAGCCTAGCAGCCAGCCAACATGGCGCTACAATGCCTCGTTAGCTTGGACGCGCGTCGGAGCCAGGCGAGGCGATGGCAGCTGGGACGAGCTTCTTTGTTGTCCCCAATAAAGCAAGAGGGGCACGTCGGCAACGCATTAAATGCGTTTGGACGAGCTTCTTTGTCATCCCCAATAAAGCAAGAGGGGCACGTCGGCAGCGCATTAAATGCGTTTGTCCGGCGATGCCAGAGGATAGACTCAACCACTGTATACCTTTCCACCTCCTGTGTGCCTCTATGGCGACCCCTTTTGTCTATAAAAGGAGGCCCAAGGCATACTGGGGGGATTCGGCTCTTTTGGAGTAGAGAGACACCATAGCTAGTTCAAGAACGCAAGAACACTCAAATATACACCAAAGCAGGACTAGGGTTTTACGCATCTCCGCGGCCCGAACCTGGGTAAACGATTGTCGTGCTGATCGCCAGACCCTGTCTTTGCACAACCTCACGCCCGCCAATCGTAGAAGGGATCCCAGTGATTCCATAGGTGTCATTCCCACCGACACGAGATCTCCAAGTTTCTTTGGTATTCCACCCTTAAAAGTATAATTAGCAAGCATGGTGGAAATTTCAGCTTCCGGTATCTTTCTTTTATTTGTAACAATATCTTTCATATACTTAGAATAAGGACTCGTTTTAAGCATATCAGTCAAATGCATACGCAAAAAGATAGGTCTAATCATTTCAGCAAAGCGCTCAAAATCCTCATCATCCTTTTTCTTGGATGGTTTAGGAGGAAAAGGCATGGGTTTCTGAACCCATGGTTCTCTTTCTTTACCATGCTTCCTAGCAACAAACTCTCTCTTATCATAACGTTGATTCTTTGATTGTGGGTTATCAAGATCAATAGCAGGTTCAATCTCTACATCATTTTCATTGCTAGGTTGAGAATCAACATGAACATCATCATTAACATTATCACTAGGTTTATGTTCATTACCAGATTGTGTTTCAGCATCAGAAATAGAAATATCATTGGGATTCTTAGGTGTGTCAGCAACAGGTTCACTAGAAGCATGCAAAGTCCTATCATTTTTCTTTTTCTTCTTCTTAGAAGAACATGGTGCATCAACATTAATTCTCTGAGGATCTTGCTCAATTCTCTTAGGATGGCCCTCAGGATACAAAGGTTCCTGAGTCATTTTACCCCCTCTAGTCACAACTCTAACAGCATTATCATTTTTCTTATTATTTAATTCATTGAGCAAATCATTCTGAGCCTTAAGTACTTCTTCTACTTGAGTGGTAACCATAGAAGCATGTTTACTAATAAGTTTAAGTTCACCTTTAACTCTAGACATATAATCACTCAAGTGTTCAAGCATATCAGCATTGCGTTTCAATTGTCTACCAACATAAGCATTGAAGTTTTCTTGTTTGACAATAAAATTATCAAACTCATCTAAGCATTAGTTAGCAGACTTATAATGAGGAATATCACCTTCATCAAATCTATAGAGAGAATTTACCTTTACTACCTATGTCGGGTTATCAAGACCATGTATTTCTTCAATAGGTGGAAAATTCTTAACATCTTCAGCTTTAATACCCTTTTCTTTCATGGATTTCTCTGCCTCTTGCATATCTTCAGGAATGAGAAATAGAATACCCCTTTTCTTCGGAGTTGGCTTAGGAGTTGGTTCAGGAAGAGTCCAATCATTTTCATTTCTCAACATATTATTCAATAGTAATTCAGCTTGATCAACAGTTCTTTCCCTAAAAACACAACCAGCACAACTATCCAGGTAGTCTCTGGAAGCATCGGTTAGTCCATTATAAAAGATATCAAGTATTTCATTTTTCTTGAGAGGATGATCAGGCAAAGCAATAAGTAATTGGAGAAGCCTCCCCCAAGCTTCTGGGAGACTCTCTTCTTCAATTTGCACAAAATTATATATTTCCCTTAAAGCAACTTGTTTCTTATGAGCGGGGAAATATTTAGCAGAGAGGTAATAAATCATATCCTGGGGACTACGCACACAACCAGGATCAAGAGAATTAAACCATGTTTTAGCATCACCCTTTAATGAGAACAGAAACAACTTAAGGATAAAGTAATAGCGAGTTTTCTCATCATTAGTGAACAGGGTGGATATATCATTCAACCAAAGTAATTAACTCAGGATCGACAGAGAAATCATAATCCTTATCGGAAATAAAGATAGGTGAAGTAGCAAAAGCAGGGTCATATTTCATTCTAGCAATCAAAGACTTTTCTTTAAGCTTAGCTAATAATTTCTTAATATCAGATCTATCATTGCAAGCTAAGAAGTCTCTAGCAGTTTCTTCATACATAAAATAACCCTCAGGCAAAACAGGCAATTCATATCTAGGGGGAGAATCTTCATCATCACTTTCATCAATATTATCAGTTTTAATAATTTCATTCTCTCTAACCCTAGCAAGTTGTTCATCAAGAAATTCACCTAGTGGCACAGTAGTATCAAGCATAGAAGTAGTTTCATCATAAGTATCATGCAAAGCAGAAGTGGCATCATCAATAACATGCGACCTATCAGAATCAATAGCACGTGTAGGTGTCGCAAGTTTACTCAAAATAGAAGGTGAATCAAGTGCAGAGCTAGATGGCAGTTCCTTACCTCCCCTCGTACTTGAGGGGGAAATCTTGGTTCTTTTATCTTTCAAGTTCTTCATAGTGATCAGCAGATATAAATCCCAAGTGACTCAAAGAATAGAGCTATGCTCCCCGGCAATGACGCCAGAAAATAGTCTTGATAACCCACAAGTATAGGGGAGCGCAACAGTTTTCGAGGGTAGAGTATTCAACCCAAATTTATTGATTCGACACAAGGGGAGCTAAAGAATATTCTCAAGTATTAGTAGCTGAGTTGTCAATTCAACCACACCTGGATAACTTAATTTCTGTAGCAAGGTATTTAGTAGCAAAGTAATATGATAGTAGTGGTAACAGTGGTGAAAGTAACGGTAGTAGTTTTGGTTTTATAGTGATTGTAACAATAGCAACAGAAAAGTAAATAAGCGGATAACAATATATGGAAAGCTTGTAGGCAATGGATCGGTGATAGAGAATTATGCCGAATGTGGTTCATCATGTAACAGTCATAACCTAGGGTGACACGGAACTAGCTCCAGTTCATCAATGTAATGTAGGCATGTATTCCGAATATAGTCATACGTGCTTATGGAAAAGAACTTGCATGACATCCTTTGTCCTACCCTCCCGTGGCAGCGGGGTCCTATTGGAAACTAAGGGATATTAAGGCCTCCTTTTAATAGAGTACCGGACCAAAGCATTAACACATGGTGAATACATGAACTCCTTAAACTACGGTCATCGCTGGTAAGTATCCCGATTATTGTCACTTCGGGGTTAATGGATCATAACACATAATAGGTGACTATAGACTTGCAAGATAGGATCAAGAACTCACATATATTCATGAAAAAATAATAGGTTTAGATCTGATATCATGGCACTCGGGCCCTAGTGACAAGCATTAAGCATAGCAAAGTCATAGCAACATCAATCTCAGAACATAATGGATACTAGGGATCAAACCCTAACAAAACTAACTCGATAGCATGATAAATTTCATCCAACCTATCACCGTCCAACAAGCCTACGATGGAATTACTCACGCACGGCGGTGAGCATCATGAAATTGGTGATGGAGGAAGGTTGATGATGACGATGGCTACGGATTCCCCTCTCCGAAGCCCCGAACGGACTCCAGATCAGCCCTCCCGAGAGAGTTTAGGGCTTGGCGGCGGCTCCGTATCGTAAAACACGATGAATCCTTCTCTCTGATTTTTTCTCCCTGAACGTGAATATATGGAGTCAGGATGGACGTCGGTGGAGCATTAGGGGGCCCACGAGGCAGGGGGCGCGCCCAGGGGGGTAGGCGTGATACGTCTCCAACGTATCTACTTTTCCAAACACTTTTGCCCTTGTTTTGGACTCTAACTTGCATGATTTGAATGGAACTAACCCGGACTGACGCTGTTTTCAGCAGAATTGCCATGGTGTTATTTTTGTGCAGAAATAAAAGTTCTCGGAATAACCTGAAAATCAACGGAGATTATTTTTGGAATATATAAAAAATATTGGCGAAATAATCAAGGCCAGGGGGCCCACACCCTATCCACGAGGGTGGGGGCGCGCCTACCCCCTAGGCGCGCCCCCCTGCCTTGTGGGCCCCCTGATGCTCCACCAACGTCCATCCTAACTCCATATATTCGTGTTCGGGGAGAAAAAAAATCACAGAGAAGGATTCATCACGTTTTATGATACAGAGCCGCTGCCAAGCCCTAAACTCTCTCGGGAGGGCTGATCTGGAGTCCGTTCGGGGCTCCAAAGAGGGGAATCCGTCGCCATCGTCATCATCAACCTTCCTCCATCACCAATTTCATGATGCTCATCGCCGTGCGCGAGTAATTCCATCATAGGCTTGCTGGACGATGATGAGTTGGATGAGATTTATTATGTAATCGAGTTAGTTTTGTTAGGGTTTGATCCCTAGTATCCATTATGTTTTGAGATTGATTTTGCTATGACTTTGCTACGTTTAATGCTTGTCACTAGGGCCCGAGTGCCATGATTTCAGATCTGAACCTATTATGTTTCCAGGAATATATGTGAGTTCGTGATCCTATCTTGCAAGTCTATAGTTACCTATTATGTGTTATGATCCGTTAGCCCCGAAGTGACAATAATCGGGATACTTACCGGTGATGACCGTAGTTTGAGGAGTTCATGTATTCACTATGTGTTAATGCTTTGGTCCTATACTCTATTAAAAGGAGGCCTTAATATCCCTTAGATTCCAATAGGACCCCGCTGCCACGGGAGGGTAGGACAAAAGATGTCATGCAAGTTCTTTTCCATAAGCACGTATGACTATATTAGGAATACATGCCTACATTACATTGATGAACTGGGGCTAGTTCTGTGTCACCCTATGTTATAACTGTTGCATGATTGATCGCATCCGACATAATTATCCATCACTAATCCATTGCCTATGAGCTTTTCATATATTGTTCTTCGCTTATTTACTTTTTCGTTGCTAATGTTACTATCAGTATAAAACCAAAACCACTACCGTTACTTTTACCACTGTTGCCACTACTATCATATTACTTTGCTACTAAATACTTTACTGCAGATATTAAGTTTCTAGGTGTGGTTGAATAGACAACTCAGCTGCTAATACTTGATAATATTCTTTGGCTCCCCTTGTGTCGAATCAATAAATTTGGGTTGAATACTCTACCCTCGAAAACTGTTGCGATCCCCTATACTTGTGGGTTATCAAGACTATTTTCTGGCGCTGTTGCCGGGGAGCGTAGCTCTATTCTTTGAGTCACTTGGGATTTATATCTATTTATCAATATGAAGAATTTGAAAGATCAAAGAACCAAGATTTTTCCCTCAACTATGAGGGGAGGAAAGGAACTGCCATCTAGCTCTGCACTTGATTCACCTTATGTTTTGAGTAAACTTGCGACACCTACACATGCTATTGATTCTGATAGGTCACACGTTATTGATGATGCCACTTCTACTTTGCATGATATTTATGATGAAACTACTTCTATGCTTGATACTACTATGCCACTAGGTGAATTTCTTGATGAACAACTTGCTAGGGTTAGAGAGAATGAAATTATTGAAACTGATAATATTGATGAAAGTGATGATGAAGATTCTCCCCCTAGATATGAATTGCCTGTTGTGCCTGAGGGTTATGTTATGGATGAAGGAACTTCTAGAGACTTCTTAGCTTGCAATGATAGATCTGATCTTAAGAAATTATTAGCTAAGCTTAAAGAGAGTCTTTGAATGCTAGAATGAAATATGACCCTGCTTTTGCTACTTCACCTATCTTTACTACTGATAAGGATTATGATTTCTCTGTCGATCCTGAGTTAATTACTTTGGTTGAATCTAATCCTTTTATGGCTATGAATCTGAAATTGTTGTGGCACATCTTACTTAATTAAATGATATAGCCACCATGTTTACTCATGATGAGAAAACTTGCTATTACTTTATCCTTAAGTTGTTTCTGTTCTCATTAAAGGGTGATGCTAAAACATGGTTTAATTCTCTTGATCATGGTTGTGTGCGTAGTCCCCAGGATATGATTTATTACTTCTCTACTAAATATTTTCCTGCTTATAAGAAACAAGCTGCCTTAAGGGAAATATATAATTTTGTGCAAATTGAAGAAGAGAGTCTCCCACAAGCTTGGGGGAGGCTTCTTCGATTACTTAATGCTTTCCCTGATCATCCTCTCAAGAAAAATGAAATACTTGATATCTTTTATAATGGACTAACTGATGCTTCTAGAGACTACCTGGATAGTTGTGTTGGTTGTGTTTTCAGGGAAAGAATTGTTGATCAAGCTGAATTGCTATTGAATAATATGTTGACTCACTACAAAAAAATACACTTCCGTGATGATACGTGTTTGTCACAGTAGGTCATGTTTTCTGTCATGCATGTACATCCATGAAAAATTTATGACAAAATCAAGATAGTCATACCTGTGTTGTCGTAGAAGTGTTCCATGACATTGCCAAAATTATCATCACGGAAGTGTCCACTTCCATGACGATAAATCGTGCATCACAGAAGTGCTTTCGTCAAGGGTGACCGACACGTGGCATCCACCGTAACGGAACGCCATTAAGCTATTGGGTCAGATTTTGGATCCGATAACCCGTTAACACCCATGACCAATGTCGATTTTCCACGTGTAAAATTCTCATTGGCTGAAGGATCCACGTGTCAGCTCCGCGTTGGCACAGGTGTCACTCATCCAACGGTCGAGATGGGCCTATGATATGTTGACATGTGGACCAGCCCAAAAGTGGCCCACAAAGATTAAATGGGCCGGCCCAACCGAAGGCCCATAAGATTTAGCGGACCATACTGGGCCGGCCCAACTAAAGGCCCACAAAATTTAGCGGACCATAATGGGCCGGGCCAGCTAAAGGCCCACACGATTTTGCAGACCATAATGGGCCGGCTCAACTAAAGGCCCACAAGATTTTGCAGACCATAATGGGCCGGCCCAGCTAAAGGCCCACTAGATTCTACCGACCATAATGGGCCGGCCCAGCTAAAGGCCCAACATTCTCTGTCAAACCGGCCCATCAACGGCCTGTCCTAAACTTGTCATCAACGTGGCCCATGGTCACTTCTGGCCCGTTAACAGTCCGCTAAGTAATTGGGCCGAATTATGGCCCGGTGTATTTCTGGCATGTTAAAGGTCTGGCTTCATTTGGGCCCATTTACAGGCCATCAAAACTTTTGGCCCATAAACGACCGTGAAGGATTTGGGTCATATTCGGCCATGTCTGACATTTGGCCTGTTAGAGGCCCACTATAGCTTTGGGCCACTTTCGGCCTGTTGTCATTTTCGGCCTGTTAACGCCGGACGTAAACCATGGGCCATATGTGGCCCAACATCATATCGGGCCCATTAACGGCCCATATAAAAATGACGATAATCTAGCCCGATGGAAGTTCCGGCCTGTTAAAGGCCCGTGTATTAGGTCGGCGCATTTACGGCCCGTCCGAATTTCGGCCTGTTAAAGTCCAGTGGGTTATTTGGCACAATCAGGGCCCAATCTCACTTTCGGTCTATTAAAGGCCCATGTATTTTATGGGCTCGAGATATTTACACCTGTAAACGGCCTATTTTTACCGAGGGCCCAAATTATGTTTAGGCCTGTTAAAGGCCCACTATGGGCACAGGCCTACCAGAAAAATATGAAAGCTTATGCTGATTTAGGCCCAGATATTTTTAGTGGGCTACATGCCAATTTTGGCCCGTAATCGTTTTTATCCCAATTGGAATGGGCCCGAGGAATGTTGGCATGTTGGGCTCCTACAAAGGTTTTGGCCAAATACATTACTAAGATAAACCTACACTATACAAAAATAGTGTCGTAATTACTGTAGCCTGAGGCAGCATCATAAATGTTGTATCACAACAAAATAAATTCCAACCATACAACAAAAGGCCTGTTGGCATAAAGTTTACAGTCCTTCCAGATAAAAGCACCATCATATGTATAGAAGCACAGATCATTTGACCTGAGTGCTAATGTTTCAGGCTGTAGAATCTGATGGAGCAGCACGATCTCCACCTTTTTTCCGCCATTGCTCTTGAACAACGAAGCGAATGTCTGATAGTCTGGTTTCAAAACCATTCATATCTTGACGACATTTCTCAACCACTATTCTTGTTTCCGAAACAACGTCCATTAGGGATTGGACTTGTGTCTGGAGCACAGATATATCACTCTGTCTAGCAGGAAGATTTTGTTCAGTAGGCAATTTGGACGAGGTTACCTTGACAACCAACCCAGAATTACGCAGGAAGGTGCTTTTTGCACTCTTAGTGGAGAGATACTGACGCACTGCAGCAATAGGTGACATTGTGCCTGTAGTAGCCTCGTCACCTTCAGGTGGTTGTGGCTGTTCAATCATTTGTTCCATAGCTTCCTGAAAGTTTGAACTTATAGATTAGTGAGGGAGTCCTGGATTAGGGGGTGTCCGGATAGCCGGACTATACCTTTGGCCGGACTCCTGGACTATGAAGAGACAAGATTGAAGACTTCGTCCCATGTCCGGAAGGGACTTTCCTTGGCGTGGAAGGCAAGCTTGGTGATACAGATATGTAGATCTCCTACCATTGTAACCGACTCTGTGTAACCCTAGCCCTCTCCGGTGTCTATATAAACCGGAGAGGTTTGGTCCGTAGGACGAAGACAACAATCATACCATAGGCTAGCTTTTAGGGTTTAGCCTCTCTGATCTCGTGGTAGATCTACTCTTGTACTACCCATATCATCAATATTAATCAAGCAGGACGTAGAGTTTTACCGCCATCAAGAGGGACCGAACCTGGGTAAAACATCATGTCCCCTGCCTCATGTTATCATCCGGCCTAGACGCACAGTTCGGGACCCCCTACCCGAGATCCGCCGGTTTTGACACCGACATTGGTGCTTTCATTGAGAGTTCCTCTGTGTCGTCACTTTTAGGCCCGATGGCTTCTCCGATCATCAACAACGATGCGATCCACGGTGAGACTTTTCTCCCCGGACAGATCTTCGTATTCGGCAGCTTTGCACTGTGGGCCAATTCGCTTGGTCATCTGGAGCGGATCGAAAGCTACGCCCCTGGCCATCAGGTCGGATTTGGAAGCTTGAACTACACGGCCGACATCCGCAGAGACTTGATCTTCGACGGATTTGGGCTACAGCCGAGCGCGCCGCACTGTCACGATGGGCATGATTTAGCTCTGCCGCTGAACAGTGCCCTGGAGGCCGCACCTGTGTCCGCTCCGACCCCTAGCTCGGAGCCGATCACATCAATCGAGGATGGATGGTTAGACACCGCCTTGGGGGCTGCAATCTCTACGGCGATCGAGCCGAACACCAACCCTATTCTCTGCGAAGCCCGTGACTCCAAGGAGCCGGACTCCTCTCCAGACTTCGAGCCCTCCGCGCCCCGACCGATCGAACCCGATTGGGCGCCGATCATGGAGGTCACCGCCGCGGACATCTTTCAGCACTCACCCTTCGGCGATATTCTAAATTCACTAAAGTCTCTCTCTTTATCAAGAGAGCCCTGGCCGGACTATGGTCAACAAGGTTGGGATGCGGATGATGAAGAAATTCAAAGCCCACCCACCATCCACTTCGTAGCCACTGTCGATAATTTAAACGACGTGCTCGACTTCGACTCCGAAGACATCGACGGTATAGACAACGATGTAGGAGATGAATATGAACCAACGCCTATAAGGCACTGGACAGCCACCTCATCTCATGATGTATACATGGTGGACACACCCAAAGGAAGCGACGACGAGGAACACAGGGATACAACGAGGGATTGTTCACTCGAAAAGCAATTAAAGCGGCGACGTAAGCGCTGCTCCAAGCCCCACCTCGACAGAGACATTGAGGACAGTTATACAGACCCAGCCATAGAGCAGGACGAGCCGGCGGACGACGAACATGCCTTCGAGCAAGCGTCCGAACAGGGCAACTTGGATAAACAAACCGAACACCCCATCCCCGGCGAAAACAACAGTCCGGACGACCTTACGCCGGATAAACTCATGGAGCAGAAGAGCCTCCACAAAAAGCTCGTCGCCACTGCGCATAGCCTGAAAAAGCAGAAGCGGAAGCTCAAAACTGCGGAAGATGCACTCAGAATCAGATGGAGCAAAGTACGCAACACCGCAGACAAATATGCCGGCAGTCGCCGCACAAAAAGCTATCCAAAGCGAAAGCTACTGCCTAAATTTGACGAGGAGGCCTTAGCAGGGATGGCAATGGTTCGGGTTTGGGGTGGGTGGAGCTGGTCCAAATCCAACCCATGACCCATCTTCCTACCCTCTGCCCATCCACCAAATTATCCATGGGCACAACTTGTGCCCATGCCCAAACCCGCTGGATACTCACATACCCATGGAGCTCCATGGGCATAGAAAAGTCAGCATGAAGCCTTCCCAAATATCAAATCAACTCATCATCATTCACTCACAAATGACAACATAAGCTACATGCATAAGTAGGTAACAAGTAATACGATGAGTCCTTAAGTGTGACATACCAGAGGTTGATTCTGTAGCATATAGCTCATGGCACAAGTTGCATATTTCATGCCATTTACCATTGATTTGTTCTTTCTACTGTCACTGGCATATGACCCCACATGTCATACGGGTATCCATTGGATATCCATGGAGCACAAACTATAACCATGCCCAACCCGGCTGTTCGTGGGTATCCATATCCACGGACCCTTGGGCAGAAATGTGCTCCATACCCTTCCCCAACCGGGTCGGGTATCCATGGGTATCCAGATCCATGGATAAAATTGCCATCCCTAGGCCTTAGAGCCCCCGCAGTCAAAAAATAGGAAAGCCATCCGGTCGGATGGACGACCGCATGGCCAGCATGGAGCGGCAAGTGGCGCCGCACACAAGCCGGCACGCGATCCACCAAAGGATCCGCATAAAAAGACGACCCAGCCAGATCTATATACAGGCCAAGAAAGCAAGCTCTAGTAAGCAATGCAACACAACAAATATCCGAACATCATGGCACACCCAAATACAGGGGTGCCGCACACCCCCTATGTTTCACTGATGAGGTGTTGGACCATGAAATTCCAGCGGGATTCAAGCCCGTGAACATAGAGGCGTACGACGGAACAACAGACCCTGGGGTCTGGATCGAGGATTACATCCTCCATATACACATGGCCAGAGGAGATGACCTCCATGCCATAAAATACTTACCCCTCAAGCTTAAAGGGCCAGCCCGGCATTGGCTCAAAAGCCTTCCCGAAAACACCATTGGAAGTTGGGAAGAGCTTGAGGATGCTTTCTGGGCAAATTTTCAAGGGACCTATGTCCGCCCTCCGGATGCAGACGATCTCAGTCACATAACTCAACAGCCCGGAGAGTCAGCCCAAAAATTCTGGAACAGATTCCTTACTAAAAAGAATCAGATAGTCGACTGTCCGGATGCCGAAGCCCTAGCATCTTTTAAGCACAACATTCGAGACGAATGGCTCGCCAGACACCTCAGCCAAGAAAAACCAAGAACAATGGCCGCACTAACAAGCCTCATAACCCGCTTTTGCGTAGGAGAGGACAGCTGGTTGGCAAGATGTAGCACCAGTGACCCAAGTACATCCGAAGTTAGGGATGGAAGCAGAAAACCCCGACGCCATAAGGACCAGCGCCGGAATAAGAGAAACAGCCCAAAGAGCACGGCGGTCAACGCCGGATTCAAAAGCTCACGGTAGAATCAGAGAAAGCCGCCCCTCAAGGATAACAGGGACGAGCTATCCAACTTAAACAAAATCTTGGACAAGATATGTCAAATACACAGTACTCCCGGGAAGCCTGCGAACCATACCCACAGAGATTGTTGGGTTTTCAAGCAAGCCAGCAAACTCAACGCCGAACACAAGGGGCTCGACACACCAAGTGAGGACGACGACGAACCCTACAAGCAGAGCACCAGGAAACAAAAGGATTTCCCACAAGAAGTCAAAACAGTAAACTTACTTCACGTGACGAACAGAATGGCGCCAACAGAGATATGCGCCATACGACCTATCCCGAAGGAGTCTCGCCAATGGTTGTTAAAACCGATCACCTTCGACCATCAGGATTACTCTAGAAGTATCCGGAACGCAGGCTGGACTGCCTTGGTATTAGATTCAATAATCGGCGGACTCCACTTTACAAATGTCCTGATGGACGGCGGCAGTGGTCTAAACCTGTTATACCAGGACACAATCTGCAACATGGGGATAGACCCAACAAAAATTCACCATAGCAAAACCTCCTTTCAAGGGGTAACGCCAGGCCCGGACGCCCGTTGCATGGGTTTTCTCCGGCTAGAACTTATGTTCGGCTCCCCCGATAACTTCCATCGTGAACAGCTAACTTTCCACATCGCCCCATTCTCAAGTAGCTATCAAGCACTACTGGGACGCGAAGCTTTCGCCCGCTTTAACGCAATACCGCATTATGCATCTCTTACGCTTAAGATGCCCGGTCCATGAGGCATCATCTCGTTAAAGGGAAAACATTGAGTGTTCCCCCCGTGCGGAAAACAGTGCGACTGCCTTGACAGCCCCACAATAAAGTGGCTTCACCAGCCAAAGCATCTAAACAGGTCGTCAAGACCACGGACACGGCTAGACGAGTCCGGCATAAACATACAATTGATAAAGGCTTAATAGCCGTATACCCCTATACTAGGGGCTCCCCGCATATAAAACAAGAGACAATAAAGCTCAATCTTACCCATTTCGATTTATACTTCGTTTATTTAGTATAACTTATGTTCGGCACGATCTTTCTTTAACTAAGTTCCTCTCTTTTATAGATGAACACCGTGCTATGCCCGTCCAGGATACGGCACAACAGAGACACAGGCGCAGACGTGCAGTAGGGACCCGTTCCAAGGATTCTTTTCAGATTAAGACCCTGCGTAAACCTTTTTTACTGTCTCTTGTTGATACACACCCCCCCGGTTTCTTGATATAACCAAGGAGGAGGCTGGCGTTTTGGCATGTGGCCACGTCAGAATTTTGCACGTACCTGGACACTAGGGGATTTTACTAAGGGCGTTATCCCACCCGCCTTCATAAAGACCGAATACCTTAGGGAGTGTTCGGCGTCGCGAGTTTGGCCTTATATGCATCAGCTTCGAATCATGTGTTTGGTCAAATGTTGGGTTTGCCCCGCTCCTGTGTTTTGCTGCCTTACGTTCCGCTCTATCGGCTAAGGCGGCACCAGGAGAACTACTGCGATTGTGCCCCAGTTCGGCCAGGCGAGCACCTCAGTAGAGAAAGCCGAAAACTGACTGTCATGATATAGCGTGAGACTGGTCAACCACTCAATGACTTACCGGAATCTTTAGGATTCCTCCGCATTGACGAAGGGTCGTTTCCCGGCCAGGCACATACGCGCCCCGAGTTCGGGCGAGCGCGGGCGCCACCAGGGGCTATATAAGTAGCCTCACTTTCATACTCCTATGGCTAAGTGAAAGTGATAAAGCATCATAGTCTGATTGCCTAGTTCGCTGCGCTATCACCTCCTTTGTAAGACCAAGACATTGGGTCAAGTGTGAAAATGCGCCTTCTGCGAACACCCCCGCATTATGTGCGTGGGGGCTGAAGCCGACGACTGCCATCTTTCAGATTATATATATATGTGTTAAACGATCGCACAGGAGGTATCATAATACTTGCAGGCACAAGTATAAAAAGCTTCTACAATTTATCAAAATATTGTTTTACAAATAATATATGCTATTCGAATATAGTATCCTTCGAGCACTGCATCTCTATTAAACGAGCGCCTTGCAGAACTTCCTGAAAATAGTGCTCGGCAGGTACTCGGCTTCCGTCCGAGTCTGGGGATGCAACAGCGATGGCTTCCATTTCCGCCCAGTATGTCTTGACACGGGCAAGAGCCATCCGCGCACCCTCTATGCTCGCTGACCTCTTCATCGCATTGATATGCGGCGCCGCACCAAGGAACTGCTGCACCAAGTTGAAATAACTTTTCGGCTCTGGCCTCTCTGGCCACAAATGACTCATGACATACTTCATGGCGAGTCCGGACAACCTATTTAGCTCGGCCCATTCGGCCAAACGATCGGCTAATGACAGTGGACGCTCTGGATTGTGGAACTGCGACCAGAAGAGCTTTTCCACTTCGCGATCTTCTTGATCTCGGAAGTGTTCGGCCGCATCTGTGGCACTCGCTGCTAAATCCAGATAGGTGTCCGCCGTACTCCACATCTGGTCTAATGGAGCATGTTTAGGATCACAGAACTTCCTCTGCAGCATAAAGGGCTTTCCAGCCGCGATCTCTCCGGCCTGACGCAGCTCCTCCTTCATAGCTCTCATCGCAGAGCGAGTATCCTTGGCATCGGCAACGGCCTTCTTCAGGTCCGTTTGTTCCGCCCGATCTTCTTTTTCAAGAAGCTTGCAACGGTCAGCAGTGTTCTTCAGCCTCACGGCCATCTCGGCCATTTCCTTCTTGCTTCGGCAATCAGCAGCCTGTTCGGCTTTCAGCTCTTCAATTGCCTTTCCGGCAGCCGCATCACTTTTCCTGGCTTGCTCCTTGGCTCGGGCAAGTTCCGCCCGAAGATTCTCCATGGCAGCAGCACCATCTACATCAAGCGCACACATTGTAAGATACTGGCATAAAGCTCCTCTTACCAAGCGCAGCCGAAGGAATTATATACCTTGTGCCTCGTCAAGCCGCTTGTGGACAAGCGCGATGTCGGCATCTGCCACGTCAAGTTGCCGCTTTAGCTCGGCAAATCCATCAGTCCGGCTGGCCACCGGACACTTCGCCACCTACGTATAAAGGCGGCATATTAGACCTGGGATTATGATCCTCTGTGCGCCGTCACTTTTGACAACACACAGAGTCTCAGGGGCTACTATCTACACAGGGCGCATCTTATTTATGCGCAACTGTCCAAAAAGGGCACATTATTTCGCGTACCTCAAAACCTGTCAGTAAACTCCTGACGGCCTCGTGCAATCCGCTCTCCGTGCATGAAATCCTCTCAATCACCGTACCCATCAATGCACGGTGCTCCTCTGAGATAGATGCTCGCCCTAGCAGATCCTTCAGCTCCTCCGACCGTGCACCATACGGCGTCGGACTCGTCCGATGGCCTTTTTCGAAGGCCGGACGCGGAGGGCTTTGGGGGGACATATGACTACCTTCTAGCCCCGCCAGATTCAGAGAAACCCTCCGCGACGATACCTCAGGGTCGCCCACCTCGCAAGGCGGTACGGCAGGGTGAGGCGTTCCGCTCTCCATCATCTCCGGAAGAAGATCCCCCGAAGACGAGCTCTGCTGAGAAGGGCTAAGGTCCGAGCTACAAGGTAAATTTTTGATTAATTTTCTCAGATATAAAGCAGGGATTTCTCTCGTTTCTTAAAAAGAAAACTCCTCTCTACTTACGGCTCGATGGAGGGATGATCCCCTTGAGGGCATAATTCGGCCGAAGTATCCCCCAGCACAGGACCCTCTGGCGAAGATTTCTTCCCCCTCTTTAAGGCCATGGTCTCCGGGTCTTCAGAGGCGGTCCTCTTCTTCCCCTGAGGAGAGGAATTTTCGATTCCTCCCTTCCGGACAACCTTCTTTGAGGAGGCTGTAGCTTCCTTGTCCCCTCCCTCGCTTCCCTTTGAAGGCACAACCTCCAACATCCTGACTAGCATGGGACCCGGCGTGGTCTCGAGGAGGGGGGGTGGACACCTGATTAGCTTTGCTTTCACTATCCACTCCTGTTTAAAGGACAGCTCTTTTAGGGGCAATTTTATGATAAATATACGGATAGCGAGTCTGGGCACAAGGCTACTTACTTGAGTATCCGTACGATTGCAGCTCAGACCTGCATCCTCCGTAGAATCCGGACACACTACTTGTGGTCCGAAGAACAATTTGTACATCTCCACGGGCGTCATGCCAAGAAAATGTTGGAGAACTCGTGGTCCCTCCGGGTTGAACTCCCACAGGCGGAGGGGGCGACGTTTGCAGGGCAGAACTCGGCGAATTAACATAACCTGCGTCACCACGACCAGACTGATGTCTCTTTCTAGGAGATCTCGGATGTGGCCCTACAACAGGGGCACGTCCTTTGCCGGCCCCCAGTCCAGCCCCGTATTGACCCATGACGCCAGTCATGGCGGGGGACCCGAGCGAAAGACAGGTGGCGCCACCCACTTAGGGGCCCTGGGAGCGGTAATATAAAACCACTCTCGTTGCCATAAGCTGGACTCCTCTTGAAAAGAGCCCTTGGGCCATGGAGTACCAGCATTCTTGCTTATAAAAGCACCTCCGCACTCCGTGTGTCGTCCCTCGATCATGTTCGGCTCTACTTTGAAGGTCTTGAGCCATAGTCCGAAGTGAGGAGTGATATGGAGGAAGGCTTCACACACGACGATGAATGAGGAAATATGGAGGATGGACTCAGGGGCTAAGTCGTGAAATTCCAGCCCATAATAATACATGAGCCCCCTCACGAAGGGATCCGTCAGGAAGCCTAGCCCCCGAAAGAAGTGAGACATGAACACCACACTCTCACCTGGCTTGGGAGTGGGAATGACCTGCCCTTGAGCAGGCAGCCTATGCGAGATTTCGCCGATCAAGAACCTGGCCTCTCTCAACTTCAGCACGTCCTTCTCCGGCATCCATCAGCCTCGAAGGTCGGAACCGAACATTGTCGAAGGTCCGAAGCGCCTGAAATCTGGAGCCTTGGGTGTTGGAACTCGAGGCGAAGGGCGAACTCGTTTGAGATTTAAAGAAAGGAGTAAGGCCTTGATCTCTTTATAAGAGGTTGAATACCAAGGGCCTTCCCCATGACCGTTTGGGACTCGCCTTTGATCGAGAAAATATACCAACGGGTACGGTTGGGTTACCCACACCCGTATTGATGAGAATCCCGGAATAAGGGGACACAATCTCTGTTTTAACAAGACGTGCCAAGGAAACCGCCTCGCTAAACGCACTGAGGTGGGACAGTAAAACGATTCGAATAAAGACTTGGTCGTGGTGTGATGTCACGCTATGGAGTACGTCAGCAGATTAGATTTGTGTAAATATTATTCTCTCTATGGCAATATGTGGAAACTTATTTTGCAGAGCCGGACACTACCTTTGTGTTCAAAATCTTCTATGAAGTACTTGGAGGAGGAACCTGCCTTGCAATGCCGAAGACAATCTGCGCGCCGGACTCATCGTCATTGAAGCCTGGTTCAGGGGCTACTGAGGGAGTCCTGGATTAGGGGGTGTCCGGATAGCCGGACTATACCTTCGGCCGGACTCCTGGACTATGAAGATACAAGATTGAAGACTTTGTCCCGTGTCCGAAAGGGACTTTCCTTGGTGTGGAAGGCAAGCTTGGCGATACGGATATGTAGATCTCCTACCATTGTAACCGACTCTGTGTAACCCTAGCCCTCTCCGGTGTCTATATAAACCGGGGAGTTTTAGTCCGTAGGACGGACAACAATCATACCATAAGCTAGCTTCTAGGGTTTAGCCTCTCTGATCTCGTGGTAGATCTACTCTTGTACTACCCATATCATCAATATTAATCAAGCAGGACGTAGGGTTTTACCTCCATCAAGAGGGCCCGAACCTGGGTAAAACATCGTGTCCCCTGCCTCCTATTACCATCCGACCTAGACGCACAGTTCGGGACCCCCTACCCGAGATCCGCCGGTTTTGACACCGACAATGGGTCATACGGCCTGCTGGCTCAGCTACGCCGCGGGCCGCAGGCAGGCAAGTCTGGGGACCCCCATTCCCAGAACACCGACAATGATAACAACATTTAAATGGTTAAAATTGTTGTTTGCATTATATTGCTAAACACATATGAGGAATTACCGGAATTGGTGTTTGATGTTTCCGGCCTCATTTAAAATGCCTAACTGTGTATTTTACTCATGTTTCACCTCTTGCCATGTTTAACAACATTTAAAATTGTTGGGTACATAATCAGAAGTGAACTAAATAATGGAATGTGGTGTTTTGTCAATATGCATCCCGATGCATATTGAACTCCACTTAACTTGTAGTGTTGTTTGTGCATTTTGCCCTGCCATGCCTCTTTAAACCGGACATGCATCATACTTGGTTGTGCATCATGCCATGTTTATGTGATGGTTGTTTACTATGTTGCTTGCTTCTTTCCGGGTTGCTTCTCTCGTTAGGTTCGGTTTCGTTCCAAAGTTGTGAGGATCCGTTCGACTATGTCTGTTTGTCTTCTTCATGGACTCGTTCTTCTTCCTTGCGGGATCTCAGGCAAGATGACCATACCCTCGAAATCACTTCTATCTTTGCTTGCTAGTTGCTCACTCTATTGCTATGTTGCGTTACCTACCACTTGCTATATCATGCCTCCCATATTGCCATGTCAAGCATCTAACCCTTCTTTCCTAGCAAACCGTTGTTTGGCTATGTTACCGCTTTGCTCAGCCCCTCTTATAGCGTTGCTAGTTGCAGGTGAAGCTGAAATTTGTTCCATGTTGGAACATGGATATGTTGGGATATCACAATATCTCTTATTTAATTAATGCATCTATATACTTGGTAAAGGGTAGAAGGCTCGGCCTTATGCCTGGTGTTTTGTTCCACTCTTGCCGCCCTAGTTTCCGTCATACCGGTGTATTGTAGTGCCAACTACATAATAAAATCACTTTCGGAACATATGTCCATGTAGCATGCCTACTGTATTGTCAATTTCCTCACATTCGTTGACATCTAAGGATAAAGAGACATGGTTTAAAGTAGGATGAACATAGTATGACATCATTCATATCATGGGCAAACAGATATACTCCCTCCTTCCATCTATATAGGGCCTAATTCGTTTTACGAGACTAACTTTGACCAAATGTTAGAGCAATAATATATGACATGCAACTTACACAAAGCATACCGGCAAATTCGTATGTGAAAGGAGCTTTCAATGATATAATTTTCACATTATGCATGTCATGTACTATTAATCTTGTCAATAGTGTCTTGAAAAATGCATTAGGCCCTATATAAATGGAAGGAGGGAGTAAAACAAACAGGCTATTTTATCATTGTGTGCGCACGTGAACATAACAACTAGATTACAGATCAAGACCAAAAGAATATCCTTCATCTCTTTTAAACCATGTAAGGTGAAATGATACGTTAAGACAACTGTGAATAAAAGTGAACAGAGTAACTGACATTGGCTGCAAACCAAGTAGTTAAATGAACACATCACATTACCAATCAGTTCAAGGCAGGAGGAGTAAGGACTTACAACAGCGGCTTGAACTGGTGTGCTCATGCCCTTCATCTTGCTGGTGTGGCAATCCTGGAAGATTTGCACTGCATTCGGTTCAGGTTCTTTTTGGTCCGCGCGGGATTTCCTCTGTATTTGGAACAAGTCAATATAGATACGATAATATGGCACACAAAAAAGAAGGAAGTAGCAGCTATTTACAAGAGCCTCGCAGTGTGCAATATAGCTACGAGATCATGTGGTCTATTGGGATTTCACTTTAGAACGGTTGGTTTTGTTCTTCAAACAGTTAGCCTAGAAGAAGATACACTTGTAAGGCACATACATAAATACAAGTTCAATATGTGGTCTGATCAAATACATATAGCCTACCCGATACTTTGGATCAGACCAGTGTTTAACAAGGGTTGTCCAGTCTTCATCTGTAATATATTCCACTGGAGATGTTTGGGCGATTTCATTGTTAGCCTTGCCTTCAAAGTGAGATTTTCTAAGGTGGTATCGATACTGTCGCAGAGCAAACTAAAAAAACATGAGTGCATGCTTGTCTAGTTGCATCATCTTTCGGGTCCAACTTGAACCTCATCTGTTGAAAAAAGAATGTGAGTCTTATTAGGAGGAGGCTAGAAAGTATGGGACACAGCAAGACAATATTACTAATTGTGATGAATAATATTACTTACGGATAAATGGTCAAGGAAGGTGTTAAACTGGGTATTGTCTTTCTCATTCCTGTACTGGATCCACGTTGGGAGGATATGTGCATGACACCTAACGGCAACGGCTGCCTCTGATACTAACTTGGCTGACTTTGTAGCATCACATGGCCTTTTTAAACCTGCCTCAAAATGGATCTCCATTCTTCCTCCTTTAGATTTTGTTAATCTGTCAAGCATTATCCCTGATGTCTGTTTCCGCTTGCGCCGTGGTGCTAGTTCAACAACGAATATGGAAAGTGTTAGTGTACATCAAACTGTGAGAGTACATATAAAGGAGCATGCAACTGCAACTTGAGTTGGTCAGGTACCGTCTTGGTGTTGATGCTCATGAGGTTCATCTGATCTTGCCAAGTCCTGTTGTGTCAGCAGTGCTTCGGAATTAGTGTTAGGTGTGAAGGCAGCTTGGGAACTACCAGTTCCGGAGCAAACGAACGAGTAACTGGTTGAGATGCTGGTACAGTTGAAGCGGATGCTGCAGCTGGTGGAGCGGGTGATACTGTGTTTGTAGATTTAGCCGGTGGACTTGGACCTTCTACTGCACTATAAGTACCAGCAGAATCTCGACGGCAGAACCTTTTTCGTTTCACCCGACGAGTAACAGCACTCCCTACTATATTATTTTCCTTGCTCTTTTTTGACTTTGCCATGTCAAGCTGTACCCACAACACAAAAGAATAAAATCACTCTTCAGAACTCATTGATGCATGATACAGACAAGCAATACTTTGATGTAAGACAACCGTATGAGGATGGAATATGTACGAAAAATAGGACGGCATGACATATTCACAGCTACGATGTGCAAACTAAGCAGAAGGATTTTCAAGAAAATAGAAGTAATGCAAGCTAGACACCATATGAAAGATGCAACCAATATTACTCTGCCAAGTTAAAAGTGTCTTGTCATAAGTGGCAATTCAAAAAATTAGAAGCAGTACAACGTAGAAATCAATGCAAGATGCAACCACTATCAAACTGCCATGTTAAAAGCGTCCAATCATGAGTGACTGATGCGAGATACACAACAGCAGTACTTTGATGTAAGAACATGGTATGATAGATAGATGCAGTGTATTCTAGACACAGAAAGCCATGTCATATGCACATGTATAACGTATAAACTCAGCAGGTGCAATTTAATCAAAATAGAAGAAATACAGAATAGACAACATATGCAACATGAAACCGATTATCACACTGTCAACTTAGAGCAAGCACCTGCGATGGTGGAGTACGGGAGATGAACTTATCATGTAGACTTGGGACTTCAACTTCATTAGTAGTAGCAGTGGCAAATCTAGAGAGTCTTTGTTTGCGTCGGTGCGGAGGACCACCAACATCCCCTAACTTACTCTTTTCCTTCCTATTTTCTGATATTGCCTTATGAAGTCAAAACCACAAGAAGATGAATAAAATTAGCTCTGCATAACTGGTTGATGCATGATACAGACGAACACTACTTTGATGTAAGGCAAGCGCGGGATAGGAGGATGGAATATATACAAAAAAAAAGACAGCGTTTCACATTCACACGTACGATAGGAGGATGGAATATGTATGAAAAAACAATAAGCGGAAGGCATTTCAACAAAATTAGAAGAAATGAAAGCTAGGCACCATATGAACATGCAACCAATATCACTCTATCAGGTAAAAAGTGTCTCATCGTAAGTGCCATTTCAAGAAATTAGAAGCAGTACAAGCTAGAAGACAATGCAAGATGCAACCTACATCACAGTCCCAAGTTAAATGTGTCTTATGGGTAAGTGATTGTTGCAGGTATAAGTTGTAAGCTAGGCAGGTGCAATTCAACATAATCAGAAGCAATACAAACTAGACATCATACGGAAAACGCAACCACGTACAACAGTTCCAAGTAAGAGCAAGCACCTGTGATGGTGGAGTAGGGGAGATGTGCTCATCATGTACACGTATGTTCTAGAAACAGGAACATGTGTCATATTCACAGGCATTATGTGTAAAGTAAGCAGATGCAATTCAAGTTAGAAGCAATACAAGCTAGACATCATACGCAACATGCAACCACATATAATAGTGTCAAGTTAGAGCAAGCACCTGTGATGGTGGAGTAGGGGAGATGTGCTCATCATCTACACAGCTACGTTGACTGTCCAGCCTTGTGTTGTCTTGCGAATCTTGTTTGGAGGATGGCGGAGTAGAATCTGTAGAGACCCCCTGTTTGAGTTGCTCCGAAGGACCACCATCATCCACTGCCGGACTAATTTCCTTCAGCTGTAATGATTTTGCATTGTGAAGTCAAACCGATAAGAAAAAGGAATAAAATTCACTCTTCAGAACTCATTCATGCATGATACTGACGAACACTACTCGGATGAAAGGCAAACACATGATGCGAGGATGGAATATGTATGAAAAACAAGATGGTGTGACATATTCACACCTATGATGTGGTAACTAAGCAGAAGGCATTTCAACAAATTAGAAGCACTGCAAGCTAGACACCATATGAAAGATGCAACCAATATCACTCTGCCAAGTTCAAACTGTATGGCGTTTCAACAAATTAGAAGCAGTACATGCTAGAAATCATATGCAAGACACAACCAATATCACAGTGGCGACTTAAAGGTGCCTTATCATAAGATATAGTATGTACCAAAAACAGGAAAGCGTGTCATATTCACATGTATCATGTGTAAGCTAAGCAGATGCAGTTTACACTAATTAGGAGCAATACGAGCTAGACACCATATGCAACATGCAACCAGATATCACACTGTCAAGTTAGAGCAAGCACCTTGGATGGTGGAGTAGGGGAGCGGAGACTTGGACCTTGTAATGCACTATCAGTACAAGGAGAATCGGTACAGATGCTCCGTTTACGTTGCTGCAGAGGACCACCATCATCGCCTTCCTTACTCTTTTCCTTCCTCTTTCTTGATTTTGCCTTGTCAAGTCAAACCCACAAGAAAAAGGAATAAAATTTGCTCTTCAGAACTCATTGATGCATGATACTGACGAACACTACTTTCATGTAAGATGAACACTACATATCACACTGCCAAGTAAGAGCAAGCACCTGCGATGGTGGTGTGGGGGAATTGCGGTGATCAACTAGAGAGCTACGTTGACTATCTTCATTTAGCCTTGCTGTTTCTTCAGAATCATGTGGGGAGGATGACACTACACTCTTTAAACGAGTATGGCGTCTCACAGAAACCCATCCGGGTGACTGTCTCATCATAAGTGATTGACGAGGGATACAAAAGAGCACTAGTTTGATGTACGAACATGGTTAATAGACATATGTAGTATGTATGAAAAACAAGAAGGCATGTCATTATCAAAGGTATAATGTGTAAAGTAAGCAGATGCAATTTAACCAAATTGGAAGCAATACAAGCTAGACACCATATGCAACATGCAACCACATTTGACATCGTGAAGTTAAAGCAAGCACCTAGGATGGTTGTGTGTGGCAATTGAGATCATCAACTGCAGAGCTAAGTTTACTGTCTCCAACTGCTGACACTGCACCCGTTAGAGCGCTGGAACGCCTAGTGCTTATCTTCGAATTACACTGGAGCGACTTCTGTCTTTTCTTTTCTGCATTCATCAACACTGCGTCAGAGTCTGAAATACCCATGCATAAAAAACAATAGTGTGAGTATGGGTGAAGTGTGTGCACAATTAGTACAGTGTAAAGGTAGCAGATAGCAGGTCGGTGAGAAATAAATGACGGGAGACATATGATAGCTCTACAACATGCATGGCACACTAAATTACTATAGAATTCTATGAAAATAACAGTCGACTGAAAGCAAATAGGCCAGTCCATTTTTTCTGCACCGTCCGATGTACAAAGAATGGGCAGATCGCCTTCATCTACCTCCAGCAAGTCAGTGTTGATGATCTTCCTTGAAACGCCAGCGACCACCGGCCCAGTATTCCTCCCCTGCCTTCACCCTCCCCTCAACCTCACCGCACCGCTGTGCTTGGCACCGCCCCCGGCCATCCATTCAAGCCCCGCCGACCTCCAGATCAGGCGCAAGCAGCTCCTGCGCCCCACACCCCTATGATAGACACCGATGCGCCGCTTCCCCAGGGAACATGCAGACTAGGTGCTCCGCGCGCCTAAGCGGGTGCTGCTTCTTTCAATTGCGGTTCGACTGACCCTGAATTGAAATCCAGGCGGGCTACTGACCTCTAGCAAAGGTGAAATAGTAAAAGGGAGGAAACCTTGTGCATTTAGTATCACGAAGAAGATGCAGTAAGAAGCGCTCAACTAGTTTCTTTCGTGGGATGAATACGGTGTGAGCGGAGACGTAAGATTTGCATGAATAAGGGAAGAGGAGTACCTCTTTCTGCTGGCAGTGTTGTGTCCTCCTTCTGTTTTTCCGATGATCTTCTTGTTGTTCGCCAGAAACCAGAAGTTGTGGAGGACGATGCAGCCTTGGACGAACCCATGGCCAAGTTGTTGAGTGTGGTGCGGTGGCCTCTGTCGGCGGCGAGGAAGCAGATCCAAGGCGGCGAACAATGGCGTAGCGGGAACAGCTCCGGTGCGGTGGACGGTTGCGACAGTGGAGCTGCAGCAGTGAGGCGCAGGACGGCGTGGTCGGAGTGGTTCTGGTACGGCGCACGTCGGCGTCGGCGTCGTGGAGGCAGCTCTGCCTCGGCTTCAGCTGCTAAGTCCTTGAGGGCGTTGCGGTTGCGGTTGCGTTGGACGATGACGTCGGGGTACCGGCTCCTGCGTGATGGAGGAGGGCAGCGGTGGATTGGCCGCTATGGAGTGGAGGACGGAGCAGGCTGGGGTTTCGCGGCTGGTGGAGAGGGCGTTTCGCGCCCACGGAGTATGAATGGGGAAACGGAGGGAGGCGGGGAACTAAGGGGGAACAATGTTTCGGTTTGAGACGCGCTTGTTTGAAATTTGGGGAAAGTTACAAACTTTCCCCCATCTAAAATTTTGGACATATTGCGGGTTGGGGGTAGGACAGTCATGTCAGGTGTCCCAAATGTGGGCGGGATAGATTTCGGCCGAGCGCATGGGTAGGCGCCCACGGCGCATGAATGCTTCTCTGGCGTCTTGGTGAAGTTACAAACCTACCCCAGTTTAGACCTTTGGACATCGGGCTGATAGGCTACACGGGCCAGAGTCAGGACAGTAATTTCCTACCACCAAAACATTAGTCTCGCGCGGTTTCGGGTGACCAGAGGCCTATTTGGCGCTTCGTTCAATATTTGGGAGCAGAAGCCTCCTTTGGTTTGTAGGATTTTTGTAGGAATTCTATAGGATAGGATTTTCAAAGGAAAAATTCCTTTGAAGCCCTTTGGTTTGTAGGAATGGATTCCTATTCCTATGTAGGATAGGAATCAATCCTTCACATTTTGGAGGAAAAAAACATTAGCCTAGACTCAATGGAAAAAATCCTATCCTATGCACCAAATGACATCTCTTTCTCTATAGGAATTGACATGCATGTCATCCCACTTCCTATGATTTTCCTATTCCTATAAAATTCCTATCCTATGAACCAAAGAAGGCCTAACGTTTTCGGTTCTCTTGAATTTAACTTTCATGATTTGTCAAACTTCACAAATCTTTACTCTTGAAAATCCTAAAGCTACGATTATTTTGGAATGGAGAGGGTACATTTGAATATACATTGTACACAAGTATATATTAAAAAATATGCAACTTACCTCAATTCATGCATGGTTCCAGATATAATCTTCTTGGTTGCAAAAAAAGTTAGATATGCGTATGAATATATATAGCATGTTCAAACTCACAACAAAGATTGATGCCCCCTTTTACATCTGATTTACAAATGCCATTATCTCGGGTTCAAATAGATGAATGCACTTCCTATGAATTCGAATCTTCGAAACCCCCTTTATGTTGAATTCGACATGTATTCTGTTTCGTAGCTAGCAATTTGGAATGTATCCATGCAAGTGACAAATGTATAAAGTGCTTCACACTAACAACATAGAGTGCACTAATTAATGTTTATATATGAATTTCAAAAGCATCCATTGCATGTATTTCAAACCGCTCTCACTCTATGGATCGATAATATGAAATAAACACATGCACATGCTAGAATTCAATTGCAGTTGAAGAAAGAGCCTACTCCTGGTACTGTATATTAGTGATAGGGGTGTGTACAAAGTACACATGAATACCAGGCATTGTGCGTGTGTGTATACTATCGACGAACTAGCCCCCAAGCTTGTATAACATACTAAGGGCCTAGGGTTACAAATCATATATAGTCGGCTTACCACCAGTGGGGATAGAGTCCTCCGCGACTCTGGTAGCTTCGTGTTGTACGCCGAGTCCTCCACATGGGTCTTCGTATAACACGTCTCGGTCCAACCTATATGTGGCGCAGGATGGAACCGACCCATGAGTCTTCATGTTGACCCACCACAACTAGAAATGATGTGCCCACCACACCACACACGCAATCGGCCACTAAGAAAATAAGCATATACAATAGTACAACAGTATCTAGCTCATGATACGTCTCCATATTTTGTTGATGAAACTGACGGACTTTGCATTTGATGCGTGCTCCGTATTTTGTTGACGACACTTACGGTCATTGTATTTGAAGCGAAAGCACGATATGGTCACTGGACTTCAGAATAAGCTCATCACGGTCACCACATACATTTTGTCGTGCTAACCAACATGTGGTTGGATGGTTAGAGGACAGTGGTTTCTCGAGCCCACCAAGGTTAAAGTCCCGGTGCTCGCATTTATCTTGTGTTAATTTCAGTATTTTCTGGCGACGTACGTTCAGTGGGAGGAGATGTTCCACTCGACTACGAGGCACCTATGGTGACTTCGTAAAATCTCAAGATCATATATGTTGGCCCACTCTCTCGAAGGTGCTCATAGGGGTAGGGTTCGCGTGTGTGCCCTTATAGCGGTGAGTGCTTGCACGTATATATGAGCCCTTGTGTCTGTACCGTGTTAAACAAATACATATCATGATTATACGGTCACTGGCTCACCCGTACAACTCCGTATTTTGTTGATGACACAATCAATTGACCAGTCAAACGTTCCACGCAGCGCAACTAGTGTTGCACCATCGGGGCGCGTAACCATGGGGCCCACCTCTCAGACGGTATATGAAAGAAAGAAATGGTAGTTTGAGTCTGTACTGTGTTAATAAAATAGGAGTGCATTTTAGGGTGATCATACGGTCACTGGCTCACCATACAGCTCCGTAATTTGTTGATAACACGATCAATTAACCAGTCAAATGGTCCACATTCAGCAGTGCACAATACCATAGGGCCCACCCGTCAGCGCGTATATGAAGGACAGAAATGGTAATAAATTAGTGGCCGGTGGGTATTCAAAGTCGTGAGACCTCTGGTTGGCAGTCACCGGCGGTTGGGGGTGTTCATTGGGCGGTGGGGTGGGGATCCTCGGAGAAAAAGCTCGGCGGGGGAGGGGGGCTAGAGGGATGGCCGGTGCGGCGGCGGACCGGTGGTGGGGAGTGGTTTCGGGGAGGGCGGGCCGGCCGCGGGCGGCGGGGGCTGGCGGTTCGGCCGGTGGTGGCTGGCGGCTCAGGGGGTGGAGTTTGATGATAAACTGGAGGCCCTTGATTTCGTATCCAACGGCTGGAAAATCTAATGACCAAAGATGAAAAAGTCAGTCGACTGACGTGTAGCCTCACCCCGCACGTACACATGCACGCATGCAAGACACGCACGCATGTAGGCGTGCAACACTGACACATACACACGCACGCATGCTGGCGTGCAACACTAACACGTACACATGCACTCACGAACACACGCACGTACGCACCCATGCATGCAACACTGAAACGTACCCTTGCACGCACGCAACACTCGCACACCTGCATGCACACAGCACATGATGCAAGACACACGTTCAACCTATACGTGCATGCACCCTTTGTTAAGGACATGGATTGTTACGGGTATTAATCAATCTTATCTGTGATAAGCAGAACATTGATGTTTGCAGCGGTCTTTATGAATCACAATGTATCGAACGGGCTCTCAACATAGTAGGCTTATCTACATGAAAAAGATGATGTCACACTCAATGAACAATCATCGGTTTATGAAATGCCCGCTTCTGACCGCCCTGGCCCACCAAAGGTTCCTCTGTTGTGCGCTGCCAGCGTTGGGTCACTAACATGCATGCCATGCACCCAAAGAGCCCACATGTCAGTGGAAGAACGACGCAGTGTCCTAGGTCAGAGTCGAATTTTTCCATGTGTTGTTTTCATGGACTAGCAAGATGCCCGTGCATTGCACGGAACATCAAGATGCATTTTTTACAAACTCCTGCATGCATGCAAGGGATAATTAATGTACTCCTTTGCTAGTACCACGAGGCAAACACCATTAATATTGCATCGATTAGTGTTACTGGCCTTGTATATCTGCAAATTATAATTTTGATAGTGGCCCCTTGTATATAAAAATGGAGGGAGAAAGATGAGAGATAAGGTGAGGAGGAGTGGGGCGTGGTGGTGACTGGTGGTCGGACTAGGCGGAGGCATGGGGATGGACGGCGCATTATGTCTAGGTTTGTATCTCTCTCTCTCACACACACACACATAGGTGGGGGCGTGCACGAAGAGAAGAGGTGCACGCATGGCGCACGTACTCCCTTCTCTTTCCCAACCACACCCGCGCGGGTACATGGTGGAGCTCATTTTTGTACGAAAAAGGCAGCCCACGTGGTAATTTGGCATGTGTACTGGTTGTCCACTTGGTGGAGGGAGGATCGTCTACCACGGGTGAACAAACAAATTGCGACTTGACGTGTTATGTTAAATTAAAAAAAGAGGCAAACCATGTGGGGCCTACCTTAGAGGCAAGGCTCTATACACTGGAGTACTTTTGATGTGTCCCGTCAACTCGCAGAACGAGGAGAAGCTTGCTTAGTACGCCGTCTCCCCCGCCCACGGGTGCGGTGGCTCGCAGGATGAGGTGAAGCTTGCTTACTACGCCTTACGCCCGCTCCCTCGCCCACACGCGCGGTGGCTCGCAGCACGAGGAGAAAATTTTTACTACTCCCTCCGTTTACTCCTCGTCCCTACTACGTACTTTGGTTAGTACTCCCTCCATTTACTTATACAAGGCCACTATAAAAAAATACATTTTGCATCTATACAAGGCCACAAATAGTAATCGAGACAAAAGTTACTACTCCCTCCTTTCCAGTTTATGGCTCAATTCAAAATCTCTCCAACCAAGGTAGACGGTGAGTGGTCGAATTAATTTCGTATTTTGCACAAGTAATTAGTACGCTCGTTTTTCTCAAGAAGTTATGTTTACCGAGGCATTAATTAGAACGAATGCATGAATGACCACTAAATTTCCATGAACTTGTACATGCATTGGTTAGTTTCCTCTTGACACTTCTTGCATTGGGTGATCTAACGCACCTCGAAATCCAACATGTAATGGTACTACTACTAGTATAGTAGAATTGAGACTTATCAAACGGAAAAACGTATGTTTTTTAGATGAGCCCTATAAACCCTAGTGGGTACGTACTCCGTAAAAACAGATTTTCCCAAAACTAAGTCACTCCCTTTCATGAATTCTGTAGTATACTCCTCCATCGACGCTCCCTTTCATGAATTATGTACTTCCTGTTGCCGACATGTGGGACATATAGCAACCGGGTCGACATGTCAAGCACCAAATAACAGTGCAGAACAGCAGGGGGGACGCACCCCACTCCTACCGGCCCAGTAGTAGTAATGAGCAATGAGATGTCAAATCACAATGTCGCACTTTCCCAGACGGACGAAGCAACCATTATTTCACACTTCGGTTCGCCATCATCTCAAACCACGTACTAGTATTGCTTCTGCCTCAAGAGGGACACGCGCATCGCCTTGGTACATCATGACATGTGGGACCGCATGACAGGCCATGCTCCCCCGCCGATCGCTCGGTAAAATCACCTCATTTTTACTATACTTCCTCCGTATCGGTTTACTACATGGCATGCACATCGTTCTAGGTTGAGAATTTAACTGGCTATATATGTGATGAATAGTACTCTAGCCTTTTAAAAAATGTATACTTTTGTACAGTAGTACTATCGATGGATTGCACCATGGAGCAAAAATTGAAATTAAAAAAAAGGTGGTACATATAGAGAGCGCTCGTCGCCAAATTATGCATATAGTACTATTAAAAAGGCTAGTCACAATAATGGTGTCCAGCACAACCCACCCCTCAAATAAAACTAAGAGGGTGCTTGGATACATTTTAGTCCCATGACTAAAAGTAGTGGGACTAAAACATGCTAGCCTCACCCATGCTTGGATCCAAATACTAAAAAGGCTAAAATCAAGTTAATGAACATTTATTATCCTCCAAACCCTCCAATCCAGAACTCGCATGTGTTAAAGGAGAGGAGTTAAATGAGTAGAGAGAGGACTAATCCACATTTTAGTAGGGGTACCCCTGACTAAATAATTTTTGTCTCAAGACTAGTTTTAGCCCCTCTTTAGTCAGGGGTGCTTGGAACTTTAGCCTCTTAAAGAGACAATTTTTAGTCAGACTAAAATAAGTCCTTTGGATCCAAGCACCCTCTAAGCATCCTGGAATTCTTTGACAAAACTAAGCACCGTGAAATTCTTTGACAACTAAACTGCTGGCTATATGATGTTGGCCATATATATTGTACGTATATAATGTGAAGGAATGAGTGGTAGTACTATACCAACTAAAAGATGAAATGTAAGAAATACTGGTATGTACGTACTGAAGAGTTAAAGTAACGAGAAGAAACATAACATAGTTCTGCTGGGGGCTCAGCACAACACACCCCTCAAATTAAATTAAGCACACTTAAAATTAAACTTTGCAACTATTCAGGTAGACACTGCATTAGAACCACCATGAGCAATGACACTCCCACCTTACTCGGAGTCCTCGTCCACGTCCTCGACTTCGTCCTTGTCCCTCTTCCTCTTGGCCGATACTTCTTTGCTTGAACTGCACACTTGGTTGTTGCTCTTCATCCAACCCTTGTAGATATTGAAGCAAATGTAGCCATCCATTGCAGCGTAGTGGATGTGGTCTATATCTAGTACATTCCCCTGCAATGCATGACGATGAAACATGTAATGAGGTTTCTCCAGTTTACCGTACGAAGGATGACCATGGCTCCTACCAGGGTCAGCATTGAAGGCTGACGAGAGGACACCAGCCGATTCTTCTAGAGGTCGAAGGTGTTGCCTACAACGAGGCCTATTTGACGCTGGACTTCTTTGTCATTACCAAAGTCTACATTAATGAATTTCACTGTTTTGTCCTTGAGGAAGTTCTTAAAATCCTGGCACTCAACGTTGGCATGGCATATGTGGTAGACCAAGCAAACATTATGTACGCAAACCTGGACCACGGCGGGCTTCTTCCTCTCTTCGTCCTTTAGATCCTTCTCTCGTCCCAGGACTATGGTGTACTCAACATCTAGCCCAGCGACCCACTCATCATCTGAGTTTTCGAACATGCGGCTGAAGCGAGAAAGGCATCCTTTCACCGCCACGGAAGAACGGGTGTAGATGACGTCGAACTCATCGCCAGTGATGGTTCTAACCTTGTACTCACTGCCGATCGTGGAGATTTGGGACGCCATGGATTTGGGAGGAGGGTTAGGATTAGTGGAACTGATGTAATGTGAATGGACGGGACGACTAGGAGCGAACCGCCGTAGTATTGAAGGACGTGCGGGGACGAGTAGGAGCGAACTGCCAGCGTGCGAACGGCAGGGTAGTGGTTTTCCATTCTCCCATGATACAGGCTTCCGAGAGCCCTTGGATCTGAGATCGAACGGTTGCATGGCGTGATTCTAGACCTATGGGTGAATATCCTATCCTGGAGGGTTATTCTGCAAATTTTCCGCAACTTAGCATGCGACCATTTGATCTCAGATCCAAGGGCTGCCAGCAGCCTGTATCATGGTCGCGCCTACCACGACCGTCGCATCGCTCGCGCGGTCGCGCCCTTGGAGATTTAACACGGTGCGTTAGGCTATCTGATGTTAGCATGTCATACATAGTCATCACTTAGTCACTCATACTACAACAAGGTTGGCTATAAGTGTATTTTTTTACTCCTCTCTATCTCTTTCTTCATACTCAAGGAAGAAACGGTGCTAAGCGCGTGTATTTATTGCATTTGCCAAGGAGTGACCTCTTCCAATGAAATGGTGTTGCTAAGTTTGCTTCATTTAATTAGCTATAGACTCAAAATTGTCTTTTCACCTAGGTACATGCGCTTAGCACCGTTTCTTCCTTGGGTCACCAAACTAGTCTCTCTCTTCTTGATTAACTTGCCACATCAGACTTTATGCCTATGTGGCAAGCTTAAGCACCTATAGGAGCAAGTAAAAGTAAGTACAATAGTGCACTTTACATGGCATTTTTGCATATGTGGAGGAAAGAGAGGCAAGAAAAAGTGGAGAAGTGGGCTCTCATGCAAGAGCCAGCCTCTACTACATGGTGGAGCATTGGGAGAGGCACCTATATGGAGGTGGTCAGGAATCTGGGAGACTCACGCCGGTCGTAGCGCCACAGTTAAAATGATAATGGCAAGTCAAATCACGGGGCCCCACCTGTCCAGCAGTAACTCACTGTCAAATCACACAACCCTACGTTTGCAGCAGCCTACTCCCTCGTCTTCTCGCTTCTCTGTCGAACCGACTAGGCGGAACTGCCCCGCCGCCTACCGTGCAGGAAAAGCCCCGCCCTCGACTTTTAAATACAACTACATCCGCTTAAGAATCTAATGATATACTTTTTGTGACATAGTAACTCATATTTAGTTAGTCAAATGGATGAGCTAGAACTATGTGCAGGCCCTATAAACCGAGACGCCTAAAAATAAAAAAACCAAGACGGAGAGGGTAGTTCAGCACGTATCTTTTTAGATCAACATTGTCGGGATTCACCAAGGAGCAAAACCAAGTGGTAGGTTGCTCCTGTCGTGTTGCCGTAGCAACTCAAGCAGGGTCAGTCCGCACACAAAATGGCGACACACTTAACAGGACCCCTTTGGCCGACATGTGGCTCATCCACCGTCTTGTTCCACGTGCGATGCACCAAATTACAGTTCGAAGCAGCGGTTGGAATTGGAGGCACCCCGGTCATAGCACCGCAGTAGTAGAAAATGAGCGACGAGGGGTCAAATCACAAAGCCCCACCTTTCCCGCATTAAGCTGGACGGACGAAGCAACCATCATTTCACTCTAGGGCGCAAGAGCATAAAGAAAAGAGAAAACAATGGTGCGTGCGGCAGCTACCTAGGGCACCCTAGGGTAGGGGTCTCCACTACAGATCCTTTTTTTTTAAAGCGCCTCCACTACAAATCGGCTTCTCCCTCATCCTCTTGAAGAAAACCGATGATGAGTGCGGCGGTAGGGTTTGTAGGAGTACTACGGAGTGCAGGGCCACGTCGTAGTAAACGGGTTCGAGCCGACGCCTTAAATATGTGTGGGCCGCTTGGTTTTACGGGAACGAGGCAGCATTTTGCGTTCGAGGACCAGTGGAGATATAGTACGTACAAAAAATTGTGGACGTAGGTTCGACCGAAAGGCAATGATGCATGGGCCCTGCATTTTGATATACCCGGGGCCGCGTGAAATTTGCTACTCTACTCAAAACTAGTAAGGTACACATGTATTGAACGCATGAGATTTCAAAACCAAATTATGAATAAATACACACTATAGGATGTAAAGCTTTGAGTCATATATGCATGATGTGGATGTTCGTTTAGTTCTTATAGTTCATCTCATTCAAAATCAATAAGTTTTATAAAAATGTTAAGATTCATGGGGTTGTGCATTGTACTCCCTCCGTTCCAAAATAGATGACCCAACTTTGCACTAACTTTGTACAAAGTTAGTGCAAAGTTGGGTCATCTATTTTGGAACGGAGGGAGTAAATCATAAAGTAAAAAACAAATAATGGAAATTCATTTAGAAAAAAATAATCAATTATGATACAGAAGATTCTAGAATAAAGGAGAAGTGCTTGTGTTTTGAGGTTTGTGCATTATTCTTAAGTTCAACCATGGAGTCTTCTAAATTGTACATGTGGCAGATCTGGTGGAATGTTGATGATATCCAACGGCCAGTAGTGCTCGGATTTTCCTATCTCTGCACTGTCGGGTTAGCTTCATCCAGCGACCATCTTTCAAAGTTATTGGCACACTATATAGTTCTTGTGCCATAGTTGCATGTTTTGGAGAAAAGCTACTAGTGGGTTGTACTATCTATTTAGGAATAGAAGATGTATACATGGAAGTTGTAGGGAAAGAGATGACATGGAGCATCTCAATTCCCACATCATAGGAAATTTTCTATTGAATATAGAGATGACATGTTTCTCAATTCCTATGAGGAGGGATTAGAAAAGAGATGTAATTTGGTTCATATCATAGGAACTTTTCTATTGAATATACGCTAATGTTTATTTTCCTTTGAAATTAAGGGAGTATAGGAATCCATTCATATGAACCAAGTGGCTGTAAAGCTATAGAAATGATATCATGTTTATTTCCTTTGAAATGTGGAGTATATGAATCTATTCCTATGAACCAATTGGCTCTAAAGGAAAAAATCCTATAAAAATCATATCATATAGAGTTCCTATGATATTCCTCGACACTACAGGATGCTTGAAATTGCCGCAGGTGATATGATGGTCTTTCTTTGTAGACTCCTCACCCAACTTTATAGTTACCTCTCGAAGATGAATGAAATGATATATACATGGTATTCTACATGTGCAATTTGGTACACGAAAACTCGGTAAAAGTTTGCGAGATTCGAATTTTCAATAAAGCTATATGCACTGCATTTCGGAACGGAGGGAGCATACGGCAGTTGCCAACACTCATGTGGAAGATTTGTGTGTAGGAGGAGTGGCTGTTCTGTTAAAGGACATGGCAAAACTGACACTATCGGATGCCGATCTAACGGTCCTTACGGCATTCGTCAGGAAAAGGCTTGTGGCGAACGTTTGTCGGATAATGATTTACGGACACATGCATTGCATTGATGCGTGCCCCCTCTCTCTCACGCACACGCACCCTCATGAGTCACGACTCTCCCGAGTCCTCTCGCAGACTCGCACGTCGCACCCACTGTCTATCTGCAGGTAGACGTCACGCACATATGTGCTCTTCACATCCTACCCTCAGAACTTCTAAAAAACAAAAGACGGTGTGCACATTTTATTTTAGCTCACACGTCACACACTTGTACTATTACTCTTGCGGCGAACGTTCTTTGGGCATAGTATATTGTACACTCACGAAGAGAAGCGGTGCACGCACGCACTAGTTCTCTCACACCCACTCGCGAGTACAAGTAGGAGCACATTTTTTTGAAGCTGGTACAACAAAACCACTCCACTATATATAAAAGCAGGAGCCTTAGCGCTTGCTTTACTAGGGTTCCTCTCGTTCACTCTCTCATGCTCTCCAGATCTAAGCAACACATAGGTGGCCACACTCTCTCTCTCTCAGCTCACGGCTGGTCACAAATCCGGCCGGACAACCTCGACCGGGGCAGGGGTGTAGGTGCATCGTTCACGCTGTCGTCGGCGGCGAGGGAGGAGACCAACGGCTGCCCGCGCGTCCCGATCGGCGGCCGTGTCGTTCTCTCCGAGAGAGCGCCGGCTCGGGAGGGCCTCCGACCCCTTCTTCCTCCCTGTGGTATTGTGGCCAAGATGCGGCCTCCCGACGCCATCTTTGCGACATGCCGACGACCCTCAAGTATATATTCCTTCGAAACCTGCCTTGCTCTACTGCCCCAGCTCCCTTCGTGTGGATCCTTTTCTACTTCCGTTCGCTGTTCCAAAGCCACCTAGACTTCTACTAAGGCACGTGCTTTGCACGTATGTTCTGTATGATAGATACTCATATACCTTCTTTTTAGAGAGAGAAATGGGTACTCGTATCTTGAGTAGATATCATAGTGTGTTTGTTTGCATGATCTAAGGACTATTCTGAAATAAGAAGCAAATCACTTGCGCAAATCAAACTGAGTTCCAAGTAAGAATTTGATTACAAGATAAAAGTTCTAGTTTTATTATATGTTGTTTCCTAGGTTCCACTGATGTATAGTTCCAGAGTTGTTTGACGGTTTACATGCATGTTTATGGACTATTTTGTGCAACTAAATAAGTCATTTAGGTCTGACAGACACTCATGTCATGTATTAGCTTGAGGTATAGCTTATGTATGACTGAAATAAAATATTACACTTTTTCTGCGAATAATAAAAATATTACATTTATCGATGAAGCAAAATAAAACTTTAGCTAACATCAGCCATGCAATGTTATGTTATGTGAACAGTGTAAACTTTGCACTATAGCGGCATCTAAAAAATCCATTTTTACAGTAATCTAAAAAAATAAGTTAGTAGTAGAGTGTTTATTTCCCAGGTGACAACGGGGAACCAAAATGTGCTAGCTATTTGCCAACTTGTCGTACTTGCATGTGAGGAGGTGGCAGCAGTTTCTAGACATTTCTCAACTTCAGTAGGTGCAATCCAGATTCAACGGGGACTTCTTTATTTGTTTACTTGGAGAGCAGAGTCGGCCATGTGCACAAGGAGCGGGAGCGAATCCGATAGCTCTTAGCCGTCAGATCATGTCATCCTTTGTTTGATGGATGGCAATGATATGCATGAGAGGGGAAATGAACGGTGGATTTTGAGTCAATGCTTGTTTAGGCGGGAGAACTGAAGATGGAGTGGTAAATCCAATTTCAAAACTGCCGCATTATAGTAGTAGTAGATAGTAGATTAGAAGTAAAGCTATTTCATACAGTTGACTCAAAGCGTTGGTTCAAACAAGGAAGAAAGTGGGAAAGCTGTAGCATGAATCTAGGACTTGGTTCTAAGAGGAAACGGGGGAACGTAGTAATATCTGTCACTGTTTAAATAACCGTATATCTTATTTGCGCAAACAGGGATGTTTGTCTCCATATCGTTTCGGGATGTCTATCTCCGTATCGTTTCTATTCGCGCAATCAAAAGCACACACCTCAGTTTTAGTACAACTGCGCAAAATGAGATGGCTATCCCTCGCTGTCGTCGTCTAACCTCCCGTCTTCAAGGTATGCCTACATTGGTAGTAACTAAGGTAGAATGACCAACGCAATCTAAAAGAAGTTGATTCATATGCTTTACTTCCTGATTGCAGTGCAGGGATGAGTGAAAACAACTGCATCCTAGTTCGGAATGCACTTTCTACCAGTTCATCCATCGACCAAGGACTAGCTGGCACGGCTGCACAGCGGTTTTTTGGACAGGTGCGCGGACAAGAGGCATTGTGGTCTGCTTATTTCTGCAAATAGCGGTGCTTAAATTTAGTGGAATGCACAAGCATTTCAGCTGGTCAGTACACTGCATGGTTCAGTTCAGCATTCCAGCTGATACCACAATTATAATTGGTTATTCTGGAATGAGAGAACCTAACCCTGAATGGTGGCAACAAGAAAAAACTAGAGTGAACTCCAGGAAATTTAAGCCTGCCGGGAGGCCCTTTGCTCAGAGAGAAGCCTTGCTTGTTTTTTCCTGATTTGTAAACCTTCTCACAACTTTGTCTTTTGCTGTGAACTAGTATATGTTTGTTATGTTCTATGAATCATTGAGATGTATAAAATTGCTTAACTTATGCTTTTCAAGTTTTTTATGAAGACGAGTTTAATGTGAGTGTTCCACATGAGCGCTGGACTAGCGTGTGAACGTTTGGAATTTAGTACATTGTGGCCTCAATTAACTGCATGAACCACTATAACAAGATACATAGTTGCTTATATGTCAGACAGCAGATTGTTGATTGTTAGCTGGTCGATAGCCTAGTGTTGAAGCGAGCTGAGCCAATGTGCCGTGTTTTGCGCAACTGCTTACAAGTGGGGTAGCACCAACAGTGTTTACAAGTACTTATGTATACGTCGGCGCACGGTTCTCGAACGAGTGCTCTATTTCATCAAAACACACACTGCTCGTATGATAAACCGTGACAACTTATGTATTACCATGCCATATTCATGAAAAAACTAGTGAGGACGCATCTGTTTTGGCAACAATTACGATGGTTCTCACATGATTCACGGGCACACAAAAGTAGCAGCAGTTCCCATAGACAGATTCAAACAGAGTACTAGCCCCAGAGGGGTCGATAACAGTCAAGGTTCGGATAATTAGACACAATCCAAACTACTATTAAACACTAGCTGGGGCAACTATTTCATGTCTCGATCTAATTTGGGCTGGACACAAGACGGACCTTGCCATGAACATCATCGAGGACGTCCCGCAGCAGCTCAATCCTGTGAACCTTCATGAAGACAACCTTGTGGCCTTGCCACTGATAAACTTGTTTGTGGAGGCATGCCATGTCATCTTCCTGCGTAAGCTTGACAAGAACAATATTCCTCCCAAACGAAGGAGTAGCTTTGAACTTCTTGTGCTTCAGTACACCCTGGACAACACGCCTGACAATAGTGAGGCTGGAATACAACTCTTCATTGGTATAACCGCAAATGGCTTCCAGGATCCAATAGCCTAAGAACTCTATTTTCCCAAAGTGTATATTCAGGTCGTCCGCCTCATAGAGAGTGACATGTACAACCACATAATCCTTGTCTGCATCAGGGCTCTAATTGAAACAGAAACAAATTCTGAATTACTTTTCAATGTAAGAAACACAAGTTATTTAAACCACTACGTATACCATGGCATCGAAGCTAATAAAATTTTGCATTATTAATCACCACATACTTCCTTTTCTAAAAAAATCACCACATACTTAGATGAAAAACCACAATCGAGATCGGCAAAGAAGGAAATCACCTTGGGCAACTCAGCGGGGGGGGACACATCCTTGAAGGGGGAAAACTGCTCCTGCAGTGCCACGGGGGCTGTAACCTCAAATGGGGCGTTGACCATCTCAGTATCTGGGGTCGCCTCGGTGGTTGCCTCCATCTTCTTGGAGCTCTCTGTCTCATGGGGATCAGCCTCCCGCGTCTGCTCCAATATCGGCAGATCTTTGCCTGGTTCTCCTTGGTCCATCATGAAACTGACGAATACTAGGAGTCCACTAAAAGGAAAACACAATCGCAATGACAATGAAACAAAAAAGAGAGTGAGGATCGGCTACTGCTTTGCAAAAGTTCTTTTTTTCCTCTGAACGAAAATATACCAACATCACGGATCCGCTTACCTTCCCTTCATTCGGAGAGAAGAACAGTGGCAGATGCAAGTGTTGCCTTTCTTGAAGACGGTGAGGGAGAAGGGGATTCAGCAAAGAGTGAAATGATGGTTGCTTCGTCCGTCAAACTTAGACTGCGGGGAGGTGGGGTTTTGTGATACGACGGCTCGTTACTGCCGCGCTACGACCGGGGTGACTCTCCGCTTGCATACTGCCTTCTAATTTGGTGGATGGCATTTGGGCCTGCGCGCTGCATGGCCCGCATGTCGGTGAACAAAAGTATAACGGCATTCAGTACAGGGAGACGTTTCAATGACCTAGGAGGAGCCAGAAGCGGTAGAGTGTCTCCACTGTACTAGTAGTAATTGTTTTTCTGGGTAGCTGTAGAGTGTCTCCACTGTACTAGTAGTAATTGTTTGTCGGGTCCCAAGACAAAACAGCCCATCCACACTAGTAAATAGTAAAATCAATTCAAAAACCTGGGTGCTCTTCTTCCTCCTCGCTCCCACCCACCTCACGTCAGCTCGCTCCACTCGTACCCCCAAATTCCTCACCTCACTCCTACAGAAAACCCCAGCTCCCCTTCTTCCTCACTCCTACAGAAAACCCCCAGCTCCCCTTCTTCTTCGCTCGCACTACAACTAGGCTCGTCATTCGTTACTCGGCTCAAATCTGTGAGCGCGACGCGACGCCCTCGAGGAAAATGGAGTCGGCTGACCCCAGCGCCAAGAAGATGAGGCTCCCGCCAGCGGCGACGCCTGTTGTAGATCCCGCACCCGACAGCACGGGGAGAAGCGGCAACCCCTCCCCCACCAGATCCCAGGAACCCATAGAATCTCGGGTGGACCACATCAGCGATCTCCCGGACGCCATCCTTGGGGAGATCATCTCGCTTCTCCCCACCAAGGATTGCTGCCGCACTCAAGTCCTCTCAATTCGGTGGCGCCCTCTATGGTGCACTGTTCCCCTTAATCTCGACTATCGTCAGCTATCTCTCTTCAATGATTTTGAAATACCAGAGCCATCATCTCCTCCCACCAGGGCTCCGTTCAAAGCCTCTGCATCCCTTCATGCTACCTGAGCAAGCATACCATGCCCTGCACGGTGGACACCTGGCTGGAATCCCCTGAATTCACAGAACTACAGCTGCTTGAGTTCTACTATTCCCCTGGAAATCACATACCACATACTGAACGCCATGAACTTGTGCCCTCAGCACCAATGTCCATCTCGGGGTTTTCGTCCTCTCTCCACACCGCCACCTTTGCGCAGTGCTACCTACCAGAAAATCTGGTACTAAACCTTCGACTCCCATTTCTCAAGAAACTTTCACTTGTGCAGGTTCGTATATCGGAGGCCTCATTGCACAGCATCATCCACTCCAGTCGCCCTGCGCTGGAGTGCTTAGTGCTTGTTTTCACAGTTAGAATCGGTTGTCTCCAAATAAAGTTGCCTAACCTTGTAAGAATTGGAATTTCTTTTGACGGAAGGCAGCTCATCATCCAAGATGCCCCTTCACTTCAAAGGTTGATCCTTGATTCTAGTTATTCACCGTTGCAAATAACCGTCCTCTCTGCGCCTAAACTGGAGACCTTGGGTGTAATACATGATCTCTGTGCTCATTTCAATATGGTGTTTGGCTCCATAGTTCTTCAGGTACTTTATATTATCATCTACACTTGTAACCATAAGCTGCATTTTAAATTTTTGCGCATAATTTATATATCATCTTGGAGTACACATTTTGTACTAATATTATGTTCTATGCTCAATGAAGAGTTTCTCCATGGATGGCCTATCAATGGTGCTGGATTCTGTCAAGATCTTATATATCCAAATGAATAGTTTTGATCTGAACAAGATTATTGGCTTGCTGCAATGCTTTCCATGTCTAGAGAAGTTGTATATAAAGGTGATAATTTCATGCACATTGGAAGCCCGCATATAGTGTACTAGAATTAACCGTTCCGCTGTTGCTGTTTCGACACTCTTCTTTTAGACCTTAACTGTTTTCAATCTTCATGTCTATTTAGGCAACAGGACGGGGTAAGAAAGTTATAACCCATCGATGGATTCGTAAGCATCGGGATTTTCTCACTTCTCATGAGATTCGATTGAAGACAATAACGCTAGAACGATATGTAGCCAACTGTGCAAACACAAGATTTGTCACATTCTTCCTGCTGAATGCGAGGTTACTATTGTCCATCAGGCTTAAGTTTATCAATAGCATGGTTTTGACGGATGGGTATGTCGAAGAGCAAAAAAAGGAGTTCTAGGTGGGCAAAAGAGCTTCTGAACGTGTCGGGCTTCTATTTACAACATATTGTGGTCATAATCCAGTAAATTTTACGACCCAGGATGTTCATTCTATGGACCTGACCAATCCATTTGACTGTGACTGCCGAAAACAGTGCTGGAGTTAGATGTTGTTGCCCTTTTCAATCTGGTTTTTTTTTGTAAACCTGATGAACAATTAACCCTCATGCTTTTGTACAGTTTGTAAGCTGGAGTTAGATGTTCCTGCCCTTTTCAACTCGGCTGTGACTGTCATATTTTCTTTGAAACAAGGCAAATGGCTTGCCATTCGTTTAATTTAGAGTGAAATATTGTAACAAATCCAAACCAAGGAAAATAACATCACTCTCGCTGGCTGCTTGAGCTCACTGTGCATTACAGAAGCCAAGTGATTAGCCCCCACCAGCACCCACAAACTTATTTCGAACTAGCACATCAAATGGGCTGTAAAATTTCATAGGAAAGGCTGCATGACCGTGACAGATTTGGATTCTGACATTTGGTACCCGCGAGGAAATAGCCTATCCAAGGTGGTGTCAACTTACTAGCCAGTCAACAAACGATTCTGCCTACCAGCCGTTGGATTGACATCCAACATTTGTTGTGTATCTTCTATCTCTTGTCTTCTTCCTCCAATCGTCCAAACCAAACCACCCCGTCGGCTCCGCCTGCTCCCGCCTCCCATGGCTGGCTGCGCCTCCGCCGCCCTACCGTACGTACCCTACAACGTTAGCCAGTCCCTCCCTCTATTCCCCCACACATCCTGTTATTCTCCGGCGATGTCAGCCCCAACACGCACCCGCGCCCGAACCAGTCAACCCTCGTACTCCCCTCCGCTTGCGACTGGACCGGCGCATCTTCAACGGCTCCTATTCGTTCCGTCCGAGGCCTCGCCGTCGTCCTCCGCCTTGCGTCCTTGGTTCGATCGCCGTGCGCGGTGCGCCGCCCTCTTGCGTTGTCAACGTCGTCAACAACCGAGAGGAACAAGGAGATCATTGTACGTGGAGAGGATGACAGTAGGGACCCACCAGCGTCATGGCAGTACGCAAGCAAGTGCCTCTATAGTACAAGCCCAAAAATATGGTTCCTCCTAATGGTTGGACATCTGGGGCTCACGCCATTGTCAACGTAGTCAATAAACGAGAGAATTACACTACGAGCGGCTGACACCAGGGACCCAGCAAGTCGCGTGGTTTTTTTTAGGAACAAGCAGTTGTTATTTATACTAGTTTTAGCGACAAATCAGGGTAACAATGGGGCTGTGCGGAGGCCATGGCCCGTCTAGCCAGGGTTTTATTTATGTTTACCACATCATGAGCCCAGTTGTGTTTTTTCTTGCTGAAAATGGCTAGCCCAGTTCTATTTTTTAAAAGAAATACCCAAACAAGGCCTACTTGCTTTATCAGCCCTGCTGGGCTGCAAATCTTTCAAGACGAGGAGAGTTTCATTCGGTTTGCCCAGAAATGGGTTGTACATTTTTAAAACACATCAAACCGGGAATTAGTTTCAATTTTTTTCATTACAAGATCTTAAATTCCATTGATTTTTATGCGTGGACAATTATTTGGATTTTATATTTATATAAATTATTTTTCAAAATAGTTTGAATGTGAATCGATATTTCTGGATTAAAAATAGTTGACCGCACCGAAATATGCAAAATTTCCTATACTTTTTAACCGTGGCCACAATATGGGGTGTGATGCTAACAAAAAGAAGATGGGCTCCAAAAAAATTCTTAAGAATTAGCAAATGGGATGTACATTATTAGAAATAATGGCAGATGGGTTGTATGCTATTTTCCACAGATTTGAGGCTGACTTGTGCGCCTACTACAGGTTGACGCGTATGCTTTCATAAAAAAAGGTTGACGCACACGCAACGCCCTGTCAACTTAGTCAACACACGAGAGCAGTGACTGTTGGATGTCCATCCGACGGCTGTCGTGCTTCTTCAATCTCTGCTCTTCATGCTCAAGCCGCTCAAACAAGCGCCGGCGGGACTGTCTGCTCCCTCCTCCCGCGGCCGGTTATGCTGCCGCGCAGGCCTCACGGCCCCACCATACTCCCATCACTGGCCTAGCCATCCCTCTACTCACCCACACATGCTGTTATTCTCCGGCGACGGCAGACGAACCAGTAAACCCTCGTACTCCTCCGCGTGGGAAACAACTTCCGAGTATTCCCTGGCTCCGTGTCATTCCCTTCCTAGGCTTCGCCGTCGTCCACCGCACTGGTGCTCTCAGCGCGGCCTGGTCAACGTGGTCAATGAACGACATCCATCGGAAGTGGACTGTACGTGGAGAGGCTGACAGCTGGGTCCACGGCCGCACGCAAGGAAATGCCTCCTTATTACGCGCAAAATAATGATTCCTCCACCTAACAGCTAGGACCCACAGGAAGGGCCTCTGTATTTCGCGAAAAAAATGTTCCCCCGCTGACAGGTCAGACCCACCAGCTATATCTTCGCACGCAAGGAAGTGCCTCCTTATTATGCCCAAAAAAATGAATACCCCCTGCTAGCTGGGACCCACCATATTGTTGGGCTGACTTGTGGGCCTACTAAGTTGACATGGACGGAGAGCTTTGTCAACTTAGTCAATACTCCAGTGACTGTATGATGTCCATCCAACGGCCATAGTGCTTCTTCAACCTCTAGTCTTCTTGCTCCAGCCGCCCAAATCAGCATCGGTCGTGCCGCCTGCTCCTGCCTCCCGTGGCCGGCTATGCTACCACGGAGGCCTCACCGCTCCCATACTACTCCCACCACTGGCCAGGCCATCCCTCCACTCACCCACACCCCCTGTTATTCTGCGGCGACGGCAGCCTCACACCGCAGCCGAACCAGAACGCTCGTACTCCTCTCCGCGTGGGCATCCAATGCCGCGTCTTGCATGGCTCCGCGTCGTCCCCTTCCTAGGCCTCACCGTCGTCCACCGCCGTGGTGCTCTCGGCGCGGCGTGGTCAATGTGGTCAACGACCGACTTCCGTCGGAAGAGTACTGTACGTGGAGAGGCTGACAGCTGGGTCCACGGCAGCCGCAAGGAAGTGCCTCCTTATTATGCAGAAAATAATTATTCCTCCACCTGACAGTGGGGACCCACCGAACGGGCCACCAGTATTTTGCGAAAAAAATCGTTTCCCCCTGACTGCTGGGACCCACCGGACAGGCCACCGTATTTCGCAAAAAAACGTTCCCCCCACTGTCAGCTCGGACCCATCGGATGTGCCTCCTTATCACGCACAAAAAAGGAATACTCCCCCGGCTAGCTGGGACCCGCCTTGCTGGGAGGCTGACTTGTGGGCCTACTAAGTTGACGGGAATGAAGGGCTTTGTCAACTTAGTCAATATGAACGATTCTAGATCCAGTGACCGTACGATGTCCATCCAACGGCCGTAGTGCTTCTTCAACCTCTGGTCTTCTTGCTCCAGCCGCCCAAAGCAGCGCCGGTCGTGCCGCATGCTCCTGCCTCCCGTGGCCGGCTGTGCTGCCGCAGAGGCCTCACCGCCCCCTACTATTCCCACCGCTGGCCAAGCCCTGCGGCGACGGCAGCCTCACACCGCAACTGAACTAGTGAACCCTCGTAGTCCTCTCCACGCAGGCTTCCACTGCCATGTCGTCCCCTTCCTAGGCCTTGCCGTCGTCCACCGATGTGGTGCTCTCCGCGCGGCGTGGTCAACATGGTCAAGGAACGACTTCCATCGGAAGAGTACTGTAAGTGGAGAGGCTCACAGCTGGGTCCATGGCCATAGCCCAGTTTTTTTGTGATTTGCCAAGTAAGTCGCTTTGTCAGGCCTGTTGGGCTGCAAATCTTTCAAGACGAGGAGAGCTTTCATTCGGCTGGCCGAGAAAATGGCCCATCAGTAATGAGAAATGGGTTGTACATTTTTAAAACACATCAAACCGGCAATTAGTTTCAAATATCTTTTTTTTCATTTCAAGATTTTAAATTACATTAATTTTTATGCGTGGAGAATTTGTTGGATTTTATATTGATATACATTTGTTTTTTAAATCAGTTTGAATGTGAGTCGAAATTTCGGGATTAAAACAGTTCGGACCGCACCGAAATATGCAAAATTGCGTATAATTTTTTAACCGTTGCCACAATATGGGCTGTAATGCTAACAAAAAGAATATGGGATCCAAAAAAACCTTAAGAATTAGCAAATGGGCTGTAAATTATTAGAAATAATGGCAGATAGGTTGTATGTTGTTTTCCACAGATTTGAGGCTTTCCTAAAAAAAGGTTGATGCACAAGCACTGACTGTTGGATGTCCATTCAATGGCCGTCGTGCTTCTTCAATCTCTGCTCTTCCTGCTCCAGCCGCTCAAACAAGCGCCGGCGGGACTGCCTGCTCCCTCCTCCTCGCGGCCGGCTGTGCTGCCGCGCAGGCCTCACCGCCCGACCGTACTCCCATCGCTGGCCTAGCCATCCCTCTACTCACCCACACCTGTTGTTATTCTCCGGCGACGGCAGACGAACCAGTAAACCCTCGTACAGTCGTACTCCCCTCCGCGTGGGAAATAACTGCCGAGTCTTCCCTGCCTCCGTGTCGTCCCCTTCCTAGGCCTCGTCGTCGTCCACCGCCCTGGTGCTCTCCGGCCTGGTCAACGTGGTCAACGACCGACATGCATCTGAAGTGGACTTTAGGCCGACAGCTGGGTCCACGGCCGCACGCAAGGAAATGCCTCCTTATTACGCGCAAAATAATGATTCCTCCACCTGACATCAGGGACCCACTGAAAGGGCCTCTGTATTTCGCGAAAAAAACGTTACCACCGCTGACAGCTCGGACCCACCAGCTATATCTTTGCACGCAAGGAAGTGCCTCCTTATTACGCACAAAAAAATGAATACTCCCCCTGTTAGCTGGGACCCAGTATAGTGGCAGGCTGACTTGTGGGCCTACTAAGTTGACGGGGACGGAGGGCTTTGTCAACTTAGTCAATATGCACGATTCTAGCTCCAGTGACCTTACGATGTCCATCCAACAGCCGTAGTGCTTCTTCAACCTCTGGTCTTCTTGCTTCAGCCGCCCAAACCAGCGCCGGTCGTGCCTCGTGCTCCTGCCTCCCGTGGCCGGCTGCGATGCGGCGGAGGCCTCGCCGCCCTACTACTCCCACCGCTGGCCAGGCCATCCCTCTACTCACCCACACCCCCTGTTATTCTGCGGCGACGACAGCCTCACACCGCAGCGAACCAGTGAACCCTCGTACTCCTCTACGCGTGGGCATCCATTGTCGCGTCTTCCCCGGCTCCGCGTCGTCCCCTTCCTAGGCCTCACCATCGTCCACCGCCCTGGTGCTCTCGGCGCGGCGTGGTCAACGTGGTCAAGGAACAGCTTCCATCGGACGTCGAATGTACGTGAAGAGGCTGACAGCTGGGTCCGCGGCCGTAGCAAGGAAGTGCCTCCTTATTACATGCAAAATAATTATTCCTCCACCTGACAGCGGGACCCACCGGACGGGCCACCGTATTTCGCCCCCCTAACTGCTGGGACCCACCAGCTACATCTTCGCACGCAAGGAAGTGCCTGACAGTCGGGACCCACCTGGTCGAAGCGTACGTAGCGTTGTCATTCTGGTCGCGAACGTGTACGTACATGTATATTGGTCGATGTAGAGGCGCGCACATGTGGTAGTAGAGGCGGCCAGGGTGCAAGAAAGAAAATACGGCCACATATGTGTACATACGGGCGGGGTCTCGAACGCCTACTCGCGCATATGTACGGCCAGCGCTCGTGTACATGGCTGGGTCGGAACGAAGAAACAGCGTCGTCGTCGTGTTCATGGGGAGGCAACGGAATGCGTCATGTTCATGGGGAGGCAACGGAATGCGTCGTGTTCATTGGGAGGGCTTGGACGGAACATGCGATGGAAACGAGGCCTGGCGTACCACAGAACGGAGGAAACGGCCTTGTGTTCGACCGGCCACGTTCAAAACGGGATCCTGTTCATCGGGAGGGGTCTGGCGTACCGTAAAACAGAGGAAATGGACCTCCTACGGTCGAAACGGGGGTCCTGTTGATCGGGAGGGTGTGGCATACCGCAAAATGGACGAAACGGACTTGTGTTGGAGCGCTACGGTCAAAACGGGGGTCCTGTTCATCAGGAGGGGTGTGGCGTACCGCAAAACGGGACTCCACGGGATACTGTTCATCTCCACCGTCGACCCCCTCCAGCCTCCACGAGCTACTGTTCATCCACCGTCGACCTCCTCCAGCCTCCATCTGCGACTGTTCATCCACAGGCTCCTGTTCATCTAGCCTCCACCGCGTGCTACTCCACCGGCTAATGTTCAACTAGCCCTCTCCACGGGCTCCTGTTCAACCACCCCTCCACGGGCTACTATTCATCCTGCCCTCCACCATCTACTATTCATCCTGCCCTCCACGGGGTGGTCCTGTTCATCCAGCCCTCCACGGGGTCCTGTTCATCCAGCCCCAACCGACTTGATCGATCGGGGTCCTGTTCATCCAGAGGCAACACCACGGGGTCCTGTTCATCCACCCCCACTGGGAACTGTTCATCCAACCCCTCCCCCCCCCCCCCGCAACGCTCACTGTTCATCCAGAGGCAGCATCGATCGGCTTCAGTTAGCAGCAGTAGCGAAGGAATCGCTCGATCGAGTTCAGTTAACAGCCATCGATCGATCGCTCGGGTTCAGTAACGCATAGCCTGCAGTGCAATCGCTCGGGTTCATTTAGAGCCCAACGCCTCGCTCGGGTTCAGTTAGAGCCAACGCCTCGCACACACGTGCGTACGTGTACGAGAGAAATGTGCATCGCTCAGCCCCCGACCTCCCACCGTAACCGGGAACTCCCCGAAATTTTCCTCGCCCTCGCTTCTACCACGGTTTTTTCCATCATGGACGGCCCAAAGAATGTCATGCAGCTGCGTCTCCGGCCCGCCCAGGACGAAAAGCCATTTTCTGTCATGATTTTTTGTCATAGAAGTAGGAGCCCACCACATCTATGATGATACCGGGTTTTGTCACAATTATCGTTATAGAAGTGTCATATGTATGACAGAAAAAAATTTCGTTCGGCCCAAAATGTCACGGATGTGTCTTTTTTGTAGTGACTAATGAAAATAATTGGACACTTCCTGAACCAAATCCTAAGCAAACTCCGAAGCAAAGGGGTATTCTATTTCTCAGTACTGAAGATATGCAAGAGGCAAAGAAATCTATGAAAGAAAAAGGTATTAAAGCTGAAGATGTTAAGAATTTACCACCTATTGAAGAAATACATGGTCTTGATAACCTGATATAGGTAGTAAAGGCAAATTCTCTCTATAGATTTGATGAAGGTGATATTCCTCGTTATAAGTCTGCTAGCCAATGCTTAGATGAGTTTGATAATTTTATTGTTAAACAAGAAAACTTCAATTCTTATATTAGTAGACAATTGAAACGCAATTCTGATATGCTTGAACACTTGAGTAATTATATGGCTAGTGTTAAAGGTGAACTTAAACTCATTAGTAAACATGCTTCTATGGTTACCTCTCAAGTAGAACAAGTACTTAAGGCTCAGAATGATTTGTTCAATGAATTAAATAATAAGAAAAATTATAATGATGTTAGAGTTATGACTAGAGGAGGTAAAATGACTCAGGAACTTTTGTATCCTGAGGGCCTCCCTTAGAGAATTGAGCAAGATTCTCAGAGAACTAATATTGATGCACCTAATTCTTCTTAGAAGAAGAAGAAAAATGATAGGACTTTGCATGCTTCTAGTGAACCTGTTGTTGACACACCTGAGAATCCCAATGATATTTCTATTTCTGATGTTGAAACACAATCTGGTAATGAACATGAACCTAGTGATAATGTTAATGATGATGTTCATGTTGATGCTCAACCTAGTAATGATAATGATGTAGAAATTGAACCTGTTGTTGATCTTGATAACCCACAATCAAAGAATCAACATTATGATAAGAGAGACTTTGTTGCTAGAAAGCATGGTAAAGAAAGAGAACCATAGGTTCAGAAACCCATGCCCTTCCCTCCTAAACCATCCAAGAAAAAGGATGATGAGGATTTTGAGCGCTTTGCTGAAATGATTAGACCTATCTTTTTGCGTATGCGTTTGATTGATATGCTTAAAGTGAATTCTTATGCTAAATATATGAAGGATATTGTTACTAATAAAAGAAAGATACCGGAAGCTGAAATTCCACCATGCTTGCTAATTATTCTTTTAAGGGTGGAATACCAAAGAAACTTGGAGATCCAGGAGTACCAATTATACCATGCTCCATTAAAAGAAACTATGTTAAAACTGCTTTATGTGATCTCGGAGCCGGTGTTAGTGTTATGCCTCTCTCTTTATATCGTAGACTTGATTTGAATAAGTTGACACCTACTGAAATATCTTTGCAAATGGCTGATAAATCAACTGCTATACCTGTCGGTATTTGTGAGGATGTGCCTGTTGTGGTTGCAAACATTACTATTTTAACGAACTTCATTATTCTTGATATTCCCGAGGATGATAGTATGTCGATTATCCTTGGTAGACCATTTTTGAATACTGCAGGGGCTGTTATTGGTTGCAACAAAGGCAATGTCACTTTTCATGTTAATGGTAATGAGCATACGGTACACTTTCTGAGGAAACAACCTCAAGTCCACAGTATCAATTCTATTGGAAAAATTCCAACTATTACTATTGGAGGTTTTGAATTTCCTCTTCCTACTTTCAAGAAGAAATATGATATTCTCATTGTTGGGGACATGCATATCCCCGTTGAGGCAACCTAGTGTTATTCGAAAATTCTTTGGTTTCAGGTTATTCGAAAAGAGTTTGTTAACAATACTTGATCAACCTTATTAGTGGATTCCTTTTGATGAGCATGAGATGGATGAATTTAGAAAACACAACTCTCTGTACCCTCTTTTTACTTTCTGTTATTTAGATTAAATAAAGCAAAAATAGTATTTTCTGTCTGTTTTCTGAATTATCCATGCAATAAAAATACCTCGAAAATAAAAGTTCTCCAAATGCTCTGAAAATTTAATATGATTTTTTCTAGAATATTTGAGAATATCTGGCACTGAGAACACACCAGGGGGACCCACCACGTGCCCACGAGGGTGGAGGGCGCTACCCCCCTGGGCGTGCCCCTTCCTCATGGACCCCACGTGGGTCCCCTCCACTTATCCTTGCACCCACACCCTTCGTCTTGCTCCAGAAAAAATCCCCACCTAGCTCAAACCCGTGTTCTAGCTCATCTTGCTGCCATTTTTGATCTCCTTGCTCAAAGCTCCATTCACAAAACTACTTTGGGGGATTGTTCTTCGGTATGTGACTCCTCCAATGGTCCAATTAGTTTTTGTTCTAGTGCTTTATTTGTTGCAAATTTTTGCTTCTTAGGTGACCCTGTTCTTGAGCTTGCATGTCAAATTTATATGGTCAAAAGTAGTTTTAATGCATAATATAGTCTCTAGGCACTTGTAGGAGTAGTTGCTATCAATCTTGTTGAGTTTGGTTCACTTTTATTTTTGAGTTACTAAAAATTTCAGAAATTTTTCAGAGGAAGAAATATGTTTAGGAAAATGTATCAAGGTGGTTCCTCAAGGAAGCAAGGCCCAAGGCCCGCAATACGCGAGCCGGACAATGAACTACCAAGAGAAGCTCAAATGTGGCCTTGTGAATGGCCGTCAGAAAATTTCATGGTCCGGGCAGGAATTAAGGAGGAATTTGAAGCATATGTGCGTAACACTGATCTTGAGAGCTTCGAGTTAGATAAGTGCCATCAGTACCTCTATTTACATCATCATGCAATTCTCAAACTGTCATGTTTGATCTTTATGATAAATCTTATACCATGGACTTAGAAGAGTTTAATACTGCTTGTAAACTCCCTCAGTGGGGTAGTGCTAGTGAGACTCGCAAATCTGAATATAAAGATTTTCTTGCTAGTATAACTGTGGGGGAATCTAGAGAAATAACACAAGCCACCATAGTGAGCATTCATTTTCCTACCATACATTATTTTGCTCTCTTTTTAGGTAGATGCATTAACGGTAAGGACGAGGCATGTCACATGTGCGTTCCCGATCTTAATGTTCTCAAGAGTGTTATATTAGGAGATAGACAATATAACTTGGGGGGCATTGTTGCACGCAGGTTGCATGATAATAATATTAATGGAGATTTCTTTGGTGGAATTTCTGCAACCCGTTTAGCTGATTTTCTTGAGACACCCATATGTGGAGATGATATTGAGTTGCCTCCTGCTTATTTAGATTATAATGCTATGGTTCGTCATCAGTTTGTTGAGAGGAATGATCAGTCCCTCCAGTACCAACTAATCTTTGACAGACGACGCACCTATCATGTCGCCCTCCCTGCTCCTACTTTCTTTGACTTTCAGGCAAAAAGGAGATATGTTATAACCAGGGAGGAGGCGAACGAGTACGAGAGGAGCGTGGAGGAAGCCTGCCTCCAAGCTGCAGCCCTTCAGGCAGTAGCTGATGCATCTCAGTACGACCCCGGCTTCAACTTCGGATATCCACCAGGCCATCCATGGGCATAGACCAACTTAGGCCAAAAGCCTAAACTTGGGGGAGTACGTATTTCTCACTGACATTACATTCATGTTCACACACTCATGCCAGTTGTCGGTGCTCATACTTTTTCATTGTATCATCCATGCTAGTTTATTTTCTTTTTAAGTTTTCTTCTTGTGTGTTTCAAAACCCTTAAGAAAAAACAAAAAAATTATCTGTAGCTTTTAGCTAGTTTACTTTCCATGCCTGTAGTAGTAGTAATTAAAAACCCCAAAAACATTTCTCGTTCTTCTTTTGCTTGTTGGGAGCTTTCCCGTGTAAATAGTTTTATTTCTTTCTTGTTCTTTGGGGGTCGAGAGGAGAATGCCATGATGAAATTGTTGAGTGGCTCTTATATGCATTATTGTTGATCTAACAAAGAGCCTGTATTACCTTGTCTTCTCCCTTGAATTGAATGCTTGCAGATTCCAGCTTAGTCCAATGCACGTGCACTATTATTATTATCCACACTATTCGGCCATGCAAGTGAAAGGCAATAATGACGATATATGATGAACTGATTGAGATGAGAAAAGCTGGTATGAACTCGACCACTCTTGTTTTTGTAAATATGATTAGTCCATCATTCCTGATTTAGCCTATTATGAATGAAACATGTTTGCAATGACAATTAGAGATTATAGTTGCTTATGCCATGCTTAATTTGCTAGGAGTTTATAATGGTTTACCTTGCGTGCCAACATGCTATTAAAATGGTTGTGATGTGGTATGATAGGGTGGTATCCTCCTTTGAACGATTCGAGTGGCTTGAGTTGGCACATGTTCACGCATGTAGTTGAAACAAAATCAACATAGCCTCCATGATATTTATGTTCATGGTGAATTATATCCTACTCATGCTTGCATTCAGTGTTGATTAATTTTAATGCATGTTCATGACTGTTGTCGCTCTCTAGCTAGTCGCTTCCCAGTCTCTTTCTAGCCTTCACTTGTACTAAGCGAGAATACTGCTTGTGCATCCAATTCCATAAACCCCAAAAGTTGTTCCATATGAGTCCACCATACCTTCCTATATACGGTATCTACCTGCCGTTCCAAGTAAATTTGTATGTTTCAAACTCTAAAACTTCAAATAAACATTCTGTTTTGTATGCTCGAATAGCTCATGTATCAACTAGGGCTGTCTGTATCCTCCATGTTAGGCGGGTTATTCTCAAGAGGAGTGGACTCCTCTCCTCACTCACGAGAAAATGGCTGGTCACCGGGATGCCCAGTCCCATGCTCAAATCAAATCAAAATAATTGCAAACAAAACTCCCCCAGGATTGTTGCTAGTTGGAGGTACTCGTTGTTTCGGGCAAGCCATGGATTGATGCTTGTTGTTGGTGGGGGAGTATAAACTTTACCATTCTGCTTGGGAACCGCCTATAATGTGTGTAGCATGGAAGATATTGAGATCTCTCGGTTGTTATGTTGACAATGAAAGTATACCGCTCAAAATATTATTCATCTCTATTTCAAAATCGAGCTCTGGCACCTCTACAAATCTCTGCTTCCCTCTGCGAAGGGCCTATCTATTTACTTTTATGCTGAGTCATCATCCTCTTATTAAAAAGCACCAGTTGGAGAGCACCGCTGTCGTTTGAATGTATTATTGTTAGTTTACATTGAGTATAATTTGATTGGATCTCTTTTACCATGAATTACAATGTCTAGTCAATCCTTGATCTTTAAAGGTGCTCTGCATTTATGTTTTGCAGTCTCAGAAAGGGCTAGCGAGATACCATCTTGTTATATCATATTATGATTGTTTTGAGAAAGTGTTGTCATCCGAGATTTATTATTATTGCTCGCTAGTTGATTATGCCATTGATATGAGTAAACATGAGACCTAAATATTATTGTGAATGTGGTTAGTTCATAATCTTTGCTGAAAACTTGAATGTTGGCTTTACATATTTACAACAACAAGAGCAAACAGAGTTTGTAAAAGTTTTTCTTTGTCACTTTTAGTTTGTCAACTGAATTGCTTGAGGACAAGCAAAGGTTTAAGCTTGGGGGAATTGATACGTCTCCAACATATCTACTTTTCCAAACACTTTTGCCCTTGTTTTGGACTCTAACTTGCATGATTTGAATGGAACTAACTCGGACTAACGTTGTTTTCAGCAGAATTGTCACGGTGTTATTTTTGTGCAGAAATAAAAGTTCTCGGAATGACCTAAAAATCAACGGAGATTATTTTTAGAATATTAAAAAATACTGGTGAAAGAATCGAGGCCAGGGGGCCCACACCCTATCCACGAGGGTGAGGGCGCGCCCCCTGCCTCATGGGCCCCCTGATGCTCCACCGACGTCCATGCTGACTCCATATATTCGTGTTCGGGGAGAAAAAATTGGAGAGAAGGATTCATCGTGTTTTATGATACGGAGCCACCGCCAAGCCCTAAACTCTCTCGGGAGGGCTGACCTGGAGTCCGTTCGGGGCCCCGGAGAGGGGAATCCGTCGCCATCGTCATCATCAACCTTCCTCCATCACCAATTTCATGATGCTCACCGACGTGCGTGAGTAATTCTATCGTAGGCTTGCTGGACGGTGATGGGTTGGATGAGAATTATCATGTAATCGAGTTAGTTTTGTTAGGGTTTGATCCCTAGTATCCATTATGCTTTGAGATTGATGTTGATATGACTTTGTTATGCTTAATGCTTGTCACTAGGGCCCAGTGCCATGATTTCAGATCTGAACCTATTATGTTTCCATGAATATATGTGAGTTCGTGATCCTATCTTGCAAGTCTATAGTCACCTATTATGTGTTATGATCCGTTAACCCCGAAGTGACAATAATCGGGATACTTACCGGTGATGACCGTAGTTTGAGGATTTCATGTATTCACTATGTGTTAATGCTTTGGTCCGGTACTCTATTAAAAGGAGGCATTAATATCCCTTAGTTTCCAATAGGACCCCGCTGCCACGGGAGGGTAGGACAAAAGATGTCATGCAAGTTGTTTTTCATAAGCATGTATGACTATATTCGGAATACATGCCTACATTACATTGATGAACTGGAGCTAGTTCTGTGTCACCCTATGTTATAGTTGTTGCATGATTGATCGCATCCGACATAATTATCCATCACCGATCCATTGCCTACGAGCTTTTCATATATTGTTCTTCGCTTATTTACTTTTCCGTTGCTACTGTTACAATCAGTATAAAACCAAAACTGCTACCGTTATTTTTACCACCGTTACCACTACTATCATATTACTTTGCTACTAAATACTTTACTGTAGATATTAAGTTTCCAGGTGTGGTTGAATTGACAACTCAGCTGCTAATACTTGAGAATATTCTTTGTCTTCCCTTGTGTCGAATCAATAAATTTGGGTTGAATACTCTACCCTCGAAAACTGTTGTGATCCCCTATACTTGTGGGTTATCAAGGCGCGCCCTCCACCCTCGTGGACAGGGTGTGGGCCCCCTGACGTTGATTCTTTCGCTAGTATTTTTTATATATTCCAAAAATAACCTCCGTTGATTTTCATGTCATTCAGATAACTTTTATTTCTGCACAAAAATAACACCATGACAATTCTGCTGAAAACAGCGTCAGTCCGGATTAGTTCCATTCAAATCATGCAAGTTAGAGTCCAAAATAAGGGCAAAAGTGTTTGGAAAAGTAGATACGATGGAGACGTATCAAATACTAATAATAATGATTTTATTAGTACTCCGATTACTCCCGCCACTAGTGCGGAACTTATAAAATTAATGTCGCTTTGCTGAATCTTGTTATGAAAGATCAATTTTCTGGCCTTCCTAGTGAAGATGTCACATCCCATCTAAATACTTTCGTTGAGTTCTGTGATATGCAAAAGAAAAAAGATGTGCATAATGACATTGTTAAATTGAAGTTATTTTCGTTCTCACTAAGAGATCGTGCTAAAACTTGGTTTTCATCTTTGCCTAAAAATAGTATTAATTCATGGAATAAGTGCAAAGATGCTTTTATTTCCAAGTATTTTCCTCCCGCTAAGACTATCGCCCTTAGGAACAATATAATGAATTTTAAGTAACTTGATAATGAACATGTTGCACAATCTTGGGAGAGGGTGAAATTGATGATAAGAAATTGCCCTACTCATGGTTTAAGTTTATGGATGATCATACAAATTTTTTACGCCGGATTGAATTTTGCATCTAGAAATCTTTTAGATTCCGTCGCAGGAGGTACTTTTATGAAAATTACATTAGGAGAAGCTACTAAACTTCTAGATAATATCATGGCTAATTACTTTTAAAGACATGGAAAATATTACTTTCTTTTGCGATGGCAAATTTTACTATATTCTCCACGACAAATTACTTTCACATACATGGTAAATTAACTTTTTATCACTCATGGCAAATTTACTTTTGAATTTTTCCATGGCAAATTGACATTTTAATTGCCATGATAAATGTACTTTACATCCATGGCAAATTTACTTTTTCAATTGTTCATGGAAAATCTATAGCTTTTATTAAATGTACTTTACATCCATGGCAAATTTACTTTTTCAATCGTTTATGGAAAATCTATAGCTTTTATCATGGCAATAGTTTTTAGTTGTTGCCATGTCATCAATATAGACTTTGCCATTTCACCAATACAACCCTTGCCATGCCACAACCACACTTTTTTACAAGGCTCAGTTTTATAAAAAAAAACTTGTCATGGCAAATTCAGTTTTATGGCCCATGGCAAATTCACTTCATGGCCCATGCAAATTTCCTTTTTTATGACAATGTCGACCTTCTTTTTTCCTATGGTCCCTGGCGAATTCACGTAATCGACCGTCGCAACTTTTTTCTTTCTTTTTGGACAATGCCAAAGTGTGTCTCGTACCTCGTAGCATAATTTCAAACATTTTTTTAGAATAGTCACGCGATAAATATATGAAAATTTCATCTTCATAAGAATTTTTCCTTATAAGAACATGTCAAATTTATTTTGTAGCATGGCAGACTTACTTCATTTTCCATGGAAAATTTACTTCATTTTCCATGGCAAAGTTTAGTCTACTTTTGCCATGGCAATTTTACTTTTAGTGACATGTCAGATATTAATTTATTTTTTCATGGAGAATTTTGCTATATTCTCCACGGCAATTTTACTTTCACATACATGGAAAATTAATTTTTATCACTCATGGAAAATTTACCTTTTAATTTTTCATGACATTCATCCTTTTATTGCCATGGTAAATGTACTTTACATCCATGGCAAGTTCACTTTTTCAATGTTCATGGAAAATCTTTTCCATGGACCATGGTAAATTTACTTTTATGAAACATGGAAATTATTACTAAAAAAATGGTACACTTTAACCAACATTTTTGCCACCTTATACAAATGCAAATTGGCAGGGCTATTTTCCTTTTTCTGCCTTTGAAAATAATCTTTTGAGCATGGCAAGATTTGCTTTTAAATACGATGGCGAATTTATTTTTTTAAACCATGGCAAATCTTACTAAAACAACCCATGGTATCTTGTTTTTCATTATCTATTACGGCAATTTTTTCTTTTACTTTTGTAAAAGGACAGACCCAATGCATAGAAACTCCAACACAAGGTGCTGTGTGGGGAGGGATTACAGGAACCTAGTCTTCAGTGGCGGAGCTACAAAAAAAAATCCTGGGCGGGCCAAGATAAAAGAAAACACACAAAAATAATCAACTCAAGCAAAGGATGATGAGCTGCTGCTCAGAAGTCTTCCTAAACTTCATATGTAATCACATCATCTCTTTTTCTATTGAGAATCAAATCTCTGCGTTGATTAGCCTTGTTGTCCATGGCAATTATGTAGTGATTACCGGACGAACCCTGCCAAGCTGGAACTCCGGCGATCACCAGAGTTATGGAAGAAAGAGTGAGCACACGAGATAGGGAGGTCTTTGCTCTGCGAACTATATGTAGCTTTACTGTTTCTCTTCTTCTATTCAGTCGTTACAGACTTCAACGGAAAACGAAAAAACAGGCATGTTCGGGTCGTGAGTACCGCCATCCCAATACTCCCTGCTCGTCGCATGTCATGGCACCATGACCGTTTCATCGTGCGATTCCATGATCGGGTCAGGGTGCCGCAATCCTAGCTAGCTACGGTCGAGTCGCAGCTCGGTTATTTCTGACGAAACTAAAGAAATGTAGCTACAGTCGAAACTGAAACTTTCAACACCTAAAACTCTACTGAACCCTGAACAACAACAATGATGTGCCTATGTAGCGGTGCTCATCCCCCAGCTGGCCCCTGCTAGGGGCCCGCCTGGGGTATGGGCTCGAACCTGCTACTCGTTGTGATGGTGGGACTGGGAGCTCGACCCTCACGGCTCCCGGCCACCTCTCTCTGGCCCTTCGCGCGGCTGCACGCGTGACCCATGCACTAGTATCAGTCAGCTACTCTGCACTCTGCTGTATAAGATGAGGAATCGAGGGGGGGAGGGCATAGAGCGATCGTGGCTGCATGCGAAGGAGAGAAGCGTGACGAGGTGGTGCTGCGAGCGAGCGATGCAGTCGTGGGCTGGGCTGTAAGTAGTATATGTACGTATTACCTGCTGGGGCTGGGCGGGCCATGGCACGCTTTTGCCCTCACGAAGCTCCGCCAGTGCTAGTCTTACCCTTGCTACATTGCAATGCAGAGAGACTGGTTCAAACCTAGGACCTCTTGGCACAAGTGAGGAAGACTTCATCACTGTGCCACGTCTACCCTCCTTTTCTTTTACTTTTGTACCATGGCAATTTATTTTCATAGCGTCACAATTTTTCTTTTTTGCACCATGGCACATTTCAATTTTTTGAACACCATGGCAAATTTAAACACACTACGTCAATTTTGTTATCATGACACTCTTTTTTTTTACATTTTTATTCCTTCTTTTTTTTGCATCATATCATGAAAACACATTGGCAACTTGAGTTTGAATGACATTTTTCATGCATGCCATTTTTTTAGTTTTTGTTTTCTCTACTCTAAGTGCCTTTTTTTTGTAAATATAGTTTTTAAGCCATTTTTTCATCGGATCCATGCTGAACTTCATGGGATTTTTTAGTATAGAAATCATTGCTTTTATTTGTATTTTTGTTTTACGTATTTAAAGTCATGTACCTAAGGCTTCGTGTTCGCGCTACAAGAAGACCGAATGGAACGATCTCGTTCGATCGATAGCTTCTTTCCTGATGATGAACCTTTGGTGGGTGGTCGCCAGACCGAACGTCAGGTCAATATCGGCGTCCAAAAATTATCAAATTAACAAGTATAGTGTCAAATCCGAAAGCAATCTTATCCTGAATATGTCTGTCCGAATCAGATGCACGCACATATGCCACAACCAAGTCCACGCGATGTCCTAAACAGTGAGCTTAATTAGCAGGTGAGGCTGGTCCCCGGGTCGACGCCGAACTGCTGGCAGAACTGCTTGTAGAAGGCGACGCGGTCGTTGACGGCGCTGGGGTTCTTGCCGTTGCACTCGAGCGCGCCGTTGATGGCCCTGATGGTGGCGCCGAACCCCTGGCCGGAGACGATGATGTCGTGCACGCTGTTCATCCAGTACCAGAGCGCCGCTTGGAACGCCAGGACGGGGCTCCGCGCCACCGCGTCCGGGTCGTTGAGCCCGTCGAAGCCGAGGCTCTGCCCCGCCGCCCCGTAGTTGTAGTTCCACGAGATCTGCAGCGACCCGCGGCCGTAGTAGCCCTTCCCGGCGGCGCACGGCCACTCCGCGTTCGTCGGGTCGCAGTAGTTCTTGCTCGGCCCGTTGATCTCGTCGATGTAGCAGAACTCTGCAAATCATTTCGTAGTAGTACAAGCTCATCATGGTCAGGGCTCGGGGCTACATATATATATAAGCGTGGTGAACTGTCGGCGTGCGTGGTGAGCTTACTTATGGTCTCGTGGTTGACGTGGGCGAAGAAGGCGGCGATCTCGCGCTTGGAGTCGTCGTCGGAGCCGGTGCGGCCGAAAGCGGGGTAGCCGCCGAGCGCCGTGAGGAAGGCGTCGCGGGTGTAGAAGCCCTTGGCGGCGCAGTCGTCGGCGGCCTGGGCGACGAGCGCGCCGAAGAAGGCCGGCGTGACGATGGCGGGCACGGACACGTTGTTGGTGACGGGCACGGTGCAGGGGCCCGAGCGGCAGCCCGTGCCGCAGTACTCGCCGGTGGTGCCGCAGAACCCCCAGCGGCTGCAGCACTCGGTCGCGGCGCACCCGCAGTTCTGCGCGGCCGCCATGGTCGATGCCACTGCCAGGAGGAGGAAAGCCGCGGCGGCGCCGAGAGCCAGCACCCGCGCCATGGTTCGTTGCTGATGACCCGAGTTCGTTGCTCTGTGGCTAGCCCGTGTGATCGATGTCAAGCTTCCGACGGTTCGCTGCTGTTTATATAGGGTTCTCCGGATGGCCCGGGGGGAGTGACTGACGTGACCCCTTTGTGTGAGCGTCTGACCATTTTCTTCCAAGTCCAACAAGGGCTTGGTCAAACTGCAGTCGGCGCGTGCACGTTGCGAATTGGTACGTGAACGTCAACCGCGTCTACGTTTGCGAGCTTCACTCCAGCAGCGTACGCAGCCTGCGTTTCACGTTCTTTTTTTTCTATGATGAGCAGCCTGCGAGCCACAGACTCCCCAGCATCTAGAGAAGAGAAGCGTCCTAAAAATAGGTCGGACTAGCCAAAATAAGCATCCGGCTGCTGCATTTTGCCGTGGAGGAGAGGGCGTCACGACTGCAATAGCAACCGGTTGCTTTCCCCGTTACGTACAAGCAAAATTGATACGAAAAGAAAAAGCTGGACGGCAGCTCGCCGGGAACGGTCCTGGGTTTCCTGATGCGACAGGCGACGGCCAATACTGATGAGTACTCCCTCCATTTTAAAATATAATGCGACCGTGTTTTTTGAAGTTCAACTTTGACCATAAATTTAATCAACAAGACAAACTGCGGCGGAAGAAAAAAATTATATAATTGAAAACTTCTTTCGTATACGAATTCGTTAATATAATTTTTGCTCTCAGCACAATCGGTTTTGGTAGTTAAATTTACGGTCAAAGTTGAAACACAGGGATAGAGGAAACACTACATTGTGAAATGGAGGGAGTAAGATAAGTGTACCTTTGTTCCAGAGAGGTACGGCTACCATACATCTTCAGCCCATCACTGGGTGGGTTAGGGCTGGGGTTGTCATGGTTGACAATTAGTGCTGAAAAAACGCAGCCGCTGAAATTTCATGCTTGCCCTACGTGACACGGTGGTAATGTTTGACTCGGCACGTACCGTTATGAGTTTCCAGCAATCTGGCCAGCCTGACTTTGGTGAGGCCGTGAGGGAAGTCAGCTTTTCTTTCTTTTTTTGATAATCGCCGCTTGCCTCTTCGGTCTCCGGCACTGCCAAACAGTCAGAGTTGCTTCGTATCCGAAAGAAAAGTCTGGTTTTATGAGAAAATAGACAAAAGAAAACTCTCCAGCAGTTTCGTAAACACACAAAAAATATACATGAAGGATTTTGGCCATTCCACTACCATTACATGAGATGACAGATTTTCTGGCATGGAACATGTCTAAGTGGACTTTCACGGTGTGATCTGCATGTCATACAGAATGAGAATTTTAATTTGGGCATAAGTTGGAATTAACGGTTGGAGGTTCAAACCCATCTTATACATGGGCCTCAGTATGGAACTTAGTCTGCCCAGAAAAAATAAAAATATTTATGTGGCACGCGCTCCAGAGTGCTATTCTTTGTCGATCTATCCTGGCTAATAAGCACTTGAAAATAAATTCGAGTTGTCCAGCCTGTAACAGGGGCCTGATGACATAAGACATATGTTGTTCGAATGCAAATTGACAATGGACGTGTGGAAGATGCTCGGTCTTGAGCTTGTTATCAAACATGCACTGAAAGTTGACAAGGCAGATAAGCTTGTGTTGGCACATCTTTTGTGTCTTCCAGAACAACAAATTCAAGTGTTGGGCTTGCCGAAGTTCAGAGAAACGATGGCAACAACGACTTGATATTTGTGGTATGAAAGGTGAAAATTGACACATGACGAAGAAACTCAAAGTGCATATCAAATCAATATGTCAATGAGAGGCTTAGTAGCAAATTATACCATCTCTTATAGCCCAAAGGCTCACATCTGTTCAGATGCTTGGGTGAAACCAAAGTATGGTTACGTGAAATTAAATGTTGACGCGGTATTTGATAGTGACACACTCGCAACAACATTTGGAGCGGTTATCCGGGACCATAGGGGGAAATTTATAGCGGCTGCTAATGAAAAGATGGACCTTTGCTTCGACTCGTTCACAGCAGAAGCAATTGCAGTGAGGTTTTGTTTGAATCTTACTAATACCGTCGGATGCAGTAAGATTGGAGTGAATTCGAATAGTGTGGAGGTGGTGCATGCGTTGAGCCAAGGCTACTCTTCTTCAGTCACTTCATCCATTATAGTGATTGTTATTTCTTGTCATTAGGTTTTTCCATGTCACTTATGATCATTGTAATAGGGAACGTAATCGAGTAGCTCATGTACTAGTAAGGTTAGCTAGGTTTTCTTCTCTAAGTGTTTGGATGGATAACGCCTCTAATGAGGGTATTCCTTTACTTGTAAACAATGCTAGTTTACTTATGAATGAATAAAGAAGAAGAAGTTTATAAAACGCACACAAAATTATTCGGGATCTCATAAATTCTTCCAAACTTCCTCTTCGTCTACGGAAAGATGGTCCTTCTCGCGCCACCGCTGGCCGTCGCCACCACTCGCCCGCTGTTGCAGACACGCCATTGTTAAAAAACGTTTTTAGAGAAAGTTCTTACTGAAACTAATAAAACACTTTACTTGTGAACTTATCCTAAATTATATGGACGTCCCATGAAACCACACACCCAACATTTGAGCATGACCATTATGTCTTGGCACATGGAGTTCAATGGATGGTTCTGGACTAGCTCCTTATCTCAGGAAATTGTTGTTACTCTCGGTGCAGACGAGGTATATCAAATCTGTGAGATTAAGCTCCCCTGAAAAATCACATACTTTGTGTGGCAGCTCATTCACGGTCGGGGTCCTTCGGGGGGGAGGTCCGCAAGCATAACCGTCTTGGAGATGGACGGTGTCCTTTTGAGTGACGTGGGTGAGGCTCTAATCATATATTTTTCTCTTGTGTCACAACTCAACTCCCATGGAGTTGCATTCATAAAATGGTTGGCCTTCAAACTTTCGTCACCACTATGAAAATATTGGAATCACACTATTACCGATCGTCGTCTTCATTGGTTATGCTTTGGGGTGTTATTCTAGACACTCTAGATTATTAGGAGTAAGCTAGTTATTGAGCATGTCAACTTCACGCAATTGTCGGATGCCATTTACAAAGATTTGTGGTTACATCAGTGGAAAGTGATTACCAGATTGCAAGCGTGCGTCACATCGAGGAGTTGGCGGCTCAGCTTTTTCATTGTACTGACTACGGTTTTCCTTGTTAATTATTAGATATAAGATGCCCATCACATGCATTTCTTAGAAGAAAAAAAAGTTTGTTCGCTCTCACGCTAAACATACTTCTCCACTCGAAAGTCCTCTTCTGCTCCAGAGCTCAAATGGGCTCGTGATGAACCGTAGTTTCTAATAAAATGAAAACAAATTCAAAAACTCTTTTCGATGCCACTCGTCGTGGATGCCACTCGTGGAAGTCGTGCAAAAGAATCAAGCACTCCAAAAACGCTTTTGAAAATAGCAGCTTTGATAATTGATTTTTTTATTGCCATGAATTCCATGATTTAATTTATACCAGAGGCAGACCTAAGTCAAGGTAATCCTTTTACTAAATTAACTAATTCATTTCTGTTTTGTTTTTGGCATTATTCAACAATAAAAAAATACTGAATTTTTTCAAGAACTTAGAACATTTGTCAATGTTTGACACAAAAGAAAACATAATTTTTGAATTTGTTTTCAATTTTTTGGATTTTATTGTTCACTCAAGCTAGGAAACATCACGTCCTTCCCCACTTACCTTCTCAGGATAACGATTAGAACGAAAACTCCACCCCTAAAAGCAAAAGTACTGGGAATGTATTACCGGTGCACTTCTGTCGGGAAACTAGTCTACACATGTTGATTTTGTAAAAAACTAATAATTTAGCATTAAGGTATAATCTTTCTACATTTTATCTCCATTCTCTTTTTCCTTTTCCTGTTTTCAACCATTTATAACTTTGGTATAACCTTAACACATGAAGATCTTTGTACAAACATGAGACCAACAATGTTTCTGTATATATGAATATTTTCATTGAGGCACGCAAACATTTTTTATTATTATCTGGTTTTAATTATTTTCTTTAAAATATATTAAATAAAATAAAAAAACATGCAAGAAACAATATGTGATTTATTGGGTCGTGCTAGTGGACGACCCGTATAGGAGACCTGTTATACAATTTGACGCACAGGGCGTAGAGTGCTCCTAATTGGCGCCTTATGCCCGCCTGGTTCACTCGTTCACTGGTTCGCTTCGATTCTAGTTGATCGGTCGACCATTGACCAGTGGCCCAGTTGACTCGAAAGAAGTTCACAAAACAAAACCAAAAAAAGATCACGAGTTTGAAAAAGATCATAAATTTGGAAAAACTGAGAAAATGAAAAAGTTCATGAATTCGAAAACAGTTCCTATTTTGTAAAAAAAATAGGGAAAATTTCATAATTTAAAAAGATTGCAAATTTTAAAAACTAATTGAAAAACACATAAAATAGAATAATTTCATGAATTTGGGGAAAAGATTGTGAATTTGACAAAAAATACAAATTTGAGAAAAGTTGAGAAATTTGGAAAATGTTCACGCATTTGAACAAAGAAAAAAAAATGGATCGAAAAAAATGACGGTCCAGAAACCAAACAAAGAAAATGACCTGAAGCTTCGCAAAACTGGGATGATCTTCTCCCCTATAGCCTTAGATGGGCCAGTGCATTGTGATCAGCTTCAGGCGCCACATATCGCGCTGTAAGTGGCGTAGCACGGGATATCAGGGCGGGGTACCTATTACATGCGTGGGTGAAAATACTCACCGAACGCGCACCCCCAGCACCCTCGTGCGCTTTTGGGCCGGCACATGTACGAGGCGGGGTGCCCCTGCTTTTTTCTTTTATTGTTTTTCTTTGCTGTTAATTGGTTGCTTAAAAATTGTTTGGGATTTTTCCTCAAAAAAATTTAGGATTAAAAAATAATATGAATTTATAAAAAATATTCACGAAGTTCAAAAAAATATATTAAAAATATTCATAGATTTGAAAAAGTGCTTCTGGCTTTCATAAAATGTTCTTGAAATTTTAAAAAATTCCGTATTTCAAAAATATTCATGAATTAGAAAAAGAAATCTTGACTTTCAGGAAAATTCCAAAATTTTAAATAATTAATAATTTGAATGTTTTCCCAAAATTCAAAAAAAAATCCATTTAAAAAATCAAGAGATTTTAAAAGTAAAAAACTTAAAATAAAAAACCAAAATACCCCGAAAATAATACAGAATAAATCCGGTTTAAAAAAAGGGGAAGACCCCGATTCAGGAAACAGGACCGAGCAGCTACGCGGAGCGGGGAGCCCACCCGTTTCTGTGGGCTCCGATCAACTCTTTCACTGCGCGGCGCTGGGATACTCTCAAAAAATAAAAACTTCCCGACCCGAGTGTTCAAAAAAAAAAAAAAAAAAACTGCCGGAGCCGAGCCGAGTACGAGGACCCCAATCCAAATCGCCTCTTTCCCTTCCTCCTTCCTTCTTCCCCGTCCCATCTTCTCGTTCCCCCTTCGTACGCGGAAACCCCGCCTCGCCTCCACCCACCGCCGGGGTCCAGCCTTCCGCTTCCGCCGCCGTGGTGCTCGAGGTAAGCGACCGTGACGCCTGCTCCGCCGCCCCCGTTTTCCTCCCGCGTATTCACATGATCCGAGACCCTCGCCTTCGGCGTTCGCGTGCTCCCGTGCGCTCGTCTCCGTTTGGTTTGCCCGTCTCACGGTCGTCGTGTTCGTGGCTTGTGCCTAGCGGCACCTTCCACTTTGATTAGGGTTCGTTAGGATGCTCTGGCCTGCGCTGTGGTTCACCCCCTCGGGTACCTGATCGTACAAATTGCCGCGGAGATGGGGAGAGGCGTGGTGGGCCTCTACCCTTATCTGAGCCCCTCACTGTTTCAGCATCAACAAAACATACTGTTTCTTACCGCCGATTACGACCCCCTTTCCGGCCCGCTGCGTTTCCGCATGTGATTTGTGATGACGGAGTTCCCGGAGAAGGTTCATTCTGTTGTATGGGAAGGGACGAGAGATTCCTTGTAGCTGTGTGTCCGCATATCTTTAGTCGTTCCGCGCCATCATTCCTGAGGCAGAATTTTATCCACTTAACTTGTGGTTTTCCATAAGTTGGTTTGAGCATGAGCAAGGTAGTGCATGTTTAGTTGTGGATTCCGTATTAAATTTTTGGCATTTGGCATTACGTACATCCAGATCTGAGATTGTGAGAACCACGCTAAATGTTTCCTCAAGGTGGTTATTAAACCACAAGATTGCATCTTATGCATTTGCTTTTATCTACCATCTGGAGAAGAGAAATTGTCTTGTTCAAGATTATCTGATGAAATTGAAGCCGTCAATAGATTCACAACCTCGATGTATTTCCACTTTGCTTCTTGCTAGCAAACATGCCCCTGCGTTGCAACGGGAGAATTAATATCTTAGCGACGTAGTGCAATAATAAGCATGGTCAAGACCCCTCACCCCCCATGACAACACATCCGAACGTTGTCAATCTTAAGATGATGAGCTTGGCCATCGTGCGACACACCTGTCATTGAACTGCGCTAGCGCAAGGGGATGCTTAAAGCTTTAGAAATTAATCTCGCCAAGCTCGACGTGAGTGCCGCCCTCCGCGAGCTACTCTCTGCAACCATTGGAAAGAGAGGAAGAAAAAAAAAACAGAAGCATGTTTCATCCTACTACTTATTGCCTAGTCCACATGATCTTTATGACTACTATTAAATCCAGTCTGCTTTAGTAGCAAACAACTGTGTTGATATTGTGGCTAGCGTTTATGCTAGATTTTCAATCGATTAATTGGTAATAAAGCTACTCTTTTTTCTTCAACATTATGATTTCTTCATTGTCAAATCTAGCACGTGGATTTCCGTTAGAACACATGAATTAGGCTTACTTGGTGCAAATCTAGCACGTGGATTTCCATTAGTTTATTTAGTAGAAAACAACTGCGTTGATATTGTGGCTAGTGTTTATGCTAGATTTTCAACCGATTAATTGGTAATAAAGCTACACTTTTTTCTTCAACATTATGATTTCTTCATTGTCAAATCTAGCACGTGGATTTCCGTTAGTACACATGAATTATGCTTGCTTGGTACAAATCTAGCATGTGGATTTCTGTTAGTTTATTTATAGGGTTTTAAATGGCCGGAGGGCCACGGAGTGGAGGAGTCCTGATTTATTATTATTAGGCCCGGCTTGGCTTAATTATCTCTGCTGTCTTTTTCCCGGTCTTCGTTGGCATAGCGTTCACTGATTGGAGGAGCATTCTTATAGGCACCAATGCATGCGTGAGCAGGAGCATTCTCTCTGTGCATTGCATGGATAACCAATGCATTCTTTATTATTAGGTCTCTCTTTTATAGGCACATACACATGCTGTTTCTTGGTCTTGTTTCATTCTGTATTGGGCCTCTCCTTTCATAGGAACTGATGAACACGCCCGTTTCCTTCTTGGGTCTGTTTCATTCTATACTGGGTCTCTCTCTTTATATAGGCACCTGCTGTTTCATCATTGAGTCTTCTCTTCTTATAGGGAGCGTGCAGCCACCCGGTTAAGTTAAATTCCTTCGTTCCCCATGCCGGGACTCACACCTATTTTTGTTTATTCTCAAGGCGCCTCCTTAATTCTGTAGGGAAGTCCCCAACATATTTAAGTTATGAAAAATTTATGTAAAGAAGCGAGGTGGGACTATTAATTATCAAACGAACAGTCTGTTATAGCACAACCAACAACTGGCCCAGTTGGCTGTATATAGTTGTTGACGGGGAGGTTAGGTTGTGAGTTCGATCCTGGCTCGAAACACCTTTGTATCAATATACGAATTGGCCCGAAGCAGTGCTTTGCTAAATATTAATCTTTTTTATTTTATTTTGGCAAATCGTTTTTCTTGGTATTGCGGGTTGATTCTCATATAGATCAGGGATTTTTTGTAAGAAAGTGCGTGACAGACCAAGCATATCACCGCCCTTTATTAGTAGGTATAGAGTATAGATTTGAATATGTTTCCACTTGTATGATTGAACTATGGTGAATACAAGAACATGGATTGGTTTATTGCTCCTACTTCATTTATTGTTCCGTAGAAAAAACTCACGCTGTCTGTAAATCTACAGGCTTGTCTTTGGTGAATTCGGCGATTCAAGCAAAAGAAAACCATGAGCTACTTCCAAGCTACAACTTGCAAGCCTCATACTGGGCTCATTGTGGACAGACCCATAACGGGTCTTGGGAAGACCTGCAGATTACTACCTGTTCCCCAGTATTCCCTACGGTCACGTCCTCTCGGATTTCGCAAGCTTGATAAGCATATCTACCCACGCCTTGTTCTTGTTGCTGCTAGCCATCCAAGGCTTACTCCTGTATGCGCCTCAAGTGGAAAAGGGAACCCTGAGATTGACAATGATGTAAGCATATTCCGTGTTTCTATGCTTGATTATGCATGATGAGAGTATGTGTCTAAACCCATAAAATAGTCATGAATGCTATTGTTCTTTTCTCAAAGCGAACTAACATATCTGTCATTATTTGTTTCAACCTTGCTCCACCTTCTCCCAAAACATGCTTATGGCATGCTCCTGAAACTAAGATATTTAACTCATGTAATCTTGGTTGGTCGAAAGGCTATTTTTGCTTGTGTCTGATATTTCTCTGTTTTGACAAAAAAACTGATGATTGCTTATTTGATCAGAATAGAGCCTATGTGGGACCATCCAAGTTATTGTAACAGACACAGTTTTGTATTCATATTCAAACAATATTCTGGGTTTCTAATTAGGTGCATGGTCTGGCTTGGTCATAGAAGTAAACATTAGCTGTATGGGGCACTAGAGTTCTATATTCTCAATTTATGCACCGTATGATTTGTGCTGGAAAGGTGCATGTACATACATTTGATTTGGTTTCTATTAGGAGTGTGGCAGGACAGTCTGCTTAACTTGTTTGTTGCCTTGTTACAGCCCTTTATGGATCATTTGAAGAAGGCCATGGCTGATGCAAAAAAGCCACGACCCATACAAGATGCGCTGAAAGAGAAATTCACCAAGCTGAGAGAACAAGCATCTGGTGGAGGTGGAGGGAATGGAAACAGGCGTGGAGGCAATGGTGGTTCCGGTGGCCCAGAAGATGAATCATTCAAGGAATCATTGGATGAAGTAGTCCAAGTTATCTTAGCAACTGTTGCTTTTATACTTGTGGTAACTATCACTGCTTTCTACTTGTGTTTATCCTTTCTTTCAGAATGCTATTTATTTGCATTTACCGCTCCTGATTTGTAAACTGTAGTGTAGCTCCACTTTCTAGTTATGTTATAATGATTAATGGCTATTCAGCAAATAATTAGGTTATATTTTAGGAAATTTCTTGTTATATAGTTAGTTTTTAGTACAATAACTGTGCCATCTAGCATTTTCCTTGTGATTAGAACCAGCATCGGATCATTTGTACCAAAATAGTTTTCTATGAGTATGTTTTAGTCATCAAGCGCTGTATGTTGACAGATAGTTTATTGCTGGTCGCTGTTTGGTTCGTGTTGTATTGAAAGATTTTAGTTCATTGCCAGTCGCCTGCTTGGTTCAGGTTGAAATATTTTAGTTCATTGCATGTCGCTTGCTTGGTTCGGGTTGTAATGAAAGATTTTAGTTCATTGCTGGTCGCTGTTTGGTTCGGGTTGTATTGAAAGATTTTAGTTCATTGCTGGTTGCTTACTTGGTTCGGGTTGTATTGAAGATTGTGTGTTAGTTATGTACTGCGTACCATGTGCTTATGAAGTAAGTTTCTTGTGTATGAATAGGTTGCATCCTCCACATGCAATATGGGAATAACAAGTGACCTTTATACCTGTACAAAGTCTCATAGTTGTGTATTTGTGCTTAGCTTGATCCTTAACATTAAGCACTCGTGACTTTAATCTAAATCACTTGTATTTTTGTGTGATGGTGTGCAGTACATCCATATTATCAGAGGGGAGGAGCTGTACCGTCTTGCGAGGGACTACACTAGATATCTGGTTACTGGTAAGCGAACTGCCCGGCTGAAGCGCTCCATGCAACAATGGCGCAATTTCTCGGAGAAATTCATGCAAAACGAGGGCTCTCAAGAAGAGCGGTACGAAAGGCCAGCTGCTACGGAACCCATGTGGTGGCAGCAGCCTCAAAAGTTTGTTCATCTTATGGAGGAGCTTTGCAGAGGGAACTGGCGTCCACATGCCCAGAAGTCTTAGTTCTGGCGTTCCACCGTCCTTTTTTGACACTTGAAAGAATATGTTGGGTGTTGTGTGGGTGAGATGGGTACTGGCTGCGTTTCTTGGCTGGAGCAAAGGTTTTACATGGATGGAGTTTCCTGATGGGGCAGATGGTGTTGTTCTTTGTTGGTTAGCGTGTATTTCTGTCTCTGGTTTGTCAAGTATTTGAATGTGGGTATAAGTTGTTGGAAATTTTGTAGTCGAAGAGACCGATTATTCCTTATTTATGATGGTTAGCCTGCTAATCAGATGTAGGTCATGGCTGGTCACCTATTTTGCGATGGATCGAAACTGTAAAAGCCATATGAGAACCAATGTGGCTAAATTGAAGATTTATCTAAGCACTTGGTCCTTGGATGTCGTTGGCATCCTTTGCATTGGTTTACAATCCTCTAATACAAGAAAAGAACATGGAAGATTAATACCACTGTGCAATGAATATCATGAACCAATGTTTCAAGACCAGTTAACGAGTTCCTGATGTAATGTATTCCATCTATCTGTTTCTCACGCTCTTGCTGCTGTGAAGTATTGCCTGAAAAGAATAGGGATGCGATGCTGTCAACGAATGTGTGTGGGTGTCCATTTAAAAAAAAATGTTTGTGGGTGTCGTCGGTCTTGCTCGCTGGGTGGCGTGTAATGTCATAGTCCAGTGATGGTCATTTCCATGCACGCAAGGCTGCGTCGACTTCTCTCTTCGTCGGAGCAGATCAAAGCTCCCAGTGGGTGCTTTATCTAGTTCTGCAAACTCCAGGGGATGAAATAACCGGTTTCAAAGCTCAAGGGGCAATGTGATCGTTTCCTGAAACCTCAGGGCGGTTGCGTTGACTTCTTTCTGTGTCTTGTGGCGGCACTTCTCTACAGCTTAATGAATAACCAGAGCTGCTGATGTGTTTCCTAGGAGAAAAAAAAACATGCATCTGACAAACAAAATAAAATAGCTCCACTGTTTTCTGTGATATAGTTACACAAACTGTCCGTGCGTTCAGCGCGAAAAGTCGAGTAAAATTCTATGGTCATTCTTGTGCCTCTGACTCGAGTCTCACATATTACAGTGTAACTGGAAAGCGTCATTTCTCATTCACAAGATGCATAGCCATTTCTTCTTCGGAATGAAGGAACTATTCGTCACTATGAATTTCACTCAGCAGCGAAAAATGCCAAAACAAGCCAGTGGATCAGCTGTCATCAGCGGAAGAGCCTTCCCCAGCCTTCTTCTCCTTCTGCTTCTCCCTCCGCTTCTTATTTCTCAATGCAGTTTTGCTCATCTCTCCTCTGTTTCATTTCCAAGGTTGGTGAGTTGCATAGAGCCAAAAGTGACATAAGATAAAAACAAGAAAATGCAGGCCGTGATGAAGAAACTGACCCGGTAGGAGCAAGGCCACCGAAAAGCTGCGATTCAACAAAATAATGTGGAAAGTCAGTATATGATATAAGAGCAATGAGAGCTTTCTCACCCACTTGAACTACGAACAGAGAGTGCTGCAGGTAGTATAACATACAGAGTACAAAATAATAATTAACTAAGTGTTTGGTTCCAGATTGGTAATGCAAACGCAAATCTAACGTAAATGGTATGGGCAAAGATCATATTTTGTTTGGCTACCTACGTTGTAACATTAATGAATACTAGAGTTTGGTATGTATCAGCCGAGGACGACGTAACCACCAGCTGGAAGCATGGTGTCCAGGTCCAAGCCGAGAAGAAAGGGACACAGGGGACACCAGTGTAGCACTGTAGCTTCCCTACCGCGCATGGGGAGCGAGGAAGGAGGACACATCGTTCGTGTCTTGGGGGAGATGTCGAATTGTAGCGAGGCCAACAGCTTGCAGCAGCGACGGTGGCTGCAAAGACAGCGACTGGTTGCGGCGGCGCCTGCAATGACGGGTCGTCGACGGCTGGTGGCGGTGGCACCGCGACAGCGACGCTTTAACCAGCATAAATCGCAGAGAAGAAAGCGAGGGGGGACTATAGCGGCTTTTCATTACGGATGATTTCGACCGGTAACAAATTTGTACTAGGCTTGTCTAATACCGTGTTATGGGATTACAGAGCAACCAAAACAAACAAGATCTGACGGTATCCATTAACACTGTAATCAGGTTACGATACAAAATCATGAACCAGCAAACAGTATTGTTTCAGTGAAATGTCGTAGAATGCGTAATGTCATTGCACATGCTGGTAATCTAACCTGACGGTATCCATTAACGCTGTAATCAGGTTACGATACAAAATCATGAACCAGCAAACAGTATTATTTCAGTGAAATGGCGTAGAATGCGTAATGTCATTGCACATGCTGGTAATCTAACCTGCGGGTGCAGGCAGCAATGGTATACTCTTTTCTAGTATATTAAAAATACTCTGCAGGAATAAACAAACAAATGCCAAATGTCGACTCGTTTCTCTAGGTAATAAATGAGTTGGTGGGACATCTTCCTGCAATATATATGTGCTCTCAAAGACTAGGCTATTACTGTTTGACCACAACATTATGCACATGCAGTGTGCTGCATTGCAGGACTTCAGGAGCGACCAGAAATAGCTCAGTTCGAGAGGAAGGCGGAAACAGTTTGGGTTTTATTAACCTGGCACCTATTCATTTACTGGTACACTTAGCAAGATCGCTTTGAAGAATGGATTCATCCTAGGATGCCCATCATGATTATTCATATGATTTTTTGGCATCACATTTTTTCTGTTCTTTCGACATTCTAGTCCACATATCAAAGATCCCAATTCTTATGAGGAAGTCTGCAAAGTGTGCTCAGACAGCACCGTACCCTTCGGTATGTATAAAGTGGCAAGCGAGCAAATGAAGTCAAAATTTGATTCCCCACAAAATGTCAATATTTGATCAGCACAGGGTCAGTGATGCGGATAACAGATGTGATTCGTTCTATAGTTTGTGATAGCAAGCCCAGCATTTCAGGATAACTAGAATTTGATGTATCTCTCATATTTACCTTGTCTTGAAGCGCTGCAGTGTGCTTTGATTGAGGTGGACGGTATGCTCCTGCAGGTTTTGCTGCTACATTTACAGGAGCCTTGCTTGATGTTTGTGCCGATTTAGAACCTTGTCCTGAAACTAGACAAGTCAATAGGAGAAAATAATTTGTCCAGACTTGCTAGCATGGAGCATAAGATAATACTGGAACCTTGCTTCTTTGTTTCTTCAATTTTTAAGCCATTCAAAGATATCGTGAGCTCAGCAATGTCAACAAATCTTTCAGGAGATTCTGGTTTCCAGTCAACCTGCACAATTGAAAAGCAACAATCATGAGTGCAATGTGAGGGCTTGCATATATATTTCTTCAACACGTTACTAATTGTTTAGGACCAATGGGGTACAGATAACAGAGAAGTGGTTATATGCTGTCGACATACCTGATACAGTTTTTCAAATTCCTTTATAAACTGCAGAGATCCAGTGTGGTCAAATATTTTTATTCTGCACCAGGAAATATAAGATAATCATGCAAGGATCCTAAACCATTTCCACTAGCATGCTAAAGCTGCAGGAAATGTACCTATTATCTATTTGAAGCCTTGGAGCTGTTGTAGCAGTCATAAAATGGCGACCATCAGGGGACCATTCACTTATGACAGACCATTCAGCCTTTGCTTTCTGTATCAACTTCTTTTCTGAATAATCCCAGAAAGCCTGGACAAAAAATACCCTGTGAGCTATGTGGCAACCACTTGAAGAAATATTAAAAGATGCCCTTTTTTGCTTTATAGTTTGTCCTAGAAATATTAAAAGATGCCCTTTTTTGCTTTATAGTTTGTCATAGGTTCTCTTAAACCACATAAGACTTCCCCAGTCAGAATGTTCACTCATTCTAACTGTTAAGGCTATTGCCTACTACAAATTTTAGCGGAATGACATACCATATCACCAGGCAAATTACCAAATCCAGCTATAACAATAACTGGTGGACAAACTTGGGTTAAGGATATCACCAAGCTAAACATGATTTTTTTCTTACACGAAAGAAATAACATTAATAATTTGCTAGACGCATATTGCTATGCTAATAACTATACTATAACAAAGGGTGTGTATGCTAAAGCGAGCATGAGCGTAGAACTCTAATTCTACGCTCCGGCCGTATCACGCGCCGTTCGGCCAGTACACACGGACCACCCACACACGCACCTAATTTTCTTAAGGTAGTAAAAATACGTGGCAGATATGGTAACTGAATTAATCGATTACGGCTACACCCACTGGTTCCTCGTCTCGCTAGAAAATTAGTACACATAGTAATGGGCCATCCGAAAAAAAGTAACAGAATTAATTACGTTACAGGCTGCACACACAAGTTCCCGCTCGTCATAGTAATAGATTAACTGTCATTACTACTACTTGCATCGGTTCAATCTGCACCATTTTTCTTTCTTAGTTGTTTGGTAGTAAAATAATTAGGTTATGTAGTAATCCGTCTATCATAGTAATAGAATCAAAACCATTACCATCTAGACCTTATTTCTAGTAAAAAAAACGAGAATCTAGTAAATATAGTTGGATCTAGTAGTAATTCGTTGTGTCCTAACTAAATATCTTGTATAGAGCGGAAAACACTAAATAAATTATGAGCAATCAAATAAAAAAGGAAAAATGTCCATGGGCACTGAACCGGTGCATAAGCAGTAACCCAATTAATGTTGTTACTATTTCCCCCATAGATCATTACTATGTAGCTAAATTATATGGTGGGACGGAGAACGTACAGATGCGTCAGTAATAAGATTAATTCTTTTACTATACTTTCTTGTGATTTTACTATCCTCCACAAGAAAAATAGGTGGTTATGCTGAGTAGGACATGTGACCCGCCCGTGCTCCTATGGGTCGGAGCGCATTATAATCGTAATGCGCTCTAGCGCACTTTAGCAACCCTATATATATACACCCACTCAAACCAGAGAACACAGCACGACTGGCTGATCAAATCATTGCAAGGATACATCGCCCTTTGGGGTTCCATCTTATCGTATTATAAGGGCCTTCACCAAGCTCATGAAGAGGATTGCATTTTTTGTTGAATATTGTTGCTTTGGCAGGCATAACTGAGTTTCAGTCAAGGAACACTTGTGCAGAAAACAGCAAGACATTAAATCTGAAATATTATGGTTCATGTAAGAGTAAGGATACATCCATAGACCACAGCAAACTCTGAACCTGAAGAAGACCACTGAACATCATGCACTGGCCCCTCCTTTTCTGCAAATTGCTGATAGAATTAGTGACCAGACTTTAAAAAATAGCCTTGTGAAGAATTTCAAAAACTAAGAACTTACTGAGAGGAACAATTCCTTCAAAGGCCCTATCAGTTGTCAAGTAGTGCAACTTGGTTTCACCGTAGTAACTCTGGTTGGTTTTATCCACATCAGCTTGGGAAACAATAAGAAGTCCAGTAGACCCCTTGTTCCAGTGAAACTGAACAGTTGAACAGCGAAAAAAGCTCCTGCGGGCAACAACTTGGTTTTGTGCATCCTTGTCACAAGAAAAGATCTGAACACTGGCTGGAACACCCTACTTACAAGAAAAAAGGAAGGAGAAAGATAGCAAAACCATTGAGTTTGTGAAATTAATTCACTGTAGAAACACTGCAAAAGTCAAAAGCAAGTAAGTCATACCTTTGCCTCTGGGACAAATCCAGCAACATGAGATCCTGGAGCACTTGCTAGCTGCAATGCAGCTATGCCTGGTAATCTTACCTTGTACACAATCCCTTTAGTGAAATCATTTGTGTCAAAGAACTGCATCTCGTTGGTCGCCATCCGACAAGCGACTGACTCGTCCGCAGAAAATTGAACCATTGGCCTATGAATTTAATCAACATGTCATGCACCAGTAAGCTTTATGCATCTCGTCACCCATTCCAAACTATGGCTAAATTAAATTAGCGGTCTTAGGTGTACAGTCCGTTTAGATTACGTAGCACCCTAGAAACAAGAGTTATGCAAATTTTGAAGCATCCAAGGCCTGACTAGTTGGAATCATTACCCCGGGTGTGAATCAATATTTGTTGAACTACACTAGGTATGGATGTCTTAGAAGTTAAAACAATAGCACCACAAATCTAGGATAGTCGTACCTATTCAGTAGTGATTTCAAACATTACAAAGGGTGATAGGAGATATTTATGTGTATATGCAGCTTTGGAACATTCATATACATCTATTGTATTTTTATCTCTATCTCTCTCTCTATATATATATATATTATATTATATTATATTTACTTTTATCTACTACTTAAAAAGAATGTAAGGTTCCCGTTTCACTTTTCTTCCCACCACCCCTTCGTCCAACCTTCCCCGTATAATAATGAATCACCTTAATTTACTTACCTTGTAAACCAATTTCACTTTAATTTACTTATCAAATTTCTAATCAAAATGTAAGGCAAATCACGGGCAGAATTTGATGAACATTTATTTACAAAATCACATACTATGGGCAGGTAAATCACTAATGATCAACATATAAGGTAAATCACGGGTAGAATTTGATGAACATTTATTTACACAATCGCATATTATGGGAAGGTAAATCACAATTTAACGTACTAGAATATTTATACCGCGTTGCAACACACGGGCATTGTTCTAGTACTTTAAAAAGAACGTAAGGTTCCTGTTTCACCCTCTCTTTTGTCGAACCTCTCCTTCGTCCAACCTCACTATATATGGTCCCACCTTCCCTTCTCCTGTTTGATTTTGTTCCTCCCATCTCTGATTTTTCTCCCAAATAGTAATATTCTTTGGCACGTCAACAAGTGCTTAACAATAAGATGGCAATTTTCCTCTCATATCTGATCTTTCTCCTAAATAATATTTTCTTTGGTAAGTCAACAAATTCTTACCAAATAAGTGCTTAATCTCATCTACTACTAAAATGTTTAGACTCCCGTTGCAACCCACGGGCAATTATTTAGCAATGAAATGCCTGCAATGAACTAAAGGATACAATTGCAGATGCACTTCACTCCATCATATGAAGTGTTCAGCCTCACTATTAAAAGTTGTACATGTATAATTAAGCATCCAGGTTCATGAATCATAATTTAAGCACCAAAGTTCTAGTAGCACGAACCAATTGGCCTTAGACAAGTTCTTCCGGTAGTGCTGGTAGAGCGCCGTGGCGGTGTCAACGTGCCAGACCGTGACATTTTTGACCTGCGGCGAAGACGACTTCTGGAAGGTCTGCAGGTACGAGCCAGTGGGCGAGAGCGCCGCGGAGGTGAGGCCTGGGAGGTCGAAGGACCTGATGACGGAGAGCGAGCTGCAGTCGTAGACGGTAGCCGAGGCCGAGGCCACCGTCGCGAGGAGGCGGGAGCCGTCGCTGGAGAAGGACGTGGCGCTGCACGCCGTCTTGGGGAGCCTCTGCGGCGGGCTGGAACCAGGCGGGTAGGGAGGGCCGGGCCACACCGTGAAGCCGTCGGGCTCGCGCACTGCGGTTGGCCCCAGTCGCGCGTTACGTCAGACGGGCGCAAGATTAGGGGAAAGCACCGTGAGGGGAGGAGGCAGCGTACCTAGGATGGCGAGGGATGGCTGCTGCAATGCCATGGCCGACTGCGCGAGAAGGTCTCGGGGACCGGCGGAGAGATCAGAAGCGGAGCTGCGGTGGATGCGGCGGCGCGGCGAGGGGACTTTGCTGGATGCGGGTGGTGCCTATGTCATGCCTTCCTCACTGACACATGGGGCTCATTAGTTTGTGGGCCTCAGTTTTTGTTAGGGCGTTGTGGGCCTTAGTTCGTAGCAACAGAAACGGAAGAAAAACGTCGGCGGGCCAATAAACAGATTGCGCTGCATTCCTGGGAAATGGGGCGGCCCATTCTGGCACGAGCGCTTTTTTTCTCTCAACAAAAAAACCGAGTTTCCCTCAAAAAACAAAGAAACGGTTTTCTTTTAAGGAGCTAAATAATTCAAATCCCTATTAGAAAACAAAAAAACATATTTTTCAGTACAATTTCTTTGAGAGGGTTCAGTATAATTTTTAAAAAAGTTCAGTATATATTAAAAATATGGTCAACGTATATTAAAAATGTTCATCATATATTAGAAAAATCTTCAGTGTTTATTAAAAAATGTTTAGTAAATATTAAAAATATTGGTGTGTATTCAAAAAATGCTCATCATATGTTAAAGAAGTGTTCACAATGTATTAAAAAGAAAACACAGAAAGAAAACCAAACAAAAAAATATGAAACCGGAAAGAACAAACCAAAAAAAAGGCACAACAAAAAACTACAGCCAGCAAACAACAAACGCAATGGCGCGACACGAACTAGACCCGTCCTACCACACTCGCCAATGAGCGTTGGCTCCTCTAGTGGATTTGGCATCCAGTGTGCGCGTATGTTGGGGGATGGATGGCGACCAAACACGCATCCCGCGCGGGAATGGGCCGCCCGCCCGCCCAGCTCAGCTGTTATGTGTCTTTTGTCATCGATTTTGGTGGAGTGACCCTGATCCTATAATCAATAGTTTTGTTTGAAAAGTTGATCCATCTTGAAGGTACCATACAAGTCACAGTTATCACGAGTCGCGGTGGAAATATATGTTGAACCGAATGTACACATATTCATTTGATCCGACTGTTTTTCCTCCCGATGATTGTATAGAAAAAGAAAGACCAATAGAGTTATTTTTATACTCCCTCCATCCCAAAATTTTTGTCTTAGATTTGTCTAGAGACGGATGTATCAAGTCATGTTTTAGTATTAGGTATATACGTATATGGACAAATCTAAGACAAAAAATTTGGAACGGGGGGAGTATATTATTATGATAACATGCCCTGAGCTATTGAAGCAATCCACTTAGAAAGTGGGAACATGTCTACCATGCCAAAGGAACAGTTTAGTAACTTTCTTTTTCCATCTCTTGTTACTGATGTATTTCTTACCTATACAAAAAATAACATAACATATGAAGTATAGAGTAATCACAGGAAACAATAGAATCAGCCAACCATGTGATTGGAGGGTGATTGTGCCACTGAAATATAGCAACAGGTTAACCTTCCAGGGATGCAAAAGAGATTTCGCTCACATGGACGTTATACTTAGGCCCAAAATAATCGGCACACTTTATTATTCATTTTTTGTTGTACTATCGGTTATTCGGTTATGGATTTTGCTACAATATAAGAACTACAGGTATGTGTGTTGCAGTATATTGCACATCCTTCCCCTTCAGTGCTCCGAGCAGTTATCAAACGGTCTGGTTTTGTTAATTAACCAAAAAATAGGTTAAATAAACTAAAACAATGGCTTAATATATATTTTTACTAAAACGAAAAAAAAGCCATGGCATACAAAATTACATGCTGACCATTGTGAAAGGTCTAGCTTACCTGCAGGGAGATTTCTATTCTGGGGAATATTCATGATAACGCGTTCTCATTTTACCACTTGACATGAGTGGTGAGCTATCTCAAAAACAATGAACGCGTTCTCATTTTACTTTGTCTTTTGAGCGGCAGGTCAGTTTTGCACGTAAGCAAAACAGCCCGAAGCTGCTGCTCTGCCGGGGTGCACTTTTCCTTCCATTCACAGGGACCGTTGTTCCTTTGGCTCGACAGTCTGAGACACTCCATTTCCTTGGTCGATCGAATTCAGCCGCACACAACTATCAAATGACAAAAACACTTTACATGGCTACCGTTATCCATCCAAAATCCAAGTGGTTGTTTTCCCCTTTTCGAACAAGGAAATCCAAGTGGCCTGGATAGCCATAGACAGACATCTGCAACTTGCAACTAGTTGGGATTTTCTCCAGTGTCGCCCTCTGTTCATGAATGCATTGCAGAGAGGAAACGGACCGGCCCTTCAGTGCCAGCCACAAGCCCTGATGGAACCAGCGACCCCAGAGGCAGCTCTGCTCTGATTCAGATCTCTAGCACAGTAGTAGTCTGTGAACCTGTCAGCTCAGCTAGCCTGTGTATGGGTGAATGGAGCACAGGGCTTCAGCGGTCGGCAGATCCGGCCGTAAATGCGGGCTCCTGACTCAGCACCGTACGGGACGTGCGGCTGGTGTTGCTTCTCAAATGCCGTTTCTTTTACCTCGCTAATACTGTTCGTTTGTAAGTTCTGCGGCATCATCTCTGAATTGCACAGCCGTTTTTACCACAAGGGTAAAAATAAGCACGGCGATGGTGTGGCACCTTAGCAGCCGTGACTTTTGCCGAATTAACATATCGGGAGAAGATCCGCCCACTGGATGAAAACACTCTTGTCTGATGTGCTCACGATTATATAAAGAACTAATTCCCGAGAAAAGCGGGACCCTTTTCCATGTCTGCCCAGTTGCGGCATGAGCAAACAAACGCAAAGTTGCGGCCAAAAACTTTTCGGCTGTCATATTTGATGAAAGAAAGAAAAACGAGAGTTTTCGGCGGCTACAATAGAAGAGGGGCCCTGAATATTCATGCGAGGAGGGCCGCTTCCGGGGAGTATGAGACTATGGGAGTGACAATTGACTTTTTACATCCGTATTATTTTTGCTTGCCTTTTTCAAAATCATAGCTAAGAACAATTCGATTCAAACACCAAGATTTTGTATAACCATAAGAGGATTAAAAAAAAATCTTAACTGGATCTACTAAAGTCAAATGGAAAACTCCCCATCTCCAAGTCGACCAAAAATGCTAGTCCAAACATACATATGATTGTCTTTTTGAACCCTGAACCATACAAAAATAGTTCTATGGGTTTATCTTTTTATAAATGGTAAACATGTACAAAAAATATTACAAAGGGGGGCAATCAGCCGGTGCCAGTTTTTGGAAATATAAGCAAACTATAAGTGATTATCTATCCCATGACTATAATTTTTGTGCGTTTAATAGTTTAGCTCTGATAATAGCAGCCGAGAGACCTTCCTTCAGCACCTGCAAAAAAAAACACCCACAAAAAGAGAGAGACCTTCCTTCAGATAGTGAAAACAAGTAGGAATATAAGGGGCAACTTGTCTGAAAATCTATCCATTTTCGATAGACCAAGTACCCCAACAGCTCGTGAGTATAATGTCCATAGCAATCTCAGTAAAGGATAATCAGATTTCATCATAACTGGAGATGTCATGTTTCTTGAATGGAATAATGTGGCTCCAACATTCCCTGGCAAAAGCACAATCCCAGAAGAGGTGAGTGAGGGTTTCTTCAGTATGGTAATTGCAAAGAGCACATACATAACTCTCTAGGTACATAGATTTTCTATGGAGTAAATTCCTCGTGTCAAGTCTGTCATAGAGCAGAAGCCAGAACAATATCTTATGTCTGAGTTGTGCAGAGCATTTCAAGAACAATTTAAGGACCTTGTGAAACATGGCTTGGGCCTATCATAGCTTTGTACATCTTAAGGGAGGAATATTTAGTCGAGCTCCAAGTGTAGGTCCATTTGTACTGCACAAACATATATCCTCTATTATGCATAGCAGTACCGAGGAGTAGGACCTGTTGATGATACTAGATAGGCAAAGATCTATGAAAAAGATCTACCAAGTTATCAAGTCCATGGACTTGCTGAAGTGATATCCCAGATAATATTTACCCACAGGGTGTCTTCTTTGTTCATAAAGTTATGCAGACATTACGTCAGAAGGGCCTGGTTATGAGTGGTGATATCCAATATGCCAAGACCAGCATGAGATTTTGGTAGACAAGCTTTATCCCATGAAATCAGAGCCACGCCTTTCTCCCCAAAACCATATTTTCTATAAAAAGCCGTGTTTAAGGTAGGAATTAATTTGGTGCACCACTGTCTTGGGGGTAGCAAGGGAGCACTTGAAGAAAATTGGCATGCTGGAGAAGACTGATTTAATCAAAGTGAATTTATCTCCAAATTATAGTAGAGTAGCACATCCACTGAGTCTTGTGGCAATCCTATTGAGCATTGGGGGTAAGATCTTCAATCTTTGGCTTTGAAAGGCTCAATGGGAGACCAAAATAAGATAGTGGCAATTGACCAATCCGGTAGCCCATGATTGAGGAAAGATTGGGCATAAGAGGCTGGGGGTATTAATGGATACCAAAGTGGATTTGGAGTAGTTGTCCTAAGACCAGTGTATGCAACAAAGTGAAGCAGGAGGTTCTTGATATGAAGCAGTTGAGAAGAAACAACAAGCAACACAAGAATGATATCATCTGCATATTGTATCACAGGGAAGTCTAGACAAGAGACATGATGGATGGATGGTTGGATCAAAGAATTCTGCATGGCCTCGTTGAGCATAGTTTGCAGCAGTCCATCAGTCATGACAAATAGATGAGTAGCTTGTACAATAGAACAAATTGATCCACTGGATCCATTTAGTCAGAAATCCTTCAACTGGCATAATGTCCATAATAGTGTCATGACTAAGCATGTCAAATGTATTCTCAAAATCCAGCTTAAGCAGCACAATCTCTTTGTTGGAGTGGTTGCATCGATGAATGTATTGTCCACAGTTAGTGTTCATATCATTGGATGCAAGACCCAGCGCAGCAAAACCCATGGTCATTCTGATTCATAGATTCTTTTCTATGGAGAGTTGGATACACTTGGTACGAATGCAATTGCAAATGATTATGTTAACCAATGTATTACGTCCTAATTTTCTAGGGTTCCCAACAAGATGGTAGACCTAACAAGTTTCTTTTCTTTGGACCTAACATGAACAATCTTATCTTCATATAGTTGCAAAATTTATGTAGAGCATCCTAAGAGTCATGTTTGCACATATTCACAAGTCTCCGTGGACCACAAACAATGTGGATGAGATTAATTTTACTCCCTTCTTCCCAAAGTGTAATGCGTGTTTGACTTTGCACGACCTTTGATGCAGAACTTTAACCATTAATACATATAAAAATGCATGGATTGGATATGTATAAGTGGTAAAGTCGCAGTTGTCTTGCAGAACATACTTATTTCATGAATATTTATATTAATTTAGTGGACATACAATAATTGAAAATCATAGTCAAAGTTGTACAAGAAGACTAGAAAAGTCAAAGCGCGCCTTATATTTTGAGAGGATGGAGTAGTTTTCACGCCAAGAATGAGGGGTGAAATCTTTCGACGAGTAGGCATGGACTGGTTCTTCTGGAATCCTTTGTGTTCCTTTGTGTGTAAGATGGTAGAGAGTTATAACATCTCAATCCTATGTTTTCTATATTTCTGCATGAATAGACTCCCATGTTTTCAAAAAGGCCATGTCGGTAACAATATCAAACCTTCAGGCTAAGGAAATAGACACAACATATGTTGGGAACATCACCACTGAAAGGACATGCGGTGCCCCCATGTGTGGTTTTGGTAATTGATGACAATCTCTATGGACTAACGGTTGAATTGAGTTATGTTTGAAGGATTTGTCCATAGGATTGTCTTGAAGTCCATGTGTTGGTTTCAAGGAGTTTATGAGATGGACAAAGTGCTTTTCAAGGAATTAACCAAAGATTGGTCATGTGAGAGTTGAGCTTATTGCAAGCATGTCTTGAAGAAGAAGATTGTGTGATCATTCATGTTTACCTTCAAGACATCATCCAAATGAAGAGAGTTGGAAAGATTCAATGTTGATCAAGACTAAGTCAAGAGTGAATCAAGTTGATCAACTCACAAAGCGTAGAAGAAGTATCGAGAGGGATCAAGTGATCCCATGGTATGGTAAGCATTGTCCATTACGCTTTGTGTACTAACCCATGGTCTACGCGAGAGTTCTTTGGGGGGTTAGGTATGTTTCCATGGTCTTGCGTCAAGAGGAAGATCTCATACAACCCATGGAGGATGACATCAAGTGGTGATCGTCATCAAGTTTGCAGCGTCCAAGTTCAAGTGGAGCAACACGAAGAGTGGCTCACCCATAATGGAGTATGGGGGAGCAATCAAGCTTGAAGCTTCCCGTCCATTGTGGTGTCAATGTAATTGTGAAGATGTGCCGAAGAGTGGCTCACCCATAGTGGAGTATGGGGGAGCAATCAACTAGTCTTCATCGAGCCAACACAATCAAGAAAGGTGGTCCAACTTGAGAAAGTCAAGATCGTCATCATCTAGCTCAAGTGGACTATGTGCAAGGCAAAGGTTTGCCCTTGATAGGTTTTCTATTTACCGGTCTCATAGTGGTAGTTGGGAGACCGGGTTGTAGGATCGATTGTCGTACTATCAAGGGGGGCTCTCTAGTGAGTAGCTTGATCGTATCGTTCGTCGAGAGCTCAAACCATTGCATCCTTGCATCATCTCTCTTGGTTCTAGTTTTTTTTTCTCCTTGTGAGATTTGGATCTCATGGTCATCTTCTTGACAAGCTCGAGTTCATCGAAAATCGATTTCATATGCATCTTCTTTTGTGTTTTCGGTGTTGGAGTTTCTTTACCGGTCTCAATTGAGAAAGGGTTCTCAACATTTTATTTTGGGTATTTTCTCAATTGCTATTTCTTGATATTTCTATCAAGATTGTGTTTGCTCTTGTCCTTAGCTTTCCAACAAACTTGATTTCATCAAATTCGGAGCTCGTATGCGAAAGTTGTGGCTGTTTTGATTTTACCTGTTTTACACGGAGAGGTTGTACCACCCCATGGAGAGGTTGTACCGGTTGACCGGTACAACCAGTGTTTGGAGTGGTTGTACCACTCCAGAATTGGTCCGGAGGTTGTACCGGCCATGTACCGCTCAACCACCGGACTAGTCTCTGTTGTGGTGCGGTTGTTGGCCGGTTGTACCGCTTATTGCCTGTAACCGGTTGTACCGGTGCTCATAGCGGTTGTACCGCTCCTATGTTATTCTACTCATAACGGGCAGATTCGTGGGGACCTATTTAAGGGGGTCTTCTTCCCCAATGGTTCCCTATCTCTTGAGCTCGTTTTTGCCCCCATTGTTGACCTTCTTTGAGCTTGCTAACTCTCAATTCCTCCATGGATTCTTGCTAGTTTTTGAGGGAAAAGAGAGAGGAGATCTAGATCCACACTTCCACCAATCACTTTCTCCTCTATGTGAGGGGAACCCCTTGGATCTAGATCTTGGAGTTCTTGGTGTTCTCCTTCTTGTTCTTCCTCTCACTTTCCTCCCTAGCATTAGTTGCTTTGGTGGGATTTGAGAGAGAAGGACTTGGGCACTCCGTGTGCCCTTGCCATTGCATTTGGTGCATCGGTTTGAGTTCTCCACGTGATACGTGGAAGTTACAAGTTGAGAAGCTTATTACTCTTGGGTGCTTGGTACCCTTGAGCTTGTTCCTCTTGGGTGCTTGGGTGCCCTAGACGGTTGGTGGTGTTCGGAGCTCAATCATTGTGGTGTAAAGCTCCGAGCAAGCGTCGGGGTCTCCAATTAGGTTGTGGAGATCGCCCCGAGCAATTTGACGGGTACCGGTGACCGACCCCAAGGGTTGGCAATGGGATCGTAGCAGAAATTTAAAATTTTCTACGCATCACCAAGATCAATCTATGGAGTAATCTAGAAACGAGGGGAAGGAGAGTGCATCTACATACCCTTGTAGATCTCTAAGCGGAAGCGTTGCAAGAACGCGGATGAAGGAATCGTATTCGCAGCGATTCAGATCGCGGTTGATTCCGATCTAAGCGCCGAACAACGGCGCCTCCGCGTTCAACACACGTGCAGCCCGGTGACGTATCCCACGCCTTGATCCAGCAAGGGGAGAAGGAGAGGTTGGGAAGACTCCATCCAGCAGCAGCACGACGGCGTGGTGGTGAAGGAGGAGCGTGGCAATCCTACAGGGCTTCGCCAAGCACCGCGGGAGAGGAGGAGGACTTGGGAGAGGGGGAGGGCTGCGCCAGAACTTGGGGTGCAGCTTCCCTCCCACCCCCCACATATATATAGGGGCAAGGGAGAGGGGGGCCGGCCCCCTCAGATCCAATCTGAGGAGGGGGCGGCAGCCAGGGGGGTTGCCTTGACCCCCAAGGCAAGGGGGGGCGCCCCCCTTTAGGGTTCCCCCAAACCCTAGGCGCATGGGCCCTAAGGGGGGAGGCACCCAGCCCACTAAGGGGCTGGTACCTCTCCACACACAGCCCATAGGGCCCTCCAGGGCAGGTGGACCCTCCCGGTGGACCCCCGGAACCCCTTCGGTGGTCCCGGTACAATACCGGTAACCCCCCGAATTATTCCAGTGACCGTATGATGACTTCCCGTATATAAATCTTTACCTCCGGACCATTCCGGAACTCCTCGTGACGTCCGGGATCTCATCCGGGACTCTGAACAACATTCGGTGACCACATACATCTATTCCCTATAACCCTAGCGTCATCGAACCTTAAGTGTGTAGACCCTATGGGCTCGGGAGTCATGCAGACATGGCCGAGACAACTCTCCGGTCAATAACCAACAGCGGGATCTGGATACCCATGTTGGTTCCCACATGCTCCACGATGATCTCATCGAATGAACCACGATGTCAAGGATTCAATCAATCCCGTATACAATTCCCTTTGTCTATCGGTACGATACTTGCCCGAGATTCGATCGTCGGTATCCTGATACCTTGTTCAATCTCATTACCGGCAAGTCTCTTTACTCGTTCCGTAACACATCATCCCGTGATCAAATCCTTGGTCACATTGTGCACATTATGATGACGTCCTACCGAGTGGGCCCAGAGATACCTCTCCGTTACACGGAGTGACAAATCCCAGTCTCGATTCGTGCCAACCCAACAGACACTTTCGGAGATACCCGTAGTGCACCTTTATAGCCACCCAGTTACGTTGTGACGTTTGGCACACCCAAAGCACTCCTACGGTATCCGGGAGTTGCACAATCTCATGGTCTAAGGAAATGATACTTGACATTAGAAAAACTTTAGCATACGAACTACACGATCTTGTGCTAGGCTTAGGATTGGGTCTTGTCCATCACATCATTCTCCTAATGATGTGATCCCGTTATCAACGACATCCAATGTCCATGGTCAGGAAACCATAACCATCTATTGATCAACGAGCTAGTCAACTAGAGGCTTACTAGGGACATGGTGTTGTCTATGTATCCACACATGTATCTGAGTTTCCTATCAATACAATTCTAGCATGATAATAAACGGTTATCGTGAACAATGAAATATAATATAATAATAACTAATTTATTATTGCCTCTAGGGCATATTTCCAACAGGCAAAGTGTACAGGTTCGGTGACCGCCCCCAAGGGTTGCCATTTGTAAGGGTTCAGTGACTGCCCTCAAGGGTCCCTTAGTGGAATCACGGCATCTTGCATTGTGCGAGGGCGTGAGGAGATTACGGTGGCCCTAGTGGCTTCTTGGGGAGCATTGTGCCTCCACACTGCTCCAAACGGAGATTAGCATCCGCAAGGGTGTGAACTTCGGGATACATCGTCGTCTCCGCGTGCCTCGGTTATCTCTTACCCGAGCCCTTTACTTATGCACTTTACTTTGTGATAGCCATATTGTTCTTGGTCATATATCTTGCTAACTCTTAGTTGTTTATCTTGCTTAGCATAAGTTGTTGGTGCACATAGATGAGCCTAGTTGTTGTAGGTTTTGTGCTTGACAAATTAACCGCTAGGTTTATTCCGCATTTGTTCAAGCCTAGACCGTAATTATTTTAAAGCGCCTATTCACCCCCCCTCTAGGCGACATCCTCGATCTTTCAATTGGTATCAGAGCCTCGTCTCTCTTTATTAGGCTTTACCGCCTAGAGAGTAAAGATGTCGACTAGGGGATTATGATTCTCTGACACTCTTAGTTTCGATGGCACAAATTTTGATGTTTGGGTAATTCGCATGCTTAATCTGTTTAGGGTCATGGACCCAAATTTAGAGCGAATTGTAGATATGAGTTTTTCTCCTCCAAAGGATCCCCAAAGATTATCTTTAGATGATGAGAAAAACTCTTATCTCAATGCTCAAGCTTCTAATGTGCTTTTCAATGCTTTGAGCAATGTAGTTATATTTCAACTCATGCCGTTTTGGGATGCCCATGAGTTGTGGACAAAGCTTCAAGATAAATATGGTGTGTCCAAGATTTGTGGGGATGATTGTTCTCCCTTCACCTCCGGCCGTGTTGCCTTCTCAACTTCTTCTACTTCACCTACATGTGGGTTGCCACAAGGTAATGACATGGTGAGTAGTGGTGTACATTGCAATGATGATAGTGGGCTTATTGTTGATAATCCTTAATCACTTTCTTATTGCAATGCTTCATCTTTGGACTTTAGCACTCCGAGCACTCCAAATGTTTCACATGCTTGTGTTGATAGTCCTTGCATATCATGTAGAAATTGCTTGACTAAATCTCATGATGATATGTTTACTATGTCTTGTTGCCATGATAAAAATGCATATATTTCCTCGAATTGTTATGCTAACAATGTAGAGGAAACCCAACACTCCATGGAACAAGATGTGGTCTTGAATGGTGCTTCAAGGGATCCTACATCATCATCTATTGCATTTTGCCTTATGGCCAAGGCTTCAAAGGTATCTCCCACTTTGAATCCCAATATATCTTGTGATGATATTGATGATGGCAAGAGTGATGATGATGTTGATTATGATGAAGAGAATGATGATGTTGCCTCCTTAAAAATTAAGGGGGAAATGATTTTAAAGCTCTTCTTAAGAATAAAATTGCTCGTTCCAACTTCATGGAAATCATGTCTATTGCTATTGAGGGCAAGAAATATATTGATGAGTTGGAATCTCGTCTTGAGGAGCATGAGATCACCATTGATAAAATGGAAGGTCACGAGAGTGATTACGCTAATGAGATTGCGGACCTCTCTCAAGCTCTTGAACTTGAACAAACCACCAAGGAATCTCTTGAGGAGACTTTTGCTCTAGAATTATCTAGAGTGAAGGAATATCATGATAGAGCTCTTGAGGTGGCCAATGTTTTTAAACTAAAAATGCTAAGCTTGAAGTTGCTCATGCTAGACTCCTTGAGGATTTTGAGCACCTCGAAAACGGCTCAAGGGTCATCAAGGGTTAGCTCATCAAACTCACCGAGTATCATGATCAACTTGAAGCTTCTTATTTAAAAGAGCTTGTCAAGTTGTCCTCTCCTATTGCTGTTAATGATGATGCTTGTGCTACTAACTCTATTACTTGTGCAGCATCCATTTTGAAGGAGAACGTTGAGCTACGGGCTCAACTTGAGTTGCTATCTAGCAATTATGGGAAATTGGAAGAAAGCCATGAAAAGCTCTCAAGCTCTCATGATGATCTTCTAGTATCCCATAATGTGCTAAAGATAGCTCATGAGGCCATGCTTGCTAAGGTAACATCTAGTGAGCCTCATGTGGATACTAGCACTACTTCTAGTTAAAATGCTATACTGCCATGTGCTAGTCCTTGCAATTCATCTACTCACAATATTGGTACATCTTGTGATGAATTGCTTTCCTTGCCTTGTTGCTCTAACGATGAAGCTTATACTTCCTCTAGTACTTGTGTTGAGGCTAACCACGTAGAGGAAATCAAAGAGCTCAAGACCCAAGTCACTTCTTTGAAGAAAGACTTGGAAAAGAGTCATGAAGGGAAATCCACACTCGACAATATCTTGAGTGTGCAAAAATCCCCCAATGACAAAGGTGGACTTGGATTCAACTCCAATAAGAAGAAGAAGTCCAAGATGATCAAGAAGAAGGGCCAAGAACAAGTCAAGAATTCGGCCAAGATTTTTTGCTTCAAGTGCAAAATTAAAGGGCATCATGTTAGATCTTGCCCATTGAAGAAGAAGGCCATTAGTGACAAGCAACTAGGGAAGAGGCCACAAGTTCAATCTCATGCTCAACCTCAAGTTGAAGAAAGGCCACTTCCCAAGAAGACTCAAGTTAATGCTTCTCTTGTTGAGAAATCAAGTGAGAAGAGAGTGAAGAGTAGACGTTGCTACTTATATCGTGAGAAAGGTCACGTCGCTTCTTCATGCACTAGTGGTAACTTATCCAACCCAATTATTATTGATGATATCTATTCTCTTGGGAAGGTTAAGGTTGGCAATGTGTTTGCCAAGTTTGTTGGTACTCAAAGTGGTGTCAAGAAAGGAACCATTTGGGTAGCCAAGCCTATCGTGACTAACCTCTTAGGACCCAACTTGGTTGGGGACCAACAAGCTAAAACTTGATCAATAGGTGTTGTTGGAGGTCATTGGAGACTTGGCTACATTATGAAGAATTAAGGGGACTTCATCATTCTTGTTGTCTCAAGCCAAGTCAATTGGGTTATCAAGTTTCTATCTTATATCCAATGTGCCTCCTTGCGGTAACTTTACTTCAATTGTTTACATTGAAAGTTACTTGCCCCTTTGCATGTTTTGGTTTTGTTCCTTGCATGTGTTTGTATATTTTGTGTTTCCAACTTGCTTATCTTGAGCAATCAAGTATGTGTGTGTTGGTTTACACATCATGTACGTGTGTGTCGTGCGTTGAGCCTTTATGCTTCTTGTTTGTATCCTAGTTGGCTCTTGTGAGAGATTAATGGAATATCCCATTATGGGGGAGTGATTTGGTTTGTACACCTCACAATCCTATAAATGTGTGTACATGAGGAATACCATCTAGTATTGATATTACAAGATTATCTAGTCGCTATGTGGTATGTCTTTTCATGAGAAATTCAAATTCAAAATAGTCCATTAATTATCTATTGTTGGATACTCTTATTGCCTCTTGTTAAGTTTTTATTGGTATCACATTATGGGGGAATAATATGCTATGTTCATATTACAAGCCTAGAAAATGTGTACATTTGAGATATTGTCACCTAGAATTGATATTGTAAATTATCTTGTTCTTAGGCGGCATGTTGGCTCTACAAGTTTCAATTTGGTTGTGTTTGGTGTAAAGATGATGTTGGATATCCTTATTATCTACCACCGGGAATTATTTCCAAATACTTCTTGTCTTTTGACAATTGGTACTCACTTTTTTGGTAGAATTTATTGATCATCTTTACATTGACTTTTGCTTTTATTTGCCTTTTCTCTTGCCAAGGTTTGTATCTACTCCCTTTGTCTTCCATACCACTTGTGGATCTTGTTTATTTCTTGATCTTGTCTAGTGTTTCCTAGATATAGTGAAAGTGGTGATCCCACCTTGTGCATTTTGTATTCAAATGCAATTTCTCTATAATGCACTAGTCTTAGGGGAGCTATCCTACTTTCTATAAAACACTTATAACATCCCAAATTTTCAATTTGGAATGTTATACATTAGATCATCAATGCATATCATATTTCTTTTGCATTTTGGTTGATCCTAGAAATTCTATGCAACTCAATGACCCACGGAGAGAGTTGGGGATTTCGATATTTTCATATTTGAGTTCTCTCAAATTTTGAGAATAGGATCATTTGATTTTATTTATTTTATCATCAATTATTTCTAATACAGAAATATGAGAGAGGGAATAAAATGACTTTCCCAAAATAAAGAAATATTGAGGATTTAATAATAAAATCAAATAAGATTTTATTTCAGAGTTTTTCGGTGTTTTATTTGAAATTAGGAAAAAAATGCGTTTTTCAAAATTGCATTTAGGTCCCAAATAAATGTTCACCTTGTGAGGCTTGATTTTAGAAGCCCGTGAAAATTTATTTCGGAAATTTTGGAGTCCGTTTAGTATTTCTTTTTTTTCTTTTCTTCCAAGAGGAATATATATAAAAAAACGCGCCGCGCGCCGACTGGGCCAAGGCCCAGCCGACGGCCCATCCCGCCGCGTGCGTCTCCCTCCAGGAGACCGGAGCCGCGCCGCCGCCCGAGTCCGGCTCGGGGCCGCCGCCGTGCCCCCTCCCTCAAGGCAGCACCCCCTCCCTCTCTTAAATACCGAGCCGCCCCGCCGCCCCTCACCTCACCCCGCCCCGCCGCCGCACACCGCCGCCGCCACTGCCGCTGCTATGCCGCCCCGCCGCCCCGCATAGCCACCGCCGCCGCCGGAGCCCCGCCCCGCCCGCCGGAGTACCTCGCCGGAGGTATAGCCGCCGCCGCCGTTCGTTTTTTAAAAAAAATATAAAAAAAATAACCGCCTCGGTTTTTTTTCGAAACCCTAGATCGGTTTATTTCTCTGGTTTATTTAATTAGTGAACGTTCACCGATTCGTTCGTTTTAACGAATGCGTTCATCGTTTAGTTTCAGATAACGAACGTTCGTTCGTTAATCTGTTCTTTGTTTTTCTTTTCTCGGATTAAATCCGTGATTTTTCTGATCGCGATTCCTGATCCGATTTTTGTTTTAGTTTAACTTTTCGCTCGTTTATCGGAATCAGGCGATTCAAGCGCCTAGGGATTCGTCTCGAAACCCTCTATCCGTTTAACCAACCTAAACAAGATTTTGCTATTGTAAAATTTGCCCTAGATCCAGATTGCTAGAACGAAGTTGTTTTCTTTCGCCGTTTGTCTTTCGTTGCTTCGTTCGATTTGATTCTTTTGCCAACCGAAGTTCTTAAGTTGAACCTTCTGGTTAGATCTCTTATTTGAGTTTTACCTGTGCATTAGATGAGTACTTATTGTATGCTCGTTTGTTTGTTTGCGATAGAGTATCCGGAGTGCGCCGCCTGTTACTTCGAATCGCTAGGTTTCCCGGTTCATCAGCAAGGCAAGTAACACTTTGATCATACCTTCTCTAATACCCAGTTTTATTGCATTAGATCAATCCACACACATTGCATGATTAGGATCTAATTAAATTGTGGGATGGGAAGTAGATGAGGTAGTACCTATTACTAGTTTATTTTTCAAACCTTTGGGAGTTACTTCTACGTTTGCTTATCATGCCATGCTATGCTAGTAGACGTGGATTGGGTGAGTGAAATCCATTGAAAGATGTGAGATTGTTAATTAATGGTTTATCTAAGGTGGCAACTTAAACACACATCTGGGTGGATTGAGGCACCTGGGTATTCCAGGACTTGCCTGTTTTCTTTTGGACCGCCACCCAGGCTCAAAGGGATCATAAGACTATTCATACTAGAAACTTCCGTGTGCAGCCACAAGCTATTATGGGCTCTAGCATAGTTGACTAAGTTGTGCGAACTCTTACAGTGGTAGACTAGCAGATGTAGGGGATGTAGGTGGTACGCTCTACCCGATCGTAAGGTGCTAGTGCTTCTGAAAGACTATGTCTCGGTCATCCGTCTTCTCAAACACCCTGTAGTGCGAGAAACCAAACGGATGCGATCGAGTCTTGTGGAGAAAAATGCGCAAACCTCTACAGAGTGTAACAAACTAATCATGATTAGCCGTGTCCCCGGTTATGGACATCTTGAGTATCTAGTACTTGGATTATCATGTGAATCTCAACATGTTACTCTAAATTAATTTTGTTGGGTTATGATTAATGATGATGCTTAATTGGGATTGAGAATGCTGTCAACCATTCTCAATGTTTAACAACTACCATGATAGTTAAATAAAATTATTCCTTTGAAGTAGGGAAAAATTGGCTTTACGCAAAAACTGTAACCATAGAGCTTTCCACCAGCCAAATATGCATATAGTATAGCTGTTTCATTCCATTACTCTCTATGTGTTACCTTGCCAGCATATTCCATGTGCTGACCCGTTTTCGGGCTGCAACATTAATGTTGCAGACTTTTCAGACGATGATTAAGGAGTTTTTAGGTCGTGATTCTATACTCAGTGATGCCGTTGGAGTTGATGGACTCACTATCTTCCAAGCCTTCCGCTGTTATCGTTATTAGATGGCCTTAAGCCATATTTATTGTAATAAGTTCTCTTCTGAGACACTCGATGTAATAAGTGTGTGATTGCTACTTTGCTATAAATCCTCCGAGTACTGTGTGGTGTCAGCATTACTGATCCAGGGATGACACCGGAGCACAGAGATCAGACTGTTTGAGGTCTGGTCGCTACAGAGATTGTATCAGAGCACACGCTGACTGTAGGACACGACCACTAAGCTAAAAGACCTAGATCACTATTCACTCTCTTCTCTTCTGACTCCTTATCTTTTCTACTCTTTAGGATGGCGGATGCAAGGAACAAGTTCACACAACCGGATGAAGATACACCCTTTGGACGACACTTGAAGGAAGTCACTAGATACCTGAACATAGGAGTACCAAGCTTCACGGGAACCTACAACGCCACTTTACCTAAAGAAGAGCGCTGGATGATTCAAGTTCAAGTTCCAGGAAGGACGTTCATGCCAGTCACTGAGCCCATAGAGTTTTCTTTTGATGCACCTGTTGGGTTTCGTAGTAATTTCAAAAAAATTCCTACGCACACGCAAGATCATGGTGATGCATAGCAACGAGAGGGGAGAGTGTTGTCTACGTACCCACGCAGACCGACTGCGGAAGCGTAGACGCAACATAGAGGAAGTAGTCGTACGTCTTCCCGATCTGACCGATCCAAGCACCGTTACTCCGGCACCTCCGAGTTCTTAGCACACGTACAGCTCGATGACGATCCCCGGGCTCCGATCCAGCAAAGCGTCGGGGAGGAGTTCCGTCAGCACGACGGCGTGGTGACGATCTTGATGTTCTACCGACGCAGGGCTTCGCCTAAGCACTACAACGATATGACCGAGGTGGAATATGGTGGCAGGGGGCACCGCACACGGCTAAGGAACGATCACGTGGATCAACTTGTGTGTCTAGAGGTGCCCCCTGCCTCCGTATATAAAGGAGCCAAGGGGTAGGGGGCCGCCGGCCAGGAGGAGGGCGCAAGAGGAGTCCTACTCCTTCCGGGAGTAGGACTCCCCCCCAATCCTAGTTGGACTAGGATTCCCCGAGGGGGAAAGAGAGAGAGGGGGGCCGGCCACCTCTCCTAGTCCTAATAGGACTAGGGGAGGGGGGAGGCGCGCGGCCACCTTGGGCTGCCCCTTTCTCCTTTCCACTAAAGCCCATAAAGGCCCATATGGCTCCCGGGGGGTTCCGGTAACCTCCCGGTACTCCGGTAAAATCCCGATTTCACCCGGAACACTTCCGATGTCCAAATATAGGCTTCCAATATATCAATTTTTATGTCTCGACCATTTCGAGACTCCTCGTCATGTCCGTGATCACATCCGGGACTCCGAACTAACTTCGGTACATCAAAATGCATGAACTCATAATAACTGTCATCGTAACGTTAAGCGTGCGGACCCTACGGTTCGAGAACAATGTAGACATGACCGAGAAACGTTTCTGGTCAATAACCAATAGCGGGACCTGGATTCCCATATTGGCTCCTACATATTCTACGAAGATCTTTATCGGTCAGACCGCATAACAACATACGTTGTTCCCTTTGTCATCGGTATGTTACTTGCCCGAGATTCGATCGTCGGTATCCAATACCTAGTTCAATCTCGTTACCGGCAAGTCTCTTTACTCGTTCCGTAATACATCATCCCGCAACTAACTCATTAGTTGCAATGCTTGCAAGGCTTATATGATGTGCATTACCGAGAGGGCCCAGAGATACCTCTCCGACAGTCGGAGTGACAAATCCTATTCTCGAAATACGCCAACCCAACATCTACCATTGGAGACACCTGTAGAGCTCCTTTATAATCACCCAGTTACGTTGTGACGTTTGGTAGCACACAAAGTGTTCCTCCGGCAAACGGGAGTTGCATAATCTCATAGTCATAGGAACATGTATAAGTCATGAAGAAAGCAATAGCAACATACTAAACGATCGGGTGCTAAGCTAATGGAATGGGTCATGTCAATCAGATCATTCAACTAATGATGTGACCTCGTTAATCAAATAACAACACTTTGTTCATGGTTAGGAAACATAACCATCTTTGATTAACGAGCTAGTCAAGTAGAGGCATACTAGTGACACTAAGTTTGTCTATGTATTCACACATGTATTATGTTTCCGGTTAATACAATTCTAGCATGAATAATAAACATTTATCATGATATAAGGAAATAAATAATAACTTTATTATTGCCTCTAGGGCATATTTCCTTCAGTCTCCCACTTGCACTAGAGTCAATAATCTAGATTATAATGTAATGATTCTAACACCCATGGAGTCTTGGTGCTGATCATGTTTTGCTCGTGGAAGAGGCTTAGTCAACGGGTCTGCAACATTCAGATCCGTATGTATCTTGCAAATCTCTATGTCTCCCACCTGGACTAGATCCCGGATGGAATTGAAGCGTCTCTTGATGTGCTTGGTCCTCTTGTGAAATCTAGATTCCTTTGCCAAGGCAATTGCACCAGTATTGTCACAAAAGATTTTCATTGGACCCGATGCACTAGGTATGACACCTAGATCGGATATGAACTCCTTCATCCAGACTCCTTCGTTCGCTGCTTCCGAAGCAGCTATGCACTCCGCTTCACATGTAGATCCCACTACGACGCTTTGTTTAGAACTGCACCAACTGACAGCTCCACCGTTTAATGTAAACACGTATCCGGTTTGCGATTTAGAATCGTCCGGATCAGTGTCAAAGCTTGCATCAACGTAACCTTTTACAGTGAGCTCTTTGTCACCTCCATATACGAGAAACATATCCTTAGTCCTTTTCAGGTATTTCAGGATGTTCTTAACCGCTGTCCAGTGATTCACTCCTGGATTACTTTGGTACCTCCCTGCTAAACTTATAGCAAGGCACACATCAGGTCTGGTACACAGCATTGCATACATGATAGAGCCTATGGCTGAAGCATAGGGAACATCTTTCATTTTCTCTCTATCTTCTGCAGTGGTCGGGCATTGAGTCTGACTCAACTTCACACCTTGTAACACAGGCAAGAACCCTTTCTTTGCTTGATCCATTTTGAACTTCTTCAAAATCTTGTCAAGGTATGTGCTTTGTGAAAGTCCAATTAAGCGTCTTGATCTATCTCTATAGATCTTTATGCCTAATATGTAAGCAACTTCACCGAGGTCTTTCATTGAAAAACTCTTATTCAAGTATCCCTTTATGCTATCCAGAAATTCTATATCATTTCCAATCAGTAATATGTCATCCACATATAATATCAGAAATGCTACAGAGCTCCCACTCACTTTCTTGTAAATACAGGCTTCTCTGAAAGTCTGTATAAAACCAAATGCTTTGATCACACTATCAAAGCATTTATTCCAACTCCGAGAGGCTTGCACCAGTCCATAAATGGATCGCTGGAGCTTGCACACTTTGTTAGCTCCCTTTGGATCGACAAAACCTTCCGGTTGCATCATATACAACTCTTCTTCCAGAAATCCATTCAGGAATGCAGTTTTGACATCCATCTGCCAAATTTCATAATCATAAAATGCGGCAATCGCTAACATGATTCGGACAGACTTAAGCATCACTACGGGTGAGAAAGTCTCATCGTAGTCAACCCCTTGAACTTGTCGAAAACCTTTTGCGACAAGTTGAGCTTTGTAGACAGTAACATTACCATCAGCGTCAGTCTTCTTCTTGAAGATCCATTTATTCTCAATTGCTTGCCGATCATCGGGCAAGTCAACCAAAGTCCATACTTTGTTCTCATACATGGATCCCATCTCAGATTTCATGGCTTCAAGCCATTTTGCGGAATCTGGGCTCACCATCGCTTCTTCATAGTTCGTAGGTTCATCATGATCTAGCAGCATGATTTCCAGAACAGGATTACCATACCACTCTGGTGCGGATCTTGCTCTGGTTGATCTACGAGGTTCAGTAGTTTCTTGTCCTGAAGTTTCATGATCATCATCATTAGCTTCCTCACTAATTGGTATAGGTGTCACAGAAACAGTTTTCTGTGATGTACTACTTTCCAATAAGGGAGCAGGTACAGTTACCTCGTCAAGTTCTACTTTCCTCCCACTCACTTCTTTCGAGAGAAACTCCTTCTCTAGAAAGGATCCATTCTTAGCAACGAATGTCTTGCCTTCGGATCTGTGATAGAAGGTGTACCCAACAGTCTCCTTTGGGTATCCTATGAAGACACATTTCTCCGATTTGGGCTCGAGCTTATCAGGTTGAAGCTTTTTCACATAAGCATCGCAGGCCCAAACTTTAAGAAACGACAACTTTGGTTTCTTGCCAAACCATAGTTCATAAGGCGTCGTCTCAACGGATTTTGATGGTGCCCTATTTAACGTGAATGCGGCCGTCTCTAAAGCATAACTCCAAAACGATAGCGGTAAATCTGTAAGAGACATCATAGATCGCACCATATCTAGTAAAGTACGATTACGACGTTCAGACACACCATTATGCTGTGGTGTTCCGGGTGGCGTGAGTTGCGAAACTATTCCACAATTTTTCAAATGTACACCAAACTCGTAACTCAAATATTCTCCTCCACGATCAGATCGTAGAAATTTTATTTTCTTGTTACGATGATTTTCAACTTCACTCTGAAATTCTTTAAACTTTTCAAATGTTTCAGACTTATGTTTCATTAAGTAGATATACCCATATCTGCTTAAATCATCTGTGAAGGTGAGAAAATAACGATATCCACCACGAGCCTCAATATTCATCGGACCACATACATCTGTATGTATGATCTCCAACAAATCTGTTGCTCTCTCCATAGTTCCGGAGAACGGTGTTTTAGTCATCTTGCCCATGAGGCACGGTTCGCAAGTACCAAGTGATTCATAATCAAGTGGTTCCAAAAGCCCATCAGTATGGAGTTTCTTCATGCGTTTTACACCGATATGACCTAAATGGCAGTGCCACAAATAAGTTGCACTATCATTATCAACTCTGCATCTTTTGGCTTCAACATTATGAATATGTGTATCACTACTATCGAGATTCATCAAAAATAGACCACTTTTCAAAGGTGCATGACCATAAAAGATATTACTCATATAAATAGAACAACCATTATTCTCTGATTTAAATGAATAACCGTCTCGCATCAAACAAGATCCAGATATAATGTTCATGCTCAACGCTGGCACCAAATAACAATTATTTAGGTCTAATACTAATCCCGAAGGTAGATGTAGAGGTAGCGTGCCGACCGCGATCACATCGACTTTGGAACCATTTCCCACGTGCATCGTCACCTTGTCCTTTGCCAGTGTTCGCTTAATCCGTAGTCCCTATTTCGAGTTGCAAATATTAGCAACAGAACCAGTATCAAATACCCAGGTGCTACTGTGAGCTCTAGTAAGGTACACATCAATAACATGTATATCACATATACCTTTGTTCACCTTGCCATCCTTCTTATCCGCCAAATACTTGGGGCAGTTCCGCTTCCAGTGACCAGTCTGCTTGCAGTAGAAGCACTCAGTTTCAGGATTAGGTCCAGACTTGGTTTTCTTCTCTTGAGCAGCAACTTGCTTGCCGTTCTTCTTGAAGTTCCCCTTCTTCTTCCCTTTGCCCTTTTTCTTGAAACTAGTGGTCTTGTTAACCATCAACACTTGATGCTCCTTCTTGATTTCTACCTCCGCAGCTTTCAGCATCGCGAAGAGCTCGGGAATAGTCTTATTCATCCCTTGCATATTATAGTTCATTACGAAGCTCTTGTAGCTTGGTGGCAGTGATTGGAGAATTCTGTCAATGACGCAATCATCTGGAAGATTAACTCCCATCTGAATCAAGTGATTATTATACCCGGACATTTTGAGTATATGCTCACTGACATAACTGTTCTCCTCCATCTTGCAGCTATAGAACTTATTGGAGACTTCATATCTCTCAATCCGGGCATTTGCTTGAAATATTAACTTCAACTCCTGGAACATCTCATATGCTCCATGACGTTCAAAACGTCGTTGAAGTCCCGATTCTAAGCCGTAAAGCATGGCACACTGAACTATCGAGTAGTCATCAGCTTTGCTCTGCCAGACGTTCATAACATCTGGTGTTGCTCCAGCAGCAGGCCTGGCACCCAGCGGTGCTTCCAGGACGTAATTCTTCTGAGCAGCAATGAGGATAATCCTCAAGTTACGGACCCAGTCCGTGTAATTGCTACCATCATCTTTCAACTTTGCTTTCTCAAGGAACGCATTAAAATTCAACGGAACAACAACACGAGCCATATATCTACAATCAACATAAACAAGCAAGATACTATCAAGTACTAAGTTCATGATAAGTTTAAGTTCAATTAATCAAATTACTTAAGAACTCCCACTTAGATAGACATCCCTCTAATCCTCTAAGTGATCACGTGATCCAAATCAACTAAACCATAACCGATCATCACGTGAGATGGAGTAGTTTTCAATGGTGAACATCATTTATGTTGATCATATCTACTATATGATTCACGCTCGACCTTTCGGTCTCCGTGTTCCGAGGCCATATCTGCATATGCTAGGCTCGTCAAGTTTAACCTGAGTATTCTGCGTGTGCAAAAACTGGCTTGCACCCGTTGTAGATGGACGTAGAGCTTATCACACCCGATCATCACGTGGTGTCTGGGCACGACGAACTTTGGCAACGGTGCATACTCAGGGGGAACACTTCTTGATAATTTAGTGAGAGATCATCTTATAATGCTACCGTCAATCAAAGCAAGATAAGATGCATAAAAAGATAAACATCACATGCAATCAATATAAGTGATATGATATGGCCATCATCATCTTGTGCCTGTGATCTCCATCTCCGAAGCACCGTCATGATCACCATTGTCACCAGCGCGACACCTTGATCTCCATTGTAGCATCGTTGTCGTCTCGCCAAACTTATGCTTCTACGACTATCACTACCGTTTAGTAATAAAGTAAAGCATTACATCGCGATTGCATTGCATACAATAAAGCGACAACCATATGGCTCCTGCCAGTTGCCGATAACTCGGTTACAAAACATGATCATCTCATACAATAAAATTTAGCATCATGTCTTGGCCATATCACATCACAACATGCCCTGTAAAAACAAGTTAGACGTCCTCTACTTTGTTGTTGCAAGTTTTACATGGCTGCTACGGGCTTAAGCAAGAACCAATCTCACTTATGCATCAAAACCACAACGATAGTTTGTCAAATAGACTCTGTTTTAACCTTCGCAAGGACCGGGCGTAGCCATACTTGGTTCAACTAAAGTTGGAGAGACAGTCGCCCGCAAGCCACCTATGTGCAAAGCACGTCGGGGGAACCGGTCTCGCGTAAGCGTACGCGTAATGTTGGTCCGGGTCGTCTCGTCCAACAATACCACCGAACCAAAGTATGACATGCTGGTAGGAAGTATGACTTATATCGCCCACAACTCACTTGTGTTCTACTCGTGCATATAACATCAACATATAAAACCTGGCTCTGATACCACTGTTGGGTTTCGTAGTAATTTTAAAAAAATTCCTACGCACACGCAAGATCATGGTGATGCATAGCAACGAGAGGGGAGAGTGTTGTCTACGTACCCACGCAGACTGACTGCGGAAGTGTTGACGCAATGTAGAGGAAGTAGTCGTACGTCTTCCCGATCCGACCGATCCAAGCACCGTTACTCCGGCACCTCCGAGTTCTTAGCACACGTACAGCTCGATGACGATCCCCGGGCTCCGATCCAGCAAAGCGTCGGGGAGGAGTTCCGTCAGCACGACGGCGTGGTGACGATCTTGATGTTCTACCGACGCAGGGCTTCGCCTAAGCACTACAACGATATGACCGAGGTGGAATATGGTGGCAGGGGCACCGCACACGGCTAAGGAACGATCACGTGGATCAACTTGTGTGTCTAGAGGTGCCCCTGCCTCCGTATATAAAGGAGCCAAGGGGTAGGGGGCCGCCGGCCAGGAGGAGGGCGCAGGAGGAGTCCTACTCCTTCCGGGAGTAGGACTCCCCCCCCCAATCCTAGTTGGACTAGGATTCCCCGAGGGGGAAAGAGAGAGAGGGGGGCCGGCCACCTCTCCTAGTCCTAATAGGACTAGGGGAGGGGGGAGGCGCGCGACCACCTTGGGCTACCCCTTTCTCCTTTCCACTAAAGCCCATAAAGGCCCATATGGCTCCCGGGGGGTTCCGGTAACCTCCCGGTACTCCGGTAAAATCCCGATTTCACCCGGAACACTTCCGATGTCCAAATATAGGCTTCCAATATATCAATTTTTATGTCTCGACCATTTCGAGACTCCTCGTCATGTCCGTGATCACATCCAGGACTCCGAACTAACTTCGGTACATCAAAATGCATGAACTCATAAAAACTGTCATCGTAACGTTAAGCGTGCAGACCCTACGGTTCGAGAACAATGTAGACATGACCGAGACACGTTTCCGGTCAATAACCAATAGCGGGACCTGGATTCCCATATTGGCTCCTACATATTCTACGAAGATCTTTATCGGTCAGACCGCATAACAACATACGTTGTTCCCTTTGTCATCAGTATGTTACTTGCCCGAGATTCGATCGTCGGTATCCAATACCTAGTTCAATCTCGTTACCGGCAAGTCTCTTTACTCGTTCCGTAATACATCATCCCGCAACTAACTCATTAGTTGCAATGCTTGCAAGGCTTATGTGATGTGCATTACCGAGAGGGCCCAGAGAAACCTCTCCGACAGTCGGAGTGACAAATCCTATTCTCAAAATACGCCAACCCAACATCTACCATTGGAGACACCTGTAGAGCTCCTTTATAATCACCCAATTACGTTGTGACGTTTGGTAGCACACAAAGTGTTCCTCTGGCAAACGGGAGTTGCATAATCTCATAGTCATAGGAACATGTATAAGTCATGAAGAAAGCAATAGCAACATACTAAACGATTGGGTGCTAAGCTAATGGAATGGGTCATGTCAATCAGATCATTCAACTAATGATGTGACCTCATTAATCAAATAACAACACTTTGTTCATGGTTAGGAAACATAACCATCTTTGATTAACGAGATAGTCAAGTAGAGGCATACTAGTGACACTAAGTTTGTCTATGTATTCACACATGTATTATGTTTCCGGTTAATACAATTCTAGCATGAATAATAAACATTTATCATGATATAAGGAAATAAATAATAACTTTATTATTGCCTCTAGGGCATATTTCCTTTAGCACCAACTTGGAGTCTAGGAAAGAGCATGGCAGCTCACATCGCCATGGGACGCATTGGAGAAGTCTACCGCAAGGATCTCAAGGATACTATCTACCAGATTTGTGGGCGCCGAGATGAACACTGGGAGATGATCAGCACCAGGAAGGATAGATCAATCGCAGCTTTTATCCAGGAATTAAACCAGCACATTCGACGCCAGGAGAACCAGATGTGTGCCGACATGATAGATCTGAAGAAGGCTAAGACTAGAATCAAGGAACTGGAGGAAGAACTCAAGGCTACACGTGAAGATTATGAAGAAGAAATTGAAGTATTGGTGGAGAAGAATGACGACCTGATCAAGAAGATTGGAATATTTATGGGAGGCCCGACACCAGTAGCTGAAGACGAAGAACCCAAGGAAATTAACCCAGAAGACTACATCATCATCGACGGCACCGACTCGGAACCAGACAGTAGCGATGATGACTATGTTGAGGAAGCTGGAGCAGATATCATGGAGTCAACGACCGAAGAATATTTCTAGTAGACCACCTCCTCAGTAGTAGTAGTAGTCCACCATGTAAATATAGTAGCCTGAGCACTTTTGCGATAGTTAGATCGATTGTATGCCCTTGTTTGATTGAATGAAGTGAATTGTTTGCTTTTGCCTCATGTGCATATGGGTAGTGTTTTCTCTTTAGACCCCCTCTGTTCTTATATCTCATCTTTTCTAAACCCTCAGATGCCTCCGAGACGTGACCCCAGATTTGCCTTCCCACCGGAGGTCACCCAGTTGATCCAGCAGCAGAACACATTGATGCAGTTGCTAGTCCAGAATCAGAATCAGGGGAACAACAACAACCCACCACCACCACCACCACCTGTTGACCACTTAGCCCGTTTTCTTAGGCTGAATCCGCCGGTGTTTTCCACTAGCACCGAGCAGATAGTAGCAGATGGTTGGCTCCGCAAGACAGCTAGGGAGTTGACCACAACAGGATGCACAGATGCGGAGAAGGTGAAGTTTGCCGCACATCAGTTAGAAGGACCCGCAGCATCATGGTGGGAGAATTTCACAGCCACTTTCCCAGTAGACACTGTCACATGGGACCAGTTTCGGCAGGCTTTCCGTACTGCCCATGTTTCAGCAGGAGCTATGGCCATGAAGAAGCGTGAGTTTCGTAACTTGCGCCAAGAAGGACGGACAGTTGGCCAGTATGTGGAGGAATTTAGTAAGTTAGCACGTTATGCCCCAGATGACGTCGCTACGGATGCAGATAAGCAAGAGAAGTTTCTGGAAGGACTGAATGATGAGTTGAGCATGCAGTTGATGGTAGCCACCTTCAACAACTACCAGGAGTTGGTAGATCGTGCTCTTATGATTGAAGGGAAGCAGCAGCAAATTGAGAATCGCAAGAGGAAGTATGGACAGGGAAAGTACAATTCAGGAGCTCAGCACAAGCCACGTTTTACCCCTAGACCAGGAGGACATTTTTAGCATACCCATGGAGGAGGTAGCTCGCACAATCACAATGGCACCAAGAATGGTAATGGCAATGGAGGAAGCAACGGCCAGAACCGCACCAACCCCTCAACCCCAGCCAAGAAGGACTTGAGCCAAGTCACTTGCTATAAGTGTTCGAAGACCGGACATTATGCCAATGAATGTCCTGAAGGCCAAAATGGCAATGGAAGTTCTGGGAAGAAGCCGAACCCTTTCAACAGGGGACAGGTGAACCACATTAGCGTGGAGGAGGTTGAAGCTCAGCCCGATGCAGTAATAGGTAAGTTTTTGGTTAAGTCATTTACTGCACTAGTTCTTTTTGATACTGGTGCATCGCATTCATACATCTCAAGGGGATTTGTGGATAAGTATAACCTACCAACCCAAGCCCTTAGGTCACCCATGTTAGTAACCTCGCCCGGAGCAGAATATGTGGCTAGTCTATGGTGTGATCGGTTACCATTAAGGATTGGTAACTATGTTTTTCCCTCAGACCTAATAGTATTGGAATCTCAAGGATTGGATGTGATATTAGGCATGGATTGGTTATCAAAGTATGAAGGAAATATTGAATGTGCTAGTAAGTCAATTTTGCTTACTACCCCAGAAGGGAGAAGGATCAAGTATGTATCCCGGCATGTGCCAAAGAGGGCCCAGGTAAATTGCCTAACAGGAGTTGTGCAGGAGGAAGTACCAGTGGTAAGGGATTTCCCTGATGTATTCCCAGAAGAGTTGCCAGGCATGCCACCGGATAGAGATATTGAGTTTTTGATTGAGCTATTGCCAGGCACAGGGCCAATATCAAAGAGACCATATAGGATGCCAGCAAAGGATTTGGTGGAAATTAAGAAGCAGATTAAGGAGTTACTGGATAAGGGATATATTCTCCCAAGTTCTTCACCTTGGGGATTGCCAGTACTTCTAGTGGAGAAGAAGGATGGATCGTTAAGGATGGTTGTTGATTATCGAGGATTGAATGAAGTAACGATCAAGAACAAGTACCCACTACCAATGATCAACGATCTGTTTGATCGATTGCAAGGAGCTAAGGTATTTTCCAAGATCGATCTGCGATCAGGATACCACCAGTTGAAGATTCGAGAACAGGATATTCCGAAGACAGCTTTTACTACCAGATATGGGCTGTATGAGTATACCGTTATGTCATTTGGTCTAACTAACGCACCTGCCTATTTTATGAACATGATGAACAAAGTGTTTATGGAGTTCTTGGATAAGTTCATCATAGTGTTCATTGATGATATCCTGGTTTAATTCGAAGAATGAAGAGGAACATAAGGAGCATTTGTGTTTGGTACTTGGAAAACTCAGAGAACATCAATTATATGCCAAGTTCAGCAAATGTGAGTTTTGGTTGAAGGAAGTAGGATTCCTCGGACATGTTATATCTGGAGAAGGTATAGCAGTAGATCCCGCTAAAGTTGAAACCGTGACCACGTGGGAAGCCCCAACAACAGTTGGAGAGATCCGGAGTTTTCTTGGACTCGCAGGATACTACCGGAGATTTATTGAGAATTTCTCAAAGATTGCGAAGCCTATGACTGAGTTGTTGAAGAAGGATACCAAGTTCATATGGACAGAGGAGTGTGAGGCTAGTTTCCAGGAGTTGAAGAAACGTTTGGTTACCTCACCAGTGTTGATTTTGCCAGACCAGACCAAAGATTATGAGGTGTACTGCGACGCTTCACGTCGAGGACTTGGAGCAGTGCTTATGCAGGAAGGGAGAGTTGTTTCATATGCCTCAAGACAACTGAAGCCTCATGAGTTGAATTATGCCACGGATGATTTGGAGTTAGCAGCCGTAGTGCATGCGTTGAAAACATGGAGACATTTTCTCATTGGTAATCATTGTGAGGTGTACACGGATCATAAGAGTTTGAAGTACATTTTCACCCAGAAGGAGTTGAATCTCAGACAAAGGAGATGGTTGGAGCTTATCAAGGATTATGATATGAAATTGCATTATCACCCCGGAAAGCCTAATGTAGTAGCTGATGCATTAAGCCGCAAGAACCATGTCAATACATTAATGACGGGAGAAATGCCCAAGGAGTTAGCAGAAAATCTTCGTGAACTATGTTTGGAAATAGTTCCGAGAGGCTATGTAGCAGCAGCATTGGAGATTCAGTCAACTTTGATGGATAGAATCAGAGAAGCTCACAAAGCTGACAAAGAGATTGCTGCTATAAAGGAGAAACCGAACAAAGGAAAAGCTAAAGGATTTCGTGAGGATGAACACGACACCCTATGGTTTGAAGACCGTGTTTACGTGCCCAATGACCCGGAGATCAGGAAGTTGATACTGCAAGAGGCACACGACTCACCATATTCGATTCACCCAGGAAACACCAAGATGTATTTGGATTTGAAGGATATTTTCTGGTGGACCGGAATGAAGAAGGATATTGCGGAGTATGTAGCAGTTTGTGATGTATGCCATAGAGTAAAGGCAGAGCATTAGAAGCCAGCAGGATTGTTACAACCATTGCCGATACCCGAATGGAAGTGGGATAAGCTAGGCATGGATTTTATCACGGGATTGCCCAGGACTCGTTCAGGCTATGACTCAATTTGGGTTGTAGTCGATCGATTGACGAAAGTAGCTCATTTCATCCCAGTAAAGACCACTTACACCAGTGCTAAGTTGGCAAAGATATACATGACCAGGATCGTATGTCTGCGTGGAGTTCCAAGGAGTATCGTATCAGATAGAGGAACCCAATTTACCTCAAAGTTCTGGAAGCAGTTGCATGAAACTTTGGGTACTAGGCTAGAATTCAGCACAGCTTTTCATCCACAGACAGATGAACAGACCGAGAGGGTAAATCAGATTTTGGAGGATATGCTGAGAGCTTGTGCGCTAGATTATGGATCTAGTTGGGACGACAATTTGCCATACGCAGAGTTCTCTTACAACAACAGTTACCAAACCAGTTTGAAGATAACCCCTTTCGAAGCCTTGTACGGAAGGAGGTGCAGGACACCGTTGTCATGGGACGAAGTTGGAGACCGTTAGTTGTTTGGTCCTGACTTGATTAAAGAGTCTGAACAGAAGGTGAAGTTGATTCGCGATAGGCTCAAGGTAGCCCAGTCCAGACAGAAGAGTTATGCGGATTCTAAACGCAAGGAGACAGTTTACGAAGTTGGAGATAGAGCTTATCTTCGAGTATCCCCACTTCGGGGAACAAAACATTTTGAAGTCAAAGGAAAGTTAGCACCATGATTTGTAGGACCATATCGAGTATTGGAACGTATGGGGGAAGTAGCCTACAAGTTGGAATTGCCCGAAGGATTGTCAGGAGTTCATGATGTGTTCCACGTTTCTCAGCTGAAGAAATGTCACGTAGAGATGGCTGATATACCGTTGAGAGATACAGTGCCTTTGGAAACTATTCAGTTGGATAACGATTTGACCTACGAGGAGAAGCCTGTTAAGATCCTCGAGTTTGCCAACCGAGTTACTCGCAGCAAGGTTATCAAGTTTTGCAAAGTCCAGTGGAGCCACCACTCAGAGGATGAAGCCACGTGGGAGCGAGAGGAAGATTTGTTCAAGGACCACCCTCACCTATTTTCTAGCCAACCCGAATCTCGAGGGCGAGATTCATCTTAAGGAGGGTAGGTTTGTAACATCCCAAATTTTAATTTGGAATGTTATACATTAGATCATCAATGCATATCATATTTCTTTTGCATTTTGGTTGATCCTAGAAATTCTACAATGATCCACGGAGAGAGTTGGGGATTTCGATATTTTCATATTTGAGTTCTCTCAAATTTTGAGAATAGGATCATTTGATTTTATTTATTTTATCATCAATTATTTCTAATACAGAAATATGAGAGAGGGAATAAAATGACTTTCCCAAAATAAAGAAATATTGAGGATTTAATAATAAAATCAAATAAGATTTTATTTCGGAGTTTTTCGGTGTTTTATTTGAAATTAGGGAAAAAATGCGTTTTTCAAAATTGCATTTAGGTCCCAAATAAATGTTCACCTTGTGAGGCTTGATTTTAGAAGCCCGTGAAAATTTATTTCGGAAATTTTGGAGTCCGTTTAGTATTTCTTTTTTTTTCTATTCTTCCAAGAGGAATATATATATATATATATATATATATATATATATATATATATATATATATATATATATATATAACGCGCCGCGCGTCGACTGGGCCAAGGCCCAGCCGACGGCCCACCCCGCCGCGTGCGTCTCCCTCCAGGAGACCGGAGCCGCGCCGCCGCCCGAGTCCGGCTCGGGGCCGCCGCCGTGCCCCCGCCCTCAAGGCAGCACCCCCTCCCTCTCTTAAATACCGAGCCGCCCCGCCGCCCCTCACCTTACCCCGCCCCGCCGCCCGCCAAGCCGCAGCCGCCCCGCCGCTTGCGCTGCTGCCGCCGCCGCCGCTGCCGCTGCTACGCCGCCCCGCCGCCCCGCATAGCCGCCGCCGCCGGAGCCCCGCCCCGCCCGCCGGAGGTATAGCCGCCGCCGTTCGCCGTTCGTTTTTTAAAAAAATATATAAAAAAATAACCGCCTCGGTTTTTTTTGAAACCCTAGATCGGTTTATTTCTCTGGTTTATTTAATTAGTGAACGTTCACCTATTCGTTCGTTTTAACGAACGCGTTCATCGTTTAGTTTCAGATAACGAACGTTCGTTCGTTAATCTGTTCTTCGTTTTTCTTTTCTCGGATTAAATCCGCGATTTTTCTGATCGCGATTCCTGATCCGATTTTTGTTTTAGTTTAACTTTTCGCTCGTTTATCGGAATCAGGCGATTCAAGCGCCTAGGGATTCGTCTCGAAACCCTCTATCCGTTTAACCAACCTAAACAAGATTTTGCTATTGTAAAATTTGCCCTAGATCCAGATTGCTAGAACGAAGTTGTTTTCTTTCACCGTTTGTCTTTCGTTGCTTCGTTCGATTTGATTCTTTTGCCAACCGGAGTTCTTAAGTTGAACCTTCTGGTTAGATCTCTTATTTGAGTTTTACCTGTGCATTAGATGAGTACTTATTGTATGCTCGTTTGTTTGTTTGCGATAGAGTATCCGGAGTGCGCCGCCTGTTACTTCGAATCGCTAGGTTTCTCGGATCATCAGCAAGGCAAGTAACACTTTGATCATACCTTCTCTACTACCCAGTTTTATTGCATTAGATCAATCCACACAGATTGCATGATTAGGATATAATTAAATTGTGGGATGGGAAGTATATGAGGTAGTACCTATTACCAGTTTAATTTTCAAACCTTTGGGAGTTACTTCTACGTTTGCTTATCATGCCATGCTATGCTAGTAGACGTGGATTGGGTGAGTGAAATCCATTGACAGATGTGAGATTGTTAATTAATGGTTTATCTAAGGTGGCAACTTAAACACACATCTAGGTGGATTCAGGCACCTGGGTATTCCAGGACTTGCCTGTTTTCTTTTAGACCGCCACCCAGGCTCAAAGGGATCATAAGACTATTCATACTAGAAACTTCCGTGTGCAGCCACAAGCTATTATGGGCTCTAGCATAGTTGACTAAGTTGTGCGAACTCTTACAGTGGTAGACTAGCAGATGTAGGGGATGTAGGTGGTACGGTCTACCCGATCGTAAGGTGCTAGTGCTTCTGAAAGACTATGTCTCGGTCATCCGTCTTCTCAAACACCCTGTAGTGCGAGAAACCAAACGGAGGAGATCGAGTCTTGTGGGGAAAAGTGCGCAAACCTCTACAGAGTGTAACAAACTAATCATGATTAGCCGTGTCCCCGGTTATGGACATCTTGAGTATCTAGTACTTGGATTATCATGTGAATCTCAACATGTTACTCTAAATTAATTTTGTTGGGTTATGTTTAATGATGATGCTTAATTGGGATTGAGAATGCTGTCAACCATTCTCAATGTTTAACAACTACCATGATAGTTAAATAAAATTATTCCTTTGAAGTAGGGAAAAATTGGCTTTACGCAAAAACTGTAACCATAGTGCTTTCCACCAGCCAAATATGCATATAGTATAGCTGTTTCATTCCATTACTCTCTATGTGTTACCTTGCCAGCATATTCCATGTGCTGACCCGTTTTCGGGCTGCAACGTTAATGTTGCAGACTTTTCAGACGACGATTAAGGAGTTTTTAGGTCATGGTTCTATACTCAGTGATGCCGTTGGAGTTGATGGACTCACTTATCTTCCAAGCCTTCCGCTGTTATCGTTATTAGATGGCCTTAAGCCATATTTATTGTAATAAGTTCTCTTCTGAGACACTCGATGTAATAAGTGTGTGATTGCTACTCTGCTATAAATCTTCCGAGTACTGTGTGGTGTCAGCATTACTGATCCAGGGATGACACCGGAGCACAGAGATCAGACTGTTTGAGGTCTGGTCGCTACAACACTCATCTTGTGATCCTTATCAAGTGTGTGTTGGTGGAAGGCAAGTCGTTTCTTTTTGGTACTTTGTGCCATCATGAAACTTTGTAGAGAGCTTGGTTTGTTTGGAACCATCCTCTCTTTTGGGGGTTTGATATCTTTTATTTAGTGGGTATTAATGGATATCTCATTCCTTGATGTATCTCTTATGGATATCCTCCAAGTGATGTTTTATTCATTTGGTATCTCTTCTTCACTTGGTATTTCCTTGTCAATTGGTATCAGTTCTTGAAAGTATTGAGCATGCATATTAACTTCATGTAGTTTCTTGGGCATGCTTTCCTTCTTTGACCCAATATTAAGGGAAACTCCACTAAGTCTCTAATTGGGAGATGTGCATGAAATTCATTTCCTTTTCTATATGCACATATCTATGTGGAGTTTGTCCTATGTATTGTTGGCTCTCTAACTCTTTGGTCCCAATGAGTATGGTTACCATTTTGTTTGTGTTGTTGTTCTAGGAACAATTGGAGATGCATTGGATGCTCGGCTCACTCACAAGGAAGGTGTTGTCACCATGTGCTTATTGGAGTCAAGCTAGGATGTTCAATGAACTACTATCTAATACCTTCAATTGGTATTTTCTACATCCTTACAATGCTTTCTCGGTAACAAGTATCTATTCATGCTTTCCTCTCGTGCATTCAACCTTTTGTAGGTTGCATCTTGGCATGATATTCATTTCATATCTTGTGATACATGTTTCATTTCTCAAAGCATCCCAACAATGATCTCTTGTTGCTAGTTGTGATGTCTTTGATGTTCATGTGTGGAATTCTTTGATATGCAATAAGACAATATCTAGCCATGTGCTATGCTTCCAAGAAAATATCTTATTGGTATATGTATGACTTCCGTGTGGATATCTTGTTATTTCCTTTTTGTAACTATTTCATGTGTACATCCTTCTTTGTGGATTGATATCTTCATGATTTTGATCTACCTAGAATCTTATACACTTGAGTAAAGTTACATATCTAGTTGATATCCTTATTCCTTCACGTCCACCTTTTTCCTTGGTGGTTTCGTGAAAGGATTTATCTTGAGTGCGGGTCTTATCTCGTTGCATCTTGTTGCACTCTTTTGTGGTGAAGATTATTTTCCTCATGCTTGTCTTTACGAGGCTTTTTCCATCTTAATTGGTATCCTCGTCTTGATGAGGCTTTCATCTTCTATCTTCATAATGGGTTGTCGCAAGCCTTGTTGTTAATTCACATTTTAGTGAGCTTGTGAACCCATTTGCCTGTTGGGTGTGTGTGGGGAGGACATGTCATGCACCGTGTATCTCATTTATGCAAGACTATGTTGATGCTTTATGCTCATCCTTATATTAGTCGTCTCAAGTGCTTTGTCATGACTCACACACATCATTTTGGTTGAGCCTATTCTTAAGTTGCCTCTTTTACATGTTGCTCAACAATTTGTTTGGTGCAAGTGCTAGGCTTTGTTTCCTATATGCTCACTTGCACTTGTTGTGAGTTTCTATTGATTTTGGGGGAGCTATGATCCTATTTTGTGCACTTTGTATCCTAATTCAAAAATTCTTATGTGTGCACAAATCATGGGGAGATCCTCTAGTTTCTTTAGATCACTCATTTGCTCATATCATAATATCCTTTATTCATGTGGCTCGTAGGATATTTGGTCTAGTTTGTTCAATTGGTATCTTTTGATAGCTTTCTTCAATTGATATATTTTGATTGCTTGATTGCTTGTTTCTCTCTTTGTTATGTGTTTGTGGCATATCTTTCTTTTGCAATCTTTGAGCCTCAATATAGTTTGTCTTCCTCCAAGTATATTTACCGTTGGATATGTGTATTGCATTCCACTCTCTTCTTGATAAATACACAATTTATGGAGAAACATTTTTTGGCCTTCTAAGCTTTTCTCCCATTTTGGCAATCGATGCCAATGGGGGAGAAGTTTCAGAGAGTTTTGTGGATAAGTTTAGAGAGTTATTTCTTCTTGCTTTGATTTTGTTCCTAAGCATTTTCATCTCGTACACATGCATTATTGGTTGTTGCATTGCATGGTGATGCATAATTCCTTATATAAACTCTCTTGAAAGTGATTGTCATCAATTACCAAAATGGGGGAGATTGAAAGGACATTCGGTGCCCCCATGTGTGGTTTTGGTAATTGATGACAATCTCTATGGAATAACATTTTCCTCAAGTTATATTTGAAGGATTTGTCCATAGGATTGTCTTGAAATCCATGTGTTGGTTTCAAGAAGTTTATGAGATGGCCAAAGTGCTTTTGAAGGAATTAACCAAAGATTGGTCATGTGAGAGTTGAGATTATTGCAAGCATGTCTTGAAGAAGAAGATTGTGTGATCATTCATGTTTACCTTCAAGACATCATCCAAATGAAGAGAGTTGGAAAGATTCAAGGTTGATCAAGACTAAGTCAAGAGTGAATCAAGTTGATCAACTCACAAAGCGTAGAAGAAGTACCGAGAGGGATCAAGTGATCCCATGGTATGGTAAGCATTGTCCATTATGCTTTGTGTACTAACCCATGGTCTACGCGAGAGTTCTTTGGGGGGTTAGGTATGTTTTCATGGTCTTGCGTCAAGAGGAAGATCTCATACAACCCATGGAGGATGACATCAAGTGGTGATCGTCATCAAGTTTGCAGTGTGCAAGTTAAAGTGGAGCAACACGAAGAGTGGCTCGCCCATAATGGAGTATGGGGGAGCAATCAAGCTTGAAGCTTCCCGTCCATTGTGGTGTCAATGGAATTGTGAAGATGTGCCGAAGAGTGGCTCACCCATAGTGGAGTATGGGGGAGCAATCAACTAGTCTTCATCGAGCCAACACAATCAAGAAAGGTGGTCTAACTTGAGAAAGTAAAGATCTCATCATCTAGCTCAAGTGGACTATGTGCAAGGCAAATGTTTGCCCTTGATAGGTTTTCTATTTTACCGGTCTCATAGTGGTAGTTGGGAGACCGGGTTGTAGGATGGATTGCCGTACTATCAAGGGGGGCTCTCTAGTGAGTAGCTTGATCGTATCGTTCGTCGAGAGCTCAAACCATTGCATCCTTGCATCATCTCTCTTGGTTTTAGTTTGGGTTTTCTCCTTGTGAGATTTGGATCTCATGATCATCTTCTTGACAAGCTCAAGTTCATCGAAAACCGATTTCATATGCATCTTCTTTTGTGTTTTTGGTGTTGGAGTTTTTTACCGGTGTAGCGACCAGACCTCAAATAGTCTGATCTCTGTGCTCCGGTGTCATCCCTGGATCAGTAATGCTGACACCACACAGTACTCGGAGGATTTATAACAGAGTAGCAATCACACACTTATTACATTGAGTGTCTCAAGAGAGAACTTATTACAATAAATATGGCTTAAGGCCATCTAAAAATGATAACAGCGGAAGGCTTGGAAGATAAGTGAGTCCATCAACTCCAACGGCATCACTGAGTATAGAACCACGACCTAAAAACTCCTTAATCGTCGTCTGAAAAGTCTGCAACATTAACGTTGCAGCCCGAAACGGGTCAGCACATGGAATATGCTGGCAAGGTAGCACATAGAGAGTAATGAAATGAAACAACTATACTATATGCATACTTGGCTGGTGAAAAGCTCTACGGTTATAGTTTTGCGTAAAGCCAATTTTTCCCTACTGCAAAGGAATAAATTTATTTAACTATCATGGTAGTTGTTAAACATTGAGAATGGTTGACAGCATTCTCAATCCCAATTAAAAATATCATTAACAAAGCCCAACAAAATTAATTTAGGGTAACATGTTGATATTCACATGATAATCCAAGTACTAGATACTCAAGATTGTCCATAACCGGGGACACGGCTAACCATGATTAGTTTATTACACCCTGCAGAGGTTTGCGCACTTTTCCCCACAAGACTCGATCGCCTCCGTTTGGTTTCTCGCACTACATGGTGTTTGAGAAGACGGATGACCGAGACATAGTCTTTCAAAAGTGCTAGCACCTTACGATGGATAGACCGTTACACCTACTTTCCCCTACATCTGCTAGTCTACCCTGTAAGAGTTCGCACGACTTAATCAACTATGCTAGAGCCCATAATAGCTTGTGGCTGCACACGGAAGTTTCTTGTATGAATAGTCTCATGATCCCTTTGAGCCCAGGTGGCGGTCCAAAAGAAAACAGGCAAGTCCTGGAATACCCAGGTGCCTCAATCCATCCAGATGTGTGTTTAAGTTGCCACCTTAGATAAACCATTAATTAACAAAACTCACATCTGGCATGGATATCACTCACCCAATCCACGTCTACTAGCATAGCATGACATAATAAGCAAACGTAGAAGTAACTCCCAAAGGTTTGTAAGTAAACAGGTAATTGGTACTACCTCAACTACTTCCCATCCCACAATTTAATTAGATCCTAATCATGCAATGTGTGAGGATTGATCTAATGCAATAAAACTGGGTAGTAGGAAAGGTATGATCAAAGTGTTACTTGTCTTGCTGATGATCCAGAAAACCTAGCGATTCGAAGTAACAGGCGGCGCACTCCGGGTATTCTATCGCAGACAAACAAACAAGCATACAATAAGTACTCATCTAATGCACAGGTAAAAGTCAAATAAGAGATCTAACCAGAAGGTTCAACTTAAGAACTCCGGTTTGCAAAAAGAATCAAATCGAACGAAGCAACGAAAGTCAAACGGCGAAAGAAAACAACTTCGTTCTACTAATCTGGATCTAAGGCAAATTTTACAGTAGCAAAAACTTGTTTAAGTTGGTTAAACGGATAGAGGGTTTCGAGACGAAACTCCAGGCGCTTGAATCGCCTGATTCTGATAAACGAGCGAAAAGTTATACTAAAAAGAAAATCGGATCAGGAATCGCGATCCGAAAAATCACGGATTAAATCTGAGAAAAAGAAAAACGACGAACGTTCACTAGAACGAACGAACGGACAAACGCTCGCTAAATATATAAATCGGAAAAACGATCTACTAAAAAAACCGAATCTAAAAAAATGACGGAAAAACCGGACGATTTTTCGAAAAAAATAAAAAAAATAAACCGACGCGGATTCCGAGGCGCACCTCGGGCGGCGTGAGGCGGCGGCGTGAGGCGGTGGGCGGCACGGCGGCGGGGCGGCGGCGGCGTCGACGGGCGCTGGCGGCGGTGGGGCGGCGCTGGCTAGGGTTCGGGGGGCGTGGGCTGAGGCTGGCTGGGCTCCGCCCCGGCTTATAAAGCCTAGCGGGCCGGGAGTCCGGGTGCGACACGGCCCCTAGGTCGGTTCGTTTTTTTAAATAATTATGCGCAGAAGAAAAATAAAAAGAAATACTAAACGACTCCAAAAATCCCGAAATAAATTTTTCTCGGGCTTCTAAAATCAAGCCGCACAAAGTGAACATTTATTTGGGGCCTAAATTACAATTTTGAAAAACGCACATTTTTCCTAAATTCAAATAAAATAACGAAAAACTCCGAAATAAAATCTTATTTGATTTTATTATTAAATCCTCAATATTTCTTTATTTTGGGAAAGTCATTTTATTCCCTCTCTCATATTTTTGTAATAGAATAATTGACGATAAAATAACAAAATCAAATGATCCTATTCTCAAAATTTGAGAAAACTCAAATATGAAAATAACGAAATCCCCAACTCTCTCCGTGGGTCCTTGAGTTGCGTAGAATTTCTAGGATCTACCAAAATGCAAAAATTAAAATATGATATGCATAGATGATCTAATGTATAACATTCCAAATTGAAAATTTGGGATGTTACAAACCTACACCCCTTAAGATGAATCTCTCCCTCGAGATTCGGGTTGGCTAGAAAATAGGTGAGGGTGGTCCTTGGGTAAATCTTCCTGTCATTCCCAGGTGGCTTCGTCCTCCGTGTGGTGGCTCCATTGAACTTTGCAAAACTTGATAACCTTGCTGCGAGTGACTCGGCTGGCAAACTCAAGAATCTTAATTGGTTTCTCCTCGTAGGTCAAATCGTTATCCAACTGAATAGTTTCCAATGGCACTGTATCTCTCAAAGGTATGTCAGCCATCTCCGCGTGGCACTTCTTCAACTAGGAAACATGGAACACATCATGAACTCCTGACAATCCTTCGGGCAATTCCAACTTGTAGGCCACTTCTCCCATACGCTCCAAAACTCGATATGGTCCTACAAATCGTGGCGCTAACTTTCCTTTAACACCAAAACGCTTTGTTCCCCGAAGTGGAGATACTCGAAGATAAGCTCTATCTGCCACTTCGTAAACTGTCTCCTTGCGTTTAGAATCTGCATAACTCTTCTGTCTGGACTGAGCTACCTTGAGCCTATCGCGAATCAACTTCACCTTCTGTTCAGACTCTTTAATCAAGTCAGGTCCAAACAACTGGCGGTCTCCAACTTCATCCCACGACAATGGTGTCCTGCACCCCCTTCCGTATAATGCTTCGAAAGGGGCCATCTTCAAACTGGTTTGGTAACTGTTGTTGTAAGAGAACTCTGCATATGGAACCCAACTAGATCCGTAATCTAGCGCACAAGCTCTCAGCATATCCTTCAAAATCTGATTGACTCTCTTGGTCTGTCCATCTGTCTGCGGATGAAAAGCTGTACTGAATTCTAGCCTGGTACCCAAAGTTTCATGCAACTGTTTCTAGAACTTTGAGGTAAACTGGGTTCCTCTATCTGATACGATACTCCTCAGAACTCCATGCAAACATATGATCCTGGTCATGTATATCTTTGCCAACTTAGCACTGGTGTAAGTGGTCTTTACCGGGATGAAATGAGCTACCTTCGTCAATCGATCAACTACAACCCAAATTGAGTCATAGCCTGAACGAGTCCTGGGTAATCCCGTGATAAAATCCATGCCTAACTTATCCCACTTCCATTCGGGTATTGACAATGGTTGTAACAATCCTGCTGGCTTCTGATGCTCTGCCTTTACTCTCTGACATACATCACGAACTGCTACGTACTCTGCAATATCCTTCTTCATTCCGGTCCACCAGAAAATATCTTTCAAATCCAAATACATCTTGGTATTTCCCGGATGAATTGAATATGGTGAATCGTGTGCCTCTTGCAGAATCAATTTCCTAATCTCCGGGTCATTGGGCACATAAACACGGTCTTCAAACCATAGGGTGTCGTGCTCATCCTCACGAAATCCTTTAGCCTTTCCTTTGCCAAGTTTCTCCTTAATAGAGGCAATCTCCTTGTCAGTCTTCTGAGCTTCTCTGATTCTATCCATCAAAGTTGACTGAATCTCCAATGCTGCTACATAGCCTCTCGGAACTATTTCCAAACATAGTTCACGAAGATTTTCTGCTAACTCCCTTGGTATTTCTCCCGTCATTAATGTATTGACGTGGCTCTTACGGCTTAATGCGTCAGCTACTACATTAGCCTTTCCGGGATGGTAATGCAATTTCATATCGTAATCCTTGATGAGCTCCAACCATCTCCTTTGTCTGAGGTTTAACTCCTTCTGCGTGAAAATGTACTTCAAACTCTTATGATCCGTGTACACCTCACAATGGTTTCCACTGAGGAAATGTCTCCATGTTTTCAATGCATGCACTACGGCTGCTAACTCCAAATCATGCGTAGCATAATTCAACTCATGAGGCTTCAGTTGTCTTGAGGCATATGAAACAATTTTCCCTTCCTGCATAAGCACTGCTCCAAGTCCTCGACGTGAAGCGTCGCAATACACCTCATAATCTTTGGTCCGGTCTGGCAAAATCAACACTGGTGAGGTAACCAAACATTTCTTCAACTCCTGGAAACTAGCCTCACATTCCTTTGTCCATATGAACTTGCTTTCCTTCTTTAATAACTCCGTCATAGGCTTCACAATCTTTGAGAAATTCTCAATGAATCTCCGGTAGTATCCTGCGAGTCCAAGAAAACTCCGGATCTCTCCAACCATGGTTGGTGCTTCCCACTTGGTCATGGTATCAACTTTTGTGGGATCAACTGGTATTCCTTCTCCGGATATAACGTGTCCGAGAAATCCTACTTCCTTCAGCCAAAACTCACATTTGCTGAACTTGGCATACAACTGATGTTCTCTGAGCTTTTCAAGTACCAATCGCAAATGTTCCTTATGCTCTTCTTCATTCTTCGAGTAAACCCGGATATCATCAATGAACACCACGACGAACTTATCCAAGAACTCCATAAACACTTTGTTCATCATGTTCATAAAATAGGCAGGTGCGTTAGTCAGACCAAATGACATAACGGTATACTCGTATAGCCCATACCTGGTGGTAAAAGCTGTCTTAGGAATATCCTGTTCTCGAATCTTCAACTGGTGGTATCCTGATCACAGATCGATCTTGGAAAATACCTTAGCTCCTTGCAATCGATCAAACAGATCATTAATCATTGGTAGTGGGTACTTATTCTTGATCGTTACTTCATTCAATCCTCGATAATCAACAACCATCCTTAACGATCCATCCTTCTTCTCCACTAGAAGTACAGGCGATCCCCAAGGCGAAGAACTTGGGCGAATATATCCTTTATCCAATAACTCCTTAATCTGCTTCTTAATTTCCACCAAATCCTTTGCTGGCATCCTATATGGTCTCTTCGATATTGGCCCGGTGCCTGGCAATAGCTCAATCAAAAACTCAATATCTCTATCCGGTGGCATGCCTGGCAACTCTTTTGGAAATACTTCAAGGAAATCCCTTACCACTGGTACTTCCTCCTGCACTACTCCTGTTAAACAATTTACTTGAGTCCCTTTTGGCACATGCCGGGATACATACTTGATCCTTCTCCCTTCTGGGGTGGTAAGCAAAATTGTCTTACTGGCGCAATCGATGTTTCCTCCGTACATCGACAGCCAATCCATACCCAGAATTACATCCAATCCTTGTGATTCCAAAATGATTAAATCCGAGGGAAACACATGCCTACCTATACTCAATGGCACTTGAAAACATCCTTGACTGGCCATATACTCCGCTCCTGGTGAGCTTACTAGCATAGGGGTTCTAAGAACCTTAGTGGGCAGGTTATACTTATCCACAAATCCCCTTGATATGTATGAATGCGATGCACCAGTATCAAAAAGAACGAGTGTAGTAAATGACTTAACCAAAAACTTACCGATGACGGCATCAGGCTGCTCTTCAACCTCTTCCACGTTTACGTGGTTCACCTGTCCCCTGTTGAAAGGGTTTGGCTTCTTCCCAGAGCTTCCATTGCTATTTATATTTTGTAATTCAAGACATTCATTTGCATAATGTCCTGTCTTCGAACACTTAAAGCAAGTGACTTGGCTCAGGTCCTTCTTGGCTGGGGTTGATGGGTTGGTGCGATTCTGGCCATTGCTTCCTCCATTCCCATTACCATTCCTGGTGCCATTGTGATTGTGCGAGCTACCTCCCCCATGGGTATGCTGAAAATGTCCTCCCAGTCTAGGGGTAAAACGTGGCTTCTGCTGAGCTCTAGAATTGTACTTCCCTTGTCCATACTTCCTCTTGCGATTCTCAATTTGCTGCTGCTTGCCTTCAATCATAAGAGCACGGTCTACCAACTCCTGGTAGTTGTTGAAGGTTGCTACCATCAACTGCATGCTCAACTCATCATTCAATCCTTCCAGAAACTTCTCCTGCTTAGCTTCATCCGTAGCAACGTCATCTGGGGCATAACGTGCTAATTTACTAAAGTCCTCCACATACTGGCCTACTGTCCGTCCTCCTTGGCGCAAGTTGCGAAACTCACGCTTCTTCATGGCCATAGCTCCTGCTGAAACATGGGCAGTACGAAAGGCCTGCTGAAACTGGTCCCATGTGACAGTGTCGACAGGGAAAGTGGCTGTGAAATTCTCCCACCATGATGCTGCGGGTCCTTCAAGCTGATGTGTGGCAAACTTCACCTTCTCCGCATCCATGCATCCTGCTGTGGTCAACTCTCTAGCTGTCTTGCGGAGCCAATCATCTGCTACTATCGGCTCGGTGCTACTGGAAAACACCGGCGGATTTAGCCTAAGGAAACGGGCTAAGTGATCAATAGGTGGTGGTGGTGGTGGTGGGTTGTTGTTGTTGTTCCCCTGATTCTGATTCTGGACTAGCAACTGCATCAAAGTGTTCGGCTACTGGATCAACTGGGTGAGCTTCGGTGGAAAGGTAAATCCGGGGTCACGTCTCGGAGGCATCTGAGGGTTTAGAAAAGATGAGATGTAAGAATAGAGGGGGTCTAAAGAGAAAACACTACCCATATGCACACGAGGCAAAAGCAAACAATTCACTTCATTCAATCAAACAAGGGCATACAATCGATCTAACTATCGCAAAAGTGCTCGGACTACTATATTTACATGGTGGACTACTACTACTGATGAGGTGGTCTACTAGAAATATTCTTCGGTTGCAGACTCCATGATATCTGCTCCAGCTTCATTAACATAGTCATCATCGCTTTCGTCTGGGTCCGAGTCTGTGTCGTCGATGATGATGTAGTCTTCCGGGCTAATCTCCTTGGGTTCTTCGTCTTCATCTACTGGTGTAGGGTCTCCCATAAATACTGCTAGCTTCATAGTTAGGTCGGCATTCTTATCCACCAATACTTCAATTTCCTCTTCATAATCTTCACGTGTAGCCTTGAGTTCTTCCTCCAGCTCCTTGATTCTTGTCTTAGCCTTCTTCAGATCTATCATGTCGGCGCACATCTGGTTCTCCTGTCGTCGAATGTGCTGGTTTAACTCCTGGATAAAAGCTGCAATTGATCTATCCTTTCTGATGCTGATCATCTCCCAGTGCACATCTCGGCGCCCACAAATCTGGTAGATAGTATCCTTGAGATCATTGCGGTAGACTTCTCCAATGTGTCCCATGGTGATGTGAGCTGCCATGCTCTTTCCTAGACTCCAAGTTGGTGCATCAAAAGAAAACTCTATGGGCTCGGTGACTGGCATGAACGTCCTTCCTGGAACTTGAACTTGAATCATCCAGCGCTCTTCTTCAGGTAAAGTGGCGTTGTAGGTTCCGGTGAAGCTTGGTACTCCTATGTTCAGGTATCTAGTGACTTCCTTCAAGTGACGTCCAAAGGGTGTATCTTCATCCGGTTGCGTGAACTTGTTCCTTGCATCCGCCATCCTAAAAGAGTAGAAAAGATGAGGAGTCAGAAGAGAAGAGAGTGAGTAGTGATCTAGGTCTTTAGCTTAGTGGTCATGTCCTACAGTCAGCGTGTGCTCTGATACCATCTCTGTAGCGACCAGACCTCAAACAGTCTGATCTCTGTGCTCCGGTGTCATCCCTGGATCAGTAATGCTGACACCACACAGTACTCGGAGGATTTATAACAGAGTAGCAATCACACACTTATTACATCGAGTATAGCAAGAGAGAACTTATTACAATAAATATGGCTTAAGGCCATCTAAAAACGATAACAGCGGAAGGCTTGGAAGATAAGTGAGTCCATCAACTCCAACGGCATCACTGAGTATAGAACCACGACCTAAAAACTCCTTAATCGTCGTCTGAAAAGTCTGCAACATTAACGTTGCAGCCCGAAACGGGTCAGCACATGGAATATGCTGGCAAGGTAGCACATAGAAAGTAATGAAATGAAACAACTATACTATATGCATACTTGGCTGGTGGAAAGCTCTACGATTATAGTTTTGCGTAAAGCCAATTTTCCCCTACTGCAAAGGAATAAATTTATTTAACTATCATGGTAGTTGTTAAACATTGAGATGGATAGACCGTTACACCTACTTTCCCCTACATCTGCTAGTCTACCCTGTAAGAGTTCACACGACTTAATCAACTATGCTAGAGCCCATAATAGCTTGTGGCTGCACACAGAAGTTTCTAGTATGAATAGTCTCATGATCCCTTTGAGCCTGGGTGGCGGTCCAAAAGAAAACAGGTAAGTCCTGGAATACCCAGGTGCCTCAATCCACCCAGATGTGTGTTTAAGTTGCCACCTTAGATAAACCATTAATTAACAAACTCACATCTATCATAGATATCACTCACCCAATCCACGTCTACTAGCATAGCATGGCATAATAAGCAAACGTAGAAGTAACTCCCAAAGGTTTGTAAGTAAACAGGTAATAGGTACTACCTTAACTACTTCCCATCCCATAATTTAATTAGATCCTAATCATGCAATGTGTGAGGATTGATCTAATGCAATAAAACTGGGTAGTAGGAAAGGTATGATCAAAGTGTTACTTGCCTTGCTGATGATCCGGGAAACCTAGCGATTCGAAGTAACAGGCGGCGCACTCCGGGTATTCTATCGTAGACAAACAAACAAGCATACAATAAGTACTCATCTAATGCACAGGTAAAAGTCAAATAAGATATCTAACCAGAAGGTTCAACTTAAGAACTCCGGTTTGCAAAAAGAATCAAATCGAACGAAGCAAGGAAAGTCAAACGGCGAAAGAAAACAAGTTCGTTCTACTAATCTGGATCTAAGGCAAATTTTACAGTAGCAAAAACTTGTTTAAGTTGGTTAAACGGATAGAGGGTTTCGAGACGAAACTCCAGGCGCTTGAATCGCCTGATTCCGATAAACGAGCGAAAAGTTATACTAAAGAGAAAATCGGATCAGGAATCGCGATCAGAAAAATCGCGGATTAAATCCGAGAAAAAGAAAAATGACGAACGTTCACTAGAACGAACGAACAGACGAACGCTCGCTAAATTAATAAATCGGAAAAAGCGATCTATTAAAAAAACTGAATTTAAAAAAACCGACGGAAAAACCGGACGGTTTTTCGAAAAAATTAAAAAAAAATAAACCGGCGCGGATACCGAGGCGCACCTCGGGCGGCGTGAGGCGGCGGGGCGGCGGCGGCGGCGGGCGCTGGCGGCGGCGGGGCGGCGCTGGCTAGGGTTCGGGGGGCGTGGGCTGAGGCTGGCTGGGCTTCCCCCCGGCTTATAAAGCCTAGCGGGCCGGGAGTCCGGGTCGGACACGGCCCCTAGGTCGGTTCGTTTTTTTAAATAATTACGCGCAGAAGAAAAATAAAAAGAAATACTAAACTGACTCCAAAAATCCCGAAATAAATTTTCTCGGGCTTCTAAGATCAAGCCGCACAAGGTGAACATTTATTTGGGGTCTAAATGCAATTTTGAAAAATGCACATTTTTCCTAAATTCAAATAAAATAACGAAAAACTCCGAAATAAAATCTTATTTGATTTTATTATTAAATCCTCAATATTTCTTTATTTTGGGAAAGTCATTTTATTCCCTCTCTCATATTTTTGTAATAGAATAATTGACGATAAAATAACAAAATCAAATGATCCTATTCTCAAAATTTGAGAAAACTCAAATATGAAAATAACGAAATCCCCAACTCTCTCTGTGGGTCCTTGAGTTGCGTAGAATTTCTAGGATCTACCAAAATGTAAAAATTAAAATATGATATGCATAGATGATCTAATGTATAACATTCCAAATTGAAAATTTGGGATGTTACAATCGGTCTTAGTTGAGAAAGGGTTCTCACCATTTTATTTTGGGTATTTTCTCAATTGCTATTTCTTGATATTTCTATCAAGATTGTGTTTACTCTTATCCTTAGCTTTCCAACAAACTTGATTTCATCGAATTCAGAGCTCGTATGCAAAAGTTGTGGTTGTTTTGATTTCACCTGTTTTACATAGAGAGGTTGTACCGCCCCATGGAGAGGTTGTACTGGTTGACCAGTACAATCGGTGTTTGGAGCGGTTGTACCGCTCCAGAATTGGTCCGGAGGTTGTACCGTCCATGTACCGCTCAACCACCGGACTAGTCTCTGTTGTGGGGCGGATGTTGGGCGGTTGTGGGCTGGTTGTACCGCTTATTGCCTGTTATCGGTTGTACCGATGCTCATAGCGGTTGTACCGCTCCTATGTTATTCTACTCATAACGGGCAGATTCGTGGGGACCTATTTAAAGGGGTCTTCTTCCCCAATGGTTCCCTATCTCTTGAGCTCGTTTTTGCCCCCATTGTTGACCTTCTTTGAGCTTGCTAACTCTCAATTCCTCCATGGATTCTTGCTAGTTTTTGAGGGAAAAGAGAGAGGAGAACTAGATCCACACTTCCATCAATCACTTTCTCCTCTATATGAGGGGAACCCCTTGGATCTAGATCTTGAAGTTCTTGGTGTTCTCCTTCTTGTTCTTCCTCTCACTTTCCTCCCTAGCATTAGTTGCTTTGGTGGGATTTGAGAGAGAAGGACTTGGGCATTCCGTGTGCCCTTGCCATTGCATTTGGTGCATCGGTTTGAGTTTTCCACGTGATACGTGGAAGTTACAAGTTGAGAAGCTTATTACTCTTGGGTGCTTGGTACCCTTGAGCTTGTTCCTCTTGGGTGCTCGGGCGCCCTAGACGGTTGGTGGTGTTCGGAGCTCTATCATTGTGGTGTAAAGCTCCGGGCAAGCGTCGGGGTCTCCAATTAGGTTATGGAGATCGCCCCGAGCAATTTGACGGGTACCGGTGACCGCCCCCAAGGGTTGCCAAAGTGTACGGGTACCGGTGACCGCCCCCAAGGGTTGCCAAAGTGTACGGGTTCGGTGACCGCCCCCAAGGGTTGCCATTTGTACGGGTTCGGTGACCGCCCTCAAGGGTCCCTTAGTGGAATCACGGCATCTTGCATTGTGCGAGGGCGTGAGAAGATTACGGTGGCCCTAGTGACTTCTTGGGGAGCATTGTGCCTCCACACCGCTCCAAACGGAGATTAGCATCCGCAAGGGTGTGAACTTCGGGATACATCGTCGTCTCCGCGTGCCTCGGTTATCTCTTACCCGAACCCTTTACTTATGCACTTTACTTTGTGATAGCCATATTGTTCTTGGTCATATATCTTGCTATCTCTTAGTTGTTTATCTTGCTTAGCATTAGTTGTTGGTGCACATAGATGAGCCTAGTTGTTGTAGGTTTGTGCTTGACAAATTAACCGCTAGGTTTATTCCGCATTTGTTCAAGCCTAGACCGTAATTATTTTAAAGCGTCTATTCACCCCCCCCCCCTCTAGGCGACATCCTCGATCTTTCAACTACTAGTCCTTACACGTGCTTTTCTGCGGTATTCCCGGGTTTTCATAATCTTGCGAATTAAAGATAGCCTTGACAGAAAACACCGTGTTGTCCTTAAAATGGATTGGTATCTTATAACTTGATGAAAACAAAGGCAATAACAATGGTAGGTTATGGAGTCGGGACAGTTTCCAAGTTTGCATGCATCTGAACAAGAATTCTCTGGTCCTAGGATTATATGATATCATAATATAATGAAAGATCATGTCTGCAAGTTCCAAAAAAATAGTTAAAAAAATCACACATATACAATATTTGTAACCCCATAAGCAAGATTGATATGTACAAGATAATGTCCAAGTTGAGTGAAAATAACAAATGATCTTTTTTGTGGGATAAAGAATGAAATTGTCGCGAACAAGGCTATAGTACGTTACCATATGAATCCACAATTTTCAAAACTTAGAAATCTGATTTATACTATGAATTACAAAATACAAATATCATAACCATAATCACATGATACCAAAATCTGTTTGATATTTCTCACGTGCAGCGGGCCTTACGTGTAACTCCTCTGTGCCTTGATAATTTTAAGTAGAAGAAAATCAAACGGAGGGCCAATGAGGCCGCACATCAGATTGCGAAATTTAACATTGATAGTAGGTTAGAGGATATTCCATACAATAATTTTCCGCCCTGCATGGTTGTTGTTGTTATTGTTGTTGTAAGAAATTATTGTAATAACCTTTTAATTAATTATTAACAAATGGGAGATGTTTTCAAAAAAGAAGAAGCAAGCATGCAACAGACTGCCACAACCACACGTTCCTCGTAGATTTTTATCACATGAATTTCCCCTTGGGTGCATGTGCCGAGTCAGCACATGGCGGATCAAAATATCAAACCAAATCAAAATCCAGGCCCGTACACCACTTGGTAGGAATGCAATTAAAAATAATTATGTTAATTGATGTATTACTTCCTAATTTTCTATGGTTTCCAACAAGATGGTAGACCTAACAGGTTTATTTTCTTTACACCTAACACAAACAATCTTATCTTCATATAGTTGCAAAATTTACGTAGAGCATCCCAAGAGTCATGTCTGCAGACATTCACAAGTCTCTGTGGACAAACGATGCAAATGACATAAGTTGTAGTTTCCACCCGAAGAACAAAGGGTGAAATCTTTCGACGAGTAGGCATGCATTGGTTCTTTGGAATCCCTTGTGTTCCTTTGTAAGATTGTAGAGAGTTATAACATCTCAATCCTATGTTTTCTATATTCCTGCATGAATAGACTCCCATGTTTCAAAAAGACCATGAGTACTTCAACTCAATAGCCATGTCGATAACAATACCAGACCTTCAAGTTAAGAAAAGAGAGACAACATATGTTGGGAACATCACTACTTGTCGTTAACATGCATTTCTACACTATTCTCGTGTTTTCAAAACCTCGCAAATCAAAGATACCCTTGACACAAAACACCATGTTGTCCTTAAAATGGATTGATTTCTTATAACTTGATGAAAACAAAGGCAGTAACAATGTTAGGTTATGTAGTTGGGACAGTTTCCAAGTTTGCGTGCATCAGAACAAGAATTCTCTCGTGCTAGGATCTTATGATTATGATATCGTAATCTAATGAAAATCATGTTAGCAAGTTCCAAAAAAATCGAAATATTCACACATATACAAGATCTGTAAACCCCATAAACAAGGTTGATATGTACAAGATAATGTCTGAGCTGAGTGAAAATAACAAATGATTTTTTTGCAGGATTACAAATGAAATTGTCGCACACAAGGCTATAGTACGTTACCATATGAACCCACAATTTTCAAAACTCAGAAATCTGTTTATTACTATGAATTACAAAATACAAATATCATAACCATAATCACATGATACCAAAATCTGTTTGATACTTCTCACATGCAGCGGGCCTTACGTGTAACTCCTCCATGCCGTGACAATTTTAAGTTGAAGAAATCAATCAGAGGGTTGCACATCAGATTGCGAAATTTAGCATTGAAAATAGGTCGGAGGATATTCTTTATAATAGTTTTCCGTCCTGCATGGCTGTTGTTGTTGTAAGAAATTATTGTAATAACCTTTTAATTAATTGTTAACAAATGGGAGGTGTTTTCTCTAAAAAAAGAAGAAGAAGCAAAGCAGGCAGCAGACTGGCTCTACAACCACACGTTCCTCGTAGATTTTTATAAGGCCAACTCCACCGTGCGACCCTAAACAGACGTCCGTTTTGTCCGGTTTTTGTCCCTTTGGGTAGGGATTTGGGGTCGTGTCCGGATCTGTTCTGGGATGCGGTGGCCGTGCGCCCAGCGCGCGGCCGCATTCTTTTGCCCCATCCTGTCCGCGTCTATTTAAAAAAAAGAGACGTTTCAAATGACAAGCCCCAGTTCACGACCCGAGTTCATCACGCCGGCAACAAAGCCAGCGGCCTACACGACCATCGCCGGCAACACAGCCAGCGGCCGGCAACACAGCCAGCCTCCAAAATGAATAGTTGTCCTCGCCGGCAACACAGCCAGCGGCCGGCAACACAGCCGGCCTCCAAAATAAATGTTTTTTCGCCGGCACACTGCTAGCGGCCCAGCGGGCGGGCGGCACCCATGCCAGCCTCCAAAAAGAACGGCCACGCCGATCGGACGACCTAGTTCAGGCCTTCGGCGTCGAGCATCTCCTTCTGCTTGGCCTCGAACCAGGCCCTCGTCTTGTCACTCATCTTCGACAAGTCCACGCTCATGATCGCAAGGGCCACCTCCTTCGCTTTGGTGGCGGCATTGGTGGCCTCGATGTCGAGCTGCCTCTGCCTGGCCTTGACGTTGTCGGCCTCGATGTCGAGCTGCCTTTGCCGGGCGGCCTCTTCCATGTCGAGCTTCCTTTGCCGGGCCGCCTCCTCCATGTCTATCTTCCTCTTCTTGACCGCCTCCTCCATCTCAAACTTCTGTCGTTGGAGGTCTAGGTATTGCTTCATTTGCTCGTCCTTGCTTTGCCGCTTCTTCTCGTCCCTCACATCCTTATATGACATCATGCCATGCAAAGTCTCATGCAAGGCCATGGATGAGGCGTCACGTATGTCATCCACCTTTGAGTTGGTCTTGCCCCTCGGCCTCTTCAACGCCTCGCCATCCCCACCTCCGGCGAACTTGGCCGTCTTCTTGCCTCTCTTCCTTTGAAGTTCACGGTATTGATCCTTGAACTTAGGGCAATTGTTGATGATCGTCCAACAATGCATAAGAGTGAATGGCTTGTCATTGTGCCGGGCCTTGAATGCCTCCAAAGATTGAAATGCGTACACCACATGATCAACAACAAGTGAACATGCAAACATATACACGGCCGAAGTCTCATGGCCATAGCAAGGGCTAGAAAGAGAAGATCATACCATGTCTCCAACGCCGAGACCACTCACGGGCCGTGCTTCAACGCTCTCAAATGCGGCACAATACTTGTTGCACTCTTGTTGGATGAACAACCATCTTTTTTGAATCGAACCGATGCCACGGTTGCTTGTAATTTGGTAGGGCTCAAACATCTTTCTTTCATGGAATGTTTTGTAGACTCTCGTCCAAAAAACAATGCCCTTTTGTTGTGCGCCGGTCCTTGGATCTTGGCTAATCTCCATCCAACATTGGCAAATCAACTTGTCCTCATCTTGTGTATATGAACCAGTGCGAATGCTCTTTCGCTTCTTTTGTGCTTCCGCTCTTTGCGTGAGCTCGTCTATGAACAATGGAGCGCCACTAATATCAACATCATTGGCTTCATCTTCATCTTCACCTTCAACATAGATGTCATCGTCTTCATGCCACGAATCACCATGGTCGTAGTCAGCACGGTCGTCGGCCTCTTCATCAGGCACGTACTGGGCGCGGCCATCCTGACTTTGGGTCTCATCGGGGTCGTAGGCACGGCCATGCCCATCCTGGAAGATCACGTCCTCCATGTACTGGTTGTAGAAGGGGTCGTCCACCGTCGGCGTTGAGGTTGGCATTTCGTCAAACAACACGCGGGGGCCGGCATGGTGCCGTGAACGGTGCACGCGCCTGCTTTCTTTACATCTCGACGGAAGGCCGCCCGCCGCCGCTGGACCCAGGCGTCACGTTGAGGTCGATGACGGCCGCGGGGCGTGGTGTGGACGGCGCGAACAAGCCCACGTCCGGCGACGCCGAGAAACGGGTCTGGTCGTCGTGCCTGGGTGGAGGAAAGCCGGGCGACATGGGCGCGGCGCGCGACGTCGGCGACTGGCAGTGCGTAGGCCGGGCGACCGACGAGCCTGTGCTCGCCGGGCCGACGGCCGCTGCATGGAACCCCGCCGGACGGCCCATGCCAAGCATGAGAATGACGTGCGCTTTGTTGACGAGGTCCTCCTTCTCGTCGGCAGCGGCCTTGCGCTGCGCGGCCTCCAGCTCCTCGCGCTGGGCGGCGAACTTGGCCGCGGCGGCATTCATCTTGACGGCCGCTCTCCGTTCCCTCCTCTTCGCCGATTCCGCGTCCAACTTGGCGATCTCCTCCGGCGTGTACTCCGACCGCGGCTTCCTTGGCGCCTTCTTCTTCACCTTTGCGGTCGGGTTGACGGCCAGGCCGCCGGAACTCGGCGGGGCGTCGGCCATGGACGGGGGAGAGGGGAGGGGGGGGAGGGACGTGGGAGGGTTTGGGGGAAATGGCGCCAAATGGCCGTCGGGGGGTTTTTGGTTTCTCCCACCGACAGGCGGGCCAGAGGAGGACAAGCGCACGCGTCCCGCCCGTCCGCGCGCTGTCCGTTTCACCCCAAAACCAGCACAAGTTTGGGCTGGGGATAAGTCGAAAGCGGACACAAAGCGAACAAAAGTCCGTTTGCTCCCGCGCGCTGGGCCGTCTTTTTTGTTCCTTTTACCCCAAACGAACGGGGCCGGATAGGATAGAGTGCGCGGTGGAGTTCGCCTAATAGGGTGCATGTGCCGAGTCAGCGGAGAGCGGATCAAAATATCAAACCAAATCAAAATCCCGGCCCGTACCCTGTTGCTTTTCGGTGGGGTGCAACTCCCCCGCGTCCACGAGTTTCCCGCGGCCAGCTTCCCACCACAAGCTCGTCTCCCTCCCTCTTGCTCGGTGCGGCGCTCTCTGATTGTCCCCGCGCGGTTGCGTGCTCGGCCCTGCGCTTATATGCACCACTCGCGCTCGCCTGCTTCTGGATCCCTCTCCTCCTCCTCGCCAGTCCCACCTCCCCTTCTTCCTCGCAGCAGCCTTATCTCTTCTCCGGCTCAGCCTAGCAAAAGCGCTCTCCGGCCAGCGAGAAAGCAAGAAGGCGGAGGCATGAAGATCCAGTGCGACTCGTGCGGCGTCGCGGCGGCCACGGTGGTGTGCTGCGCGGACGAGGCGGCGCTGTGCGCGCGCTGCGACGTGGAGATCCACGCCGCTAACAAGCTCGCCAGCAAGCACCAGAGGCTCCCGCTCGACGCGCTCGGCGCCAAGCTCCCGCGCTGCGACATCTGCCAGGAGAAGGCCGCCTTCATCTTCTGCGTCGAGGACCGGGCGCTCTTCTGCCGCGACTGCGACGAGCCCATCCACGTCCCCGGCACGCTCTCCGGGAACCACCAGCGCTACCTCGCCACCGGCATCCGCGTCGGCCTCGGCCCCGTCTCCGCCTGCGCCGCCGGGGACCACGGCGCCGCCCACGACGCCGACCACCACGCCCCGCCCAAGGTCTCCTGCGAGCCCCAGCCCGCCGCCCGCGCGCAGCAGGTCCCCTCGCCGCCGCAGTTCCTGCCGCAGGACTGGGCCGTCGACGAGCTCCTGCAGTTCTCGGACTACGAGTCCAGCGACAAGGTAGCAATCCAACCCCACCACCGATACGATCATCTCTGTGCTCTGTGCTTGCCTTGCTTAGGGTTCCGTCTCGATCTTGTTCTCATGGTGTACGTCGTGTTAATTTGCAGCTGCACAAGGACTCGCCTCTCGCCTTCAAGGAGCTGGAGTGGTTCACCGCGGACATGGAGCTCTTCCACGACCACGCGCCCAAGGGCGGCAGGGCGACCATGGAGGTCCCCGAGTTCTTCGCCTCGCAGGCGGCAGACGACGCGGCCTACTACAGGCCGAGCAGAGTCGCCGCCACCGCCGGCGTGCGCCAGAGCAAGAAGGCCCGCGTCGAGATCCCCGACGACGAGGACTTCTTCATCGTGCCTGATCTTGGCTAAGCGATGCTTCTAGATGCTAGTACCTCCTGGTGTGATTTTGCAGTGTTGTTGTATACAGAGAGGAGCTGTGTACAAAAGCTAGTCTTCTGTCGAACTGTGCCCCTGTGCATCTTGACGTAGCACCGCTGAACTGTGACATATAATAATTATTATCGTAAGATATGAGCTTTGCAAAATGGACGCTTTTGATGTACCTCTGTACTTTTGCACTAGTTAGAGCATCTCTAGTGGCTTGTGTAAATTTGATAGTCTATATCTTCACATACACAATGGTGTAATTTTTTTTCATTTTAGACAACCTCAGTTTTTCAGTGGATTGTCTAAATTTGGTAGTTTATGTCTCTAACGGCTATATTTTCAACAGCTACTTTTCCAACGACTCTATTTCCAACGGCTATATTTTCAACGGCTATATTCCAGGTCTATATATACCATCCCTCCCACCTCTCATTCACCAATCCTGATTGTGCCTTCTCATTTCTCTCCTGAATTCCTTTGTCTTCTCTCACACAACAGAATGATGAGTGGAAACATTTCTTCTTTGGATATGCTCATGAATTTGTCGTCGTCTTCATCTGACGACGACGAACTCATTCTTGTAGCATTCGCAGAGCGCGAGAAGGAAGAGCAGAGGAATCGTCGACGCCATGGCGGTTCGAAGCATGGACGTCAGACAATCAATCGAGTAAGAGATGCAGGATTTGTTCTACTATGGAATGACTACTTCAAAGAAAGTCCTCGCTATCCCGAAAACTTATTTCGGCGAAGGTTCGTAATTAGTACATTTACTTAATGTTTGCCTATTTTTCACCTCCCTATTTCATTTACATTTTTACAAACAGGTTTAGGATGTCTCGTAATTTGTTTAATTGCATAGCTGAAACTATACTTCAACATGATTATGATGGTTATTTTACGCAAAAAAGAAGTGCTTGTGGACTTCTTAAGTTGCATCCGTTGCAAAAGATGACCGCAGCAATGCGAATGCTAACTTATGGAATAGCAGCTGATAGTGCCGATGACTACATCCGGTCTGCAGAAGCTACTAATCTAGAGGCTTGCAAGAAGTTTGTGATCAAAATTTGTGAAGTCTTTGGGGACCAATACCTGAGATCTCCAAATGAAGAAGATACTACAAGATTACTTGCAATAGGTGAGGAAAGAGGATTCCCTGGTATGTTAGGGAGTATAGATTGTATGCACTGGGGTTGGGAAAATTGCCCAAAAAAATGGCATGGCATGTTTAAAGGTCATGTGAAAGAGCCCACAATGATCTTGGAAGCAGTTGCTTCCCAAGATCTTTGGATTTGGCATGCTTTCTTTGGTTTACTAGGGTCAAACAACGATCTGAATGTTCTTCAACATTCTGCAATCCCGTTTACCAGGGTCAAACAAAGGATGTGGAACGAGCCTTTGGAGTTCTGCAATCCCGTTTTGCCATTGTCCGAGGACCTGCGAAAGGATGGAAACGTAAAGAAATCGGTGATGTCATGAAAGCTTGTGTCATAATGCACAATATGACAGTTGAAGATGAACGACACACTGGTCAGCAAAACAACACTTATGAGGCAATGGGAGAAAGAGTCAGGGTGTCCTCTACTCATGCAGAAGAGCTGAGTGCATTTATTCAGATGCATCAGCAAATTAGAAACAAAGATGAACATTCTCAGCTTCAAGATGATCGAGTTGAGCACCTCTGGCAGAAGTTTGGACACGAATGATGTAGTACAAGTAACTTTGTAGTCTATTTCCTTTCATCTAGTTTTTCATGTATGCATAAGAAATAGTTGAAGTGACAAATAGTTCAAGTCACAAATAGTTGAAGTGACAAATAATTCAAGTGACAAATAGTTCAAGTGATAAGAAATAGTAGACAGAACAACAAATGAAGGTCAACCAGATGTGTTCTGGCAGCGAGCAATGATCTCATCTTGTTTATTCTTGTAGAATTGCTTCTGTGCATCACTCATATGAGATGTGTCCATGAGCATGATTTTCTCATCTAATTCAAACTGTTTCCGTGCATCCTCCTTCTCTTGCAATGCAATCTGCTTCTCTTGCAATTCAAAAGCTCTCGCGTAGCGAGCAATTTTTGTGGCCTCTTTGATATCATCCTTCTCTATCTTCTGTGCCCACACACTTTCTAATGATAACTTGCAACCACTATCATTGGATTCAGAAGTTTTACCTTTCCTCAAACGTTCATTCTTGTCATGCTTCGTACCAGGAGGTCTTAGCTCTTCTTCAAGAGCATCAGTGCATGCGCCGAAGTCTTCATCGTTGGAGGTTGTACCCGGACTTGCATCCGAGGTCTTCTTTTGTTTCTTCTGAGGAAGCGGACGTGTCTGCCACTTTGGATACATCTCAAACTCTATGTAGCAATGCATTAATGTAAATGGCTTCTTTTTCTCATCCAGTTCAATGTACATGCGGTGTGCATCTCTTTCCTGAAAAAGGAAATGAAGAGTTAACACTTCCATACAACACATGGTATATTAGAAGCGAATTAGAAGATAGATGCATACCTTATCAGAGAGAGTCATTCCGCTGCAATTTCTATTTAATATCTGTTGAATACATGCACAGAACTTGCTTGTGAGCGCTGAAATAACGTTGTAACGACAAGTGAGTCCATTAGAACCACGCTCCGGCCATGACGGTTTTTTGTGAGCGTCGTAGTGATCTGAAATCCTGCCCCAATATGTACTTGAATTCTGATCGGTCCCGGTCACCGCATCCAGACTAGTGTTTGCCCATGCTTGAATCAACACCAAGTCCTCAGCAGTTGACCAATTTTTCCCTTTTGTGGAGGCTCCTTTTGCTGATTTTGGTTTCGCAGATTTTTCCCCCTTTTGTGGAGGCATCGTCACTTATTCCGCAAGTGGGCTACAATCTGCTGTTCCATAACAATTTGTGTCACTCGATCCTACATTCATCATGTCCAGAAATGAGGAGTTGTTGATCTGTGAGTCCAGCTCATATGAGTTTTCCATCTGCACACAAAGAGCAGCAGCAGCAATATTCAGATATTCAGAGAACAATACCAATATTCAGATATAGGGAGCAGCAGCAATATTCAGATACAGGGAGCAGCATCAATATTCAGAGAGCTGGCGCTCGCGCACACGCTACTGCTCGCAGCCGCTGCTCGCAGCCGGCGCCCCAGTCGCTCGCGCCTCACAGCCGCTCGCGCTCGTGCCCCACCCGCTCGCGCCTCACAGCCGCTGCTCGCAGCCGGCGCCCCAGCCGCTCGCGCACACGCTCGCCCCCGCAGCTCGCGCATCCCCCTCACACCAGCCGCTCGCAACCGGCGTACCCGCCGCTCGCGCACATGCTTGCCGCCGGCGCCGCGCTCGCAACCGGAGCCCCATCCCCCTGCCCCTTCTCTCGCATCTCCCTGCCCCATCCGCAAGGGCGACAGTGGCCGGCGGCGGTGGCCGGATTTGGCCTCAGATCCATCAGCCCCATCTCCCTGCCCTGTCTCTTCAATCACTCTCCCTCTCTCCGAATCGGAAAAACCAGAGCGTACCTCAGCGACGGCGAGCTCCTCGGGGCAGTGGCGTGGCCGTCTTCTTGTCTCCAACTTCTCCAGATCGGCGCGGGAGCGAGCTCGCGATGGGGCAGCTCTGTTTGGACGTCCTCGCCCCGTCGTCTAAACATGGACAATGCGTAGCGATTCGGGTGGATGTCTAAAATTTAGACTAGCACATACACAAGCCGCTGGACACATTTTTTGGCCTCTGATGGTCTATATTTGACATAGACTATGGGATACACAAGCCACTAGAGATGCTCTTAAAATCACACCTTAGTATGTACTGTAGTATAGAAAAAGTGTAGATAAAACATAAGAAACACTAGTGACCAACAAGACAGTGCTTCAGCAGGGGGACAGATGATGGGCTGGACCAAACAATTTCGATACTGAGAGATAACAGCATAACTGTGCAACTGTACAGTTCTGAAACTAAAACAAAGAACAGTTTGTCTAATTCATATCTAGATGTTTTTTAAAAATGTCACATCTAAGCTTTCAAAAATATATAATATAGCAACAAGAAATAAATAAACCATAAACAGAGTGGACATCAGTTTAGCTATTTTTTTGAAAGATCCAGCAAAATGCTGGCTTGATTCAGATTTAGCAGAAAGCAGCGGAAGAACAACATGATGAAGATCCGAAGATCAAAAGAGAAAGGAAAAACTGCAGCCCTAATAGCTGCAGAGAGCTACACCCACCACAAACAACACGACTACACGACCGAAGCACATGTCCTAAGCTAAGCATCACCGCCGCGTCTCGAACAACGCCGATCACCTCCGAAGACAGCAGTAGCTCCAACTACAACTTCCCTTGCCAACGCACCATCCACCCTGAAAGCAGGGGGTGGATAGCGGGACTTGGTCGATCCCAGGAAGAGCTTCGTCTTGGACTCATCGATGAATTCGTACATTGCGCCTGGAGCTTCACCTTGGACAGCGGCGAGCACCGGAGGAGCACCGCAAAGAGCTTCCAGGAAATGTCTCCAAACATGATGCTCCCAACAGAGGAACGACGTCAAACACGCCGCCATCACGCCGATCCAACACCGGACCTAGGATTTCACCCGGAGACAAACCATCATCCGAGCACGAGGAACACGCCGCCATCAGTTTAGCTGTGATATAGTTATGTCACATCTAGATGTGTTCTAGACAGACCCAACAAAGAATAATGATCATTTACTTTTTCAATGCTAACTGCATCTTTGACTGTAACACATAGCATAACTGCACAAGATACCATTCGACTAGATTAGAATGGTTTGCGAGTTGCGAAGGAGTTTAGAGAGGACGTTTACAAAGGGGTATTAGGCGTGGCCCCTAAATTGAGCTGCTTTCAAGCGGTTTCACCAGAGCGTGAGATCATCCATGATATTTAGACCTAGGTGGATCCTATTGCCTGAAACTTTTTCATTCCTTGGATCCCATATTTTCCACAGTGTAATGAGCACCACGAAGGTGGTTGGTGAGCTGGGTAAGCCTGACGGTGGAGTAGCTGGTCAAAGGTCATCGAAGGGGGTGTGGTGGTGAACGGGTTGATGCCGAGAGCACGCCACACACACTGTGCAGCGGAGAAGTAAAGAAGAGATGTAGCCTGCCTTCAACCTATGCATTGCACTATCGGCAGTCCATTTTTTTTCAAAAAGAAGGATTTTCTGTAGCCTCTGCATCAAGGAACGAAAACAAAAGCAAGTCATAAAACAAAATGTCACAATATGTAAATATAGGACAGGATGCGTAAACACCTATCTAGTTATTGGATCGTCACTCGGTTGTATATAGCCCATGCTACCGTCTTTCATTGGTTACACCCAATGGTCATATTCTTCCTGACTTCCACACGGGAGTAACGACAACATACGGATCCATCTAGACGCCCGGAAGATAATCTGCAAAAAATTTGTGATATTGCTTTGGATAAAAATAACGTCCTTTTGACAGTTTTAAATAACTAAGTAATGCACAAACTCTCTCTCGATTTTGTGCCGTAGTATTAGGCTCTACCCTATTTAACCAGGTACCAAACAAATTGGAGATGCTATTAAGTAGTTAGGCATTAAAAGACAGATGCATTGTATGCCATAATAACCTGGTTAGTGGGCATTTGAGAAAAATATGTTAAATCATTTCCTTTTGATCACAAGAACAACATCGTTTGCTACCTTCCCATCTATGTTTCATGAAGTTGTCTTTAGTAAAAATCATTTCCTTGTGCACAAACAACATAAAGACCTTGATTTTTAATTTTTTTTGAAAAGGGAGTGATCCCCGGCCTCTACATTAGAACGATGCATACGGCCATAATAACTAATAAGCAAAAGGTTCAACACAAGTCTTCATGTCTCGAACAAAGAACTAAAAAGGCTCACAGAGAGCTAAAAAGTAATAGAAAAGCCACAACCGGCTAGCATAAAAAGATAGAATCACTAATTTCCTATCCTATTACATGACCGCCATCCAAACCGATTGAAAATAGCCCGTGCTACCATCTCCCATGGGGTAGATCCAGTAACCATACGCTCCCTGGCCTCCGTCGGAGTGAGTAACGACCACATATGGATCAACGCAATGGCTCGGAATATAACCTGCAAAAAATGAATATTTGTTGTTCTGTTAAAGACCAAATCATTTCTGCAGTTCCAGACTGCCCATGATAAAGCACATACTCCTACACGGATGTGTCTCGCTGTTTCGGAATCTATCCCGTCTAGCCACGTCCCAAATAACGTGTTGATAGTATCCGGAGGAGTAATATTAAATTCTATGTGAACCGTCCGCCACAATTTTTTCGTCAAAGAGCAGTCAAGAAAGAGGTGTTTGATGGATTCATCATGATCGCAAAAACTACATCTTGTAGATCCTGTCCAATTGCGTTTTGCCAAATTATCCTTGGTAAAATGACTTGTTTATGCACAAACCACATAAACACTTTAATTTTCAAAGGTACTTTCACTTTCCAAACATGTTTCGAACGAGGAATAGCGCTAGAGTTGATAACATCCAAATACATGGATTTAACCGAAAAATCTCCATTCTTAGTTAGTTTTCAGCACAACTAATCGGACTGTTGGGAAAGCTGAACCTCCATCAATCTTCTCACAAGATGGAGCCAGGCTTCCCAACGGTTTCCCGCTAGCGTCCTCCTAAATTGAATATTGAGAGGAGTGGACTGTAGTACTGTTGCAACGTAAGCGTCTCTTCGCTGAACAATGCTATAAAGAGAAGGATACTAGAGTGCGAGGGGCGTCTCCCCTAGCCATGTATCCTCCCAGAATCTCGTAGTGGTACCGTTTCCAACTATAAACTTTGTCCTGTTGAAAAAGAGTGATTTAACTCTCATCAGTCCTTTTCAAAAAGGCGAATCAGTCGGCCTCATTGTCACCTGGGACAAGGTTTTAGAATGAAGATACTTATTACGCAAAATCTGAGCCCATGTGGCCTCTTTCTCTACAGATAACTTATACAACCACTTGCTGAGAAGACATTTGTTCTTCACCTCAAGATTTTTAATACCTAGACCCCCTTGGTATTTTGGCCTACAAATGATATCCCACTTAGCGAGTATGTATTTTGTTTTAGTTCATCACTCTGCGAGAAAAAATGTGATCGATAGAAGTCAAGCCTTTTCCGAACTCCAACTGGTACCTCGAAAAAGGACAAGAGAAACACGGGCATACTCATGAGAACCGAATTAATGAGAATTAATCGGCCTCCATATGACATCAGCTTGCCCTTTCAGCAGCTCAGTTTCTTCTCAAATCGATCCTCAATGCACTTCCATTCTCTGTTTGTCAGTTTACGATGGTGGATTGGTCTACCTAAACACGTGAAAGGTAAAGCCCCCAATTCGCACCCGAATAATTGTTTGTACGCATCTTGGTCTTCATTAGCTCTTCCAAAACAGAACAATTCACTTTTATGGAAGTTAATCTTTAACCCAGTCATTGTTCGAATAAGCATAACACCAGCTTCATGTTTCGCGCTTTTTCCAAGTCATGCTCCATGAAGATGATAGTATCATCAGCGTATTGTAGGATAGAAGCACCTCCGTCAACTAAGTGCGGAACGAGGCCACCTACCTGACCAGCATCCTTAGCCCTTCCTATTAGAATTGTCAACATATCGATCACTATGTTGAAAAGAATAGGTGACATCGGATCTCCTTGCCTCAGACCTTTGTGTGTTTGGAAGTAGTGACATATGTCATCATTCACTTTAATTCCAACACTCCCCTTTTGCGTGAAAGAGTCTACCTGGTGTCTCCAGGCCTGATAAAAACCTTTCATACGCAAGGCCTGTTGAAGAAAAGGCCATTTGACCTTATCGTACTCTTTCTCAAAATCCACTTTGAAAACAACTTCGTCTAGTTTTTTCGTGTGGATTTCATGGAGCGTTTCATGTAGGACGACAACCCCTTCTAGGATGTTTCTGTCCGACATGAAAGCAATTTGGGACAACTGCACCACAGAGTGCGCAATTTGCGTAAGCCTATTAGTCCCAGCCTTGGTGAAATTTTTGAAACTTACATTAAGAAGACAAATCAGCCAGAACTGCTCAATTGGTATGACCTTTATTTTCTTAGGAAGTAAAGTTATTATTCCAAAATTTAATTGAAACAACTAAAGCTGTCCAGAGAATAAATCATGGAACATCGGTAGCAAATCCCCTTTAACAATATGCCAGCACTTTTTATAAAACTCCGCCGGGAACCCATCTGACTCTGGAGCCTTATTATTCTTCATTTGAGAAATAGCTTCAAACACCTCTTTCTCCGTAAATGGGGCGGTCAAAACATCATTCTCATCCGCAGCAAGTTGAGGGACATCCTCAACCCTGGACTCATCCAAGGATACGAAGTTATCCTCCGGAGGCCCAAACAACTGGTTATAGTAATTGGTTATATATAATTTTAGATTTTCCTGTCCTAAAATCATCCCCTCATCCTACTCAAGCTGAAACATTCTCTTCTTTCGGTGCTTGCCATTCACAATCATATGAAAGAATTGAGTGCTATCATATCCTTGGATGATTTTGCGAACTTTAGCTCGCAAGGCCCACTTCAATTCCTCCACTCGAAGTAGTTCTTTCAGTCCCATCTCTGCCTCCACCTTGATTTTTAATGGCACCTTAAGTTTTCAAATATGAATCGACCTTGGGATTGGTCCAATCTTAATCAAGTCAACATACATAAATTTGATTGACAAAACGCCTGAAACCAAAAGTTTTCAACGAAATGTATACGACACATTAAACACATCGATCTCCATCAACCTATGCACTAAATGTAACCATCTATCCCAACGTTCCCCCACCAGTACCCGCCTGAACTGAAAGTTTAAGTGAACAGAACATAATATTGCACTCAGGAAGATGTATTTTCGCTATACAATATTATATAGCATCGGATACTGCAAGGCTAGATGTGTCTCCTTCAGCCAAGTATCTTCCCAGAATCTAGTAGTGCAACCATTCCCGACTATGAATTTACTCATGTTTAAGAAAACGACCTTTGTCCTCATCAACCCCTCAAAAAAGGGGAATCGCGCGGTTGGTCCGCAACTTGTGCTAGAGTTTTGGAATGCAGATATTTATTACACAATAATTGTATTCACTATTGGGAAACGTTGCATGGAAAACAAAAATTTTCTATGCACATGCAAGATATATCCATGGAGATGCATAGCAACGAGAGGGGAGAGTGTGTCTACATACCCTCCTAGACCGTAAGCGGAAGCGTTTAACAACGCGGTTGATGTAGTCGTACTCTTCGCGATCTGATCATGATCCAACCGATCTAGTGCTGAACGGACGGTACCTCTGAGTTTAGCACAAATGCGGCTTGATGACGTCTCCTCCTTTATCCAGCAACCGGGAGAGGAGAATTAGATAGGATCACAACCAACACAACGACGTGGTGGTGATGGTGGTGGAGCACTGACAGCGCTTCGCTAAGCGTCACCGGGACGAGGCGGTGGAACTACGGAGTAACGGGAGAGAGAGGGGCGCCAAGGGCTTGGTGTGTCCTCTTGGGGCTCCCCCTCCCATACACACACACACACATAAACACTATTCTGATCACGAGATCAGAATAATATTCTGATCACAACCTGACCTACCCCGCTATTAGTATGTTGAACTTCCCTGTGAACTAGGTTGAACTTCCGCCAACATTGCCAAAATGGGGCTTGCGATATACCGTTGGAAAGCTATGGAAACCAGTATCATGACCCAAGTTAAATTTTTGACAAAATGTAAGCGGTCTAAGAGCAGTTTTGAAAACCGTTTTCTCTTCGCACAAAAAACGTGAATTGTGTTTTCGATCGCATTTCTAAACCGTTTATCGGAATGAGGCATATAATATGGTGTTGGAAAGCTGCTGCAAAACCGCTCCTTCCACATGTTGAAAGTTTTCTCTAATTCCCTATGGTTAAAAAGTAATTTGAAAAAACGTAAAATTTCGTAAACCAAACAGCTGAGTTCGTTTTTTCGATGTCATTTCTAAACGGCTAATCCAATGGAGGCATATAATATGGCATTGGAAAGCTTATGAAAATGCGCTACTTTTTCATCTTGAAAGTTTTTTTCTAATTTTGAATGGTTTAAGAGTAATTTAGAAAATGGTCCAAGTCCTACCGAGTTCGTATTTTCGAGCTAATTTTTTAACCATGCGTCCGAATGCAGCAAATGATATGGCGTTGGAAAGATTGAACAAATGCGAAACTTTTTGGTATGTATTGTTTCTCCCAATGCTTTACAGTTTTAAGTCAGTTTCGAAAATGGCGAAAAACATATTTTTGCCATAATTTCTACAAACTTTATCAGAATTGGACAAATAATATACCGTTGAAAAGCTACGAAAAATGCAAAACTTTTTCATGTTGATGGTTTTCTCTGATTCTTTGCCGTTTTCAAGTAATTTGGAAAACGGCGGGATCATTTGTTCTGCCTCTATCGCGAAACAGATTCTTCGAAAATGCACCGCGTGAAGAACCTAAACTTCTCGGCGCGTGTACCTGAACTTCACTCTGTTTTTCACGTGATTTTTTTGCTCGTAGGTCTCCATCCACTGCTCGTAACTCTCCATCCACTCACCGGAATTGAGCAAGTGATATACCAGTGGAAAGCTGCTGTAAGCACATAACTTTTCCGTGTTGATCATTTTTTCATACTTGCGATGTTTTTAAAAGTTTTTCATCTGAAATTCATTCAGCGTAGTAGTTGAACTTCATGCTATTTTCACGTTGAACTTCTGTGACGTATTTTCGTTTGTAATTTTCATATCCATTCGTTAGTGTTACACAAATGATACTCCTTTTGTACAAACCCCTCTCACAATATTTTTTTTAACTTTCTTTGACCGAGGAGTTGCACTTATAACAACAAAACTTTTAGTCTTTGTTTTTCTATTCTTTTTTAATACAAAATGCATACCGTGTAGTACGTGAACTTCTGGCAGTTATCAATCGAACTTCTCTCGGTTACGTGAAAATATCTAAGTTTTTTATAAATATTTATCTGAATTTCTTAATCCTTTTTTATAAAATTTTGAAGCGCTCTATTTTTAAAAGTTGAAATTCTTGTTTTTTATTTTTGAACTTCTTGTTTCCAATCTTTAATAACGAGGAAAATCTGAGTTTTCTATAATCATCAAACTTCTTCATCTTTTTAATATGGACTTCCTGATTTTATTTCTTTAATCTTTTTATGAAATTTTGAAGCACTCTATTTTTAAAAGTTGAACTTCTTGTTGTTTTATTTTTAAACTTCTTTTTTTCATTCTTTAATAACGAGAAAAATCTAAGTTTTCTATAATCATTGCACTTCCCGCTGTTTTCACTTGAACTTCTACCATGTGTTTTTGTTCGTAATTTCTCACCTGTTCATCAGAGTTGCACAACTGATATATAGTGCCGATTGCCTCTCTCACAAGAAGTTTTTGAACTTCCCCGTGTTGAGCACCTGAACTTCTAGCAGTGAAATTTTTATACTTTAACTTTTTATTCTTTTTTCTCATATGAAAACACACACCATGCAGCACGTGAACTTCTTGCCATTTTCAATTTGAACTTCTCTGTAAAAAAGTTGTCCTTAACTCCAAAGCACTCGTCGAATTTGAGCAAATGATAGCATTGGAAAGGATTTTTTAACAAATCATGACTAGTTAAGAGCATTTTTTGAACATGATAAGACTTGTTTTGAACATCTTTTTCATGTAGACATATGTTACAAATTTTTGTCGTTTGAAAGCAGTTTTAAAAATGGCAAAACAACGTCGTTTTTGCTTGTTTTTACATGTAATTGAAGGTCGGATGTCTCGCACTAGCGATCTTGAACTTCACCGGGAGGAGCATGTGAACTTTTTGCAACAAACCTTTTAAGCCTTTTGTTTTATATTCTTATATTCCTATCTGAAATGCATTTTGTGTAGTAGTTGAACTTCCTGCTATTTTCATCTTAAACTTTTGTCACGTATTTTTGTTCAACCTCTCTCACAAGAATTTTTGAACTTTCTCGGACCGAGCACTTGAACTTCTAGCAACCATTTTTTCCATTTATGAGTTGTTTTTAAAAGTGCAAAAAATGGTGTTTTTTTATTTTTTGAACAGGTAAATGCTGGGTTTTAATAAACTCCGAACTTCTATGTTATTTCAATTTGAACTTTAGCTTTTTATATTTTTTTAGTAAAAAATTATTTTCATTTTTTAAATAAACACCAAATTTGACTACCTTCTCAATATGAACTTCACCATTGATAATTTAACAAAAACGGATATCTATGAAAATCCTAGATTTTTTAATAAAGATCAACAATTTGTAAACTTTTTTTAGTTGTTCCTTTTATTTTAATTTGAAGTTCTTCATTTTATTCTTTAGTAAAGAGAAAAAATCTGAGCTTTTTATACACGTCGAACTTCTCAGTTTTCTTAATTTGAACTTCTTAGTCTTATTCTTAGAAAAAAATATGTTTTCAAATAAGCATCAAACAAATTTTTTAAAATTGAACTTTCATACTTCTATTTTTCCTAGAAACGAAAATAATTTGTTTTTTCCGTATACATCAAACTACTCTATTTTTTTATTTTAAAATTCTCAATTTTTATTTGTTTAGCACAAAGGAAAATTTGAGTTTTTAAATTCTCACTTCTTTGGTTCCTTAGACTGAACTTCTCGAGGTTTTTTGAAACGATGAAAATCAAATGATTGTTTTTTCTAAATTGATTTCTAGGATTTTATTTTTTTGAAGCAAAATTTTAGTCTTTTTAACTTTGAACTACACTGTTATTTTAATTTGAACTTCTATATTTATTTAATGGGTAAATCATTCTTTGCTCAAAATACTTTTTTGCAGACATCGAACTTCATGAAAGTTTTGAATCGATAAACAAACAAACTAGAACCCCATGCAAAATCTTTTTGTAATCCATATATGAAGTTTTCAATCTGCCTTGGCATGATTTTTTTGTGATAGAAAAACATAGATAGCTTGGTTGCCCAAGTGTGTGTTTTAAATTATGTTCTTGGTTAAAAATAACATGTTTTCTTCCTTGGGGCATAAACACAAACACTTGTAGTGCACACGAGCAGGAAACAAGATCTGAAACTTTTCCAGTCCGTGTGCACAGACATACATCACGCACTCACACCATCAGCACATGCACACATCGCTAGGACATGAACTCACTAGTGGCAGCAGGCCACAGCCCTGCGGACGTGCTTAGTGTAGAGCCATTTCACATAAGAGGTGCGGAAACAAACAAAATACGTATGAACATGTACTGAACACATATGAACACTGACTGAAAGAAGATGAACACACTGCCATTTTTTCACTTACTAGGTAATTCTAATACACGACCTTTCCACACAATAATATATGAACTTCTCGGAATATAAATTTCATTGACCACTTTTCCTAAATAAAAAAGATACATGAAGGAGGTTGAAGATGTGCATGCGGGATACATCAACATGTAGGAAAGCTTCGGAAGCTCTTCACAGTGACGATTTGGAGTAGTCCACGGTGACGGCTGGGCGCAGTACACACGAGGATCCTATCCCGACCCAACTGGAGTGACCTGGGAGGAGGAGGCACACGAGAGGTGGCCATGGACAGCCGGAACAGGAGGAGATGCAGGGCAGCGTCGGAGACTAACCAAGGCAATGCACCGGTGACGGATCTGACCGGAGATCTGATCAGTGAACTTCCGCGACGGCATAGTCGACCTGCAGTAGCACGGGGAGACCTGCATGGGAACTGCTTCGCGGTGGGGATCTGAGGCGCCGGGGCTGGTGACGGATCTGAGAGAAAGGGGGGCAGAGGAGGTGTCGGGGCTGGAGGGTGGTTACGGGAGTTGTGACAGAGAGGAGGTGCGGGGGGGGGGGGGGGGGCGACGACAGGCGGAGGCCGTTGGGGAGGAGGAACGTCGGCCGTGGGGGAGGAAGCCCGCGGCCGTGGCGGCAAGATCCAGGGAGGGTGGCGATGTCGGCGAGATGCATGGTGGCGGCGCGTTGTAGGGTGAAGGAACGGGGGCGGCGAGATGCAGGAGGCGGCGGGAGGAGAGGCGCGCCTAGGCCGAGGAGACGGCGGCGAGAGGCGCCGGATCCAGGGGAGGGAAGCACCGTCGCGGTGGATAGTAGGGGATCGGGGGAGGTTAGGGACGAGCGGTCGTGGGATGTGTTGGGGAACGTAGTAATTTCAAAAAATTTCCTACGCACACGCAAGATCATGGTGATGCATAGCAACGAGGGAAGAGTGTGATCTACGTACCCTTGTAGATCGACAACGGAAGCGTTTGGTTGATGTAGTCGTACGTCTTCACAGCCCGACCGATCAAGCACCGAAACTACGGCACCTCCGAGTTTTAGCACACGTTCAGCTCGATGATGATCCCCGGACTCCGATCCAGCAAAGTGTCGGGGAAGAATTCCGTCAGCACGACGGCGTGGTGACGATCTTGATGTACTACTGTCGCAGGGCTTCGCCTAAGCACCGCTACAATATTATCGAGGACTATGGTGGCAGGGGGCGCCGCACACGGCTAAGAATAAGATCACATGGATCAACTTCTGTCTCTGGGGTGCCCCTGCCTCCGTATATAAAGGCTCAAGAGGAGGAGGCCGGCCGGCCATCATAGGGCGCGCCAGGAGGAGTCCTACTCCCTCCGGGAGTAGGACTTCTCCCCCAATCCTAGTTGGAATAGGATTCGCGAGGTGGGAAAAGAGAGAGAGAGAAGGAGGAGGGCACCGGCCCCCCTCTCCTTGTCCTATTCGGACTAGGGGGGAGGGGCACGCGGCCCAGCCCTGGCTGCCTCTCCTCTTCTTCCACTAAGGCCCATTAAGGTCCATATAGCTCCCGGGGGGTTCCGGTAACCTCCCGATACTCCGGTAAAATCCCGATTTCACCCGGAACACTTCCGATATCCAAACATAGGCTTCCAATATATCAATCTTTATGTCTCGACCATTTCGAGACTCCTCGTCATGTCCGTGATCACATTCGGGACTCCGAACAACCTTCGGTACATCAAAATGCATAAACTCATAATATAACTGTCATCGTAACCTTAAGCGTGCGGACCCTACGGGTTCGAGAACAATGTATACATGACCGAGACACGTCTCCGGTCAATAACCAATAGCGGAACCTGGATGCTCATATTGGCTCCTACATATTCTACGAAGATCTTTATCGGTCAGACCGCATAACAACATACGTTGTTCCCTTTGTCATCGGTATGTTACTTGCCCGAGATTCGATCGTCGGTATTCCAATACCTAGTTCAATCTCGTTACCGGCAAGTCTCTTTACTCGTTCTATAATACATCATCCCGCAACTAACTCATTAGTTACAATTCTTGCAAGGCTTAAGTGATGTGCATTACCGAGAGGGCCCAGAGATACCTCTCCGACAATCGGAGTGACAAATCCTAATCTCGAAATACGCCAACCCAACATGTTCCTTTGGAGACACCTGTAGAGATCCTTTATAATCACCCAGTTACGCTGTGATGTTTGGTAGCACACAAAGTGTTCCTCTGGTAAACGGGAGTTGCATAATCTCATAGTCATAGGAACATGTATAAGTCATGAAGAAAGTAATAGCAACATACTAAACGATCGGGTGCTAAGCTAATGGAATGGGTCATGTCAATCAGATCATTCACTTAATGATGTGATCCCGTTAATCAAATAACAACTCCTTGTTCATGGTTAGGAAACATAACCATCTTTGATTAACGAGCTAGTCAAGTAGAGGCATACTAGTGACACTTTGTTTGTCTATGTATTCACACATGTATTATGTTTCCGGTTAATACAATTCTAGCATGAATAATAAACATTTATCATGATATAAGGAAATAAATAATAACTTTATTATTGCCTCTAGGGCATATTTCCTTCAGTCTCCCACTTGCACTAGAGTCAATAATCTAGATTACACAATAATGATTCTAACACCCATGGAGTCTTGGTGCTGATCATGTTTTGCTCGTGGAAGAAGCTTAGTCAATGGGTCTGCAACATTCAGATCCGTATGTATCTTGCAAATCTCTATGTCTCCCACCTGGACTAGATCCCGGATGGAATTGAAGCGTCTCTTGATGTGCTTGGTTCTCTTGTGAAATCTGGATTCCTTTGCCAAAGGCAATTGCACCAGTATTGTCACAAAAGATTTTCATTGGACCCGATGCACTAGGTATGACACCTAGATCGGATATGAACTCCTTCATCCAGACTGCTTCATTTGCTGCTTCCGAAGTAGCTATGTACTCTGCTTCACATGTAGATCCTACTACAACGCTTTGTTTAGAACTGCACCAACCGACAGCTCCACCGTTTAATGTAAACACGTATCCGGTTTGTGATTTAGAATTGTCCGGATCAGTGTCAAAGCTTGCATCAACGTAACCTTTTACGATGAGCTCTTTGTCACCTCCATATATGAGAAACATATCCTTAGTCCTTTTCAGGTATTTCAGGATGTTCTTGACCGCTGTCCAGTGATCCACTCCTGGATTACTTTGGTACCTCCCTGCTAGACTTATAGCAAGGCACACATCAGGTCTGGTACACAGCATTGCATACATGATAGAGCCTATGGCTGAAGCACAGGGAACATCTTTCATATTCTCTCTATCTTCTGCAGTGGTCGGGCATTGAGTCTTACTCAACTTCACACCTTGTAACACAGGCAAGAACCCTTTCTTTGCTTGATCCATTTTGAACTTCTTCAAAACTTTGTCAAGGTATGTGCTTTGTGAAAGTCCAATTAAGCGTCTTGATCTATCTCTATAGATTTTAATGCCTAAAATGTAAGCAGCTTCACCGAGGTCTTTCATTGAAAAACTCTTATTCAAGTATCCCTTTATGCTATCCAGAAATTCTACATCATTTCCAATTAGTAATATGTCATCCACATATAATATCAGAAATGCTATAGAGCTCCCACTCACTTTCTTGTAAATACAGGCTTCTCCAAAAGTCTGTAAAAAACCAAATGCTTTGATCACACTATCAAAACGTTTATTCCAACTCCGAGAGGCTTGCACCAGTCCATAAATGGATCGCCAGAGCTTGCACACTTTGTTAACTCCCTTTGGATCGACAAAACCTTCTGGTTGCATCATATACAACTCTTCTTCCAGAAATCCATTCAGGAATGCAGTTTTGACATCCATCTGCCAAATTTCATAATCATAAAATGCGGCAATTGCTAACATGATTCGGACAGACTTAAGCATCGCTACGGGTGAGAAGGTCTCATCGTAGTCAATCCCTTGAACTTGCCGAAAACCTTTTGCGACAAGTCGAGATTTGTAGACAGTAATATTACCGTCAGCGTCAGTCTTGTTCTTGAAGATCCATTTATTCTCAATTGCTTGCCGATCATCGGGCAGGTCAACCAAAGTCCATACTTTGTTCTCATACATGGATCCCATCTCAGATTTCATGGCTTCAAGCCATTTTGCGGAATCTGGGCTCACCATCGCTTCTTCATAGTTCGTAGGTTCATCATGATCTAGTAGCATGACTTCCAGAACAGGATTACCGTACCACTCTGGCGCGGATCTCACTCTGGTTGATCTACGAGGTTCAGTAGTATCTTGTTCTGAAGTTTCATGATCATCATCATTAGCTTCCTCACTAACTGGTGTAGGTGTCACTGAAACAGTTTTCTGTGATGCACTACTTTCCAATAAGGGAGCAGGTACAGTTACCTCGTCAAGTTCTACTTTCCTCCCACTCACTTCTTTCGAGAGAAGCTCCTTCTCCAGAAAGTTTCCGAATTTAGCAACAAAAGTTTTTCCTTCGGATCTATGATAGAAGGTGTATCCAATAGTCTCCTTTGGATATCCTATGAAGACACATTTCTCCGATTTGGGTTCGAGCTTATCAGGTTGAAGGTTTTTCACATAAGCATCGCAGCCCCAAACTTTCAGAAACGACAACTTTGGTTTCTTGCCAAACCATAGTTCATAAGGCGTCGTCTCAACGGATTTTGATGGTGCCCTATTTAACGTGAATGCGGCTGTCTCTAGAGCGTATCCCCAAAACGATAGCGGTAAATCAGTAAGAGACATCATAGATCGCACCATATCTAGTAAAGTACGATTACGACGTTCGGACACACCATTACGCTGTGGTGTTCCGGGTGGCGTGAGTTGCGAAACTATTCCGCGTTGTTTCAAATGTACACCAAACTCGTAACTCAAATATTCTCCTCCACGATCAGATCGTAGAAATTTTATTTTCTTGTTACGATGATTTTCAACTTCACTCTGAAATTCTTTGAACTTTTCAAACGTTTCAGACTTATGTTTCATTAAGTAGATATACCCATATCTGCTTAAGTCATCTGTGAAGGTGAGAAAATAACGATATCTGCCACGAGCCTCAATATTCATCGGGCCACATACATCTGTATGTATGATTTCCAACAAATCTGTTGCTCTCTACATAGTACCGGAGAACGGTGTTTTAGTCATCTTGCCCATGAGGCACGGTTCGCAAGTACCAAGTGATTCATAATCAAGTGGTTCCAAAAGTCCATCAGTATGGAGTTTCTTCATGCGCTTTACACCGATATGACCTAAACGGCAGTGCCACAAATAAGTCGCACTATCATTATCAACTCTGCATCTTTTGGCTTCAACACTATGAATATGTGTTACTACTATTGAGATTTAATAAAAATAGACCACTCTTTAAGGGTGCATGACCATAAAAGATATTACTCATATAAATAGAACAACCATTATTCTCAGATTTAAATGAATAACCGTCTCGCATTAAACAAGATCCAGGTATAATGTTCATGCTTAACGCTGGCACCAAATAACAATTATTTAGGTCTAATATTAATCCCGAAGGTAGATGTAGAGGTAGCGTGCCGACTGCGATCACATCGACTTTGGAACCGTTTCCCACGCGCATCGTCACCTCGTCCTTAGCCAATCTTCGCTTAATCCGTAGTCCCTGGTTCGAGTTGCAAATATTAGCAACAGAACCAGTATCAAATACCCAGGTGCTACTGCGAGCATTAGTAAGGTACACATCAATAACATGTATATCACATATACCTTTGTTCACCTTGCCATCCTTATTATCCGCCAAACACTTGGGGCAGTTCCGCTTCCAGTGACTAGTCTGCTTGCAGTAGAAGCACTCAGTTTCAGGCTTAGGTCCAGGTTTGGGTTTCTTCTCTTGAGTAGCAACTTGCTTGCCATTCTTTTTGAAGTTCCCCTTCTTATTCCCTTTGCCCTTTTTCTTGAAACTAGTGGTCTTGTTGACCATCAACACTTGATGCTCCTTTTTGATTTCTACCTCCGCAGCTTTTAGCATTGCGAAGAGCTCGGGAATAGTCTCGTTCATCCCTTGCATATTATAGTTCATCACGAAGCTCTTGTAGCTTGGTGGCAGTGATTGGAGAATTTTGTCAATGACGCAATCATCTGGAAGATTAACTCCCAATTGAATCAAGTGATTATTATACCCAGACATTTTGCGTATATGCTCACTGACAGAACTGTTCTCCTCCATCTTGCAGCTATAGAACTTATTGGAGACTTCATATCTCTCACTCCGGGCATTTGCTTGAAATATTAACTTCAACTCCTGGAACATCTCATATGCTCCATGACGTTCAAAACGTCGTTGAAGTCCCGATTCTAAGCCGTAAAGCATGGCACATTGAACTATTGAGTAGTCATCAGCTTTGCTCTGCCAGACGTTCATAACATCCGGCGTTGCTCCAGCAGCAGGCCTGGCACCCAGCGGTGCTTCCAGGACGTAATTCTTTTGTGCAGCAATGAGGATAATCCTCAAGTTACGGACCCAGTCCGTGTAATTGCTACCATCATCTTTCAACTTTGCTTTCTCAAGGAACGCATTAAAATACAATGGAACAACAGCACGAGCCATCTATCTACAAACACGCATAAACAAGCAAGATACTTATCAGGTACTAAGTTTGATGATAAATTTAAGTTCAGTTAATTTACTTAAAGAACTCCCACTTAGATAGACATCCCTCTAATCCTCTAAGTGATTACGTGATCCAAATCAACTAAACCATGTCCGATCATCACGTGAGATGGAGTAGTTTCATTGGTGAACATCACTATGTTGATCATATCTACTATATGATTCACGCTCGACCTTTCGGTCTCCGTGTTCCAAGGCCATATCTGTATATGCTTGGCTCGTCAAGTTTAACCTGAGTATTCCGCGTGTGCAACTATTTTGCACCCGTTGTATTTGAACGTAGAGCCTATCACACCCGATCATCACGTGGTGTCTCAGCACGAAGAACTTTCGCAACGGTGCATACTCAGGGAGAACACTTCTTGATAATTAGTGAGAGATCATCTTATAATGCTACCGTTAATCAAAGCAAGATAAGACGCATAAAAGATAAACATCACATGCAATCGATATAAGTGATATGATATGGCCATCATCATCTTGTGCTTGTGATCTCCATCTCCGAAGCACCGTTGTGATCACCATCGTCACCGGCGCGACACCTTGATCTCTATCGTAGCATCGTTGTTGTCTCGCCAAGCTTGTGCTTCCACGACTATCGCTACCGTTTAGTGATAAAGTAAAGCATTACAGCGCGATTGCATTGCATACAATAAAGCGACAACCATATGGCTCCTGCCAGTTGCCGATAACTCGGTTACAAAACATGATCATCTCATACAATAAAATTTAGCATCATGTCTTGACCATATCACATCACAACATGCCCTGCAAAAACAAGTTAGACGTCCTCTACTTTGTTGTTGCAAGTTTTACGTGGCTGCTACGGGCTTAAGCAAGAACCAATCTTACCTACGCATCAAAAGCACAACGATAGTTTGTCAAGTTGGTGCTGTTTTAACCTTCGCAAGGACCGGGCGTAGCCACACTCGATTCAACTAAAGTTGGAGAAACTGTCACCCGCAAGCCACCTCTGTGCAAAGCACGTCGGGAGAACCGGTCTCCCGTAAGCGTACGCGTAATGTTGGTCCGGGCCGCTTCGTCCAACAATACCGCCGAACCAAAGTATGACATGCTGGTAAGCAGTATGACTTATATCGCCCACAACTCATTTGTGTTCTACTCGTGCATATAACATCAACATATAAAACCTAGGCTCGGATGCCACTGTTGGGGAAGGTAGTAATTTCAAAAAATTTCCTACGCACACGCAAGATCATGGTGATGCATAGCAACGAGGGAAGAGTGTGATCTACGTACCCTTGTAGATCGACAACGGAAGCGTTTGGTTGATGTAGTCATACGTCTTCACGGCCCGACCGATCAAGCACCGAAACTACGGCACCTCCGAGTTTTAGCACACGTTCAGCTCGATGATGATCCCTGGACTCCGATCCAGAAAAGTGTCGGGGAAGAGTTCCGTCAGCATGATGGCGTGGTGACGATCTTGATGTACTACTGTCGCAGGGCTTCGCCTAAGCACCGCTACAATATTATCGAGGACTATGGTGGCAGGGAGCGCCGCACACGGCTAAGAATAAGATCACATGGATCAACTTCTGTCTCTGGGGTGCCCCTGCCTCCGTATATAAAGGCTCAAGAGGGGGAGGCCGGCCGGCCATCATAGGGTGCGCCAGGACGAGTCCTACTCCCTCCAGGAGTAGGACTTCTCCCCCAATCCTAGTTGGAATAGGATTCGCGAGGTGGGAAAAGAGAGAGAGAGAAGGAGGAGGGCACCGGCCCCCTCTCTCCTTGTCCTATTCGGACTAGGGGGAGGGGCGCGCGGCCCAGCCCTGGCTGCCTCTCCTCTTCTTCCACTAAGGCCCATATAGCTCCCGGGGGGTTCCGGTAACCTCCCGGTACTTCGGTAAAATCCCGATTTCACCCGGAACACTTCCGATATCCAAACATAGGCTTCCAACATATCAATCTTTATGTCTCGACCATTTTGAGACTCCTCGTCATGTCCGTGATCACATCCGGGACTCCGAACAACCTTCGGTACATCAAAATGCATAAACTCATAATATAACTGTCATCGTAACCTTAAGCGTGCGGACCCTACGGGTTCGAGAACAATGTAGACATGACCGAGACACGTCTCCGGTCAATAACCAATAGCGGAACCTGGATGCTCATATTGGCTCCTACATATTCTACGAAGATCTTTATCGGTCAGACCGCATAACAACATACGTTGTTCCCTTTGTCATCGGTATGTTACTTGCCCGAGATTCGATCGTCGGTATTCCAATACCTAGTTCAATCTCGTTACCGGCAAGTCTCTTTACTCCTTCTGTAATACATCATCTCACAACTAACTCATTAGTTACAATGCTTGCAAGGCTTAAGTGATGTGCATTACCGAGAGGGCCCAGAGATACCTCTCCGACAATCGGAGTGACAAATCCTAATCTCGAAATACGCCAACCCAACATGTACCTTTGGAGACACCTGTAGAGCTCCTTTATAATCACCTAGTTATGTTGTGACGTTTGGTAGCACACAAAGTGTTCCTCTGGTAAACGGGAGTTGCATAATCTCATAGTCATAGGAACATGTATAAGTCATGAAGAAAGCAATAGCAACATACTAAATGATCGGGTGCTAAGCTAATGGAATGGGTCATGTCAATCAGATCATTCACTTAATGATGTGATCCCGTTAATCAAATAACAACTCCTTGTTCATGGTTAGGAAACATAACCATCTTTGATTAACGAGCTAGTCAAGTAGAGGCATACTAGTGACACTTTGTTTGTCTATGTATTCACACATGTATTATGTTTCCGGTTAATACAATTCTAGCATGAATAATAAACATTTATCATGATATATGGAAATAAATAATAACTTTATTATTGCCTCTAGGGCATATTTCCTTCAGGATGGTGGGGCCGTTTTTTTTCTATAGCGAGTTGGGTAGTTCGGGAACAACCCGATCGCTCTATATAGGGCCTGACGTGATCCAAATAACTATTCTAATCACGGGATTAGAATAGTGTTGTCCTATATATATATATATATATATATATAGGTGGAGGGGTGTGGGAAACAGCCCCTCCAAGCCCTAGGGCGCAGCTAAGGGGGAGAGGACTTGGACTCTAAGTCCAATCCTATTCCTACTAGGACTCCTTCTTTTTTTGCCTTCCCTAGCCACATGGGCTTTTGAGGACTTGGTGCGCCTAGCCCAATAAGGCCGGGGCACCTCCCCACAGCCCATGCTAGCCCTTGGGTCGTGGTGGACCCACTTGTGGACTTCCGGAATCCTCCGGAACCTTCTAGAAGCTTCTCGGTACAATACCGAAAAAACTGCACTTTTTGCCGGAACCCAAAATATGACTTCCCAATTCTCATATATAAATTTTTACCTCTCGACCATTCCGAGACTCCTTGTGACATCCGGGATATCATCCGGGAGTTCGAACAACATTTGGTTACCACTCATCAAATATCCCAATACTACTCTAGCGTCAACGAACGTTAAGCGTGCGACCCCGCGGGTTCGGGAATTATGTAGTCATGACCGAGACACCTCTCCGGTCAATAACCAATAGCAGGACCTGGATGCCCATATTGATTCCTACATATTCCACGAAGATCTGAATCGGTCGAACCATTATAACAACATATGTAATTCCCTTTGTCCATCGGTACGTTACTTACCCGAGATTCGATCGTTGGTATCTTCATACCTAGTTCAATCTCGTTATCGGCAAGTCTCTTTGCTTGTTCCGTAATACATCACCTCGTGACTAACTCCTTAGTCATTTGCTTGCAAGCTTATGATGTGTATTATCGAGAGGGCCCAGAGATACCTCTTCGATACTCGGAGTGACTGTCGTGGTTCTAAGTCTGACAGTAGATTAGGGGGTACGTAAGAGGAGGCAAGATCCTAGCTATGATGAGGTTGTGCACGCAAGATTTACGAGTTCAGGCCCTTCACGGAGAAAGTAATAGCCCTACATCTCGGTGCCCTGAGGCGGTCGAATGGATTATGCGTGAAGTTACAGGGGTGCGAACCCTTGTACCTGAGGAGGGAAGTGGCTTATATAGAGTGCGCCGGACCCCCAGCCCTCAGTTATACAAGGTTCAATGTACATAAAGACGAGGTGTTACTGGTAACGCCAGCAATAAAGACATATAAATGATCATTAACACTGTGGAGTGAATGCCTGGCCGTTGCCATCCTGAGTGACTTTAGGTCTTCTGTCTTTCGAGTGGTTTCTTGTATTGTCGAATGGTGATACATTGGTCGAATGGAATTGGGTTATCCGAGTGGATTTGTTGGTCGAGTGAATTGCACACTAAGGAGATTCCAATCGGTGGGAATTACTGTGCTTTGAATGATGTTGATCTTTGAGTAGTGTCCTTGGGGAGGGTGTCTAGGTCAAGCCTATTACCCTACCCTAGGTACATGTCATCGTCAATAGCCCCTGAATGGATTGAGGTCTGAAGGAAGAAAAGGTTGGAGATAGTTCCGACCCAATTTTTTATGCTTCGGGAGCATCTTGCTTGGGAAGGCGAACCACTTTGAAACTTCAACCTTATTTTCGGTCGCCTTGATCCATTTAGAATTTGTCGAGTGAACTCATTCTGGAATGCTTCGAGTGTTGAAGCGGAATGAAATCTTTGGCGTGATTGACTGTGCTGTCGTCTTCGGATCTCACGGGATTCGAAATGTTGGGAAGCGCGCGGGGCGGAGTGCGCCGCAGTAATCGGGACAGATTAGGCAAGGGAGCCTCGATTTCTGTGCCGCCTTTTTATCCACGTACCGAGCGCACGGCTGTTGCGAGATTTGACATGATTTCTTGGGCCCGCATGTTAGTCACTCAGAAATGGGAAAATAAAAGACTCTACGGCTGGTGCATCTGCACAACATTCCCCATTCTCCTTCTCCTTCCTCAGTTTCTACACCTTGTCCTCCGCCACTCTCGAGACCACCGCACCACTTGTGAGCAGTCCACGACGATGGAGAAGGACAAGATGACGGCTCTGGAGCACACCAAGAAGGCGACGACAATGGGGAAGCCGAAGGGCAAGAAGACGAGTCGGGGGGTCCTCCTCGAGGTCCGGTCTGCCGCCCGGCTGGATCCAGGGCGACTGGATCCGCTCCACTATTTAGTTGGAGGATGTGGAGGATCTGGCCTCTGGAGGTTTGATCGCCCATGGATCTTGGAGGCTTCCCGGCAACGAGACCGAGCCCCAGTCGCAGGAGGGTGAGTGCGTCCTCCTTGCGACTCACGTCGACCGTGGATTCTCTCTGCCTCCCCATCCTTTCTTTTGGGGTTTTCTGAACTTCTTCGGTGCCCAACTTCATCACTTTTCCCCCAACACCATCACGTATCTTGTTGCGTTCATTTCTATGTGCGAAAATTTCTTGGGCTGTCGACCGCATTGGTGTCTCTTCAAACATATCTTCACATGTTGCTCTCATTCAGTGAAAAAAGCTAACCCAAACGAGGAGAAGACTCATGTGATCTAGATGTGCGGAGGCCGAGGTATCCATATGAGAAGCAAGAGTGCTTTTCCAGTTGTGATCCTTCCTGAGGCAGTTAGAGGGTGGTAGTCGACCTGGTTCTACTACAAGGACCAACCGACTCCCGGTTAGTCGACCGGTTGTTGGGTAACGTAGCATAAATTCAAAATTTTCTACGCATCACCAAGATCAATCTATGGAGAGACTAGCAATGAGGGGAAGGAGAGTGCATCTACATACCCTTGTAGATCGCTAAGCGGAAGCGTTCAAGTGAACGGGGTTGATGGAGTCGTACTCGTCGTGATTCAAATCACCGATGATCAAGTGCCGAACGCACGGCACCTCCGCGTTCAACACACGTGCAGCCCGGTGACGTCTCCCACGCCTTGATCCAGCAAGGAGAGAGGGAGAGGTTGAGGAAGACTCCATCCAGCAGCAGCACAACGGCGTGGTGGTGATGGAGGAGCGTGGCAATCTTGCAGGGCTTCGCCAAGCACCACAGAAGAGGAGGGAGAGAGATATGCAGGGCTGCACCAACTAGAGATGGAATCACCCCGTCCTATGGGCAGCCCAATGCCTCTATTTATATAGGGAAGGGGAGGGGCTGCGCCCCCTCTAGGGTTCCCACCCCTAAGGGGGGCGGCAGCCCTAGATGGCCAAGGAGGTGGCGGCCAAGAGGGGAGAGGGGAGGGAGGCGCCACTAGATGGGCCCTAAGGCCCATCCTCTTTAGGGTTTGCCCCCTTCCCACCTCTTAGGCGCCATGGGCCCTTGTGGGAGGCGCACCAGCCCACTAAGGGGCTGGTTCCTCACCACTCTTAGCCCATGCAAGCCTCCGGGGCAGGTGGCCCCACTTGGTGGACCCCCGGGACCCTCCCGGTGGTCCCGGTACATTACCGATAAACCCTGAAACTCTTCCGGTGACCAAAACAGGACTTCCCATATATAAATCTTTACCTCCGGACCATTCCAGAACTCCTCGTGATGTCCGGGATCTCATCCGGGACTCCGAACTTTCGGGTTACCGAACCTTAAGTGTGTAGACCCTACGGGTTCGGGAGACATGCAGACATGACCGAGACGTTCTCCGGTCAATAACCAACAGCGGGATCTGGATACCCATGTTGGCTCCCACATGTTCCACGATGATCTCATCGTATGAACCACGATGTCAAGGACTTAATCAATCCCGTATACAATTCCCTTTGTCTAGCGGTATTGTACTTGCCCGAGAATCGATCGTCGGTATCCCTATACCTTGTTCAATCTCGTTATCGGCAAGTCTCTTTACTCGTTCCGTAACACATCATCCTGTGATCAACTCCTTGATCACATTGTGCACATTATGATGATGTCCTACCGAGTGGGCCCAGAGATACCTCTCCGTTTACACGGAGTGACAAATCCCAGTCTCGATTCGTGCCAACCCAACAGACACTTTCAAAGATACCTGTAGTGCACCTTTATAGTCACCCAGTTATGTTGTGACGTTTGGTACACCCAAAGCATTCCTACGGTATCCGGGAGTTGCACAATCTCATGGTCTAAGGAAATGATACTTGACATTAGAAAAGCTTTAGCATACGAACTACACGATCTTTGTGCTAGGCTTAGGATTGGGTCTTGTCCATCACATCATTCTCCTAATGATGTGATCCCGTTATCAATGACATCCAATGTCCATGGTCAGGAAACCGTAGCCATCTATTGATCAACGAGCTAGTCAACTAGAGGCTTACTAGGGACATGGTGTTGTCTATGTATCCACACATGTATCTGAGTTTCCTATCAATACAATTATGGCATGGATAATAAACGATTATCATGAACAAGGAAATATAATAATAACCAATTTATTATTGCCTCTAGGGCATATTTCCAACAGTCTCCCACTTGCACTAGAGTCAATAATCTAGTTCACATCGCCATGTGATTAACACTCACAGGTCACATCGCCATGTGACTAACACCCAAAGAGTTCTGGGTTTGATCATGTTGCTTGTGAGAGAGGTTTTAGTCAACGGGTCTGAACCTTTCAGATCCGTGTGTGCTTTACAAATCTCTATGTCATCTCCTAGATGCAGCTACCACGTTCTATTTGGAGCTATTCCAAATAACTGTTCCACTATACGAATCCAGTTTACTACTCAGAATAATCTGGATTAGTGTCAAAGTTTGCATCGGCGTAACCCTTTATGACGAACTCTTTTACCACCTCCATAATCGAGAAAATTCCTTAGTCCACTAGTTACTAAGGATAACTTTGACCGCTGTCCTGTGATCCATTCTTGGATCACTCTTGTACCCCTTGACTGACTCATGGCAAGGCACACTTCAGGTGCGGCACACAGCATAGCATACTGTAGAGCCTATGTCTTAAGCATAGGGGACGATCTTCGTCCTTTCTCTCTATTCTGCCGTGGTCGAGCTTTAAGTCTTAACTTCATACCTTACAACTCAGGCAAGAACTCCTTCTTTGACTGATCCATCTTGAACAACTTCAAGATCATGTCAAGGTATGTGCTGATTTGAAAGTACCATTAAGCGTTTTGATCTATCCTTATAGATCTTGATGCTCAATGCTAAAGTATCTTAATCCAGGTTTTCCATTGAAAAACACTTTCCAAATAACCCTATATGCTTTCCAGAAATTCTACATCATTTTCGATCAACAATATGTTAACAACATATACTCATCAGAAATTCTATAGTGCTCCCACTCACTTCTTTGGAAATACAAGTTTCTCATAAACTTTGTATACACCAAAATCTTTGATCATCTCATCAAAGCATACATTCCAACTCCGAGATGCTTACTCCAGTCCTCATAAGGATTGCTGGAGCTTTGCATACTTATTAGCATCTTTCAGGATTGACAAAACCTTCCGGTTGTATCACATACAACCTTTCCTCAAGAAAATCGTCGAGGAAACAATGTTTTGACATCCTATCTGCAAGATTTCGTAAATAATGCAGTAATCGCTAATATAATTCCAACAGACTCTTAGCATCGCTACGAGTGAGAAAGTCTCACCGTAGTCAACTCCTTGAACTTGTCGGGAAACACCTTAACGACAAGTCGAGCTTTCTCAATGGTGACACTTACCATCATTGTCTGTCTTCCTTTTAAAATCCATCTGCACTCAACAGCCTTACGACCATCAAGTAGTTCTTCCAAAGTCTACACTTTGTTTTCATACATGGATCCTCTCTCGGATTTTATGGCCTCGAGCCATTTATCGGAATCCAGGCCCACCATCGCTTCTCCATAGCTCGTAGGTTCATTGTTGTCTAGCAACATGACTTCCAAGACAGGATTACGTACCACTCTGAAGTAGTACGCATCCTTGTCATCCCACGAGGTTTGGGAGTGACTTGATCCGAAGTCTCATGATCAATATCATAAGCTTCCACTTCAATTGGTGTAGGTGCCACAGGAACAACTCTTTGTGCCCTGCTATACACTAGTTGAAGTGACGGTTCGATAACCTCATCAAGTCTCCACCATCCTCCCACTCAATTCTTTCGAGAGAAACTTTTCCTCGAGAAAGGACCCGATTCTAGAAACAATCCCTTATTGCTTTAGGATCTGAGACAAGAGGTATACCCAACTGTTTTGGGTGTCCTATGAAGATGCATTTATCCGCTTTGTGTTCGAGCTTATCAGCCTGAAACTTCACACAAGCGTTGCAGCCCCAAACTTTTCAAGAAATGACAGCTTAGGTTTCTCTAAACCATAGTTCATACGGCGTCATCTCATCGGAATTACGTGGTGCCCTATTTAAAGTGAATGCGGTTGTCTCTAATGCCTAACCCATAAACTATCGTGGTAATTCAATAAGAGACATCATGGTATGCATCATATCCAATAGGGTGCAGTTATGATGTTCGGACACACCATCACACTATGGTGTTCCAGGCTGTATTAGTTGCGAAACAATTTCCACAATGTCTTAATTCTGTGCCAAACTCGTAATTCAGATATTCATCTCTATGATCATATCATAGATCTTTTATCCTCTTGTCACGACGATCTTTCAACTTCACCCTGAAATTACTTGAACCTTTCAATAATTCAGACTCATGATTCATCAAGTAACTATACTCAACATCTACTCAAATCATCTGTGAAGTAAGAACATAACGATATCCACTACATGCCTCAGCACTCATTGGACTGCACACATCAAATGTATTACTTCCAACAAGTTGCTTTCTAGTTCCATTTTACTGAAAACGAGGCTTTCAGTCATCTTGCCCATGTGGTATGATTTGCATGTCTCAAGTGATTCAAAATCAAGTGAGTCCAAACGGTCCATTTGCATGGAGTTTCTTCATGCATATACACCAATAGACATGGTTCGCATGTCTCAAACCTTTCAAAAACGAGTGAGCCCAAAGATCCATCAACATGGAGCTTCTTCATGCGTTTATACCGATATGACTTACGTGGCAGTGCCACAAGTAGGTGGTACTATCATTACTATCTTTTGGCATGAACATGTGTATCACTACGATCGAGATTCAATAAACCATTCATTTTAGGCGTAAGACCATTGAAGGTATTATTCAAATAAACAGAGTAACCATTATTCTCCTTAAATGAATAACCGTATCGCGATAGACATAATCCAATCATGTCTATGCTCAACGCAAACACCAATCTCGATGGTAGAGGGAGTGTGCGATGCTTGATCATATCAACATTGGAAACACTTCCAACACATATCGTCAGCTCACCTTTAGCTAGTCTCTGTTTATTCCGTAGCTTTTATTTCGAGTACTAACACTTAGCAACCGAACCAGTATCTAATACCCTGGTGCTACTAGGAGTACTAGTAGAGTACACATCAACACAATGTATATCCAATATACTACTATCGACTTTGCCAGCCTTCTCATCTACCAAGTATCTAGGGTAATTCTGCTCCAGTGGCTGTTCCCCTTATTACAGAAGCACTCAGTCTCGGGTTTGGGTTCAACCTTGGGTTTCTTCACTAGAGCAGCAGCTGAATTGCCGTTTCATGAAGTGTCCCTTTTGCCCTTGCCCTCCTTGAAACTAGTGGTTTCACAAACCATCAACAATTGATGCTCCTTCTTGATTTCTACTTTTGTGGTGTCAAACATCGCGAATATCTCAAGGATCATCATATATGTCCCTGATATATTATAGTTCATCACGAAGCTCTAGCAGCTTGGTGGTAATGACTTCGGAGAAACATCACTATCTCATCTGGAAGATCAACTCCCACTCAATTCAAATGATTGTTGTACTCAGACAATCTGAGCACAAGCTCAACAATTGAGCTTTTCTCCTTAGTTTGCAGGCTAAGAAAATCGTCGGAGGTCTTATACCTTTTGACGTGGGCACGAGCCTAAAATCCCAATTTCAGCCCTCAAAACATCTCATATGTTTTGCGACGTTTCAAAACCGTCTTCGGTGCCTCAATTCTAAACCGTTTAACTGAACTATCACGTAGTTATCAAAATGTGTATGTCAGATGTTCGCAACATCCACAGACGACGTTCGAGGTTCAGCACACTGAGCGGTGCATTAAGGACATAAGCCTTCTATGAAGCAATGAGGACAATCCTCAGTTTACGGACCTAGTCCGCATAATTGCTACTATCAACTTTCAACTAAATTTTCTCTAGGAACATATCTAAACAGTAGAACAGAAACGTGAGCCACGACATAATTTGCGAAGACCTTTTGACTATGTTCAGGATAATTAAGTTCATCTTATGAACTCCCACTCAGATAGACATCCCTCTAGTCATCTAAGTGATTACATGATCCGAGTCAACTAGGCCGTGTCCGATCATCACGTGAGACGGACTAGTCATCATCGGTGAACATCTTCATGTTGATCGTATCTACCATACGACTCATGCTCGACCTTTCGGTCTTCTGTGTTCCGAGGCCATGTCTATGCACATGCTAGGCTCATCAAGTTAACCCTAAGTGTTTTGCATGTGTAAAACTGTCTTACACCTGTTGTATGTGAATGTAAGGATCTATCACACCCGATCATCACGTGGTGCTTCGAAACGACGAACTGTAGCAACGGTGCACAGTTAGGGGAGAACACTTCTTGAAATTGTAATGAGGGATCATCTTATTTACTACCGTCGTTCTAAGCAAATAAGATGTATAAACATGATAAACATCACATGCAATCAAATAATAGTGACATGATATGGCCAATATCATATAGCTCCTTTGATCTCCATCTTGGGGCTCCATGATCATCTATTACAAGAACATGATCAATCTCATACATCACATATATCATTCATCACATCCTTTTGGCCATATCACATCACATAGCATACCCTACAAAAACAAGTTAGACGTCCTCTAATTGTTGTTTGCATGTTTTACGTGGCTGCTATGGGTTTCTAGCAAGAACGTTTCTTACCTACGCAAAAACCACAACATGATATGCCAATTGCTATTTACCCTTCATAAGGACCCTTTTCATCGAATCCGATCCGACTAAAGTGGGAGAGACAGACACCTGCTAGCCACCTTATGCAACTAGTGCATGTCAGTCGGTGGAACCAGTCTCACGTAAGAGTACGTGTAAGGTCGGTCCGGGCCGCTTCATCCCACGATGCCGCCGAATCAAGATAAGACTAGTAACGGCAAGCATATTGAACAAAATCAACACCCACAACTACTTTGTGTTCTACTCATGCATAGAAACTACGCATAGACCTAGCTCATGATGCCACTGTTGGGTAACGTAGCATAAATTCAAAATTTTCTACGCATCACCAAGATCAATCTATGGAGAGACTAGCAACGAGGGGAAGGAGAGTGCATCTACATACCCTTGTAGATCGCTAAGCGGAAGCGTTCAAGTGAACGGGGTTGATGGAGTCGTACTCGTCGTGATTCAAATCACCGATGATCAAGTGCCGAACGCACGACACCTCCGCGTTCAACACACGTGCAGCCCGGTGACGTCTCCCACGCCTTGATCCAGCAAGGAGAGAGGGAGAGGTTGAGGAAGACTCCATCCAGCAGCAGCACAACAGCGTGGTGGTGATGGAGGAGCGTGGCAATCCTGCAGGGCTTCGCCAAGCACCACAGAAGAGGAGGGAGAGAGATATGCAGGGCTGCACCAACTAGAGATGGAATCACCCCGTCCTATGGGCAGCCCAATGCCTCTATTTATATAGGGAAGGGGAGGGGCTGCGCCCCCTCTAGGGTTCCCACCCCTAAGGGGGGGCGGCAGCCCTAGATGGCCAAGGAGGTGGCGGCCAAGAGGGGAGAGGGGAGGGAGGCGCCACTAGATGGGCCCTAAGGCCCATCCTCTTTAGGGTTTGCCCCCTTCCCACCTCTTAGGCGCCATGGGCCCTTGTGGGAGGCGCACCAGCCCACTAAGGGGCTGGTTCCTCACCACTCTTAGCCCATGCAAGCCTCCGGGGCAGGTGGCCCCACTTGGTGGACCCCCGGGACCCTCCCGGTGGTCCCGGTACATTACCGATAAACCCCGAAACTCTTCCGGTGACCAAAACAGGACTTCCCATATATAAATCTTTACCTCCGGACCATTCCGGAACTCCTCGTGATGTCCGGGATCTCATCCGGGACTCCGAACAACTTTCGGGTTACCGCATACTAATATCTCTATAACCCTAGCGTCACCGAACCTTAAGTGTGTAGACCCTACGGGTTCGGGAGACATGCAGACATGACCGAGACGTTCTCCGGTCAATAACCAACAGCGGGATCTGGATACCCATGTTGGCTCCCACATGTTCCACGATGATCTCATCGGATGAACCATGATGTCAAGGACTTAATCAATCCCGTATACAATTCCCTTTGTGGTATTGTACTTGCCCGAGAATCGATCGTCGGTATCCCTATACCTTGTTCAATCTCGTTCTCGGCAAGTCTCTTTACTCGTTCTGTAACACATCATCCCGTGATCAACTCCTTGATCACATTGTGCACATTATGATGATGTCCTACCGAGTGGGCCCAGAGATACCTCTCCGTTTACACGGAGTGACAAATCCCAGACTCGATTCGTGCCAACCCAACAGACACTTTCAGAGATACCTGTAGTGCACCTTTATAGTCACCCAGTTACGTTGTGACGTTTGGTACACCCAAAGCATTCCTACGGTATCCGGGAGTTGCACAATCTCATGGTCTAAGGAAATGATACTTGACATTAGAAAAGCTTTAGCATACGAACTACACGATCTTTGTGCTAGGCTTAGGATTGGGTCTTGTCCATCACATCATTCTCCTAATGATGTGATCCCGTTATCAATGACATCCAATGTCCATGGTCAGGAAACCGTAGCCATCTATTGATCAACGAGCTAGTCAACTAGAGGCTTACTAGGGACATGGTGTTGTCTATGTATCCACACATGTATCTGAGTTTCCTATCAATACAATTATAGCATGGATAATAAACGATTATCATGAACAAGGAAATATAATAATAACCAATTTATTATTGCCTCTAGGGCATATTTCCAACACCGGTCTCCCTCCCTTCTCCATGGAAAGAGTCCAACAACCCACTTCCTTGAAAGTAACTCCAGCAGAAAAAGTAGAGGTGAGCATCCTGATGGAGCGAGTGGTCCAACTAGTTCGGGACGACATGACTGGTATGGACTTGCTGGAAGTGTTTCACAGTCGATACATCCAGCCTCTCCAGGCCCGCAATCATCCTATGTGGATGTACTCGGGCATTGAGGATACCACTCGGATCCACCCGGAGGAGGTCACCGAAGAGATGGTGGAGCTGTGGTTGCAAGGCATCACTGGGAACAAAGATAACCCCCGGGGGTCCAGAAGAGTTCAACCATTCTGCATTGGTCATGAACGTGAAAAGGTCTGTCTTTTACTGTCGAGTGCTTCACTGTCGAGTGTTTCTTCATTCTGATTTGTAATAGTCTTCATGTCCGACTGATGTCTATGTTATCCTTTACCTTGCAGGTTTATATTGACACGTACTCAATGCCCAATGGAGAGCAGGACCAGGAGGGAGAGGCAAGTGGGGGCGAAAAGTGGTGATTGGAGATATGATGACGACGACGAGGAGGAGAGTGAGGATTCAAGCGACGGCGAGGAGGTCGACTCTCCACCTCGCACTGAAAGGCGCTCCAAGCAGACCCATGACCCCGCGAGCATCCGCGGCAAGGCAGTTGTGCAGACCTCGAAGCGCACTCGAACTTCCTCTCCCATCCCGACTAAAAAGGCGCCGAAGCAACCCAAGATAGCGGCTCCTAAGCCTCGGAGCCTCTGGGTAAGTGTTTTGTTTTATCCTTTTATGCAAGGACTTCTTAAGCAGATGTCGACTCGCTTTCTTGTTTGACCGAGTGAGTTCGGGAACTCGCAGTGCAGCTACTTCTGGGACCTCAATGGACATTTACAGGAGTGAGGACGATACGGAGATGGAAGATGCGGCCACCTCCAGAGTAGGTGTGACTCTACCATCTTGCCTCCACTTCGCTAATTGGTTTGTAGGTCCAATTATATATTTTGGTCGATTCTTTTGCAGCGCCGCAACATGTGATTGAACTTCCAGACGATGATGAAGAAGCGCCTCTGAGGCCTATGGGAAGGAGAGGCAGGAACTTGGGCAGGAAAGCGTCGACTGACAAGACAACCCAGACGACAACAGTGCCCGAATCAGTGATCCAGCAGACTGGAAACCTCAATCGGGCCTCTGTCACCTTTGCCCAACCTGCGCCGACTGAACATCCACCAGCGTCGACTGCTCAAGACCCTGCTTCATCTGTTCAATTCCATACATCAGATCCTCAGATTGCTGCAACCGTTCCACCATCTCCGCTGTTCATCACCCATCATGTCCCGGAGGACCAGGCGAGCGCTGCTAAAGAAGCTATATGCCAAGCAAGCCTGATGATGGAGCGGATGAAGACGGTGCACGAGACCAGCCAAGCTTCCTATGACGCCAGTGTAGCTCTCCAAGCCAATGTCCAGGTTAGTTGATTTCCGACTGATCCTCTAACTTGATACTTGAGAACTGATGCTTTCTTATTCGTAAGATGTCCGTGGATGATCATTTTCACACTTTTTCAAACTTCATGTGCATCTATTCACCCACTGGGTGCGTTCTTTTATTTTACTATCTTCTTCACTTGAGTCGGTGTAGAATGAACTTAATCAGTGGGGGCACGCAGAGTGCGCCCACTGGGTGTAGTCCCCGAGACCGTCGTTGAATGTTTTATTCGGCGGGGGTCTTAGATTGTTGCTGATAATAAATCCACTCGGTCTCGAACTGATCCTGCCGAGTGAACTCTCAAACCAGTGGGGGCACGCCAAGTGCACCCATGGGTGTAGTCCCTGAGACCGCAGTCGACCGCGGGCAGTCGGCGGTGGTCTGAAATCCAATATTGTTGTTGCAGTTCTCTCTCTCTCTCTCTCTCTCTCTCTCTCTTTTTGGGCGACTGGATTGGTCAAGTCGAGTACCGAACCAAACCAGTGGCCTGGGTGTAGTCCCCGAGACTACTGTTGAATGTTTGATTCTGAAGTAGTCTTAGAACTCTTTTTGTCATAATATCCTGAATTTGTACTTCATCACTCGAGAGCAAATAATCTTCGATTCTGTCAACTGATATATCTTATTTACTGGCTTCAGAAATCCTGTGAGCTCATATCCCAATTTGCCGAATTCGAGAGGAAACAGAGCCAGCTCAATCTTGACTTGGACTTGGCCAAGCAGAACTTGCAGAAGGCCCAGGACGAAACAACTGGTATGGAAGGTAAAAAACTTGCCGACTGTGAGATTGGACTGTTACTTGAGTCATCTTCCCGTTCTTCTTTCTGAACCAAGTGTTGTTTATTACTTTTTAGAGAAAATGAGGCAGGCTCTGGCACAGAAGGATATTGATCTTGCAGCGGTGTAGAAGGAAGCCCAAGAGAAAACAACACTCACCGACAAGAAGCTGGCTTCAGTCGGGGCGTTAGAGGAAGACAACGCCAAGCTGAAGACTGCTCTTGCCGAAGCTAACAAGGAAGTGACACGTCTGAAGAAGGACAAGGTAGCCTTGAATGACAAGATTGAAGATCTCTCTTGGAAGAGAAATGAACTGGAGGCTTATCTGGGGGGACTCGCCAAGAAGTTATTCCTCATGCTTGAAGGTATTTCCTCCTGGTCGACTGGTTTCTCTTGACAGTTATTAATTCCTCAGACGGTTCTTTGACTCATCATTTTGCTGTGCTGTGCAGAGTTTTGCCAGAACTTTGAAGAAGAGACTGGGCGGATTGAGACGAACATGGATCCCATCAACTCTCCTGTTCAGGACGAAGCCGCCATGAATGTGCTCCGACTGGAGTCTCGTCTTACCAGTGTCGTGGATTATCTGGCTCGACTGAAGGTGGCGGTTTCCCGAGTCGACACAGCACTCTGGCCGAAGGAGAGGTTCCAAAATGACCTCTAGTCTCTAGTGACTCGACTCAATGAGATCCCCGGCCGAGTGCAAGCATGTAAGTAATCTTCTGCCCGATGTGGTGCTAATGTGGCCTTGTGTGTGGTTCGTGTCCACTGCAAGGAGGCCATGGAAGAGAAGCTGGCAGCGCTCAAGGTTGCTAACACCAAACATCGCCAGTTCCAGTCCTTCATGGATACCTTCGTTGAAGCAGCCACTCGCATCGCTGATGAAGTTGACTTGGACGAGTTTGTCGAGCCAGCCAGTCCTCCTCTAGAGGAGTGAACAAACTTTTAAGCTTTAATTCAATTTGCCTCAGAATGCCGAGTGATTTTGTAACCGTTAAAACTCCTTCGGGCCGGATGCCCGAGCACTTTTATCTGTGGTTCTGGACCTTGTACTTGTGGATCATGGATGGAGCGGACGTTGTACTTGTGGCATAGCTCCGCCGAGTGGGTCATGGACAAGAGCACTAGGTGCTGTGCACAACTTGAACCTTGTTGTCCTTGCGGATCGGGATGGTTTTAAACTTAGGTGAGTGTGAGACTGCAGCTAAGCCCCGACTGGGAGGATTGCGCTCCACTTGGTGGGATTTTAGAAACTTAGGCGAGTTCGTGACTGCAGCTAAGCCTCTGAGTGGGAGGATTGCTCTCCACTCGGTAGGATTTTTTAAACTTAGGAGAGTACGGGACTGCAGCTAAGCCCTCGAGTGGGAGGATTGTTCTCCACTCGATGGGATTTAGAAACTTAGGCGAGTTCGTGACTGCAGCTAAGCCTCCGAGTGGGTGGATTTCTCTCCACTTGATAGGATTTTTTAAACTTAGGCGAGTACGGGACTGTAGCTAAGCCCCTGAGTAAGAGGATTGCTCTCCACTCGGTAGGATTTTTTAAACTTGGGCGAGTACGTGACAGCAGCTAAGCCCCCGAGTGGTAGGATTGCTCTCCACTCGGTAGGATTTTAGAAACTTAGGCGAGTTCGTGACTGCAGCTAAGCCTCCGAGTGGGAGGATTGCTCTCCACTCGGTAGGATTTTTTAAACTTAGGCGAGTACGAGACTGCAGCTAAGCCCCCGAGTGGGAGGATTTCTCTCCACTTGGTAGGATTTTAGAAACTTAGGCGAGTTCGTGACTGCAGCTAAGCCTCCGAGTGGGAGGATTGCTCTCCAGTCGGTAGGATTTTTTAAACTTAGGCGAGTATGGGACTACAGCTGACGGTGTCCTGGACTAGGGGGTACTCACCATGTCGTCTCCCGATCTGTTAGATTGGGCCGAGGACCCCCATGACCGTATACTCATGGGCCAGTTCGGACAGCTGCCGCATACATGGAAGATTCCACAAGACTTGGTGATCAAGACAAGGACTCCTCCCCACCGGCGTATTCGGCTAGGACTCTTGTTATCCTAGGCCTCTGGTGCATTATATAAACCGAGACCAGGCTGGTGGATAGATCATATACAACAATCATACCATAGGCTAGCTTCTAGGGTTTTAGCCTCTACGATCTCGTGGTAGATCAACTTTTGTAATACTCATATCATCAATATCAATCAAGCAGGACGTAGGGTATTACCTCCATCAAGAGGGCCCGAACCTGGGGAAATATCGTGTCTCCTGCCTCCTGTTACCATCGATCCTAGGCGCACAGTTTGGGACCCCCTACCCGAGATCTGCCGGTTTTGACACCGACATCGGTGCTTTCATTGAGAGTTCCGCTGTGTGATCGGCAAAAGGATCAATGGCTCGCCCGTAGGTCAACTGCGACGCCGGCATCTTCATCGCCGGCTCGACTGGTCACCTTGGCTCGACTGAGGACTGTGCTCCATCTCCGACCGTCATGTTCAGACGGGGGCCTTCTTCAACATGAACTCCGATCTCTGTAATGATCATAGAGGAGTCATCCATGGAGCTCGAGGGCTCAACGTCAACATTGCCCTCGGGCGTCCGTGCTGTTTTATGGACAACGAACTTGTATTCACCGTCACCACCTCCTCGAGCGTCGGTTTGACGATTGCTTTGATGGAATAGTGCAGAATTACGTCTACAACAACCATGCAAAATTTCGTCGAGTTCTGATGGAGGAATCTCCGACAATCTACGATATACCGAAGCCCTGTCAAATCTGGACGGGAATCTGGACGAGTTTAGGGCGTGGTCTCTAGAGCCCAGCTCAGAGCTCCTTTGGAAGATCCAACCGTTCATCTACTGCGGAATTCCCATATCTACCACACCTCCAAATTTCAGCTTGATCCGACGGTTCAAACTCCGGGAACCTTCCGATGAGTGGACCAATTTTCGGATCCATTTTCTGCGCGAATACGGATCCGACCCGAATTCACGTTTCTTTATGAACATGATATTGGACGACCTTTTTAGAGGAATTCTCTTCTAGGGTATTGTGCGTTGTTTTTAAACACGTGTCCGTAAATTTTTAAGCCTCCTCTGAGGTCATCTTCGTCATCATGCTGGTGTTAAACCAGTCCGGCAATATTGCTCCAAGGCTGCCGACCTGCGCTAGACACGTCGTCACTTTGTTGAGACGAGCTCAACTTCTTCGGATCATCATCTCGTCAAGCCGAACAAGAGTCCGGCATCGCGAAGGATAAATCATCACCAACATCGCCGCCCCATAGATTACACGGAGCGGGCATGCCGACATCACCGCAGAGCCACTTCATCAAGCTGGCATCGACCACGTCACGACCTGCATCGGCAGGGCCGCACTATTGCTTCTTCAAGCTGGTGTCCATCACGCCGACCTACTTCGACTCATCGGCTGACATCGAGGCTTCGACATCTCGGCTGGACCGGGGCTTCGACATCTCTTCATCAACCTACTCCGGAGACTTCGGCGTCACTAGCCGACCAGCTCTGTCACGTTAGCTGGACCGAGGGCTTTGCCTCGGCAAGCCAACCTTTGCCAGCATCACCATACCGTCGCTTTATCGCCCATCAGGCAATGGGTGTGCGGATCGAGTCCCAATTTTCGGAATCACCTTTCTTCGGATTGCTACAACAAATAAACCAGGTGCTATTAATCCTAGTATTTTTTGCTTGTTGGGGTTTATTTTTCCCAAGAAATTATTACTCTGGTTTGTTCCATCATTTGTACACAGGTCTATCGAATGATGGCCGCTCTAACGACAGTCGCGTGATGGTTCGGTCAGTTTCCGTACATAGTCCGGCGAACGCCGCATCCGGAACTTGGACCAACCTGTGAATTCAGGCTTTGCCACACCTTTACCGCATCATGCCGACGCCCCCGCCTTGACTTCGGCGCCAGGCCATATTTCTTTTATTACTCATTTTGCATAAATTATTTATTATGCAACGATTTTTTAATTATTATTATTACTATTATCTTCGGTTCACACTATTTTTTGTGCACAGGAAAATGATCCGGGTTGGGCAGTATTGTCAACTCGGCGTACTGACATACCATGTCACCTCGGCTGGCCGGGGGGCTTCGTCAACACTTCATTACCCCATGCCAGGGACTTCGTCATCACTCTGCCGGCCCGCATTGACCGTGCTATGTCACCACTTCCGATTGCCGAGCTCTTTGCTCCGCCACCTTGGGACCGGCTTGGGGGATGGAACCTTGTCCCGCATCAAGCTCGGGCCGCGTCATCAATACCGAACACGTTAACCAGCTAAGTTGCCTTCATGCTCAAAGTTTTAAATTTTTAACTTGTGTTCAGCTCGACCAAGCATTATATTTTGGAAAAAAGTTGCTTGTAAATTTTTTTTTCCTTGTCCAAACTTTGTTTGTGACACACAAATTCAAATACCCCGTTTACTTGGGGCTTCCTTTATGAAGCTTTTCCTCTTGCATATGATTATACTTGTACGGCTTCGTTCCTTGTTCGTGTATTATGCCACAATATGCACCATATTGACTTAAGCGATTTGCAGGCTGGGTTGCCTCGCTCCTGTGTTTACCCCTACATTCCCGATTGTTTGGCTAGGGAGTAAAGGGAGCACCTCTGCGATTGTCACGATCGAGTTATTCGAGCCGGACCTCAGACTGGGTGAAGCCGAAAGCTAGCGCTCTTATTGTTTTCAATGATGGTCGGCACACAATGGAACTCATGAGTACAAAAAATCTATTGCACAAGTCTCATGGTAACAATGAGCATGGAAGAAAGATATCGGTGGGGGTACTATTTTCTTCGAAGATGCTTCTTACACTTCGCCAGTAATATAACATAAGTTCCCTGAGCGCGCTTTGTCTATTACAGCCTTATGGCCTGATTGCCTGGTTATTGGAAACACCATCGATATTCTCAACAGGTGGAGTACATAACACTTTTCGGTCCTTGACCGAAGAGGGAGAAGCTGACGGTCGGTTAAGACGCGTTTAAAGTTCGGGTGAACATATATATGATATAAGTACTTTAGTACATACAATCATTATACATAAAATTCTTTTACCCAAGTCACTTGGGGGCTCTTAAATTTATATGAGCCGTTTTATAATAAGTGTTCTTCTTCTTAGTCGTTGCAAAGTTATTATTATTATTGTTATTATTTATCATTCCTTTTTTCGACACAAGTATGTGGTCACTAGCTGAGGAGCCTAATTTCTCTCTCAAAGCCGCTAGAGTTTAGTTTGCTAAACTGGCCTAATGAAAAGTACTCCGCCTTCGGGATAGGAGGTTGAAGCCGTAGGCTGACCCGCTTGGAGTCTTGAGATAGGATGTGTCATGTTAAAGCATGATAGAAGCACTTTTTTTTTTCTAAAGTCCAATTTTCAGATTGGCGCCGAACACTTGATCTTGTTCGGACGTCAGGTTTTCACTGACGTTTTTTGGTTTTCCAAGCCTATGGCACTTTTAAACTATTTGTGTGTTTCCAGCATTAGTCTCGTAGTGCAACGCTGGACACCTTTAGAGATTCGGCAAAAACACTCTCGGATATTGCCATATATGCATCGGTTTCGAATTGTGTCTTCGGTCAATAGTTGGGTTGCCTGGCTCCTGTGCTTGCCTCCTACGTTCCGCTTTGTTCGGATAGGTGTGCAAAGGGAGAACCACTGCGATTGTGCTTCTAGCTCGCATGGTTAAGCACCTCAGCGGAGAAAGCCGAAAACTGACTGTCACAATAGGCGTAAACTGGTCAGCGATCCGATGACTATGTTAAATGATGGGCCATTCATAACATTGGCCGAAGTGTTTACGGCTTGACCTCGGATGTCGCCGAACACTAACCGGGGGCTCATAGCTAGCTTCCCCAGTTTAAAGCTCCTATGACTAAGCAAAAGTTATAAACCCCGCATATCTGATTGCCTCGTTTCTGCTAACACAACCGCCTTCGGGCGCCGAGACGTCGGCTAAGGGTTGTTTTGTTATTGCGGAAACACCCTGCGTAGTATCTACAAGGGGTAGAGGTCGATGATGGGCCACTTTCAACTGATAAACAGTCGCAATGGAATCAAAATAATGATGTAAAGTACTTGGATACATAGAATCATTACACATAATCTGTGATTTTACTCTGGATATCGATCCTTAATTCGGCCACCCGTGCCCACATTAAGGCTCAGGGGCTACTGGGCTTTGCGTTCATTATTTACAGATATTAAAGGGGCACATCGATCCCCTGATCTGGTGTTGCCACCTGACCAGTGTCTTGGGGGCTACTGCATTGCCTATTCAATGCAGAAAATTCAAAGGGCTCAGTGTTCGGCTTGATCGAACTATGGGAAGCGGGTCTTCGGACATCAATAAGTACCATCTGGACCTATCTGGCATCAAGCTATATATCACGGCGACTTCTCACGACCCTCTCTCGGGGGGCCCATTCGCCGATCACTATTATCTCTAATATATTACACTGCGTTTTTATTCCTATGTATGCTACCGAGCTAGGAGTTGATCCTCAGGCCGATTTCGCACATCGACCTGAGTCTCAGGGGCTACTGGGAACAACGGTTTTATGCTTGCCTTCAGGTGCATCTCGGGTTTTAGACTGATACACACCTTGAGGGCTACTGGATATACATCGGCAGAGAATAAACTGCACCAGTTAAAAATATTCACAAAAAATCAGCCCACGGTCGGGGTGGTGCACCACCTTCGAAGTAGTCTAGCATAAAGCTCGGGCGCTAGCGGCTAGCTCCATAGAGGGCATTTCCGGCATTAAGCTCGGCTAAACTCCTTCAACTTTTTTGGACCAAGATGATCTATGACATCTTGGATATAGTCCGGCGTTGGAGCTTGGACACAATCCGGCATTGGAGCTCGGATACATTTCGGCGTTGGAGCTCGGAAGCTGTCCGGCATTGGTGCGCGGCTGCAAAAGATACCTCGAATGCAGTCCGGTGTTAGAGCTCGGATGCAAGAGGACACTGCCTCCCGGGAACAACTTCAAACCCGAGGCGTGGCATAAAAATAACAAGGCATTGATAAAGGCCGGAAACTTAAAGGGGCTCCTCGGGTACCCGACGTGTAAACTCGTTGAATGCATTTCAGCGATCCTCAAGATCGAAGATGAGAAGATTTGTTGAACCAGTTTTCAAGATCGACAACCCAAGATGAAGAACAGTTCGGAAGAATCGAGGAGCGTCCCTAACTTGAAGACCGGTTCAGGGGGCTACTGTCGGTGTCCTGGACTAGGGGGTACTCACCATGTCGTCTCCCAATTTGTTAGATTGGGCCGAGGACCCCATGGCCGTATACTCATGGGCCAGTTCGGACAGCTACCGCATACATGGAAGATTCCACAAGACTTAGTGATCAAGACAAGGACTCCTCCCCACCGGTGTATTTGGCTAGGACCCTTGTTATCCTAGGCCTCTGGTGCATTATATAAACCGAGGCCAGGCTGGTGGATAGATCATATACAACAATCATACCATAGGCTAGCTTCTAGGGGTTTAGCCTCTACGATCTCATGGTAGATCAACTCTTGTAATACTCATATCATCAATATCAATCAAGCAGGACGTAGGGTATTACCTCCATCAAGAGGGCCCGAACCTGGGTAAATATCATGTCCCCTGCCTCCTGTTACCATCGATCCTAGACGCACAATTCGGGACTCCCTAACCGAGATCCGCCGGTTTTGACAGCAACTAAGCCCCCAAATGGGAGGATTGCTCTCCACTCGGTAGGAATTTTAGAAACTTAGGCGAATCAGGTTCGTGGCTAAGCCACCCACTTGGGGATTTGAACACACAACTTGACAGGATAACAATCGTTAAGGCACCACAAAAATCTTGTTTTTGATAAGCAAAATGAACGGTTCTTATTACAACTCGCTGACCCGAGTGCTTAAGTGTTAAAAGGGCGGAGCAGATCTGTGTTCCAAGCGCGTGGCTCGTCTTTCTTGTGTTCCACATTATAAAGGTGATAAGCTCCGTTGTGGAGCACCTTGGTGATGATGAAGGGACCTTCCCAAGCAGGAGCAAGCTTGTGAGGCCGTTGCTGATCCACTCGGAGCACTAAGTCTCCTTCCTGAAATGCTCGACCTCTCGCATTTCTGGCATGGAATCGATGGAGGTCTTGCTGATAAATGGTCGAACAGATCAAAGCCATGTCTCTCTCTTCTTCCAGGAGGTCAACAACATCTTGCCGAGCTTGCTCTACTTCAGCTTCTGAGAAAAGTTCCACTCGGGGCGTGTTGTGAAGCAAGTCGCTTGGCAGCACGGCTTCAGCCCCATAGACCATGAAGAAGGGAGTCCGAATAGTCGATCGGTTTGGCATTGTTCTCGATCCCCAAAGGACGGAAGGCAACTCATCTATCCAAGCGCCCGTTGCATGCTTGAGGTCATGCATCAACCGGGGTTTCAGCCCTTGGAGGATCAAACCATTTGCTCTTTCTGCCTGTCCATTCGACTATGGATGCGCGACAGACGCGTAGTCGACCCGAGTACCCTAGGAGGCGCAGAATGCTCTAAACTCATCAGAATCAAAGTTGGAGCCATTATCCGTGATAATACTGTGAGGGACTCCATATCTGAACGCCAGCTCTCTGATGAAACTGATGGTAGTGCCTGAGTCGAGATTCTTGATAGGCTTAGCTTCGATCCACTTAGTGAACTTGTCGACTGCTACAAGCAAATGAGTGAAACCACTTCTGCCAGTCCTCAGGGGTCCAACCATATCCAACCCCCAAACAACGAATGGCCAGACGAGGGGAATGGTCTTCAAGGCTGAAGCGGGCTTGTGAGACATGTTGGAGTAGAACTGGCAGCCCTCACACTTGTAGATTATTTCCTTTGCCATTTCATTTGCACGCGGCCAGTAAAAACCTGCTCGGTATGCTTTGGCCACGATTGTCCGAGAGGACACATGGTGACCACAGGTCCCCGAGTGGATATCATTGAGAATCATTCGACCTTCCTCTGGGGTAATGCATCATTGAGCAACTCCGTTCACACTCTCTCTATACAGTCGACCACCTATCACGGCGAAGGCTTTGGATCGACGGACGATCTGACGGGCCTCGTCCTCATCCTTTGGAAGTTCTTTTCTGAGAATGTATGCAACATATGGCACTGTCCAATCAGGGGTGAGGACCAAAACCTCCATGATCAGGTCGACCACGGCTGGAATTTCAACCTCAGTCGAGTCGGTGGAACTTTTCGGTTGCGGGGGCTCTTCCGTGAAAGGATCCTCTTGAACTGACGGAGTGTGGAGATGTTCCAAAAACACATTGCTAGGAATAGACTCACGCTTGGAGCCTATCTTCGCCAGATCATTAGCTGCTTTATTCTTGACTCAGGGTATGTGGTGGAGCTCTAACCCCTCGAACTTCTTTTCCAACTTCCTCACTGCATTGCAATAGTCAGTCATAGCTGGGCTCTTGATATCCCATTCCTTCATCACTTGATTGATCACCAAATCTGAGTCGCCGTAAACCATCAGGCGGCGGATGCCGAGTGAAATGGCCATACGCAACCCATACAGAAGTTCCTCATATTCAGCCTCTTTGTTGGAGGAATCAAAGTGAATTTGGAGAACATAACTGAGTTTGTCGCCTCACGGGGATACCAGAACCACCCCAGCACTAGAACCATTCAGCATCTTGGACCCATCAAAGAACATAGTCCAATGTTTCGAGTGAATTTGAGTCGGCTGTTGTTGCTCACTCCACTCGGCGAGGAAATCTGCTATTGCTTGGGACTTGATTGCTTTATTTGCCTCAAACTTGATGTCTAACAAAAGGAGTTCAATCGACCACTTCGCCACTCGACCAGTTGCATCTCTGTTATTCAGAATTTCTGATAATGGAGCATCATTGACAACTGAAACCGAGTGATCTGAGAAGTAATGTGCAACTTTCTTTGTCGTCAGATAAATTCCATAAACCAACTTCTGATAATGAGGATATCTTTGCTTGGACGGGGTTAAGACTTCAGAAATATAATACACTGGGCGCTAAACTTTGAAGGCTTTGCCTTCTTCTTCCCGCTCGACCGTGAGCACCGTATTGACAACTTGTCCAGTGGCTACGATATAAAGCAGTAAAGGCTCTTTGCTGATTGGAGCAGCAAGCACCGGCTGGGTGGAAAGCAGGGTTTTGAGCTCTGCAAACGCTGCATCAGCTTCAGGAGTCCACTCAAACTTTTCAGACTTCTTCATCAGTCGGTAAAGAGGCAATGCCTTTTCACCGAGACAAGAAATGAATTGGCTCAATGCGGCCAGGCAACCAGTAAGCTTCTGGACATCATGCACACGCACAGGGCGTTTCATTCATAGAATTGCACCAACTTTTTCTGCGTTTGCATCGATCCTCGTTCGGAAACGAGAAAACCGAGTAACTTTCCTCTTGTGACTCTGAATGTGCACTTTGATGGATTAAGCTTGATATCGTACCTTCTCAGATTAGCAAAGGTTTCGGCGAGGTCAGTCAATAGGTCGGAACCTTTACGTGACTTGACCACGATGTCATCCATGTATGCTTCCACATTCTGACTGATTTGAGTGAGCAGGCACTTCTGAATCATGCGCATGAATGTGGCACCAACATTCTTGAGACCAAAGGGCATGTCAACATAGCAAAAGCACCCGAATGGGGTGATAAAAGTTGTTTTGATTTCATTGGGACCATACAGTCGGATCTGATGGTACCCGGAATAAGCGTCCAGAAAGTCCAAACGCTCGCATCCCGCAGTCGAGTCAACAATTTGATCAATGCGGGGTAGGGGGAAGTGATCTTTCGGGCAGGCCCGATTGATATGCTTGAAATCGATGCACATATGGAGTGAGTCGTCTTTCTTGGGGACCATGACAACATTAGCAAGCCACTCGGAGTGGTATATCTCGCAGATGAACTCAGCTGCCAAAAGCCGAGCCACCTCCTCACCAATTGCCTTCCTCTTCTCCACGGCGGACCAACGGAGATGCTCTTTGATAGGTTTTGCTTTTGGGTCGACTCGCAAACGGTGCTCAGCCAGTCCCCTGGGTACACCTGGCATGTTATAAGGCTTCCATGCAAAGATGTCCCAGTTCTCACGAAGGAACTGGATGAGTGCTTCTTCCTATTTGCTGTCGAGTGTTGTTGAGATATGAGTTGGAGCAGCATTAGGATCGGTCAGGTGAACATGAACTTGTTTCATTTCATCAGATGACTAAAATGAAGATTCTGAAGCGGGCTTCTTGGCATGCAGCAAATCACTCGGATCTGCGTTCTTCTGGTACTCTTGCATTTTCACTGCTGCCATCTGTTCATCGACAATCTTTGAGCCCTTCTGGAAACATTCCTCCGCTCTCTATCGATTACCAGTGATCGTAATCACACCTTTTGGCCCAGGCATCTTCAGCTTGAGGTATACATAACAAGGTTGAGCCATGAAGCGAGCATACGTAGGCCTGCCCAAAATAGCATGATAAGCACAGTGAAAATCCACAACTTCAAATGTCAACTTTTCCTTGTGATAGTTCTTCGAATCGCCGAAAACCACGTCAAGAGTGATCTGGCCGAGTGAATCAGCTTTTTTCATAGGAATGACACCGTGGAAGCGCATATTGCTTTCACTAAGTTTGGACATCGAGATGCCCATCTCTCGGAGAGTCTCAGCATATAGAATGTTCAAGCCACTGCCACCATCCATCAGGACCTTGGTCAATTGGGTGCCTCCGACGACCGGGTCGACCACCAACGCTTGCTGCCCTGGGGTGGCAACACGTGCCGGGTGATCTGACTGGTCGAATGTAATGGGAGTCTTTGACCACTTCAAATATGTTGGCGTTGCCGGAGTAACCATGTTCAGCTCTTTGTTAATGACTTTCAATCGACTTTTGCTCTCAACATCAGCGAAAATCACCAAAGTGGCATTGATGTTGGGGAAACCATCATCTTCCTCTTTATCTTCGCCCTTATTAGACTCTTTCTCTTTCTCCTAGGACTGGCCCTCTCGGAATTGCTGGATAAGGAGTCGACATTGTTGAGTGGTATGCTTGGGATAAATCAGGTTTCCTTCATCATCCACTTTGGTGTGTATATGACACGACAGATCTAACACATCATTTCCTGCCGAATCCTTCACCTTTTTGGGGACCCATGGTCCTTTAGGTTTTCCCTTAAATTTTCCTTGAGTCACTGCTGCGGCTTCACCATGAGCGGTGGGTTCGGCCTTGCGCTTCTGTTTCCGATTGGAATTACCTCCTCCAGCATCTTAGGCGACTGGTTTTCTCTTGCCACTTCGGAGTCGGTCTTCTTCTTCACCGTTAGCGTACCGAGTGGCTATTTCCATCATTCGGGCTAGAGTCATATCTCCTGTCCGACCGAATTTTAGGTTCAACTCTCGGTACCGAACACCCTCCTTGAAGGCGCAAACTTCTTGGTGCGGTGACACATTTTCCACTGTGTGATGCAAAGTGGTGCACCTCTGGATGTAATCTCTCAATGTCTCATTCGGCTTCTGAACACAATGCTGCAACTCTGTCAGCCCTGCAGGTCGCTTGCAAGTGCCTTCAAATGTTCTAACAAACACTCGGGCCAACTCTTCCCAACTGAATATGTTGCTAGGGGCCAACTGATTCAACCAAGCTCTGGCCGACCCCTCCAACATCAAAGGAAGGTGTTTCATGGCTACCTGAGCATTACCGCCGCCAATTTGTACAGCCACTCGGTAGTCCTCTAGCCAAGTGTCAGGTTTAGATTCACCGGTAAACTTACTTACCCCAGTCGCCAACCTAAAGTTGGGAGGGATTTCTGCGGCTCTGATGGCACTGCTGAAACACTCAGGTCCTAATACATGCACTCGACTGCTCGCTGGCCGATCTCTGTCTTGTCCTTCTCTATGAGCTGTGTTCCTGTCGACCAAACCTTGTACGAAAATTGATCTTGCATCAAATCCAGGTTCTCTGGGGTTGACTGGATGTCTTCGCTCGTCACCATACGGATGCCTATCATCGGGTCACCGGGGTGCATATGATCCGCCCCTCGGAGGGGGCGTGGACACTCGACGGCGGTCCTCACGGCCAAACTGATGATCATATTGCTCGTGGTTCCGACCCATGTACTGCTCATGACGGTGTCCTCGGCCCTCACGCCGCGGAGGCGATCTTGAGCTGTGGGCCGACTGGACAGTGTCCGCAACCACATATCTGCTATGGATCCTGTTGCACGACTGGGAAACTGCTGTGTTCTACTCTCCAGCCGCACGGAGCAGCACTCGAATATGCATCAAACCTCTTGCAGCCTCTGACTGGGACGGCTGGATTGACTCTGCTATGCGGGCTGCTTCGGTAAGATTTTGAATTGGGGTATGGTATACCTGATGCTCGGGAGGAACAATTGCCGCTGTCGTCGACTGGATTCAGGGATCATCCATCGAGCGCGATCGTCGAGTGAACATTGGAGATTCTCCAGTCGTGTGCGCTCAGCCAACATGGCCAGGCGCGCAATCTCCAAGGCCCGAGCCCCGGAGGTTTCCCCAATGATGGGAGTGTGGAGTGCCTCCGTATTGCGATGATGCAGCTCCTCTCGCTGCTGCGAAGTAAGGGCTTGAGGACAATATTATTCGTGAACATGTGACGGATCACCGCCGCCATCGCCGCCGTCACCGTGGCGGAAACCAGGCGGGCTGCGCGGCATGTTGACCATCAAGACTTCTGCCACAGGGTCGCTGCTGTCACACTCGGACAGAGTCTCAATAGAGCCAGTCAACAGGTCGAACATCCCATAGAGAGATTCGTCGTGCTCGATTGCCGCGACTTGAGGGGTGGCCGACTGGCAAGCCACCGATCGACCGGATCGCTTGCGGCGTCGACCAGCGAAGGGCGAAGATGTTGCGGGAGCTGACCGATACTGGGTCGACGGCGCCGCAGAAGGACGCCACGGGCGCACACTCGAAAGTGGGTCACTCCGCGGACGGGGAGCGCCTCAACGTCGAGGGAGCTTCTTGAAGCCAAGCGGAGTCGTCGGCGATGAAAACGAGCGCGCCGAGACGGATCTCGCGGCCCTCAGCTGAACCTCCGCCCGAAACCATGATGATGGGAATCAGAAAAATCGCAACCTCACCGGAAGTCACTAAGGCACCAGCCCCATGGTGGGTGATAACCCACAAGTATAGGGGATCGCAACAGCTTTCGAGGGTAGAGTATTCAACCCAAATTTATTGATTCGACACAAGGGGAGCCAAAGAATATTCTCAAGTATTAGCAGCTGAGTTGTCAATTTAACCACACCTGGAAACTTAGTATCTGCAGCAAAGTGTTTAGTAGCAAAGTAATATGATAGTGGTGGTAGCAGCAACTAAAGTAAAGACAGCAAAAATAATGTTTTTGGTATTCTGTAGTGATTGTAACAATAGCAGCGGAAAAGTAAATAAGCGAGAACCAGTATATGGAAAACTCATAGGCACCGGATCAGTGATGGATAATTATGCCGGATGCGGTTCATCATGTAACATTCATAACATAGGGTGACATAGAACTAGATCCAATTTGTCAATGTAATGTAGGCATGCATTCCGTATATAGTCATACGTGCTTATGGAAAAGAACTTGCATGACATCTTTTGTCCTACCCTCCCATGGCAGCGGGGTCCTATTGGAAACTAAGGGATATTAAGGCCTCCTTTTAATAGAGAACCGGAACAAAGCATTAGCACATAGTGAATACATGAACTCCTCAAACTATGGTCATCACCGGGAGTGGTCCCGATTATTGTCACTTCGGGGTTGCCGGATCATAACACATAGTAGGTGACTATAGACTTGCAAGATAGGATCAAGAACTCACATATATCCATGAAAACATAATAGGTTCAAATCTGAAATCATGGCACTCAGGCCCTAGTGACAAGCATTAAGCATAGCAAAGTCATAGCAACATCAATCTCAGAACATAATGGATACTAGGGATCAAACCCTAACAAAACTAACTCGATTACATGATAAATCTCATCCAACCCATCACCGTCCAGCTAGCCTATGATGCAATTACTCACGCACGATGGTGAGCATCATGAAATTGGTGATGGAGGATGGTTGATGATGACGACGGCGACGAATCCCCCTCTTCGGAGCCCCGAACAGACTCTAGATCAGCCCTCCCGAGAGGTTTTAGGGATTGGCGGCGGCTCCGTATCGTAAAACGCGATGATTTCTTCTCCCTGATTTTTTTCTCTCCGAAAGCAAATATATAGAGTTGGAGTTGGCGTCGGAGGGTTTCCAGGGGGCCCACGAGGTAGGGGGTGCGCCCTAGGGGGGGCGCCCCCCACCCTCGTGAGAAGGGTGTGGGCCCCCTGGTCTTCATCTTTGGCGAGGATTTTTTATTGTTTTTTCTAAGATGTTCCGTGGAGTTTCAGGTCATTCCAAGAATATTTGTTTTCTACACATAAAACAACACCATGGCAATTCTGCTGAAAACAATGTCAGTCCGGGTTAGTTCCATTCAAATCATACAAGTTAGAGTCCAAAACAAGGGCAAAAGTATTTGGAAAAGTAGATACGACGGGGACGTATCAACTCCCCCAAGCTTAAACCCTTGCTTGTCCTCAAGCAATTCAGTTGACAAACTGAAAGAAAGAAAAACTTTTACAAACTCTGTTTGCTCTTGTTGTTGTAACTATGTCAAGCCAGCATTCAAGTTTTCAGCATAGATCATAACTAACCACGTTTGCAATAATTCTCAGGTCTCACAATTACTCATATCAATAGCATAATCAACTAGCAAGTCATAATAATAAATCTCGGATGACAACACTTTCTCAAAACAATCATAATATGATATAACAAGATGGTATCTCGCTAGCCCTTTCTGAGACCGCAAAACATAAATGCAGAGCACCTTTAAAGATCAAGGACTGACTAGACATTGTAATTCATGGTAAAGGAGATCCAATCATAGTCATACCCAATATAAATTAACGGTGATGAATGCAAATGACGGCTGCGCTCTCCAGCTAGTGCTTTTTAATAAGAGGGTGATGACTCAACATAAAAGTAAATGGATAGGCCCTTCGCAGAGGGAAGCAGGGATTTTTAGAGGTGCCAGAGCTCGGTTTTGCAATAGGGATAACTTGTATTTTGAGCGGTATACTTTCATTGTCAATGTAACAACTAAGAGATGGCGATATCTCCCATGCTAAACACATTATAGGCGGTTCCCAAACATAATGGTAAAGTTTATACTCCCCCTCCACCAACAAGCATCAATCCATGGCTTGCTCGAAACAACGAGTGCCTCCAACATACATCAGGTCCCAAGGGGAGTTTTGTTTGCAATTACTTTTGATTTAGTTTGCATAAAGCATGGGACTGGGCATCCCGGTGACCAGCCATTTTCTCGTGAGTGAGGAGCGGAGTCCACTCCTCTTGAGAATAACCCACCTAACACGGAATATAAGGACAACCTTTGTTGATACATGAGCTATTCGAGCATACAAAACAGAATGTTTATTTGAAGGTTTAGAGTTTGGCACATACAAATTTACTTGGAACGGCAGGTAGATACAGCATATAGGAAGGTATAGTGGACTCATCTAGAATAACTTTGGGGTTTAAGGAATTGGATGCACAAGAAGTATTCCCGCTTAGTACAAGTGAAGGCTAGCAAAAGACTGGGAAGCGACCAACTAGAGAGCGACAACAGCCATGTACATGCATTAAAATTAATAAACATTGGATGCAAGCATGAGTAGGATATAATCCACCATGAACATAAATATCGTGAAGGCTATGTTGATTTGTTTCAACTACATGCGTGAAGATGTGCCAAGTCAAGTCACTTAAATCATTCAAAAGAGGATACCACCCCATCATACCACATCATAATCATCTCAATAGCATGTTGGCATACAAGGTAAATCATTATAACTCATAGCTAATCAAGCATGGCACAAGCAACTATGTTTTCTAATTGTCATTTTAAACATGTTTATTCATAATAAGCTAAATCAAGAACGACGGGCTCATCATATTTACAAAAAACAAAAGAGGTCGAGTTCATACCAACTTTTCTCATCTCAGTCAGTCCATCATATATCATCATAATTGCCTTTCACTTACACGACCGAACGGTGTGAATAATAATAAGAGTGTACGTGCATTGGACTAAGCTGGAATCTGCGAGCATTCAATAAACAGGAGAAGACAAGGCAATATGGGCTCTTGGTTAATTCAACAATAATGTATATAAGAGCCACTTCAACAATTTAATTATGGTCTTCTCCTACTGACCCCCAATTAAAAGAAAAGAAATAAAACTATTTACACGGGAAAGCTCCCAACAAGCAAAAGAAGAATGGGAAATATTTTTGGGTTTTCTTTTTAATTATTACTACTACAGCAGAAAAATAAACTACTACTAATTTTTTTGGTTTTTCTTAAGGTTTAACAAACACACAAGGAGAAAGCAGGGAAAAGGAAATAAACTAGCATGGATATTACAGTGAAAAAGTATGAGCACCGACATCTAGCAATGAGTGTGTGTGAACATAAATGTAATGTCGGTGAGAAATACGTACTCCCCCAAGCTTAGGCTTTTGGCCTAAGTTGGTCTATGGCCACGGCTGGCCTGGCGGATATCCATAATAATAGTTGTTGGGGTCATACTGTGATGAGGAGGAATAGTTGGGATCATACTGATGTGCAGCGGTTATCGCCTACTGAGCTGCAGCGTGGAGTCGAGTTGCCTCCGCTCTCCTCTCGTACTCTTCTGCCTCCTCTCTGGTAATAACATATCTTCCTTTTGTCTGTGAATCAAAGAAGGCAGGAGCAGGGAGAGTAATACGGAAAACACGTCGTTTATCAAAAATTAAACGATATAAGAGAGGTGATTTAGGCCTCTCGACAAACTGGTGCGAAGCCATAGAGTCATAATCTAAATATGCAGGAGGCAACTCCGTATCACCCTCACGAATGTCTATCTCAAGAAAATGAGCTATGCGGGTTGCATAAATTCCTCCAAAGAAATCTCCATTATGTCTATTATGATGCAACCTATGAGCTACAATGGCTCCCATATGATAAGATTGGTCTCCTAACACAGCACTCCTAAGAATGCTAAGATCAGGGACACACATGTGACATGCTTCATCCTTAGCATTTATGCATCTACCGATGAAGAGAGCAAAATAATGTATAGCAGGAAAGTGAATGCTCCCTATGGTAGCCTGCGTTATATCTCTAGATTCCCCCACAGTTATACTAGCAAGAAAGTTTTTAAATTCAGATTTAGGGGGATCCCTAACACTACCCCATGATGGAAGTTTGCATGCAAGAGTGAAATCCTCTAGGTCCATGGTATAAGATTTGTCATAAAGATCAAACATGACTGAAGGAGAATTACGCGAACATGAATACTCAAACCTCCTCACAAATGAACTTGTGAGATCATGATACTGGGGGCATTTGTTAGCCTCAAAATCCTCATCATCCTTTTTCTTGGATGGTTTTGGAGGAAAAGGCATGGGTTTCTGAACCCATGGTTCTCTTTCTTTACCATGTTTCCTAGCAACAAAGTCTCTTTTATCATAACGTTGATTCTTTGATTGTGGGTTATCAAGATCAACAACAGGTTCAATTTCTACATCATTGTCATTACTAGGTTGAGCATCATCATGAACATCATCATTAATATTTTTACTAGGTTCATGTTCATTACCATATTGTGTTTCAGCGTCAGACATAGAAATATCATTTGGATTATCAGGTGGTTCAGCAATAGGTTCACTAGAAGTTTGCACAGTTCTATCATTTTTCTTCTTCTTCTTTTTAGAAGAACTAGGAACATCAATATTATTTCTTTGAGAATCTTGCTAGATTCTCTTAGGGTGGCCTTCAGGATACAAAGGTTCCTGAGTCATTCTACAATTCTAGTAGCCACTCTAACAACATAATCATTTTTCTTACTATTCATTTCATCAAGCACTTCTTTTTGAGCCTTAAGTACTTGTTCTACTTGAGTGCTAACCATAGAAGCATGTTTGCTAACAAGTTTAAGTTCACCTTTAATATTAGCCATATAATCACCCAAGCGTCTAATCATATAAGCATCTTCTTTTAATTGTCTACCAAAATAGGCATTGAAGTCGTCTTGCTTATACATAAAGTTATCAAACTCATCCAAGCACTAACTAGCAATTTTAGTAGGAGGCACTTCAGCTTTATCATATCTATAGAGAGAATTTACCTTTACTACCTGTGTCGGGATATCGGGATCAGGAGGTTCCTCAGTGAATAAATAATTGAGATCATATGTTTCTTCAACAGGCGGTATATTAAGACCATGTATTTCTTCAATAGGAGGTAAATTCTTAATGTCTTCAGCTTTAATACCTTTTTCTTTCATAGATTTCTTTGCCTCTTGCATATCTTCGGGACTGAGAAATAGAATACCTCTCTTATTTGGAGTTCGTTTAGGAATAGGCTCAGTAATTGGAGCAGGAGTTGGCTCAGGAGCTGGTTCAGGAGGTGCCCAATTATTTTCATTTGTCAACATACTATTCAATAGAATTTCAGCTTCATCCGGTGTTCTTTCCCTGAAAAGAGAACCAGCACAACTATCCAGGTAATCTCTGGAAGCATCGGTTAGTCCATTATAAAAGATATCAAGTATTTCAGGTTTCTTAAGAGGATGATCAGGCAAAGCATTAAGTAACTTGAGAAGCCTCGCCCAAGCTTGTGGGAGACTCTCTTCTTCAATTTGCACAAAGTTGTATATTTCCTTCAAAGCAGCTTGTTTCTTATGAGCATGGAAATATTTAGCAGAGAAGTAATAAATCATATCCTGGGGACTACGCACACAACCAGGAACAAGAGAATTAAACCATATCTTAGCATCAGCCTTTAATGAGAACGGAAATATTTTGAGAATATAAAAGTAACGCGATCTATCATCATTAGTAAACAGGGCAGCTATATCATTTAACTTAGTAAGATGTGCCACAACAGTTTCAGATTCATAGCCATAAAAAGGATCAGATTCAACCAAAGTACTTATATCAGGATCAACAGAGAATTCATAATCTTTATTAGGAACACATATAGGTGAAGTAGCAAAAGCAGGGCCGGGTCTCGTTTTATCTCTAAGTGATTCTTTGTTCCATTTAATTAATAACCTCTTAAGCTCATATCTATCTCTGCAAGCAAAAATAGCGGCAGAAGATTCCCTATCAAAAAGATAGCCCCCAGGAATAACAGGCATATTTTCATCATCACTATCATCATCGTATTCAGATTCAATAATTTCTTTTTCTCTAGCCCTAGCAATTTGTTCATCAAGAAATTCACTAAGGGGCACAGTAGTATGAGGCATAGAAGCAGTTTCATCATAAGTATCATGCATAGCAGAAGTGGCATCATCAATAACATGCGAATATCAGAACGAATAGCAGAAGCAGATGTAGGTGTCGCAAACTTACTCATAACAGAAGGTGAATCAAGTGCAGAGCTAGATGGCAGTTCCTTACCTCCCCTCGTAGTTGAGGGATAGATCTTGGTTTTTGGATCTCTCAAGTTTTTCATAGAGTCCAGCAGATATAAATCCCAAGTGACTCAAAGAATAAAGCTATGCTCCCCGGCAACGGTGCCGGAAATTAGTCTTGATAACCCACAAGTATAGGGGATCGCAACAGCTTTCGAGGGTAGAGTATTCAACCCAAATTTATTGATTCGACACAAGGGGAGCCAAAGAATATTCTCAAGTATTAGCAGCTGAGTTGTCAATTCAACCACACCCGGAAACTTAGTATCTGCAGCAAAGTGTTTAGTAGCAAAGTAATATGATAGTGGTGGTAGCAGCAACTAAAGTAAAGACAGCAAAAGTAATGTTTTTGGTATTTTGTAGTGATTGTAATAGTAGAAGCGGAAAAGTAAATAAGCGAGAACCAGTATATGGAAAACTCGTAGGCACCGAATCAATGATGGATAATTATACTGGATGCGGTTCATCATGTAACAGTCATAACATAGGGTGACACAGAACTAGCTCCAATTCGTCAATGTAATGTAGGCATGTATTCCGTATATAGTCATACGTGCTTATGGAAAAGAACTTGCATGACTTCTTTTGTCCTACCCTCCCGTGGCAGCGGAGTCCTATTGGAAACTAAGGGATATTAAGGTCTCGTTTTAATAGAGAACCGGAACAAAGCATTAGCACATAGTGAATACATGAACTCCTCAAACTATGGTCATCACCGGGAGTGGTCCCGATTATTGTCACTTCGGGGTTGCCGGATCATAACACATAGTAGGTGACTATAGACTTGCAAGATAGGATCAAGAACTCACATATATTCATGAAAACATAATAGGTTCAGATCCAAAATCATGGCACTCGGGCCCTAGTGACAAGCATTAAGCATAGCAAAGTCATAGCAACATCAATCTCAGAACATAATGGATACTAGGGATCAAACCCTAACAAAACTAACTCGATTACATGATAAATCTCATCCAACCCATCACCGTCCAGCAAGCCTACGATGCAATTACTCACGCACGGCGGTGAGCATCATGAAATTGGTGATGGAGGATGGTTGATGATGACGACGGCGACGAATCCCCCTCTCCAGAGCCCCGAACGGACTACAGATCAGCCCTCCCGAGAGGTTTTAGGGCTTGGCGGCGGCTCCGTATCGTAAAACGCGATGATTTCTTCGCCCTGATTTTTTTCTCTCCGAAAGCAAATATAGAGTTGGAGTTGGCGTCGGAGAGTTTCCAGGGGGCCCACGAGGTAGGGGGGCGCGCCCTAGGGGGGGAAGGGGGCGCCCCCCACCCTCGTGAGAAGGGTGTGGGCCCCTTGGTCTTCATCTTTGGCAAGGATTTTTTTATTGTTTTTTCTAAGATGTTCCGTGGAGTTTCAGGTCATTCCAAGAATATTTGTTTTCTGCACATAAAACAACACCACGGCAATTCTGCTGAAAACAGCGACAGTCCGGGTTAGTTTCAAATCATACAAGTTAGAGTCCAAAACAAGGGAAAAAGTGTTTGGAAAAGTAGATACGACGGAGACGTATCAGTGAGCGCCAACTTCGTGGTTCTAAGTCTGACAGTAGATTAGGGGGTACGTAAGAGGAGGCAAGATCCTAGCTACGATGAGGTTGTGCATGCAAGATTTTCGAGTTCAGGCCCTTCGCGGAGGAAGTAATAGCCCTACGTCTTGGTTCCCTGAGGCGGTCGACTGGATTATGCATGAAGTTACAGGGGGTGCGAACCCTTGTACCTGAGGAGGGGGTGGATTATATAGAGTGTGCCGGGCCCCTCCAGCCCTCAGTTATACAGTGTTCAATGTACATAAAGATGAGGCGTTACTGGTAACGCTAGCAATAAAGACATATATATGATCATTAACACTGTGGAGTGAACGCCTGACTGTTGCCATCCTGAGTGACTTTAGGTCTTCTGTCTTCCGAGTGGTTTCTTGTATGGTCGAATGGTGATACATTGGTCGAATGGAATTTCATTATCCGAGTGGAGTTGTTAGTCGAGTGAATTGCACACTGAGGAGATTCCAGTCGGTGGGAATTACTGTGCTTTGAATGCTGTTGATCTTTGAGTAGTGTCCTTGGGAAGGGTGTCTAGGTCAAGCCTATTACCCTACCCTAGGTATATGTCATCATCATTAACAAATCCTAATCTCGATCTATGCCAACTCAACAAACACCTTCGGAGATACCTGTAGAGCATCTTTATGATTACCCAGTTACGTTGTGACATTTGACAGCACACAAGGTATTCCTCCGATATCCGGGAGTTGCATAATCTCATAGTCGAAGGAATATGTATTTGACATGAAGAAAGCAATAGCAATAAACTGAATGATTATATGCTAAGCTAACGGATAGGTCTTGTCCATCACATCCTCCTAATGATGTGATCCCGTTATCAAAAGACAACACATGTCTATGGTTAGGAAACTGATGCGTCCATTTTGCATCATGTTTTTCTACTATTATTTATGATGTTTTATCCATAATAATGCCTTTTGGAGTAATTCTAATGTCTTTTCTCTCATAATTTACAAGGTACACACAAAGAGGGAGAATTCCGGTAGATGGAAATCTGGACCTGAAAAAGCTATGTCAGGCTACTTATTCTGCACAACTCCAAACAAGCTAAAACTTCACGGAGAATTTTTATGGAGTATATGAAGAATATTGGAGCAAATAAGTACTATAGGGGGCCCACCAGGTGGGCACAACCCACCCGGGTGCGCCAGGGAGCCCAAGCGCGCCCTGGTGGGTTGTGCTCACCCAGGCCCACCTCCGGTGCCCATCTTCTGGTATATAAGTCACTTTGACATAGAAAAATAAGGAGAGGACTTTCGGGATGGAGCGCCGCCATCTCGAGGCGGAACTTGGGTAGGAGCACTTTTGCCCTCCGGCGGAGCGATTTCGCCGTGGGAACTTCCCTCCCGGAGGGGGAAATCATTGTCATCATCATCATCACCAACAACTCTCCATCTTGGGGAGGGCAATTGCCTTCAACATCTTCAACAACACCATCTCATCTCAAACCCTAGTTCATCTCTTGTGTTCAATCTTGTTACCGGAACTATAGATTGGTATTTGTGGGTGACTAGTAGTGTTGATTACATCTTGTAGTTGATTACTATATGGTTTATTTGGTGGAAGATTATATGTTCAGATCCATTGTGCTATTTAATACCCCTCTGATCTTGAGCATGTTTATCACTTGTGAGTAGTTACTTTTGTTCTTGAGGTGACGGGAGAAATCATGTTGCAAGTAATCATGTGAACTTGATATGTGTTCGATATTTTGATAGTATGTATGTTGTGATTCCCTTAGTGGTGTCATGTGAACATCAACTACATGACACTTCACCATATTTGGGCCTAAGGGAATGCATTGGGGAGTAGCAATTAGATGATAGGTTGCAAGAGTGACAGAAGCTTAAACCCCAGTTTATGTGCTATTTCGTAAGGGACTGATTGGATCCAAAAGTTTAATGCTATGGTTAGAAATTATTCTTAATACTTTTATCATAGTTGCGGATGCTTGTGGGAGGGTTAATCATAAGTAGGAGTTTTGTTCAAGTAAGAACAACATCTAAGCACCGATCCACCCACATATCAAATTATCAAAGTAGCGAACATGAATCGAATCAACATGATGAAAGTAACTAGATGGAATTCCCGTGTACCCTCAAGAACGCTTTGTTTACTATAAGAGACCGTTTTGGCCTGTCCTTTGCCTCAAAAGGATTGGGCTATCTTTCTGCACTTCTGTTACTATTATCGTTACTTGCTCGTTACAAATTATCTTGCTATCAAGCTACCCTATTACTTACAATTTCAGCACTTGCAGACATTACCTTGCTGAAAACAACTTGTCATTTCCTTCTGCTCCTCGTTGGGTCTAAAACTCTTACTTATCGAAAAGAGCTACAATTGATCCCATATACTTGTGGGTCATCAAGGCTATTTTCTAGCTCCGTTGTTGGGGAGTGAAGCGCCTTTGGTAAGTGGAATTTGGTAAGGAAACCTTTATATAGTGTGCTGAAATTTACTGTCACTTGATACTATGGAAAACAATCCTTTGAAGGGTTTGTTCGGGGTATCTTCACCTCGACCGGAACCACAATTAGCTACCCCTCAACCTACTGCACCTACTGAAAATGTTGAATATGAAATTCCTTCGGGTATGATAGAACAACTGCTAGCTATTTTTTGCGGGAGACGAAACCAAACATCCTGATATGCACTTGATATATGTAGAACAAATTTTGTGGATTGTTCAAGCTTGCAGGTTTACCCAGAGATGAAGTTATGAAGAAGGTTTTCCCTTTACCTTTGAAGGGAAAAACATTGGCGGCTATGCGATGATATTGGATCCTGGAATTGGAATTGAATGAAATTGGAGTTCCATAAAAAAATTATCCTATGCATCTAGTTCATCGTGATCGGAATTATATATATAATTTTTGGCCTCATGAAGGAGAAAGTATCACTCTAGCTTGGGGGAGGCTTAAGTCAATATTATATTCATGCCCCAATCATGAGCTCTCAAGAGAAATTATTATCCAAAAAATTTATGCTCGGCTTTCTCGTAATGATCAAACCATGCTTGATACTTCTTGTGCTGGTTATTTTATTAAGAAGACTATTGAATTTCGGTGGGATCTTTTGGAAAGAATTAAATGCAACTCTGAGGATTGGGGACTCGACGAAGGTAAAGAGTCAGGTATTAAACTTAAGTATGATTGTGTTAAATCCTTTATGAATACCGATTGTTTTAAAAAATTTAGCACTAAATATGGACTTGACTCTGAGATAGTAGCCTCCTTTTGTGAATCATTTGCTACTCATGTTGATCTCCCTAAAGAGAAGTGGTTTAAATATCACCCACCTACTAAAGAATCAATTAGAGAACCGGTACCAGTTAAAGAAGAAACTATACTTTACAATGTTGATCCAGTTGTTCCTACTGCTTACATTGAGAAACCACCTTTCCCTGTTAGGATAAAGGAACATGCTAAAGTTTCAACTGTGGTCAACAAAAGTTACATTAGAACACCTAAATCATATGAACAAATTAAAGTAGAACTGAGGGAGTCCTGTATTAGGGGGTCTTTGGACAGCCGGACTATATCCTTTGGCCGGACTGTTGGACTATGAAGATACAAGATTGAAGACTTCGTCCGTGTCCAGATGGGACTCTCCTTGGCGTGGAAGGCAAGCTTGGCAATACGGATATGTAGATCTCCTCCCTTGTAACCGACTCTGTGTAACCCTAGCCCCCTCCGTATCTATATAAACCGGAGGGTTTAGTCCATAGGACAACATACAATCATACCATAGGCTAGCTTCTAGGGTTTAGCCTCTACGATCTCGTGGTAGATCAACTCTTGTAATACTCATATCATCAAGATCAATCAAGTAGGAAGTAGGGTATTACCTCCATTGAGAGGGCCCGAACCTGGGTAAACATCGTGTCCCCCGCCTCCTGTTACCATCCGCCTTAGACGCACAGTTCGGGACCCCCTACCCGAGATCTGCCGATTTTGACACCGACATTGGTGCTTTCATTGAGAGTTCCACTGTGTCGTTATCACAAGGAGGGATGGCTCGTCTCGTTGTCAAGAACAACATCACCTCTGGGGGAGCCCTGGCTGTAGGCCAAACTCTCCAACTAGGCGGCTTCGTCATGACCGCCCGCTCGGCCGCTGCGCCGATGATAACCCACAAGTATAGGGGATCGCAACAGTTTTCGAGGGTAAAGTATTCAACCCAAATTTATTGATTCAACACAAGGGGAGCCAAAGAATACTCTCAAGTATTAGCAGCTGAGTTGTCAATTCAACCACACCTGGAAACTTAGTATCTGCAGCGAAGTATTTAGTATCAAAGTAATATGATAGTAGTGGTAACGGTAGCAAAAGGTAACAGTATTAAAAGTAATGTTTTTGGTATTTTGTAGTGATGATAGCAATAGCAACGGGAAAGTAAATAAGCCAAGACCAATATATGGAAAGCTCGTAGGCAATGGATCGGTGATAGAGAATTATGCCGGATGCGGTTCATCATGTAACAGTCATAACCTAGGGTGACATAGAACTAGCTCCAGTTCATCAATGTAATGTAGGCATGTATTCCGAATATAATCATACGTGCTTATGGAAAAGAACTTGCATGACATCTTTTGTCCTACCCTCCCGTGGCAGCGGGGTTCTTACGGAAACTAAGGGATATTAAGGCCTCCTTTTAATAGAGTACCGGAACAAAGCATTAACACATAGTGAATACATGAACTCCTCAAACTACGGTCATCACCGGTAAGTATCCCGATTATTGTCACTTCGGGGTTAACGGATCATAACACATAATAGGTGACTATAGACTTGCAAGATAGGATCAAGAACTCTCATATATTGATGAAAACATAATAGGTTCAGATCTGAAATCATGGCACTCGGGCCCTAGTGACAAGCATTAAGCATAGCAAAGTCATAGCAACATCAATCTCAGAACATAGTGGATACTAGGGATCAAACCCTAACAAAACTAACTCGATTACATGATAAATCTCATCCAACCCATCACCGTCCAGCAAGGCTACGATGGAATTACTCACGGCGCTGAGCATCATGAAATTGGCGATGGAGGATGGTTGATGATGACGATGGCGACGGATTCCCCTCTCCGGAGCCCCGAATGGACTCCAGATCAGCCCTCCCGAGAGGTTTTAGGGCTTGGCCGCGGCTCCGTATCGTAAAACGCGATGAATTATTCTCTCTGATTTTTTCTCCCTGAAACACAATATATAGAGTTGGAGTTGGAGTCGGAGGAGCTCCAGGGGGCCCACAAGGTAGGGGCGCGCGCCCTAGGATAGGTGGTGGGCCCCCTGGCCTTCATCTTTTGCAGGTATTTTTTATATTTTCCAAAAAGTTGCTCCGTGAAGTTTCAGGTCATTCCGAGAACGTTTGTTTCTTCACATAAATAACACGATGGTAATTCTGCTGAAAACAGCGTGAGTCCGGGTTAGTTACATTCAAATCATGCAAGTTAGAGTCCAAAACAAGGGCAAAAGTGTTTGGAGAAGTAGATACGATGGAGACGTATGAACTCCCCCAAGCTTAAACCTTTGCTTGTCCTCAAGCAATTCAGTTGATAAACTGAAAGTGATAAAGAAAAACTTTTACAAACTCTGTTTGCTCTTGTTGTTGTAAATATGTAAAGCCATCATTCAAGTTTTCAGCAAAGATTATAACTAACCACATTCGCAATAACACTTAGGTCTCAAGTTTACTCATATCAATAGCATAATCAACTAGCGAGCAATAATAATAAATCTCGGATGACAACACTTTCTCAAAACAATCATAATATTATATAACAAGATGGTATCTCGCTAGCCCTTTCTGAGACCGCAAAACATAAATGCAGAGCACCTTTAAAGACCAAGGACTGACTAGACATTGTAATTCATGGTAAAAGAGATCCAGTCAAGTCATACTCAATGTAAACTAACAGTAATGAATGCAAATGACATCGGTGCTCTCCAACTGGTGCTTTTTAATAAGAGGATGATGACTCAGCCTAAAAGTAAATAGATAGGACCTTCGCAGAGGGAGGCAGGGATTTGTAGAGGTGCCAATGCTCGGTTTTTAAATAGAGGTGAATAATATTTTGAGTGGTATACTTTCATTGTCAACATAACAACCAAGAGATGGCAATATCTTCCATGATACACACATTATAGGCGGTTCCCGAACAGAATGGTAAAGTTTATACTCCCCCTTCCACCAACAAGCATCAATCCATGGCTTGCTCGAAACAACGAGTGCCTCCAACTAACAAGAGTCCCAGGGGGAGTTTTGTTTGCAGTTATTTTGATTTAGTTTGCATAAAGCATGGGACTGGGCATCCCGGTGACCAGCCATTTATCTCGCGAGTGAGGAGCGGAGTCCAGTCCTCTTGAGAATAACCCGCCTAACATGGAAGATACGGACAAACCTAGTTGATACATGAGCTATTCGAGCATACACAACAGGATGTTTATTTGAAGGTTTAGAGTTTGGCACATATAAATTTACTTGGAACGGCAGGTAGATACCGTATATAGGTAGGTACGGTGGACTCATGTGGAATAACTTTGGGGTTTAAGGGATTGGATGCACAAGCAGTATTCCCGCTTAGTACAGGTGAAGGCTAGCAAAAGACTGGGAAGCGACCAGCTAGAGAGCGACAACAGTCATGAACATGCATTAAAATTAATCAACACCGAATGCAAGCATGAGTAGGATATAATCCACCATGAACATAAATATCGTGAAGGCTATGTTGATTTTGTTTCAACTACATGCGTGAACATGTGCCAAGTCAAGTCACTTAAATCATTCAGAGGAGGATACCACCCTATCATACCGCATCACAACCATTTTAATAGCATGTTGGCACGCAAGGTAAACCATTATAACTCATAGCTAATCAAGCATGGCACAAGAAACTATGATCTCTAGTTGTCATTGCAAACATGTTTATTCATAATAGGCTGAATCAGGAACGATGAACTAATCATATTTACAAAAAAAAAGAGAGGTCGAGTTCATACCAGCTTTTCTCATCTCAGTCAGTCCATCATACATCATCATAATTGCCTTTCACTTGTACGACCGAACGATGTGAATAATAATAATAGTGCACGTGCATTGGACTAAGCTGGAATCTGCAAGCATTCAATAAACAGGAGAAGACAAGGCAATATGGTCTCTTTTGTCAGATCAACAAATATGCATACAAGAGCCACTTCAACAATTTAATTATGGTCTTCTCCTATCGACCCCCAAAGAAAAGAAATAAAACTATTTACACGGGAGAGCTCCCAACAAGTAAAAGAAGAACATGAAATATTTTTGGGTTTCTTTTTAATTACTACTACAAGCATGGAAAGTAAACTAATTAAAAGCTACAACTATTTTTTTGGTTTTTCTTAAGGTTTATCAAACACACAAGAAGAAAGCATAGAAAGAAAATAAACTAGCATGGATGATATAATGAAAAAGTATGAGCACCGACATCTAGCAATGAGTGTGTGTGAGAATAAATGTAATGTCGGTGGGAAATACGTACTCCCCCAAGCTTAGGCTTTTGGCCTAAGTTGGTCTATGGCCACGGCTGGCCTGGCGGATATCCATAATAGTACATGGGGTCGTACTACGATGAAGAAGAAGACTCCGATTGCCACTGGCTGGCAATCATCTCCGGATCCCACTGGTAATTAGACTGTCGTGAAGGATCAACTGGTGGTTCCGGCTCTGGCTCCATAGCTAGTGTAGGGTTCCGGTAGGCGTGAATAGCCTTTAACGGAACAAGGTACTGGCCTGCAGATAAATCAAACAAAGAAGGAGCAGGCAGGGTAATAGTCTCAGGATGATGTTGATGAAAGAACAATTTGTATTTAAGCTCTCCTTCCCTATTCTTAACAATAAAATCATGCGCCACCATACTTTTGTAATCTAAATTAACATGAGGCAGCAATTTTTATTCCTTCTTATAATGCCTAATAGGTATGTTAAAATGTGCAGCTAGGCGTGAAGCATAGATGCCTCCATAGATGGGGCCCTTGGTACGGTTCAGACTTAACTGTTTAGCAATAATGCCGCCCATACTAACAGAGTTATCATCGTATAAATTGTAGAGAAAAATAATAATATCAGGGTCACTAAGGTTTCCACACTTTCCACGACCAATTAAACAACGACTAGCAAATAATGCAAAATAGCGTAAAACAGGAAAATGTATGCTAGTGATTCGTGCATCGGAAACATTCCTTGTTTCCCCTACAGTGATAGTGTCAATAAACCCATCCACATCCTCACGATGTGGTTCCTCTGTCTTGCCCTCAAAAGGGACTAAACAAACCCGACAAAAATCATAAAGTGACATCTCCTTATGCTCATCATATAAATGAAACTCCACCATAGGTGGTGAGCTCCTAGAATGGAAATGAATGTTTTGCACAAAGATATTTGTGAGTAAGAGATACTGATCGCGTTGGTCATGGAGGAAAGCGATGAGGCCTGCATTCTTAGCCAATTCATGAAAATCTTCAAAAATCCCGGCTGCTCTCAAGAAATCATCGGAAGGCCATTCATACGACCGAACCTCCGCGGTGCGAGGCAGATTATACTTAGGCTTTGGTGCCTTTTCCTTCGAGCTTCGGCTCGATGAGCCCCTCAATAGTCTCTTCATCATTTTCTGAAAAATTCTGAAATTTTTAGTAACTTCAAAATAAAAGTAAACCAAACTCAATAATATTGATAGCAACTACTCCTACAAGTGCCTAGGGCCTATATCATGCATCAAAACTAATTTTGACCATATAAATTTGACATGCAAGCTCAAGAACAGGGTCACCTAAGCAGCAAAAATTTGCAATGAATAAAGCACTAGAACAAAAACTAATTGGACCAATGGAGGAGTCACATACCAAGGAACAATCTCCCCAAGCAGTTTTGTGAGAGGTGCTTTGAGCAAGGAGATCGAAAATGGCAGCAAAACGAGCTTGGACTCGGGTTTGAGCTGGTTGTTCGTGTTTTTGGGAGGAAGAAGGAGTGCGTGGGTGAAAGGATAAGTGGAGGAGGGCCACCGTGGGCCCGCGAGGCAGGGGGCGTGCCTAGGGGGTAGGGCGCGCCCTCCACCCTCGTGGGCAGGTGGTTGACCCCCCTGCTGTGTTCTCAGTGCCAAATATTCTCAAATATTCTAGAAAAAAAATCATATTTAAATTTAAGGGCATTTGGAGAACTTTTATTTTCGGGGTATTTTTATATTGCATGGATAATCAGATAACAGACAGAAAAATACTATTTTTATTTTATTTAATATAAATAACAGAAAGTAAAGGTGGAGTACAGAAGGTTGTGCCTCCTGGTTTCATCCATCTCATGATCATCAAAAGGAATCCACTAACAAGGTTGATCAAGTCTTGTTAAAGAACTCATTCTGAATAACATGGAACCGGAGAAATTTCGAATAACACTATGTTACCTCAACAGGGATATGCACATCCCCAATAATAAGAATATCATATTTCTTCTTGACAGTAGGAAGAGGAAATTCAAAACCTCCAAATATAATCGATGGAATTTTTCCAATAGAGTTGATACTATGAACCTGAGGTTGTTTCCTCAGAAGTACCATATGCTCATTACCATTAACATGAAAAGTGACATTGCCTTTAGTGCAATCAATAACAGCCCTTGCAGTATTCAAAAAGGGTCTTCCAAGAATAATAGACATACTATCGTCCTCGGGAATATCAAGAATAACAAAGTCTATTAAAATAGTAACGTTTGCAACTACAACAGACACATCCTCACAAATACCGACAGGTACAGCAGTTGATTTATCAGCCATTTGCAAAGATATTTTAGTAGGTGTCAACTTATTCAAATCAAGTCTACGATATAAAGAGAGAGGCATAACACTAACACCGGCTCCAAGATCACATAAAGCAGTTTTAACATAGTTTCTTTTAATGGAGCATGGTATAGTTGGTACACCGAGATCTCCAAGTTTCTTTGGTATTCCACCCTTAAAAGTATAATTAGCAAGCATGGTGGAAATTTCAGCTTCCGGTATCTTTCTCTTTTATGTAACAATATCTTTCATATACTTAGCATAAGGATTCATTTTGAGCATATCAGTTAATCGCATATGCAAAAAGATAGGTCTAATCATTTCAGCAAAGCGCTCAAAATCCTCATCATCCTTTTTCTTGGATGGTTTGGGAGGAAAAGGCATGGGTTTCTGAACCCATGGTTCTCTTTCTTTACCATGTTTCCTAGCAACAAAGTCTTTCTTATCATAACGTTGATTCTTTGATTGTGGGTTATCGAGATCAACAGCAGGTTCAATTTCTATATCATTATCATTACTAGGTTGAGCATCATCATGAACATTATCATTAACATTATTACTAGTTTCAGGTTCATTACCAAATTGAGTTTCAGCATCAGAAATAGAAATATCATTTGGATTCTCTGGTGGTTCAGTAACAGGTTCACTAGAAGCATGCAAAGTCCTATCATTTTTCTTTTTCTTCCTTTTAGAAGGACTAGGTGCATCTATATTATTTCTCTGAGAATCTTGCTCAATTCTCTTAGGGTGGCCTTCAGGATACAAAGGTTCCCGAGTCATTTTACCACCTCTAGTCATAACTCTAACATCATTATCATTATTCTTACTATTCAATTCATTGAGCATATCATTTTGAGCTTTAAGTACTTGTTCTACTTGAGTGGTAACCATAGAAGCATGTTTACTAATAAGTTTAAGTTCACCTTTGACATTAGCCATATAATCACCCAAGTGCTCAAGCATATTTGAATTGTATTTCAATTGTCTACCAAAATAAGCATTAAAGTCTTCTTGCTTAGCCATAAATTTATCAAACTCATCTAAGCATGGGCTAGCAAACTTAGTAAATGGGATTTCAGCTTTATCATATATATAGAGAGAATTTACCTTTACTACCTGTGTCGGGTTATCAAGACCATGAGTTTCTTCAATAGGTAAAGGATTAAGATCATATGTTTCTTCAATAGAAGTAAATTCTTAACATCTTTAGCTTTAATACCTTTTTCTTTCATAGATTTCTTTGCCTCTTGCATATCTTCAGGACTGAGAAATAAAATACCCCTTTTCTTCGGAGTTGGTTTAGGAACAGGCTCAGGAATTGGCTCCAGAGGTGTCCAATTATTTTCATTTGTCAACATATTATTCAATAGAATTTCAGCTTCATCTGGTGTTCTTTCCCTGAAAATAGAACCAGCACAACTATCCAGGTAATCTCTGGAGGCATCGGTTAGTCCATTATAAAAGATATCAAGTATTTCATTTTTCTTAAGAGGATGATCAGGCAAAGCATTAAGTAATTGGAGAAGCCTCCCCCAAGCTTGTGGGAGACTCTCTTCTTCAATTTGCACAAAATTATATATATCCCTTAAAGCAACTTGTTTCTTATGAGCAGGGAAATATTTAGCAGAGAAATAATAAATCATATCCTGGGGACTACACACACAACCAGGATCAAGAGAATTAAACCATATCTTAGCATCACCCTTTAATGAGAACAGAAATATTTTAAGGATATAAAAGTAACGAGTTCTCTCATCAGTAGTGAACATGGTGGCTATATCATTTAATTTAGTAAGATGTGCCACAACAGTTTCAGATTCATAGCCATGAAAAGGATCAGATTCAACCAAATTAATTATATCAGGATCAACAGAGAATTCATAATCCTTATCGGTAACACAGATAGGTGAAGTAGCAAAAGCAGGGTCAGGTTTCATTCTAGCATTTAGAGATTGCTTGTTCCATTTAGCTAATAACCCCTTAAGTTTGTATCTATCTTTGCAAGCTAAAATAGCTAAAGAGGCTTCTTGATCAAAAACATAACCCTCAGGAATAACAAGTGATTCTTCATCATCACTTTCATCAGTATTATCAGATTCAATATTTTCAATCTCTCTAGCTCTAGCAAGTTGTTCATCAAGAAATTCACCAAGTGGCACAGTAGTATCAAGCATAGAAGTAGTTTCATCATAAATATCATGTATAGCAGAAGGGGCATCATCAATAACATGCGACATATCAGAACGAATAGCAGAAGCAGGTTTAGGTGTCGCAAGCTTACTCAAAAGAGAAGGTGAATCAAGTGCAGAGCTGGATGGCAGTTCCTTACCTCCCCTCGTAGTTGAGGGATAAATATTAGTTCTTGGATCTTTCAAGTTCTTCATAATGATAAGCAGATATAAATCCCAAGTGACTCAAAGAATAGAGCTATGGTCCCCGACAACGGCGCCAGAAAATAGTCTTGATAACCCACAAGTATAGGGGATTGCAACAGTTTTCGAGGGTAAAGTATTCGACCCAAATTTATTGATTCAACACAAGGGGAGCCAAAGAATACTCTCAAGTATTAGCAGCTGAGTTGTCAATTCAACCACACCTGGAAACTTAGTATCTACAGCAAAGTATTTAGTAGCAAAGTAATATGATAGTAGTGGTAACGGTAGCAAAAGGTAAGAGTAGTAAAAGTAATGTTTTTGGTATTTTGTAGTGATGATAGCAATAGCAACGGGAAAGTAAATAAGCGAAGAACAATATATGGAAAGCTCATAGGCAATGGATCTGTGATAGAGAATTATGCCGGATGTGGTCCATCATGTAACAGTCATAACCTAGGGTGACACAGAACTAGCTCCAGTTCATCAATGTAATGCAGGCATGTATTCCGAATATAGTCATACGTGCTTATGGAAACGAACTTGCATGACATCTTTTGTCCTACCCTCCCGTAGTAGCGGGGTCTTTACGGAAACTAAGGGATATTAAGGCCTCCTTTTAATAGAGTACCGGAACAAAGCATTAACACATAGTGAATACATGAACTCCTCAAACTACGGTCATCACCGGTAAGTATCCAGATTATTGTCACTTCGGGGTTAACGGATCATAACACATAATAGGTGACTATAGAATTGCAAGATAGGATCAAGAACTCTCATATATTGATGAAAACATAATAGGTTCAGATCTGAAATCATGGCACTCAGGCCCTAGTGACAAACATTAAGCATAGCAAAGTCATAGCAACATCAATCTCAGAACATAGTGGATACTAGGGATCAAACCCTAACAAAACTAACTCAATTACATGATAAATCTCATCTAACCCATCACCGTCTAGCAAGCCTACGAAGGAATTACTCACGCACGGCGGTGAGCATCATGAAATTGGCGATGGAGGATGGTTGATGATGACGATGACGATGGATTCCCCTCTCCGGAGCCACGAACGGACTCCAGATCAGCCCTCTCGAGAGGTTTTAGGGCTTGGCGGCGGCTCCGTATCGTAAAACGCGATGAATTCTTCTCTCTGATTTCTCTCTCCCCGAAACACAATATATATAGTTGGAGTTGAGGTCGGAGGAGCTCCAGGCGGCCCACGAGGTAGGGGGCGCGCGCTAGGGGGGCAGGCGCGCCCCCCACCCTTGTGGACAGGTGGTGGGCCCCCTGGCCTTCATCTTTTGCAGGTATTTTTTATATTTTCCAAAAAGTTGCTCCGTGAAGTTTTAGGTGATTCCGAGAACGTTCGTTTCTACACATAAATAACACCATGGTAATTCTGCTGAAAACAGCGTCAGTCCGAGTTAGTTACATTCAAATCATGCAAGTTAGAGTCCAAAACAAGGGCAAAAGTGTTTGGAAAAGTAGATACGACGGAGATGTATCAGCCGACGATGACTTCTCGAGTCATCGAAAATAGCCTCCACATCGGCTCGAAATTCACCAAGCAGATGGATCCAACGGAGCTCTCCTCTTTGAACGAGCTCTTTGATCGCATCGCCGCTCTGTGAGTCGCTACGGACTACGATCGGATTGGGCTTAAACCGGACCAAAGGGAGATTAACTCTCCGCCGGTCACCCATCAGACAGCGGTGGCGGAGGAGCAATGCGGCGATGATACGTCTCCGTCGTATCTACTTTTCCAAACACTTTTGCCCTTGTTTTGGACTCTAACTTGTATGATTTGAATGGAACTAACGCGGACTGACGCTGTTTTCAACAGAATTACCATGGTGTTGTTTTATGTGCAGAAAACAAATATTCTCGGAATGACCTGAAACTCCACGGGAGGTCTTAGAAAAAATAATAAAAAAATCCTCGCCAAATATGAAGACCAGGGGGCCCACACCCTTCTCACGAGGGTGGGGGGCGCGCCCCACAGGGCGCGCCCCCTACCTCGTGGGCCCCCTATTGGCCCTCCGACGCCAACTCCAACTCTATATATTTGCTTTCAGAGAGAAAAAAATCAGGGAGAAGAAATCATCACGTTTTACGATACGGAGCCGCCGCCAAGCCCTAAAACCTCTTGGGAGGGCTGATCTGGAGTCCGTTCAGGGCTCCGGAGAGGGGGATTCCTCGCCGTCGTCATCATCAACCATCCTCCATCACCAATTTCATGATGCTCACCGCCCTGCGTGAGTAATTCCATCGTAGGCTTGCTGGACGGTGATGGGTTGGATGAGATTTATCATGTAATCGAGTTAGTTTTGTTAGGGTTTGATCCCTAGTATCCACTATGTTCTGATATTGATGTTGCTATGACTTTGCTATGCTTAATGCTTGTCACTAGGGCCCGAGTGCCATGATTTCAGATCTGAACCTATTATGTTTTCATGAATATATGAGAGTTCTAGATCCTATCTTGCAAGTCTATAGTCACCTATTATGTGTTATGATCCGTTAACCCCGAAGTGACAATAATCGGGATACTTACCGGTGATGACCGTAGTTTGAGGAGTTCATGTATTCACTATGTGCTAATGCTTTGTTCCGGTTCTCTATTAAAAGGAGGCCTTAATATCCCTTAGTTTCCAATAGGACCCCGCTGCCACGGGAGGGTAGGACAAAAGATGTCATGCAAGTTCTTTTCCATAAGCACGTATGACTATATACGGAATACATGCCTACATTACATTGACGAATTGGAGCTAGTTCTGTGTCACCCTATGTTATGACTGTTACATGATGAACCGCATCCGGCATAATTATCCATCACTGATCGGGTGCCTACGTGTTTTCCATATACTGGTTTACGCTTATTTACTTTTCCGTTGCTACTGTTACAATCACTACAAAATACCAAAAATATTACTTTTGCTGTCTTTACTTTTGTTGCCGCTACCACCACTATCATATTACTTTGCTACTAAACACTTTGCTGCAGATACTAAGTTTCCAGGTGTGGTTGAATTGACAACTCAGCTGCTAATACTTGAGAATATTCTTTGGCTCCCCTTGTGTCGAATCAATAAATTCGGGTTGAATACTCTACCCTCGAAAGCTGTTGCGATCCCCTATACTTGTGGGTTATCACGCGATTCTTCCTATATCCTGAGGATGAACTATGTCTGGATTCCCGAGCTCTCTGAGCCGGATACCCGTCCACGGGAGGACATCGCCCTAACCATGAGCCTAGAATCAGGCAACATGCCGAACCTGCGGGGCAACATCCCGGAGCCCGAACTTCCAAGATCAGAAACTCCCCCGCCCCTGGGTCTCAGATTGGGTCAAGGTCTGGACTTAAATCAACCCACCCACCTAGATATAAACCATCTTTCCCACATTAGGCAAGAGCCCCAGGAGACAGTACATCACCATTGGGCCAGATTCCTCCTTGTAATGAACAAGGTCAAGGACTGTCACGAGGAAGACACAATTTCATTCTTTTGAAACAATTGCACGGACAAGGGAATCCTCAACGCCATAATTCACCATGACATAGCACACTTCGCTGACTTGGCGGCCATAGTACGAAAGTACTGTGCGATAGAAAGTGCTTGGAAAACCCAAACACAATTTTGGGATAATCCGGCTCTGACAAAACCCCCAGTCCGAACTAAAAGGGTGCACTCTCATAAGTCGCCCGACTCAATTACAAAGAAGCAAAAGCCCACTATAGGGTGTGGAACCCTATTGGAGGGATGGCTTAACGGGCCCTGCAAAATTCATAGTACAACGGATACCATACCAACACACAACCTTAGAGCATGTTGGGTACTCCGGCAAGTGGCCAAGTGCGGTGAGGATCTCCTCATTCAAAACACCGCAGAGCACCATCCCGCGGATAACAATACAGTATTGATAGTCTTCGAGACCTTCGCCTCAAATAATAGGCATAAGCGAGCACTCCACAGCCTTGCCAAAGTCTGCCACGTGGCAGCAATAAATCCATGGAGCGACACGGCTATCACCTTCAATGCTAGTGGCGAACCTAAATTCCGAATAGCCCGAGCACTAGCCGCCTTGGTCCCCAGTCCAATTGTGGATGGCTTTCGGCTTACTAAAGTGCTCATGGACGACGGCAACGGATTAAACCTCATTTATGAGGAGACTCTTCAAAAATGGAAATAGACAGAAACTGTATTGAGCAAAGCAGCACGACCTTCCGAGGAATCATCCCCAGTCGGGAGGCACGTTGCGCTGGGAAAATCACACTAGATGTGGTATTCGACACTCCGGAGAATTACAGGTCTGAAGAAATTACATTCCAAGTGGCCCCATTCAGTAGCTGATACCACACCCTTCTAGGGCGGGAGGCATTCACGATCTTCCAAGCCATACCCCATTACGGTTACATGAAGCTCAAAATGCCCGGGCCCAATGGAATCATCACTCTAGCTAGTGATCCGGACATAACACCCTGCGCCGAGAACAAAACAGCCGCACTGGCCCACGAGGCATTATCCGAAGCCCATGCGGCGGAGGAATTAACTGCGCTGCGCTCCACAGTGGACAGGGACGACGTGATACTCGACAAAAGATCCAAGTCCACCTCTTTTAAACCAGCGGATGAAATAGTCAAATTCCAAGTCCATCCAACGGACCCCACAAAAACAGCATACATCGGGGCACAGTTAAACCCTGTTGTAGACGCCGCACTACGGGAGTTCCTGTGGAGAATTGGGACATATTCACCTGGCATCCTTCAGACATGCCAGGAATCCCACGTAGGCTGGCCGAGCATAGCCTTAAGATTCTAAAGGGATTCAAGCCGGTCAAGCAGACTCTTCGGCGTTTCTCCGAACCTAAGCGACAAGCCATGGGAGAGGAGCTAGCCAAGTTACTGGAGGCCAGATTCATTAGAGAAATAAAACATCCGGACTGGCTAGCAAACCTGGTAATGGTACCAAAGAAGGACAAATCCTGGCGCCTATGCGTCGACTTCAAGGACCTTAATAAGGTTTGCCCAAAGGATCCCTTCCCCCTCCCTCGCATCGATCAAATTATCGACGCCACTGTAGGACACGACTCATTGTGCTTCCTTGTCGCATACTCCGGTTACCACCAAATCGAGATCGCGGAGTCCAATCAAGCCGCAACGACATTTATCACTCCATACGGCCCCTTCTGTTTTAAAACAATGCCCTTTGGGCTCAAAAACGCCTGCGCAACGTATCAACACATGATTCAGACATGTCTGGAAAAGCAGATCGGCAAATTAGTGGAGGCATACGTAGACGATGTGGTTGTTAAAACCAGACACGTCGACTCCTTAATAGACGACTTGAGGCTCACGTTCGACAATCTCCGAACATATGACATTAAGCTCAATCCGGAAAAATGCGTTTTCGGCGTACCCGCTGGAAAGCTCCTGGGCTTCATCGTCTCCAGTAGAGAAATTGAAGCAAATCCGGCTAAAATCCGAGCTCTGTCATAGTTGGATATCCCAACTGACCTCAAGCAAATCCAGAAGTTAACTGGATGTGTGGCGGCCTTAAGCCGCTTTATCTCCCGATTAGGAGAAAAGGCACTCCCCCTTTATCGCCTTCTTCGGCGCACCGAATACTTCGAGTGGACGGACGCAGCCACGGCCGGATTGGAAGAAATAAAAGCCATCCTGGCCACCAACCCAATCTTGGCCGCGCCAAATGTCGGCGAACCAATGCTGTTATATATAGCAGCAACTCACCAAGTTGTAAGTGCAGTGCTCGTCGTCGAACAAGAGACGGACGGACATAAATCCCCACGTCAAAAGCCGGTATATTATGTATCCATTGTCCTCACTCCATGCAAATCACGGTACCCACATTATCAAAAGATAGCATACGCGGTATTCATGGCATCCCGAAAATTATGACACTACTTTCAAGAGTGTTCAATTACGGTGGCCTCAGAAGTACCACTCAACGACATAATAAACAACCGCGATGCCACAGGCCGGATTGCCAAATGGGCTAACGAGCTCCTCCCATTCGACATAACATATAGACCACGGCGAGCCATTAAGTCGCAAGTACTGGCCGATTTCGTCGCCGAGTGGACAGAAGCCGAACTCCCTAAAGAGTACGGCGCGTACTGCAATTGGATCATGCACTTTGATGGCTCTAAAATGTTGGCTGGTCTGGGGGCTGGCGTCGTCCTGACATCCCTCACCGGAGATACAGTCCAATACATACTCCAAATACTATACACAGACTCTAACAATGCAGCCGAATACGAGGCCTATTACATGGTCTCTGGATGGCAGTTTCCATGGGCATTCAACGCCTGGAGGTGCGCGGGGACTCGAACCTCGCAATATCTCAAATAAATGGAGACTTCAATGCCAAGGATCCGAAAATGGTGGCATATCGCAACGCCGTCCTCAAAATGCCAGCTCGGTTTGAGGGGCTTGAATTCCACCATGTGGCTCGGGAAAACAATCAGGCGGCGGATATCCTCGCCCGTATCGGCGCTAAGCGCGATCCTGTCCCACTTAACATCTTCTTGGAAAGGCTGTTTAAGCCATCCGTGGTATGGGAAGGGGACACCGGTAACAATAGTCCAGACCCGGCCACAACACCAGATACCGAACACTCTGACACAATCGGAGGCTCTGCCATCGAAATAACACCTTCGGCCCACGTGATAATGGTCGTCATCGCCCCGTGGACAGAACCATTCCTGGCCTACCTAACTAGGCAGGAACTACCCGAGGACCAAAATGAGGCACACTGCATAGTGCGGCGATCTAAAGCCTACAAGGTCCATGAGGAAGAGCTTTATAAGAAAAGCACTACCGGAGTCCTTCAAAGGTGCATCTCCGAAGAGGAAGGGCAGAAGCTTTTGGCAGAAATCCATGCTGGACTCGGCGGCCACCACGCCGCAGCCCGGGCCCTTGTAAGCAAGGCCTTCGATACAGGTTTCTATTGGCCGACGGCCCGAGCAGATGCACAGGATCTGGTCCAACGTTGCATCGGTTGCCAGCTTTTTGCAAACCAAAGGCATATGCCGCCTACCGCTCTCCAAACAATCCCCATTACTTGGCCCTTTGCGGTTTGGGGGCTTGATATGGTCGGACCCCTCAAAGGGGGAACCCACAAGAAAAAATACTTACTGGTCATGGTGGATAAATTCACCAAATGGATAGAAGCCAAACCTGTTAAAATGGCTGAATCCGGACCGGTGACAGACTTCATATCTGGGGTTGTACACCATTATGGCATCCCCCACAGCATCATCACTGACAACAGCATGAACTTTACAGCCGACGAGGTAAAACTTTGGTGCAGCAACATGGGCATCAAGCTCGATTATGCTTTTGTCTATCACCCGCAAACTAACGGTCAAGTCGAGCGAGCAAATGGTCTTATCATGAGCGGCATCAAACCCAGATTTGCGGTCCTTAAAGGAATCAAACACGCACTGGGTAGAGGAGCTCGACTCCGTACTATTGGGGCTGCAGACCACGCCGAATCACACTACCGAATACACACCTTTTTATGGTGTACGGCGCAGAGGCGGTTCTGCCTTGCGACATAATTCATGACTCACCCCGAGTGCGCATGTACGAAGAAAAACAGGCCGAGCTCGACCGGCAGGACAGTTTGGACGCCCTGGAGGAGGAGCGCGACGTGGCAAAAGCCCGTTCCGCATTCTATCAGCAACAGGCTCGAAAGTATCAAAGCAGAGAAGTACGAGCCAAAACCTATAACGTTGGCGAACTAGTTCTACGCCTGCCGGAGAAGAAAAAGAACAAGCTCAAGCCTAAATGGGAAGGTCCCTTCATTATTGACCAGGTTTTGACCGGTGGAGCGTACCGTGCGGGATGCATCGGACAATCGACTCGAGCCAAACCCATGGAATGCAGCCAGACTCCGAAGATTCTACGCCTAGTGCCGGACTCTATGTTCGTCTCCTTACCCCCGCCAATTTTTCGCATGTCTGCTATCTGACTTTTCTCTCTTTCTCTCTTTTTTTTTTCTTCTCCTCAAGGCCTAAAAAGGCTAACTTGTGTCTTGACTACACAATCTTGACGCGCTAACCGCGCTCATTATACCTGGGGGCTTCTTATACATAAGCTTAATATAACTATTTTTCTGGGCTTTATGCCCCACACATGTGTTATTCTTCCACATGTACCTTTTTTCGCCATTATATGCATCGATATGACTTAAGTTTTGGCCAAGCTGGGTTGCCTGGCTCTTGTATTTATGCCCTACGTTCCCATTAATTCGTCTAGGGCATAAGGGGAGCACCTCTGCGATTGTTACTGCCGGGTTAGCTGGATGTGTACCTCAGACTGGGTGAAGCCGAATGCTAGCGTTCTTAAGGGAATATTCGGTCGGTGAACAAAAGATGACTTTTATTTATTTTGATACATGCCCCTAGATGTTTATAGCCTGCGTCTCTTTTCGTAGTTCGGACATGCACATTAGGGCATGCGTACCCAGGGAAAGGAACCCTTAACGGAACTATTCTCCCTGGAAGATGTTTCTTACTACCCATGTAATATAACATAGCTAGTTGGGTACTTGTCTGTTCAAGCACTTATGACCCCTACGCCTGGTTTCCAAGCATACCCCAGTTTTTACATAACCGATCGGGTATTCGGATACACTCCGGACTATCGGGTCCATAGGTCGAAGCAAAAAGGTCCGCCATGACAAATGATTTACAATCCGGCTAGGGACATTATATATGTCACTTAAAGTACACAGTCACTAAGACTGACTAAATTCTTCTTCTATACCATCAAACAGGCTGTCTAGCCTACAATCCTATTGGTAATACTTTGCGGCTAATTCTACTTGGTCATACACCAAACTGACGGGGACCTCTTTCCCATCGGGCCCCACAGGTCCGACCTCGGCCATGTGGTTTGGGTCAGCTTTGGTATATCGCGTCTTCACCATAGCCCAGGCTTCCCTTGCACCTTGTCGGCAGGCTAATATCTTCCATAATCGGAAGCGCCGCTGCGCTCCCTTGAGCTTCTCTATAAGCTCCCCCATGCCTCCTGGCGTGGAGGCGGATGGCCACAAGGCTTGGGCAATACCCTGCATCACCTTCCGAACTTGTTCGTGCAGTTGTGAGAGCTCTGGTAGAAGATCACCCATAGACGCGGGCATCTCCTCTGCGGGATGACCCGTCAGCATACCTGCAGACATAACTCTGTTAGCCGGCTTCTTCACCGAACTCTTTCAAAAGTTCGTTCAAGCACTTACTAAAAATGCCGCGTCGAAGCCGCTTATTCTCCTTCACGGAGTCCGCAAGCTAGGCTCGGACATCTTTTAGTTCCACGCCCAGCTGGATATTGGCGTCCTGGAGATTATTTTTTTCCTGCCTGACCCGCGTAAGCACGCGCTCGCCAGCATTTAGTTGTCGATTAGCACGCTGCGCATTCTCGGGCACGGCCTCTGGATTCACTCCAGAGTCATCTGCAACATCTATTGTTAGATCTGCATGCATGCCGCATACTATCTAGTACATGTCATTCTTTGCAATGGACACAAGTGTTACCAGAGGGGGCCTTCTCGGACTCCTTCAACGCGGCAACCGCGGCCCGTAGCTGGGCTTTGCACTCTTCCAGCTCTTGAGACATTTGGGTGTTCTTCTCTGTAAGAACCTGCACAAATAATGATCCTTAAATCAGTTGTGTCAACTCTTTCAAGTCTCAGGGGCTACTGATATATACAATCGTCAGATTTTCTTACCCGTCCATCCTTTACATACTGGTCCGTGGCTCTGGCAAGACCGTTTTGAGCCGCACAGATGTACGCATCTCCTGAGTTGAAGGCATCAAACGCCTCTTGGGAGAAACAAGCATCATGGAGTACGGCCCGGCGACGCCTGTGATTCATGGCGCTCTCCACTTCGGAATTTGTAGCGGATAGTCTATCCGCATCCTCTGTAGGAGGAGCATCCGACATTCGCCCGTGTTAGCTTCTGCCTCTATGTCCGGCCCAGGAGCCCAACTGGTGGAGGCGTGATCGGCAACCTCTCCGGATATAGTCCGGCGAGCGTTTTTCCTACTTGGAAACATGGACGTCATTATATTTTAAGAAAGACGACAACCACGGAGCGAGGTTATGTATCATACCTCTGCGCCGGCGTCTTAGTCCTGACCGCCTTCCTTTTTAGCCTACCCGGCTTCGGTGTCCCTTGTTGGCGAGTCACCACGGGTTCGGCATGGCGTCCCGAGGGCCTTCCCTGTAAAACACCATATGTGTACAGTAGGTGAAGTGCATAAAAGGGGATCCTTCTCGGAAGTTGGGACTCCGGTTTTTCTTACATGTGATGCAGGGAGTAGCCCAGGATAGTCGGCTATGATGGCCACCATGGCATCATCGCAGCTCAATTGATAGAATGTCCTTTCGATCAGCTCCACAAATATGTCCGGATCCTCTTCGAGTCCGGGATCGAGGGCCCGGTCAGGGTCCTCCGGTTGTGGAGGTGGGCTGTTGACCTCCCTTACAGCTTTTCGCAGTTCCTGCCATGAAACGGCAAGGTGAGTATTTATGACGAAGAATGCGGGAAGTTTGGGAGTAAAAAGTGACAGCTCACCCATCTTGTAGGGTTGTACATGGAAAATCCATCCCGTGGCTTAATACGGATGAACTCCTCTTCCTCTCGCTTGAACAAATCGAACAGAATTTTTGCTAGAGCAGCAACTGAGTCCGGTCCCTTACGCCCGCAGCGGGTGGCATCATCTTCCCCATTAAAGCGCCACATGGGGTGCCCTCGATATTGAAGTGGCTGCACCCCCCGCATTATAGATATTTACATAAGCTCGATTATTGTCGGTCCTGATTGAGCCAGCACTTTTATCCGGCCCATCAGGTAAAGGACTTCTCCGTTATCTTCCTCCTGAGGGCTCCGTGGGCGCCAACTTTGGTGTTTCTTCAAAGGGGCATTGTCGAACTCGGGAAGACCCATCCGAATAGGATCTGGAAGGGGGACGTCCTCCATGTAAAACCACTCTGAACGCCAGTCTTCGGACGTCTTCTTTGGGGTACCGGACAGGTATCCGGTCCCGGCGATGCGCCATATTTCGGCTCTGCCCACTTGATATATTGACCCCTTCTGTGTATGGGGCACAAGGCAGAATAGCCTCTTCCACAACTCGAAATGAGCTTCGCAGCCCAGAAACAGCTCAGAAAGGGCAACATAACCAGCGATGTGTAATATGGAAGTGTTGGGAACGTAGTAATTTCAAAAAAATTCCTATGCACACGCAAGATCATGGCGATGCATAGCAACAAGAGGGGAGAGTGTTGTCCATGTACCCTCGTAGACCGAAAGCGGAAGCGTTAGCACAACACGGTTGATGTAGTCGTATGTCTTCACGATCCGACAAATCAAGTACCGAACGTTCGGCACCTCCGAGTTCAGCACACGTTCAGCCCGATGACGTCCCTCGAACTCCAATCCAGCTGAGTGTTGAGGGAGAGTTTCGTCAGCACGGCAGCGTGGTGACGATGTTGATGTTCTACCGACGCAGGGCTTCGCCTAAGCACCGCTACAGTATTATCGAGGTGGACTATGGTGGAGGGGGGCACCGCACATGGCTAAGAGATCAATGATCAATTGTTGTGTCTACGGGGTGCCCCCTGCCCCCATATATAAAGGAGCAAGGGGGGGGTGCGGCCGGCCATAGGAGGAGGCGCGTCAGAGGAGTCCTACTCCCACCGGGAGTAGGACCCCCTCCTTTTTCCTAGTTGGATTAGGACTTGGGGGGAGGAGAGAGGGGAAAGGAAAGGGGGGGCGCCGCCCCCCTCCTTGTCCAATGCGGACTTGGGGGGAGGGGCGCGCGGCTGCCCCTTGGCTGCCTCTCCTCTTCCTCCACTTGGGCCCATAAGGCCCAATAGCCTCCGGGGGGTTCCGGTAACCCCTCCGGTACTCCGGTAAAATCACTATTACACCCGGAACACTTCCGATATCCAAACATAGGCTTCCAATATATCAATCTTCATGTCTCGACCATTTCGAGACTCCTCGTCATGTCCGTGATCACATCCGGGACTCCGAACAACCTTCGGTACATCAAAACACATAAAGTCATAATAAAATTGTCATCGTAACATTAAGCGTGCGGACCCTATGGGTTCGAGTACTATGTAGACATGACCGAGCAGTACTAGGGAAAAGCCTACCAGGAGCGCGGGTTTTAGGCCTATCAGTAGCACGGGGCGATGCGCTACTGATAAGGCGCTACAGCTAACGTACAGCAGTAGCGTGCCTCTGCCCACACTACTGCTAAATCGACTTATTAGTAGCGACTTCTCGGAGGAGCGCTACTGGTAATTAGTAGTAGCGCTTTTCCTTGCCCGCGCTGCTACTATTATTTCATATTTTATTTATTTATTATTTCATGTTGTATTCGTACACATTTACACAAGTTTTCATACAATAGGAATTTAGAAATTGTTTTTACATCATAATGAGTTATTACATCGTGGGGTGAAAGAACCGTGGACTAGTTTCAAGTGGATGGACATCCACTTGAAACTAATCCGCGGTTCTTTCACCCAATGATACAATAAATATCATCATCATATCATTAACAACTTATCATCATAATACATCATTGTCATATAACACCTCCTCAAGATCATCGTTTTCATCAATGAGACATCACATAGCAAATTGGTCACTAGTCGTAATCACAAGTACTCCTCATCATCAACTCTAACACATTGTATCACATAATAAACATATTGTACCTCATAGGACCTACTACATTCTCTTAGGACCTACTACATTCTCTTAGGACCTACTATATTCTCTAAGGTAAAATAGCAAAAAACAAGATAGCCCCTGACTCTCCATTATGGAGAATGGAGATTATCCTGTCTCCAATTCTTGCCTTTCGCTTAATGTTACTTCCAAGAACCTCCTTGCGAATGTCCAAACATTTTTTCCATTCTTTGATTAGCATGTGTTCACCGGTTTTAGAAATCTGATATGCACAGGTGAGCTCCTTAGATTGACCTGGTTGTATGTTCAGAACTGCAAGGCGACCATTCTGATACATCAGATGAGGCACACAATCCATCGGGATTTTCTGTTGTAAAACATAGTAATAACTTCGTAGTTAGCAATGATGTACTAGTTTTAGAAGTATGCAAAAGATGCACTGATGTTGTAATAGTAAAAAATCTTACCAGGGTATCTCCATAGAAGTTACCGTGGTTCAACACATGCACTAGTGGCATGTATTCACCATAATTTGGAGGAGTTTTATAATAGTTATTGTAATTCTCAAGATAAGTACAATAAGCAATCAGATGACTTTTCTCCTTATAAGTTAATTCGGAGCCATTAGTGTAGTGGGTTTTGACTACTATCTTCTGCACATTGTTTGAAGATTCAAAATAAGCTGTCAATGGAAATAAGCTGTCAACTATTTTGAAATAAACAATATAAATTAGTTAATAACTATGTTTGAGAAACTCACATTGCGGTAGAATCGGAAGCATATCAACAAGGACCCAAATGTCCATATTGTCTTGCTCGATGTCAGGATCACCAAGATCCATGGTGACAATCATACCCTCATAAAAACCATACATTTTGTAAAGTGCTTCCCAATTTTGGCAACCAAAATGGGTTACGCTCTGAGAATTGTATAGATTTACTTCAAAATCGATATCATGATGGGTCCTTAGGTGTATTTTCTTTGTTTGAAAATTTTCATGGTCTTCAAAACCCATCCTCTCCAAGACATAGCGTCTTGCATGGCATGGGATAAGCTAGTCAAATTGTAAAAGATGAAAATTAGACATTGAAATAGTTGAAGTCATGCTTAATTATGAAAAAACACTTGTCGTTGTTGCGTACCATTTCAACATCGAAGGTCTCCTCGAGCTTAATGCTGAAGCGCCGATCTTCGTCCAGCTCAACGAACCTGTTGCACATACCTCGATCATCGTGGCACCAGCTGCACTCCCCCGGGAGACTGTCGTCGTCCGAGATGACATTTCCTACGTTCATAATTCAAAGATTAAACTTGTACAATTAAATATATGTACTAAAAAACCTAAGTTAGATCATTATTTTTCGAGAAAATCCAGGCCACTCAATATTTCCTACATATTCTAGCACAAGTCATGCAAGAATTCACGGAAAAATCCGGCATGACCTTTGCTAAAAAGGACATATCGAGCGCCTGAAATTTGCCGGAACGGAAATTAATCAATACTCCGGCAAAACATAGGCCACTCGGAGGTGTAAACTGAACATGAACGGCCACTTGGGCAACCACATATCCTATTTGAGCAACACAAGATATACATGGATATTTGGCTGGTCTCACCTTGATGTCGGAGGGGGTCGGTGACGGGGACGACGGCGGGGATGATGGAGGGGCTCCTTGATTTCTGCAAAAGCAAAAACATTATAAGTTATCACTAATACATCCCGAATAATTGCTTAAACTAAAAAATAACAACAAATATGACATGTTCAACTAGTTTTATTAATTCAACTAGTTCTTACTAAATATAAACTTACTATAAATAGAAAAAAACTAGTTCTTTCTAAAAATAAAGTAGTTCAACTAGTTATATTAATTATCTTACTAAAAATACATTAGTTCTATTAATTCAACTAGTTCAACTAGTTTATTAATTTACTTACTAAACTAGTTCAACTACCACTAAAGTAGTTCGACTAGTTTATTAATTTACTTACTAATTATTTTAAACACTTACTAAAAACAGTAAAAATAAACTACATTATACAATAGTTAACTAGTACCATCACTACTACTAATTAACATCTACTACTGCTAAAAATCATTATCTTTGAACCCTAAATTAACATCTACTACTACTAATAAAAACATCTAGTACTAACTAAGCAAAGAGAACGAGGGTGGGGGAGGGGTGGGGGACTTACAGAGAGGGGAGATACGGTGGTGGGGAGGTGCTCGGTGACGGAGAGGTAGGGGAAGCGAGGGCGGGCTCAGGATCGGGAGGTGGCGGCGACAGTGAGGTCTAGAGCGGCGGTGAGGTCGAGAGCGGAGGGGGTGGGGGAGGCGGCGGCGGCGGTGAAGTCGAGAGCGGCGGCAGGCGGCGTCCGTGAGGTTGACGGCGGCCTCGGGCGCCGGCGGTGAGGGCAGGCTCGGGCTCGGGCGGCGGCGACAGAGGAGTAGGGGAACAGTTGGGGGGAAGGAGGACTTAGCGAAATTTTGAGTGGGCGGGTGGTTAAGTCGAACTAGCAGTAGCGCACTTTAGGAAACGCACTATAGCTAAAGTAGCTATAGCGCGTTTTCAGGAAAAACGCTACTGCTAAGTCTAAGCACGCATCAAAAATATACGCTGGTCATCATTGATCTTTTTCTGTAGAATCTAAATAGTCAACATATTTAAGGTGGTAAACACCTTGTTCGCTTAGCAGTATGGGACTAAACTTAATTAGGTGCAACACTTAGCAACAACGAATTTTGTAGAAACACGCTGCTACTAAGTACTTTAGCAGCAGCGCGTCCAGGGAAGGGCGCTACTACTATATCTAGCATGGGGGAAAATCCGTGGCAATTATAGTAGTAGCGCTTGTTTCACCTAGAGCGCTACTTCTATCTAGTTATTAGTAGCGCGGTTCCTCTAAGCTCGCTACTACTAGTTAGCAGTAGCGCCTGTTTTTAAACCGCGCTGCTGCAAAGATTCTGTGTATAACATTTTCCCTAGTAGTGGAGACATGTCTCCGGTCAATAACCAATAGCGGAACCTGGATGCTCATATTGGCTCCTACATATTCTACGAAGATCTTTATCGGTCAGACCGCATAACAACATACGTTGTTCCCTTTGTCATCGGTATGTTACTTGCCCGAGATTTGATCGTCGGTATCTCAATACCTAGTTCAATCTCGTTACTGGCAAGTCTGTTTACTCGTTCTGTAATACATCATCCCGCAACTAACTCATTAGTTGCAATGCTTGCAAGGCTTAAGTGATGTGCATTACCGAGAGGGCCCAGAGATACCTCTCCGACAATCGGAGTGACAAATCCTAATCTCGAAATACGCCAACCCAACAAGTACCTTCGGAGACACCTGTAGAGCACCTTTATAATCACCCAGTTACGTTGTGATGTTTGGTAGCACACAAAGTGTTCCTCCGGTAAACGGAAGTTGCATAATCTCATAGTCATAGGAACATGTATAAGTCATGAAGAAAGCAATAGCAACATACTAAACGATCGTGTGCTAAGCTAACGGAATGGGTCATGTCAATCACATCATTCTCCTAATGATGTGATCCTGTTAATCAAATGACAACTCATATCTATGGTTAGGAAACACAACCATCTTCGATTAACGAGCTAGTCAAGTAGAGGCATATTAGTGACACTCTGTTTGTCTATATATTCACACATGTATTATGTTTTCGGTTAATACAATTCTAGGATGAATAATAAACATTTATCATGATATAATGAAATAAATAATAACTTTATTATTGCCTCTAGGGCGAGCCAGCACTTTTATCCGGCCCATCAGGTAAAGGACTTCTCCGTTATCTTCCTCCTGAGGGCTCCGTGGGCGCCAGCTTCGGTGTTTCTTCAAAGGGGCATTGTCGAACTCGGGAAGACCCATCCGAATAGGATCTGGAAGGGGGACGTCCTCCATGTAAAACCACTCCGAAGGCCAGTCTTTGGACGTCTTCTTCAGGGTACCGGACAGGTATCCGGTCCCGGCGATGCGCCATATTTCGGCTCCGCCCACTTGATATATTGACCCCTTCTGTGTACGGGGCACAAGGTAGAATAGCCTCTTCCACAGCTCGAAATGAGCTTCGCAGCCCAGAAACAGCTCACAAAGGGCAACATAACCAGCGATGTGTAATATGGAAGCGGGGGTGAAATTATGCAACTGGAGGCCATAAAACTCCAGGAGCCCGCGGAGGAACGGATGGATTGGAAATCCAAGTCCCCTTAGTAAATAAGGGACAAGGCATGCCCGCTCCCCCTTGGAGGGATTGGGGAAGCTCTCTGCTTGCTCCCCGCCATTATAGGTGGCGAGCCCGGCATGAACGGGGACCATATACGCTGGAGGGAGAAATCCCTGGGTCTGTAACTCTACTAATTGGCTATGTGGGACGAAACACTTCTCCCAATCACCGGGCTTAGGGCTACGGGAGCGGGAGGAGGAGCCGCGATGGCCGACCATGTTGGAATGGATTTTTTCGAGAGCGCTCCGATGGATACTCGCCGTGGGAGGATGGCATGGTCTGGATCTAAGAATCCCCATCTCCTTAATAGACAGTCTACTTACATGGCTAGGGTGGCGAATGTAAAAAGGCCCTGGCTCCTCACATTCGCTCGACACGTGGAAGATAGCCCTTATTGGGCGCGGAAGCCAAGAAGTGCAACATTTATGGGGAGCCGGACACTACTCAGAAGATATTCAAAATTTGGAGAAGAACTCGCCTTGCAATGCCGAAGACAATCTGCACGCCGGACTCATCGTCATTGAAGCCTGGTTCGGGGGCTACTGAGGGGGTCCTGGATTAGGGGGTCTTCGGACAGCCAGACTATATCCTTTGGCTGGACTGTTGGACTATGAAGATACAAGATTGAAGACTTCGTCCGTGTCCAGATGGGACTCTCCTTGGCGTGGAAGGCAATCTTGGCAATATGGATATGTAGATCTCCTCCCTTGTAACCAACTCCATGTAACCCTATCCCCCTCCGGTGTCTATATAAACTGGAGGGTTTAGTCCGTAGGACAACATACAATCATACCATAGGCTAGCTTCTAGGGTTTAGCCTCTACGATCTCGTGGTAGATCAACTCTTGTAGTACTCATATCATCAAGATCAATCAAGCAGGAAGTAGGGTATTACCTCCATCGAGAGGGCCCGAACCTGGGTAAACATCATGTCCCCCGCCTCCTGTTACCATCCGCCTTAGACGCACAGTTCGGGACCCCCTACCCGAGATCCGCCGGTTTTGACACCGACAAGAACCTAGTATTGTTATGGTTAAGGGTCTCTTGGAAGAAAATGTAGATGCGCATGTTATTTACTTCTGCAAAGAAGCTGCCAGAATTGCCAAACCTGATAAAAATGATCAACATAGACCTGTTGTTGGCATGCCTATTGTCTCAGTCAAAATAGGAGATCACTCTTATCATGGTTTATGTGACATAGGTGCTAGCTTGAGTGCTATTCCTTATTCCTTATATCAAGTAATTATGAATGACATAGCACTCGCAGAGATAGAAGACATAGATGTTACTATTAAACTTGAGAATAGAGACACTATATCACCAATTGGGATTGTTAGAGATGTTGAAGTCTTTTGTGGGAAAATAAAATACCCTACTGATTTTCTTGTTCTTGGTTCCCCACAAGATGACTTTTGTCCCATTATCTTCTGTAGACCTTTCTTGAACACCGTTAATGCTAGAATAGACTGTGAGAAACAAATTGTTGGTGTTAGTTTTGGTGATGAGTATCATGAGTTTAATTTTTCCAAGTTTAGTAGAAAGCTTCATGAAAAATAATTGCCTAGTAAATATGAATTATTTGGTCTTGCTTCTATTGCTGTGCCTCCTACTGATCCACTAGAACAATATTTGCTAGACCATGAAAATGACTTACATATGCATGAAAGAAATGAAATAGATAAGATTTTCTTTGAACAACGTCCTCTGCTTAAACACAATTTGCCTATTGAAACTCTAGGAGGTCCTCCTCCACCTAAAGGTGATCCTGTGTTTTAATTAAAACAATTGCCAGACACTTTGAAATATGCTTACCTTGATGAAAAGAAGATATATCTTGTTATTATTAGTGCTAACCTTTCAAAACATTAAGAAGAAAGGTTATTGAAAGTTCTAAGGAAGCACCGAGCTGCTATTGGATATACTCTTGATGATTTAAAGGGCACTAGTCCCACTCTATGTTAGCACAAAATTAATATGGAACCTGATGCTAAACCCGTTGTTGATCACCAATGTCAGTTAAATCCAAAGATGAAAGAAGTGGTAAGAACGGAAATATTAAAACTTTTTGAAGCAGATATAATCCCATAGATGATAGTATATGGGTAAGTCATGTTCATTGTGTCCCTAAGAAAGGAGGTATAACTGTTGTTCCTAATGATAAGAATGAACTTATTCCACAAAGAATTGTTATAGGCTATAGAATGGTAATTGATTTTAGAAAATTAAACAAAGCAACTAGAAAATATCATTACCCTCTGCCTTCTATTGATCAAATGCTAGAAAGATTATCTAAGCACATACATTTTTGCTTCCTTGATGGATATTCTGGTTTTTCACAAATACCTGTTTCTCAACCTACTCAAGAAAAGACCACTTTTACTTGTCGCTTTGGAACTTATGCTTATAGACGTATGCCTTTTGGTTCACGCAATGCACCTGCTACCTTTTAAAGATGTATGACTGCTATATTCTCTGACTTTTGTGAAAAGATAGTTGAGGTTTTCAAGGATGATTTCTCTATTTATGAGAAGTCTTTTGATGATTGTTCAAGCAATCTTGACCGAGTTTTGCAGAGATGTGAGCAAACAAATCTTGTCTTGAATTGGGAAAAGTGCCACTTTATGGTTAATGAAGGTATTGTCTTGGGCCACAAAATTTCTGAAAGAGGTATTGAAGTGGACAAAGCTAAGGTTGATGCAATTGATAAAATGCCATGTCCTAAAGATATCAAAGGTATTCATAGTTTCTTAGGTCATGCTGGTTTCTATAGGAGATTTATCAAAGACTTTTCTAAAATCTCTAGTCCTCTTACAAATCTTTTGCAAAATGATATTCCTTTTGTTTTTGATGATGATTGTTTAGAAGCCTTTAAAACACTCAAGAAAGCCTTAATTTCTGCACGTATTGTTCAACCACCTGATTGGAACTTGCCTTTTGAAATTATGTGTGATGCTAGTGATTATGATGTTGGTGTTGTTCTAGGACAAAGAGTTGATAAGAAACTGAATGTTATTCATTATGCTAGTAAAACTCTAGATAGTGCTCAACGAAACTATGCTACTACTGAAAAAGAATTCTTAGCAGTGGTGTTTTCTTGTGATAAATATAGATCTTATATTGTTGATTCAAAAGTAATTGTTCATACCGATCATGCTACTATTAAATATCTTATGGAAAAGAAAGATGCTAAACCTAGACTTATTCGAGGGGTTCTCTTGCTACAAGAATTCGATTTACATATCACTGATAGAAAAGGAGTTGAGAACCCCATAGCTGATAACTTGTCTAGGATCGAGAATGTGCTTGATGACCCACTACCTATTGATGATAGCTTTCCTGATGAGCAGTTAGCTGCAATAAATGTTGCTCATAGTACTCCTTGGTATGCTGACTATGCTAATTACATTGTTGCTAAATATTTACCACCTAGCTTTACATACCAACAAAAGAAAAAAATTCTTTTATGATTTAAGACATTACTTTTGGGATGGCCCACATCTTTATAAAGAAGGAGTACATGGTATTATTAGACGTTGTGTACCTAAGCACGAACAAGGACAAATCCTACGGAAATGTCACTCCGAAGCTTATGGAGGGCATCTTGCTGGAGATAGAACTGGTCATAAGGTATTGAATCTGGATTTTATTGGCCTACTCTCTTCAAGGATGCTTGTAAGTTCGTCTTATCTTGTGATGAATGCCAAATAATAGGTAATATCGGTAAGCATCAAGAAATGCCTATGAATTATTCACTTGTTATTGAACCATATGAAGTTTGGGGATTTGATTACATGGGACCTTTTCCTTCCTCTAAAGGGTATACACATATTCTGATTGCTATAGATTATGTTACTAACTGGGTAGAAGCTATTCCAACTAGTAGTGCTGATCACAACACCTCTATTAAAATGCTTAAGGAAGTTATTTTCCCAAGGTTTGGAGTCCCTAGATACTTAATGACTGATGGTGGTTCACACTTTATTCATCGCGCTTTCTGTAAAATGCTTGCCAAGTATGATGTTAACCATAGAATTGCATCACCTTATCATCCTCAGTCCAGTGGTCAAGTTGAACTTAGCAATAGAGAAATAAAGTTAATTTTGCAAAATACTGTCAATAGGTCTAGGAAGAATTGGTCTAAGAAATTAGATGATTGCTACCTCTTGAGCATGTGTTGGTTTTCCCTTGAAGAGGAAAGGGTGATGCAGCAAAGTAGCGTAAGTATTTCCCTCGGTTTTTGAGAACCAAGGTATCAATCCAGTAGGAGACTACACGCAAGTCGCCTAGTACCTGCACAAACAATCAAGAACCTTGCAACCAACGCGATAAAGGGGTTGTCAATCCCTTGACGACCACTTGCAAAAGTGAGATATGATAAAGATAATAAGATAAATAATTTTGATATTTTTGTTGTATAGATTGGAAAATAAAGATTGCAAAATAAAATAGATAGTAAACTAGATTTATAGATCACAAACTTATATGATGTAAAGTAGACCCGGGGGCCATAGGTTTAACTAGTGGCTTCTCTCATGATAGCATATATTACGGTGGGTGAACAAATTACTGCCGAGCAATTGATAGAAAAGCACATAGTTATGATGATATCTAAGGCAATGATCACAAATATAGGCATCATGTCTGTGTCAAGTAGATCGAAACGATTCTGCATCTACCACTATTACTCCACACATCGACCGGTATCCAGCATGCATCTAGAGTATTAAGTTCATAAGAACAGAGTAACGCAATAGGCAAGATGACATGATGTAGATGGATAAACCGAAGCAATATGATATAAACCCCGTCTTTTTATCCTCGATGGCAACAATACAATACGTGCCTTGCTGCCCCTGCTGCCACTGAGAAAGGACACTTCAATATTGAACCCAAAGCTAAGCACTTCTTCCATTGCAAGAAAGATCAATCTAGTAGGCCAAACTAAACTGATAATTCGAGGAGACTTGCAAATATATAAAATCATGCATATAAGAATTCAGAGAAGAACCAAATAATATTCATAGATAATCATATTCATAAACCCACAATTCATCGAATCTCGGCAAACACACCGCAAAAGAGTATTACATCGAATAGATCTCCAAGAACATCGAGGAGAACTTTGTATTGAAGATCAAAGAGAGAGAAGAAGCCATATAGCTAATAACTATGGACCCGAAGGTCTGTGGCAAACTACTCACACATCATCAAAGAGGCTATGGTGTTGATGTAGAAGCCCACCGTGATCGATTCCCCCTCCGGCAGATCGCCAGAAAAGGCCCCCATATGGGATCTCACGGGTACAGAAGGTTGCGGCGGTGGAAAAGTGGTTCTGTGGCTCCCCTGGATGATTTTAGGGTACATTGGTATATATAGGCAAAAGAAGTATGTCGGTGGAGCTCCGTGGGGCCCATGAGGGTGGGGGCGCGCCTACCCCCCTGGGCGCGCCCCCTGCCTCATGGAAGCTTCACGGACTTCCAAACTTGTACTCCAAGTCTCCTGGGTTGCGTTTGTTCCAAGATAGATCCTCGTGAAGGTTTTGTTCCGTTTGATATTCCTTTGCTGCGAAACACTGAAATAGAAAAAAACAACTTGCACTGGGCCTTCGGCTAATAGGTTAGTCCCAAAAATAATATAAAAGTGCATATTAAATCCCATCAAGCATCCAAAACAAATAATATAATAGCATGGAACAATCAAAAATTAGAGATACGTTGGAGACGTATCAAGCATCCCCAAGCTTAATTCCTGCTCGTCCTCGAGTAGGTAAATGATAAAAACAGAATTTTTGATGTGGAATGCTTCCTAACATGATTTTCAATGTAATTTTCTTTATTGTGGCATGAATATCCAGATCCGAAAGATTCAAGACAAAAGTTGAATATTGATATAAAAACAATAATACTACAAACATATTAACCAAGCAATTTTGTCTTCTCAAAATAACATGGCCAAAGAAAGCTATCCCTACAAAATCATATAGTCTGGCTATTCTCTATCTTCATCACACAAAAATATTTAAATCATGCACAAACCCGATTACAAGCCAAGCAATTGTTTCATACTTTTGATGTTCTCAAACTTTTTCAATCTTCACGCAATACATGAGCGTGAGCCATGTATATAGCACTATAGGTGGAATAGAATGGTGGTTGTGGAGAAGACAAAAATGGAGAAGATAGTCTCACACCAACTAGGCGTATCAATGGGCTATGGAGATGCCCATCAATAGATATCAATGTGAGTGAGTAGGGATTGCCATGCAACGGATGCACTAGAGCTATAAATGTATGAAAGCTCAACAAAATAAACTAAGTGGGTGTGCATCCAGCTTGCTTGCTCACGAAGACCTAGGGAATTTTCAGGAAGCCCATCATTGGAATATACAAGCCAAGTTCTATAATGAAAAATTCCCACTAGTATATGAAAGCGACAACATAAGAGACTCTCTATCATGAAGATCATGGTGCTACTTTGAAGAACAAGTGTGAAAAAAGGATAGTAGCATTGCCCCATCTCTCTTTTTCTCTCATTTTTATTTGGGCCTTTTTTATGGCCTCTTTTTTTCTTTTTTCTATAATTTTCGTCCGGAGTCTCATCCCGACTTGTGGGGGAATAATAGTCTCCATCATCCTTTCCTGACCGGGACAATGCTCTAATAATGATGATCATCACACTTTTATTTACTTACAACTCAAGAATTACAACTCGATACATAGAACAAAATATGACTCTATGTGAAAGCCTCCGGCGGTGTACCGTGATGTGCAATGAATCAAGAGTGGCATGTATGAAAAATTATGAACGGTGGCTTTGCCACAAATACGATGTCAACTACATGATCATGCAAAGCAATATGACAATGATGGAGCGTGTCATAATAAACGAAACGGTGGAAAATTGCATGGCAATATATCTCGGAATGGCTATGGAAATTCCATAATAGGTAGGTATGGTGGCTGTTTTGAGGAAGGTAAATGGTGGGTTTATGGTACCGGCGAAAGTTGCACGGTACTAGAGAGGCTAGTAATGGTGAAAGGGTGAGAGTGTGTATAATCCATGGACTCAACATTAATCATAAAGAACTCACATACTTATTGCAAAAAACTATTAGTTATCAAAATGAAGTATTACGCGCATGCTCCTAGGGGGATAGATTGGTAGGAAAAGACCATTGCTCATCCCTGACCGCCACTCATAAGGAAGACAATCAAAAAATAAATCATGCTCCGACTTCATCACATAACGGTTCACCATACGTGCATGCTACGAGAATCACAAACTTTAACACAAGCATATCTCAAATTCACAACTAATCAACTAGCATGACTCTAATATCACCATATTCATATCTCAAAACAATCATAAAGAATCAAACTTCTCATAGTATTCAATGCACTTTATATGAAAGTTTTTTATACCCATCTTGGATGCCTATCATATTAGGACTAATTTTATAGACAAAGCAAATTACCATGCTATTCTAAAAGACTCTCAAAATAATATAAGTGAAGCATGAGATATCAATAATTTCTATAAAATAAAACCACTACCGTGCTCTAAAAAGATATAAGTGAAGCACTAGAGCAAAATTATCTAGCTCAAAAGATATAAGTGAAGCACATAGAGTATTCTAATAAATTCCGATTCATGTGTGTCTCTCCCAAAAGGTGTATACAGCAAGGATGATTGTGGTAAACTAAAAAGCAAAGAATCAAATCATACAAGACGCTCCAAGCAAAACACATATCATGTGGTGAATAAAAATATAGCCTCAAGTAAAGTTACCGATAGACGAAGATGAAAGAGGGGATGTCTTCCGGGGCATCCCCAAGCTTAGGCTTTTGGTTGTCCTTGAATTTTACCTTGGGGTGCCTTGGGCATCCCCAAGCTTAGGCTTTTGTTTGTTCTTGAATTTTACCTTGGGGTGCCTTGGGCATCCCCAAGCTTAGACTCTTGCCACTCCTTGTTCCAAAATCTGTCAAATCTTACCCAAAAACTTGAAAACTTCACAACACAAAACTCAACAAAAAATCTCATGAGCTCCGTTAGTATAAGAAAACAAACCACCACTTTAAAGTATTGTAATGAACTCATTCTTTATTTATATTGGTGTTAAACCTACTGTATTCCAACTTATCTATGGTTCATAGCCCCTGATACTAGCCATAGATGCATCAAAATAAGCAAACAACACGCGAAAAACATAATCTGTCAAAAACAGAACAGTCTGTAGCAATCTGTAGGTTTTGAATACTTCTGTAACTCCAAAAAAATTTAAAAATTAAGACGACCTAAATAATTTGTATATTGATATACTGAAGTTGGTATTGGTATTTTATTGCTCTCTGGTAAATAATGAAAATTATTTTCGTGAGCGCATACTTTCTGTTTTTATCAGCAAGATCAAACAACAATCACCCAAGAAGATCCTAAAGGCTTTACTTGGCACAAAAACTAATTAAAACATAAAAAGCACAATCATAACAGAGGCTAGATAAATTATTTATTACTAAACAGGAACAAAAAGTAAAGAACAAAAATAAAATTGGGTTGCCTCCCAACAAGCGCTATCGTTTAACTCCCCTAGCTAGTCATTGACAATTTCGATGATGCTCACATGAAAGACAAGAATTGAAGCACAAGGAGAGCATCATATAGCATGTGAAAACAAATCTAAGTCTAGCATAATTACTATGCATAGGCATCTTATAGGCAAACAAATTATCATAGCAAGCCAAAACTAGCATATGCAAGGAAGAGGAAAGAAACAATAGCAATCTCAACATAACGAGAGGTAATTTAGAAACATGAAAATTTCTACAATAATATTTTCCTCTCTCATAATAATTACATGTGGGATCATAAGAAAATTCAACAAAATAGCTATCACATAAAATATTTTCAACATGATCCACATGCATGCAAAGTTGACACTCTCCAAAATAGTGGGATTAACATTAACTAAAGTCATGACCTCTCCAAACCCACTTTTATCAAAATAAGATTGAACATTCTCCAAATACATGGGATCTAAAGTTGACACTCTTCCAAACCCACTTTCAATATTGCAAACATTATTATCAATCTTATATTCATCATGGGGCTTAAATAAATTTTCAAGATCATAAGAAGAATCACCCCAATCATGATCATTGCAACAAGTAGTGGACATAGCAAAATTAGCATCCCCAAGCTTAGGGTTTTGCATATTATTAGCACAATTGACATTCGTAGAATTTATAATAACATCATTGCAATCATGCTTTTTATTCAAAGATCTATCGTGAATCACTTCATAAAGTACTTCATCACAATTTTCAGATTCACAAATTTCAAGCAAAACTTCATAAAGATAATCTAGTGCACAAAACTCACTAGCAATTGGTTCATCATAATTGGATCTCTTAAAAATATTGGCAAGACGATGAGGATCCATAATAATAGATATTTAGCAAGCGAAGATGCAAGCTAATAGAAGGCACATGGTAACACGAGCAAACAGAAGGACGAACAGAAGAGGAGCGAATAAAACGGAAAAGGTGTAGTGGGGGAGAGGAAAACGAGAGGCAAATGGAAAATAATGTAATGCGAGGGATAAGAGTTTGTGATAGGTACTTGGTATGTCTTGACTTGAGCGTAGATCTCCCCGGCAACGGTGCCAGAAATCCTTCTTGCTACCTCTTGAGCATGCGTTGGTTTTCCCTTGAAGAGGAAAGGATGATGCAGCAAACTAGCATAAGTATTTCCCTCAGTTTTTGAGAACCAAGGTATCAATCCAGTTGGAGATTACACGCAAGTCGCCTAGTACCTACACAAGCAATCAAGAACCTTGCAACCAACACGAAAAATGGGTTGTCAATCCCTTCACGACCACTTGCAAAAGTGAGATCTGATAAAGATAATAAGATAAATATTTTTGGTATTTTTGTTGTATAGATTGGAAAATAAAGATTGCAAAATAAAATAAATAGTAAATTAGAATTATAGATCGGAAACTTATATGATGTAAAGTAGACCCGGGGGCCATAGGTTTCACTAGTGGCTTCTCTCATGATAGCATATATTACGGTGGGTGAACAAATTACCGCCGAGCAATTGATAGAAAAGCGCATAGTTATGATGATATCTAAGGCAATGATCATGAATATAGGAATCACGTCCGTGTCAAGTAGACCAAAACGATTCTGCATCTACTACTATTACTCCACACATCGACCGCTATCCAGCATGCATCTAGAGTATTAAGTTCATAAGAACAGAGTAACGCATTAGGCAGGATGACATGATGTAGAGGGATAAAATCAAGCAATATGATATAAACTCCATCTTTTTATCCTCGATGGCAGCAATACAATACGTGCCTTGCTGCCCCTGCTGTCACTGGGAAAGGACGCCGCGAGATTGAACCCAAAGCTAAGCACTTCTCCCATTGCAAGAAAGATCAATCTAGTAGTCCAAACTAAACTGATAATTCGAAGAGACTTGCAAAGATATCAAATCATGCATATTAGAATTCAGAGAAGAACCAAATAACATTCATAGATAATCAAATTCATAAACCCACAATTCAACGGATCTCGGCAAACACACCGCAAAAGAGTATTACATCGAATCTCGGCAAACACACCACAATCCAAGAACATCGAGGAGAACTTTGTATTGAAGATCAAAGACAGAGAGAAGAAGCCATCTAGCTAATAACTATGGACCCGAAGGTCTGTGGTAAACTACTCACACATTATCAGAGAGGCTATGGTGTTGATGTAGAAGCCCACCGTGATCGATTCCCCTTCTGATAGATCGCCGAAAAAGGCCCCGAGATGGGATCTCACGGGTACAGAAGGTTGCGGCAGTGGAGAAGTGGTTTCGTAGCTCCCCTGGATGTTTTTAGGGTACATGGGTATATATAGGCGAAAGAAGTACGTCGGTGGAGCTCCATGGGGCCCACGAGGGTGGGGGGCGCGCCCCTTGCCTCGTGGAAGATTCACGGACTTCCAAACTTGTATCCAAGTCTCCTGGGTTGCGTTTGTTCCAAGAAAGATCCTTGCGAAGGTTTCGTTCCGTTTGGATTCTGTTTGATATTCCATTTCTGTGAAACACTGAAATAGTGGGCCTTCGGTTAATAGGTTAGTCCCAAAAATAATATAAAAGTGCATATTAAAGCCCACTAAACATCCAAAACAGATAATATAATAGCATGGAACAATAAAAAATTATAGATACGTTGGAGACGTATCAATGATGCACTTTGGGCTTATAGAACAACATATAAAAATCCTGTGGGTATGTCTCCTTATAAAATGGTTTATAGAAAAGCTTGTCATTTGCCTCTTGAGTTAGAACATAAAGCATATTGGGCAATCAAAGAGCTCAATTATGATTTCAAACTTGCTGGTGAAAAGAGGTTATTTGATATTAGCTCTTTAGATGAATGGAGAACCCAAGCTTATGAAAATGCTAAGTTGTTTAAAGAAAAAGTCAAAAGATGGCATGATAAAAGAATCCAAAAACGTGAGTTTAAAGTAGGAGAATATGTTCTTTTGTACAACTCTCGTTTTAGATTCTTTGCAGGAAAACTCCTGTCAAAATGGGAAGGGCCCTATGTTATCGAGGAGGTTTATCGGTCTGGAGCCATCAAAATAAATAATACCGAAGGTACTAATCCGAAGGTTGTTAATGGGCAACGTATAAAACATTATATCTCAGGTACTCCCATTAATGTTGAAAATAATATTATCCAAACTTTGACACTGGAAGAACACATAAAAGAGTCCTTCCGGAACACTCCAGAATCGTGAAAATAAGGAGGTACGTGATACGATAAGTAAACGAACTCTGAAAAATCCGCAAAAATATTTTTTGTCAGTTTTGGAATATTTAGAAAAATAGAAAAATAAGAAACTTCCAAGAAGCGTACCCTGGTGGGCACAAGACACCCGGCTTGCCAGGCGCGCCCAGGTGGGTTGTGCCCACCTGGGGGTACCTTTCGGACTTCGTTTTTCTACAGTTTGCTTGTTTCCCGAGATAAAAAAATCTTTATATACCCCCCGAGCCTATTAACCATCGTATCATAGAGAAATCTTCTGTTTTCTATTCCTTGTTGTTCTCCTGAGAGATCTGAAAATATGTCATCCCAAGACTCCGAGGGTGATAGCTATGCTGCTGATTTCATCACAAACCCCAAGTCCTATGGGGATGTGGAGCACTATGGCTGGACCACGAAGGAAGAGGAAGACTATTATCCTAGGGAGAAGCATGATACGAGCTCAGATGAGGACGAACCTCTGCTACCTCAACCTGGGGACATGCATGTGGAATTCAAGAAGTCAAGCCTCCCCAATAAAGCAAAGAGGCCTAAGGTTCAGTTTATACCTTTTCTCCTTTTCCAAGAATGCAAGCAGGACTTATGTAAGAGAGTATTGGAGCTCGAGCAGGAGGTCGGTGAATTGAAGGAGGAAAATTCCATCCTCAAGTGTAAGCTAAGGAAGAAGGGAAAACCCTCTACATCATCACCACCACCACCTTCTTCTTCATCACCAAAAGAGAATCAAGTATCGGGTATGGGCACTCCCCTTGGCTTCCGCCAAGCTTGGGGGAGGTGCCCTGGTATCGTATCATCCCCACTATCTTTTGCCTTTACTTATTTTATTTTGATCTTTTGCTTTAGATGAATAAAAGTTTAGTTCGATCCTTTCTTTTTGAGAGTTTGCTTAGTGACCTATCCTTGTAATCGCGTGCGAGATATATAATGAAGTTTAGTTTGCCTTTTTGCTTTCTTTACTTTCCTATTGCAATTAAAAGAAAGGAAATGAATAAAAGAAAGTAAATAAATGAAAATGATCATATGCTAATCTTATGGTAGGTGATGACACCACATAAGGAAAAGTATAAGTAGAAAATTTTGTTAGAGATTGACAAACATAGCATTAGTCAATGATGCTGAAGGAAATATGCCCTAGAGGCAATAACAAAGTTGTTATTTATATTTCCTTATATAGTGATAAATGTTAATTATTCATGCTAGAATTGTATTAACCAGAAACTTAGTACATGTGTGAATACATAGACAAACAGAGTGTCCCTAGTATGCCTCTACTTGACTAGCTCGTTAATCAAAGATGGTTAAGTTTCCTGGCCATAGACATGTGTTATCATTTGATGAATGGGATCACATCATTAGAGAATGATGTGATGGACAAGACCCATCCGTTAGCTTAGCATATGATCGTTTAGTTTTATTGCTATTGCTTTATTCATGACTTATACATGTTCCTCTGACTATGAGATTATGCAACTCCCGAATACCAGAGGAACACCTTGTGTGCTATCAAATGTCACAACATAACTGGGTGATTATAAAGATACTCTCCAGGTGTCTCCAATGGTGTTTTTTGTGTTGGCATAGATCAAGATTAGGATTTGTCACTCCGTGTATTGGAGAGGTATCTCTGGGCCCTCTCGGTAATGCACATCACTATGAGCCTTGCAAGCAATGTGACTAATAAGTTAGTTACGGGATGATGCATTACGGAATGAGTAAAGAGACTTGCCGTTAATGAGATTGAACTAGGTATGAAGATACCGATGATTGAATCTCGGGCAAGTAACATACCGATGACAAAGGGAATAACGTATGTTGTATGCGGTTTGACCGATAAAGATCTTCGTAGAATATGTAGGAGCCAATATGAGAATCTAGGTTCCGCTATTGGTTATTGACCAGAGATGTGTCTCGGTCATGTCTACATAGTTCTCGAACCCGTAGGGTCCGCACGCTTAACGTTCGATGATGATTTGTATTATGAGTTATGTTATTTGATGACCGAAGTTTTGAAGTCTCCGATGAGATCACAGACATGACGAGGAGTCTCGAAATGGTCGAGAGGTGAAGATTCATATATTGGAAGGTTGCATTTGGACATCAGAATGGTTCCGAGTGGTTGGTGCATTTTCCCGGAGTACCCGGAGGTTACCGGAACCCCCCGGGAGAAATATTGGGCCTATTGGGCCTTATTGGAGGAGAGGAGAAAGGCCACGTGAGAGGGCCCCCCCTTTCCCAAACCGAATTGTACTAGGGGAGGGGGCGACCCCCCTCTTTCCTTCTCCCTCTCTCTCTCCCTTCCCCTTTTCCCTCTCCGATGGAAGGAAGGAGGGGGGGGCGAATCCTACTTGGACTAGGAGTCCAAGTAGGACTCCCCCCATATGGAGCGCCCCCTAGGCTGGCCATCTCCTCCTCCCCCTTTTATATACGGAGGCGGGGGGCACCCCAAAGGCACAACAGACAATCTCTTAGCCGTGTGTGGTGCCCCCCTCCACAGTTTACCACCTCGATCATATCGTCGTAGTGCTTAGGCGAAGCCCTGCGACGGTAACTTCATCATCACCGTCACCACGCCGGTGTGCTGATAGAACTCTCCCTCGTCCTCAACTGGATCAAGAGCTCGAGGGACGTCATCGTGCTGAACGTGTGCTGAACACGGAGGTGTCGTACGTTCGGTGCTAGGATCGGTTGGATCATGAAGACGTTTGACTACATCAACCGCGTTACTAAATGCTTCCGGCTTCGGTCTACGAGGGTACGTAGACACACTCTCCCCTCTCGTTGCTATGCATCTCCTAGATAGATCTTGTGTGATCGTAGGAAAATTTCGAAATACTGCGTTCCCCAACAGTGGCATCCGAGCCAAGTTTATGCGTAGATGTTATATGCATGAGTAGAACACAAAGAGTTGTGGGCGATATAGTCATACTGCTTACCACCAACGTCTTACTTTGATTCGGTAGTATTGTTGGATGAAGTGGCCTGGACCGACATTACATGACCGCGTTCATGATACTGGCTCTACCGACGTGCTTCGCACACAGGTGTCTGGCGGGTGTATGTTTCTCCAACTTTAGTTGAATCGAGTTTGACTACGACGGTCCTTGTTGAAGGTTAAAACATCACACTTGACGAAAAATTGTTGTGGTTTGATGTGTAGGTAATAACGGTTCTTGCTAGAAGCCCGTAGCAGCCACATAAAACTTGCAACAACAAAGTAGAGGACGTCTAACTTGTTTTTGCAGGGCATGTTGTGATGTGATATGGTCAAGACGTGATGAGATATAAATTGTTGTATGAGATGATCATGTTTTATAAAAGTTATCGGCAACTGGCAGGAGCCTTATGGTTGTCGCTTTATTGAATGAAATGCAATCGCCATGTAATTGCTTTACTTTAACACTAAGCGGTAGCGATAGTCATGGAAGCAATAGTTGGCGAGACGACAACAATGCTACGATGGAGATCAAGGTGTCAAGCCGGTGACGGTGGAGATCATGACGCTGCTTTGGAGATGGAGATCAAAGGCACTGGATGATGATGGCCATATCATGTCACATATTTTGATTGCATGTGATGTTTATCCTTTATGCATCTTATTTTGCTTAGTACAGCAGCAGCATTATAAGATGATCCCTCGCTAAATTTCAAGGTACAAGTGTTCTCCTTGAGTATGCACCATTGCTACAGTTCATCATGCCTAGACACCACGTGATTATTGGGTGTGATAAGCTCTACATTCACATACAACGGGTGCAAGCCAGTTTTGCACATGCAGAATACTCGGGTTAAACTTGACGAGCCTAGCATATGCATATATGGCCTCGGAACACTGAGACCGAAAGGTCGAACGTGAATCATATAGTAGATATGATCAACATAGTGATGCTCACCATTCTAAACTACTCCATCTCACGTGATGATCGGACATGGATTAGTTGATATGGATCACGTGATCATTTAGATGACTAAACAGATGTCTATCAAATTGGGAGTTCTTAAGTAATATGATTAATTGAACTTTAATTTATCATGAACTTAGTACCTGATAGTATTTGCATGTCTATGTTGTTGTAGATCAATGGCCCATGCTACCGTTTCCTTGAATTTTAATGCATTCCTAGAGAAAGCTAAGTTGAAAGATGATGGTAGCAACTACACGGACTGGGTCCGTAACTTGAGGATTATCCTCATTGCTGCACAGAAGAATTACGTCCTAGAAGCACCGCTAGGTGCAAGACCCGCTATAGGAGCAACTCTGGATGTTATGAACGTCTGGCAGAGCAAAGCTGATGACTACTCGATAGTTCAGTGTGCCATGCTTTACGGCTTAGAATCGGGACTTGCAAGACGGTTTGAACGTCATGGAGCATATGAGATGTTCCAACAGTTGAAGTTAATATTTCAAGCAAATGCCCGAATTGAGAGATATGAAGTCTCCAATAAGTTCTATAGCTGCAAGATGGAGGAGAATAGTCCTGTTAGTGAACATATACTCAGAATGTCTGGGTACCACAACCACTTGACTCAACTGGGAGTTAATCTTCCTAATGATAGTGTCATTGATAGAGTTCTTCAATCACTACCACCAAGCTACAAAAGCTTCGTGATGAACTATAATATGCAAGGGATGGATAAGACAATTCCCGAGCTCTTCGCGATGCTAAAGGCTGCGGGGGTAGAAATCAAGAAGGAGCATCAAGTGTTGATGGTTAACAAGACCACTAGTTTCAAGAAAAAGGGCAAGGGGGAGAAGGGGAACTTCAAGAAGAACGGCAAGCAAGTTGCTGCTCAAGTGAAGAAGCCCAAGTCTGGACCTAAGCCTGAGACTGAGTGCTTCTACTGCAAAGGGACTGGTCACTGGAAGCGGAACTGCCCCAAGTATTTGGCGCATAAGAAGGATGACAAAGTGAAAGGTATATTTGATATACATGTTATTGATGTGTACCTTACTAATGCTCGTAGTAGCGCCTGGGTATTTGATACTAGTTCTGTTGCTCATATTTGCAACTTGAAACAGGGGCTACGGATTAAACGAAGATTGGCTAAGGACGAGGTGACGATGCGTGTGGGAAATGGTTCCAAAGTCGATGTGATCGCCGTCGGCATGCTACCTCTACATCTACCGTCAGGATTAGTTCTAGACCTAAATAATTGTTATTTGGTGCCACCGTTGAGCATGAACATTATATCTGGATCTTGTTTAATGCGAGACGGTTATTCATTTAAATTAGAGAATAATGGTTGTTCTATTTATACAAGCAATATCTTTTATGGTCATGCACCCTTGATGAGTGGTCTATTTTTGTTGAATCTCGATTGTAGTGATACACATATTCATAATATTGAAGCCAAAAGATGCAAAGTTAATAATGATAGTGCAACTTATTTGTGGCACTGCCGTTTAGGTCATATTGGTGTAAAGCGCATGAAGAAACTCCAGGCTGATAGGCTTTTTGAATCACTTGATTATGAATCACTTGATGCTTGCGAACCATGCCTCATGGGAAAGATGACTAAGACTCCATTCTCCAGAACAATGGAGCGAGCAACTGACTTATTGGAAATAATACATACTAATGTATGCGGTCCAATGAGTGTTGAGGCTTGCGGCGGGTATCGTTATTTTCTGACATTCAGAGATGATTTGAGTAGATATGGGTATATTTACTTAATGAAACATAAGTCTGGAACATTTGAAAAGTAAAAAAGAATTTCAGAGTGAAGTGGAAAATCATCGTAACAAGAAAATAAAGTTTCTACGATCTGATCGTGGAGGAGAATATTTGAGTTATGAGTTTGGTCTTCATTTGAAACAATGTGGAATAGTTTCGCAACTCACACCACCTGGAAAACCACAGCGTAATGCTGTGTCCAAACGTCGTAACCGTACTTCATTAGATATGGAGCAATCTATGATGTCTCTTACTGATTTACTGCTATCGTTTTGGGGTTACGCTTTAGAGACGGCTGCATTCACGTTAAATAGGGCACCATCTAAATCTGTTGAGACGACACCATATGAACTGTGGTTTGGCAAGAAACCTAAGTTGTCATTTCTTAAAGTTTGGGGTTGCGATGCTTATGTGAAAAGGCTTCAACCTGATAAGCTCGAACCCAAATGGCTTGAGGCCATGAAATATGAGATGGGATCCATGTATGAGCACAAAGTGTGGACTTTGGTTGACTTGCCCGATGATCGGCAAGCAATAGAGAGTAAATGGATCTTCAAGAAGAAGACTGACCCAAACGGTAATGTTACTGTCTACAAATCTCGACTTGTTGCGAAAGGTTTTCGACAAGTTCAAGGAGTTGACTACGATGAGACCTTCTCACCCGTAGCGATGCTTAAGTCTGTCCGAATCATGTTAGCAATTGTTGCATTTTATGATTATGAAATTTGGCAAATGGATGTCAAAACTGCATTCCTTAATGGATATCTTAAAGAAGAGTTGTATATGCTGCAACTAGAAGGTTTTGTCGATCCAAAAGGTGCTAACAAAGTGTGCAAGCTCCAGCGATCCATTTATGGACTAGTGCAAGCCTCTCGGAGTTGGAATATACGCTTTGATAGTGTGATCAAAGCATATGGTTTTATACAGACTTTTGGAGAAGCCTGTATTTACAAGAAAGTGAATGGGAGCTCTGTAGCATTTCAAATATTATATGTGGATGAGATATTGTTGATTGGAAATAATACAGAATTTCTGGATAGCATAAAAGGATACTTGAATAAGAATTTTTCAATGAGAGACCTCGGTGAAGCTGCTTATATATTGGGCATCAAGATCTATAGAGATAGATCAAGATGCTTAATTGGAGGGGGAGGAGAAGGTGGCCGGCCTAGGGGGGTGCGCCATAAGGGGTTGTCCTACTTGGACTCCTAGTCCAAGTAGGATTCGCCCCACCCTCTTTCCTTCTCCCTCTCTCTCCCTTCCCCTTTTACCTCTCCGGTGGAAGGAAGGAGGGGGGCGAATCCTACTTCGACTAGGAGTCCAAGTAGGACTCCCCCCTATGGCGCGCCCCCTAGGCCAGCCTCCTCCTCCTCCCCCTCCAATTAAGCGTCTTGATCTATCTCTATAGATCTTGATGCCCAATATATAAGCAGCTTCACCGAGGTCTTTCATTGAAAAATTCTTATTCACGTATCCTTTTATGCTATCCAGAAATTCTGTATTATTTCCAATCAACACTATGTCATCCACATATAATATTAGAAATGCTACAGAGCTCCCACTCACTTTCTTGTAAATACAGTCTTCTCCAAAAGTCTGTATAAAACCATATGCTTTGATCACACTATCAAAGCGTATATTCCAACTCCGAGAGGCTTGCACCAGTCCATAAATGGATCGCTGGAGCTTCCACACTTTGGTAGCACCTTTTGGATCGACAAAACCTTCTGGTTGCATCATATACAACTCTTCTTTAAGATATCCATTAAGGAATGCAGTTTTGACATCCATTTGCCAAATTTCATAATCATAAAATGCGGCCATTGCTAACATGATCCGGACTGACTTAAGCATTGCTACGGGTGAGAAGGTCTCATCGCAGTCAACTCCTTGAACTTGTCGAAAACCTTTTGCGACAAGTCAAGCTTTGTAGATGGTGACATTACCGTCTGCGTCTGTCTTCTTCTTAAAGATCCATTTTTTCTCAATGGCTTGCGATCATTGGGCAAGTCCACCAAAGTCCACACTTTGTTCTCACACATGGATCCTATCTCAGATTTCATGGCCTCAAGCCATCTATCAGAATCTGTACTCATCATAGCTTCTTCATGGTTCGTAGGTTCGCCATGGTCTAATAACATGACTTCCAGGACAGGATTACCGTACCACTCTGGTGCGAAACGTGCTTTGTTCGGCCTATGAGGTCCAGTAGTAACTTGATCTGAAGTTTCATGATCATCTCATTATATTCCTCTCTAGTTGGTGTAGGCATCACGGGAACGAATTTCTCTGATGTGCTACTTTCCAATTTGAGAGAAGGTACAATTACCTCATCAAGTTCTACTTTCCTCCAACTCACTTCTTTTGAGAGAAACTCCTTCTCTAGAAAGGACACATTCTTAGCAACAAAGGTATTGCATTTGGATCTATGGTAGAAGGTGTACCCAATTGTTTCCTTAGGGTATCCTATAAAGACACACTTCTTCGATTTAGGTTCGAGCTTATCAGGCTGAAGCCTTTTGACATAAGCGCCGCATCCCCAAACTTTAAGGAATGCTAGCTTAGGTTTCTTGCCAAACCACAGTTCATATGGTGTTGTCTCAACAGATTTAGACGGTGCCCTATTTAACGTGAATGTAGCTGTCTCTAATGCATAACCCCAAAAACGATAGTGGTAAATCGGTAAGAGACATCATAGAACACACCATATCTAATAATGTAGCGATCCGACCTCAAACGGTCAAATCTCTGTGCATAAGTGTCATCCCTGGATCAGTAATGCTGACACACACAGTACTCGAAGGATTTATAACAAAGTGCAATCACAAACTTATTACATCAAATAACTCATAAAAGAGTACATATTACAATAATATGGCTTAAGGCCATCTAAATATGATAACAGCGGAAGGCTTGGAAGATAAAGTGAGTCCATCAACTCCAACGGCATAGCTGAGTGCACGACAAAGACCTAGCGCACCTTACTCGTCGTCTAAAAAGTCTGCAACATAATACGTTGCAGCCCGAGAACGGGTCAGCACATGGAATATGCTGGCAAAATAACACCGTAGAGCAATGAACAGGTAAATGCTACAACTATATGCATATTTGGCTGGTGGAGGCTCTATGGTTAATATGTTTTTGCAAAAAGCCATTTTTTCCCTACAACAAAGGAATTTATTTTGTTTAACTATCATGGTAGTTGATAAACATTAAGAAGGTTCCTCCAACTCAATCCCAATTAAGCAGTATTAATAACCCAACAAATTAATTTAGAGTGTTGAGATCAACATGACAATTCAAGAACCAGATACTCAAGATGTCCATAACCGGGGACACGGCTAACCATGATTAGTTTGTACACTCTGCAGAGGTTTGCGCACTTTTCCCCACAAGACTTGATCTCCTCCGTTAGTTTCACTACAAAAAAATACACTTCCGTGATGATACGTGTTTGTCACAGTAGGTCACGTTTTCTGTTATGCATGTACATCCATGAAAATTTTATGACAGAATCAAGATAGTCATACCTATGCTGTCGTAGAAGTGTTCCATGACATTACCAAAATTATCATCACGGAAGTGTCCACTTCCATGACGATAAATCGCGCGTCACAGAAGTGCTTTCGTCAAGGGTGACCGACACGTGGCATCCACCGTAACAGAACGGTGTTCAGGTATCGGGTCCGGTTTTGGATCCAATAACCCGTTAACAGCCCCGACCAATGAGGATTTTCCACGTGTAAAATCATCATTGGCTGGAGGAAACATGTGCCGGCTCACCGTTGGGACAGATGTCATCCACTCATTGGACCCAAAGCGCCTATGATACGTTGACATGTGGCACGGCCCAACAGAGGCCCATTCCTGTGAAAAGGCTGGCCCGTTTGATTTGGTCAAAAGGTGGCAGGCCAGCCCACGGCAAGCCTGTTAACGGCTTGTTCGCATATAGCCCATTTACAGCCCGCTAACCCAGGGCCCGTTTACGGCCTATCCGAATTAGGCCCAGTAGCGTCATCTGGGCCGTCCAATATAATTCCTACCCGTTTTAACTTTCGGCCCATGTATAGCCCATGACGTCTTTCGGCCCATATGAGGCCCTTAGTAACCCTCGGCCCATTAACGGCCCATGGTAAAACTGGCCCGTAATGAACAGTGTATCACTTTATACCCATTAACAACCTATTATTCCGTTGGGACGTTTCCAGCCCATGTTATCTTTCGGCCTTCTCAGGGCCCATTTATTCTTGGGCTCATTTCCAGCATTCGTTTACTTTAGGCCCGTTACTGTCATTTTCTGCTTGTGGGCCAAATTCAGCCTGTGGTTACAGTCGGCATGTTTGTGGCCCGTTAATACGTTGGGCCATTTTCATAGTGTCATCAAATAGGGCTGATTAACAACGGCCTGTTATGGTCGACCATGAACGAACGATTTCAACTCTAGCCCATTTACGGCCATAATGTGGTCTGTTATTGGCCCATGTTTGGCCAACCGATCATACGGCCCGTAGAAGGCCCATTGTGTCTATGGCCCGTATAAGGCCCATTGTTTCTATGCCCCGTAGAAGGCCCATTGTTTCTACGGCCCTTAGAAGGCCCATTGTTTCTACGGCCTGTAGGAGGCCCATGTTAACTATAGTAAATATGTAGCCCATGGTTAATGTGGCCTAGTTTTTAAAAATAGGTTATTGCGGCCACTAGCAAACCGCGGAAAAAGAACTACACTGACTACAAGAAAACAAATAAACAAGACAATAAGGAAATAAATAAGCAAGCAACTTACGCTAGGCTATCATGGCTATTACACATATTACATCCACTGGGCATCAAAGTTCGCCACGAGTGCAAATATAGGGAACACCCTACACTATACAAAAATGGCATGCTATTTTCTTCAGTCGGTGGCTGCATGTTAAGAACAAATTTTGTATCGCACCAAAACAAATTACAACTATAAAACAAAAGGAAGGTTGGCATAAAGGTTAACAGTCTAGCAGATAAATGCACCACCAGAAGTTCAGAAGCTCAGTTCATTTGACCTGACTGTTACGTTTTCATGATGTATTGTCCCATGGAGCACCATAACCTTCACCTTCAGTTCTCCTAGGCTCCTGAACAACATAGCAAATGTCTGATAGTCTGGTTTCAAAACCATGCATATCTTGACAACATCGAACAATGTCTCTCCTTGTTTCACAAAGGGTCTCTGTTAGGGAATGGACTCATGTCTGGAGCGCAGATACAACATTGTTTTGAGCTTGCATATCTTGATCATGAGGCAGTTTGGACGAGATTGCCTTAAGAACCAACCCAGTATTACGCAAGAACGTGCTTTTGGCACTGTTAGTGGACAGGTACTGATCCACTGCAGCAAGAGCTGACATTGCGGTTATAGTTGCCTCGCCACCTTCAGAAGGTGGCAGTTCCACCATTTTTTCCATAGCTTGCTAAAAAGTTGAGGTTTTACATTAGTAGCACCAGAATAGAAGATATTAAGGAGGCAGCAAAACCAAACAAAATAGCTTTGGTCTATATACAGAACTTATTTTGGTGAACCCATGTAAAATATTAGTTGTATTTTATTGCAAAGTACATAATAAACCTAGGTTCCAAACATATGACCATGTACCATCGCTAATGTATTGTCTATTTCTTCACATTGTATTGAGGGCTAAGGATAAAGAGACGAAGTTTATAATACGGTAAGCATAGTATGACATCATTCATATCATAAAACAACTGAGAACAGACAAACAGGCAATTGTAACGTTGTGTGGGCAAGTCCGGCACGGAACTAGATTACAGGTCAAGATCAAAGGAACATCACTCCTCTCTTTTAAACCTTGTAAGGTGCAATGATACGCTAAGACAATTGTGTATAAAATTGAAAAGAGTAATAGACATTGGCTGTAAACCATGCAGTTCAAGGCACAAGTCAGAGTAAGTAGTAGCTAAAAGGCATGAGGATTAAGGACTACAACAACGGCTTTGACTGGTGTAGTCATGCCCTTCTTCTTTCTAGTGTGACAGTCCTTGAAGATTTCCACAGTATTTGGTTCAGGTACTTTTTGGTCCTTGCAGGCTTTCCTATGCATTTGTAACAAGTCAATATAGATCTGATAATATGGTACAACGAAAAGAGTGAAACAGTAGCTAATTACAAGAGCCTCACAGTGTGCAATATAGCTACGAGATCCTGCCGTCTGTTGGAATTTCACTTTCGTACGGTTGGCCTTGTTCTTTGAACAGTTCACCTACAAGAAGATAGATTTGTGTGGCACATGTGTAAATAGGACTTCAACATGTGATCTGATCACATATATATAATGTACCTTATACTTCATATCAGACCAGTGTTTAACGAGGCCCCTCTAGTCTTCATCCGATATATTTTCCACTGGAGATGTTTGGGAAAGTTCACTGTTAGCCTTGCCTTCAAAGTGAGTTTTCCTCAAGTTATAAGGATACTGTCGCACAGCAGACTTGAAAACATGGGTGCAAGCTTGTTTGGTTGCATCATCTTGGCTATCCAACTTGAACCTCATCTGTTGAAAATTGTGGGAGTCTCATTATCAGCAACCTAGAAAGTATGGGACAGAGCAAGACGATATTACTAGTTTCCATACATAACCATACTTACAGATAAATGGTCGAGGAAGGTGTTGATCTGGTTTCGTCTTTGTCATTCCTGAACTGAATCCATGTTGGGAGGATACGTACATGATACCTAACGGCAACCGCTGCCTCTGATACTAACTTGGCTGACTCTGTAGAATCACCTGGCCTTTTTAAACCAGCCTCAAAACGGATCTCCATTCTTCCTCCTATAGATTTAGTTAACCTATCAAGAATTATCCCTGATGTTTGTTTCCTCTTGCGCCTAGGTGCTAGTCCAACAACGAACATAGGAAGTGTTAGTGCACACCAAACTGTGAGACTACATATAAAGAAGCATGCAACTGTAACTTGACTCCAGCAACTACCTTCTTGCTGTTCAAGCTCACAAGGTTCATCTAATCTTGCCAACTCGTCTTGTGTTAAGAGTGCTTGGGAAGTAGCATCAGGTGGCAAGGGAGCTTAGGAATGTGTTGCTAGCTCAGTTGACGCACGAGTAACTCGTGCAACTGGAGTACTATGGAAGGTTTTGCAAGAGCTAGGGCTGTCTCTGCTTGTTTGGTGGCAGCTATTTGTTTCTGTTTGGCTTTTTCTGCAGCTCGTGTAGCATGGGATACCATGTTTGTAGAATTTTCCGCTAGACTTTCACCTTCTATTGCACCATCAGTACCAGCAGAATCTGCAGGATTCTACTAGTTCCCATTCCTTGCCATTCTGTGTTTCTTCCTCTTTCTCTGTGCCATGTTAAGTCAAGACGACAAGAAAAACAAATAACAATTTAGTTCTTTAGAACAAATTGATGTGTGATACAGACGAACCGAACTTTGATGTTAGACAACCACATGATAGGAGGATGTAATATGTACGAAAAACAGGACGGAAGAGATAACCAGAACTATGATGTGTAAACTAAGCAGAAGACATTTCACTAAATTAGAAGCAATGCAATGGAAGGTAGACACCATATGAAAGATGCTACAAATATCGCTTTGCCAAGTTAACAGTGTCTCATCATAAATGGCATTTAAACAAATGTCAAGCAGTACAAGAAATAAATCATATGCACGATGCAAACAACATCACACTACCAAGTTAGAGGTCTCTCGTCATTAGTGCCATTGCATATTCACAGCTTATGATGTGTAAACTAAGGAGAAGGTGATACGTCTCCAACATATCTGTAATTTTTTATTGCTCCATCCTATATTATTTACTGTTTTGAATGTTTATGGGCTTTATTATACACTTTTATATTATTTTTGGGACTAACCTATTAACTCAGAGCCCAGTGCCAGTTTCTGTTTTTACCCAGTTTTAGGGTTTCGAAGAAAAGGAAAACCAAACGGAGTCCAATTGACCTAAAACTTCACGGAACTCATTTTTGGAAGGAAAGAAGCCCAGAAGACTTGGAGTGCACGTCGGGGGATCTGCAAGGAGGTCATGAGGCAGGGGGCGCGCCCACCCCCCTGGGCGCGCCCTCCACCCTCGTGAGCCCCTCGTGGCCCCCCTAACGTACTTCTTCCGCCTATATATCTCCATATACCCTAAAAACATCCGGGGGCACAATAGATTGGGAGTTCCGCCGCCAGAAGCCTCCGTAGCCACCGAAAGCCAATCTAGACCCATTCTGGCACCCTGCCGGAGGGGGAATCCCTCTCCGATGGCCATCTTCATCATCCCGGTGCTCTGCATGACGAGGAGGGAGTAGTTCTCCCTCGGGGCTGAGGGTATGTACCAGTAGCTATGTGTTTAATCTCTCTCTCTCTCGTGTTCTTGAGATGATACGATCTTGATGTATCGCGAGCTTTGCTATTATATTTGGATCCTATGATGTTTTCTCCCCCCCCCCTCTACTCTCTTGTAATGGATTGAGTTTTCCCTTTGAAGTTATCTTATCGAATTGAGTCTTTAAAGATTTGAGAACACTTGATGTATGTCTTGCCGTGCGTATCTGTGGTGACAATACGATACCACGTGATTCACTTGATGTATGTTTTGGTGATCAACTTGTGGGTTCCGCCCATGAACCTATGCATAGGGGTTGACACACATTTTCGTCGTGATTCTCTGGTAGAAACTTTGTGGCACTCTATGAGGTCCTATGTGTTGGTTGAATAGATGAACCTGAGATTGTGTGATGCATATCGTATAATCATACCCACGGATACTTGAGGTGACATTGGAGTATCTAGGTGACATTAGGGTTTTGGTTGATTTGTGTCTTAAGGTGTTATTCTAGTACGAACTCTAGGGCTGTTTGTGACACCTATAGGAATAGCCCAACGGATTGATTGGAAAGAATAACTTTGAGGTGGTTTCGTACCCTACCATAATCTCTTCGTTTGCTCTCCGCTATTAGTGACTTTGGAGTGACTCTTTGTTGCATGTTGAGGGATAGTTATGTGATCCAATTATGTTATTATTGTTGAGGGAACTTGCACTAGTGAAAGTATGAACCCTAGGCCTTGTTTCAACGCATTGCAATACCATTTACGCTTTTTTTATCATTCGTTGCCTTGCTGTTTTTATATTTTCAAATTACAAAAACTATTATCTACCATCCATATACCACTTGTATTACCATCTCTTCGCCGAACTAGTGCACCTATACAATTTACCATTGTATTGGGTGTGTTTGGGACACAAGAGACTCTTTGTTATTTGGTTGCAGGGTGGCTTGAGAGAAACCATCTTCATCCTACGCCTCCTACGGATTGATAAACCTTAGGTCATCCACTTGAGGGAAATTTGCTACTATCCTACAAACCTCTACACTTGGAGGCCCAACAACGTCTACAAGAAGAAGGTTGTGTAGTAGACATCAAGCTCTTTTCTGGCGCCGTTGCCAGGGAGGTTAGCGCTTGAAGGTATATCTTTAGATCTTGCAATCGAGTCTTTTAGTTTCTTGTTTTATCACTAGTTTAGTTTATAAAAGAAAACTATAAAAAATGGAATTGAGTTTGTCTCATACGCTTCACCTTTTTAATATCTTTCGTGAGTATGATGGAAAGGATAATTATGCTCAAGTGCTAGAAGAAGAAATCTATAAAATGTTTGGCACTAAATCTTTGAATGATGAGCATGATTGCAATGTTGTTAGTATGAATTCTTTGAATATCCATGACACTAATGATGATTGCACTAGTTATGATGAAAATGCCTCCTATAAACATGTCAATTTTTGTGGAGTGCATTGCGTTTGTAAGTACACACCAAATAGAGAAGATAGATATTGCAAGAAGCATAAGTACTTAGAAACTAAATTGTTGCAAGAAGAACTAGATGATTGTGCTGAAAATTTAAATTTTCTTGGCCATACTTGTGAACTTTGTAATGAACGTGGCCATTTAATTATCCGATGCAAATTGTTTCATGATATAATCGTGTCCAAAAATTGTGATGACTTGATTTCCCTTGCACATCATAATGAACTTAGTTTGCTCTTGCGTTATGAAGAAATTAAACGTATAACTAAGGATATTCCAAAATTTGCCCTTGATAAAGTTCTTCATTTTGATCTAGAGAAAATTTATATGTATTGTGCGGTGAATTTTATTGAAAATCCTTATATTGCCAACTACATAAAGAAAAGAAAACAAATAGAAGATGAAGAGAATACTAATGAAAGGGAAGAGGCTTCCCAATACCCTCCTATTATTTCTTATGATGAATCGGGTAACGTGGAGGAGCCTCCTATTCAACCAATCTCATTAATAAGGAGCTCCAAAAAGAGGATTGAACCCACACATGATGTGGTGAAGAAGAAGAAAAGAAAAAGGAAGAGAGGTAAAAAGATATCTCCCCCAAATAATGCTGCTCCTATTACTATTGTGCCTCATGAAAATATAATTGTGGAAGATAATGATATTTCTTATGATCTTGAAAATCTTTTTGGCACTTGCTTGGAAGAATATGATAATTGCTATACTATTGGTGCTATCTATACTATTAATGATGAGAGTGATTATGCTTATGATATGAAAAGGCCCAAGCTTGGGGATGCTATGTTTGATGAAGATGATGTTTTTGAGAATACATTTTCTGCAATTAATGTTTGTCCTAATCTTGGGGATGCTACGCTTAATGAAGAGGATATTTTTAGTATCCCAAGTTTTGATATGCAAATTTATAATGATAATAACATGCCTCCTACTTATGATAATTATTGTGATGATACATATGCTATAAAAAGTAGTGAGGATTATATTTATAAAACTTGTCATGATTATGGTTACCCCTTTTCTAAACATTACTCTCTTAATGTGGAAACAATTTATAGTATCCAAGTCTCTTATGATACTCCCACTATCCCGAATGAGAAGAATTTTGCTTATGTGGAGAGTAATAAAATTTCTATGCTTGTAGATCATGAAAAGAATGCTTTAGGTGCTGGTTATATTTTTGAATTCATTCATGATGCTACTGAAAATTATTATTAGGGAGGAATATATGCTTGTAGGAATTGCAATAATATCAAGTTTCCTCCCTATGTGCTTAAAGTTTCGAAGTTATGCTTGTTTTGCCCTGCTAAGCGAGTTGATTATTGTTCCCATAAGTTGTTTTCTCACAAAATCCCTATGCATAGGAAGTATGTTAGACTTAAATGTGCTAGTCATATTCTTCATGATGCTCTCTTTATGTTTCAATTCCTATCTTTTATGTGAGCATCGTTGAAATCATCATGCCTAGCTAGGGGCGTTAAATGATAGCGCTTGTTGGGAGGTAACCCAATTTTATTTTTATTACATGCTTTTTGTTCCTGTTTATTAATAAATAATTCATCTAGCCTCTGTTTAGATGTGGTTTTATGCTTTTAATTAGTGTTTGTGCCAAGTAGAACCTTTGGGAAGACTTGGGGAGAGTCTTTTTGATCATGCTGTAAGAAACAGAAACTTTAGCGCTCAAGAGAATTGCTGCCATTTTTATTTGGAGAGTGCTATTTAGTTAATTATTTTTGCAGATGATTAATAGATAAATTCCTCAGGTCCAGAAATTTATTTTAGAATTTTATGAGTTACAGAAGTATACGTTTGATCCAGATTACTACAGACTGTTCTGTTTTTGACAGATTCTGTTTTCTATGTGTTGTTTGCTTATTTTGATGAATCTATGGCTAGTAAAATAGTTTATAAACCATAGAGAAGTTGGAATAAAGTAGGTTTAACACCAATATAAATAAAGAATGAGTTCATTAAAGTAACTTGAAGTGGTCTTTTGTTTTCTTTCGCTAACGGAGCTTACGAGTTTTCTACTTTAAGTTTTGTGTTGTGAAGTTTTCAAGTTTTGGATAAAGATTCGATGGACTATGGAATAAGGTGTGGCAAGATCCTAAGCTTGGGGATGCTGTCACATCCGTAGTTCTGGTATGACCTAGGCTAGCCTTCATGTTTGCATCATGTCTAAATTCCCTTTAAATTTGAAATGGGGATTTGTGAAACCCTCAGAAATCATTTCTGAAAATGACCCAAGTAAAAATTGCTCCAAAAGGGTCCAAGAAAATGCTCATGATGCTCTCTGAAAATATTGGACAGAGATAAAAATCAAACCAATATTTTTAGGAACTCATAAGTATTTATTTTGGGCATATGGAATTAATCCAATATTTATTTGCATTGGGTATATATGTTATATATTTTATATATGTCCAAAAATTCTGAATTTTGGTGAGGGGTTTTGGAATAATCCCTTAGGCCCCTGCAAAAATTGATAGAAGTAAATAAATTGATTTAGTATTTTTACTAAATCAAAACAAATGTCAGAAAATAGAAAACAGAAAACAAAAGTAAGGGAAATACTTACCTGGGCCTCCTACCTGGCAGCCCAGCGGCCCAGCAGGCCAGCCCAGCCAGCTGGCCGACGCCAGTCGTCGCCTACCTCCTGCCAGGAGGACGGCGCGCGTGTGCCCGACGCGCGCGAGCACGCGCCGGCCACGTCCCGCTTCCCCGCTCGCTGCTGGAGGCCCCCGACGACGCCACGCATCCCCCTCGGCCCTCTCTCACTCCCTCGAGCTCTCTCCTCTCCCCTAGTGCTCCCTCTCCCGTTTGCCCGAGCGCTGCCGTCGCCGCAACTCGTCGCCGTCGTAGCCACCGTAGTCCCCTCGCCCTTCCGTCGTGCCCAAAAGCTTCGCCACGCCGCCTCCTACCTCCTCGTCGAGCCACGCACCTCCGGACGGCCTCCATCGCCGCCATCGCCATCATCTTCGCCACCGGCTGCCCAAGATCGCCGACGGTGCTCCGGCCGCACCAGTGCTTCCCCGAGCTCGCTGACGCCTCCGCTGGATCCGCCGTGAGCTCTACTTCGTTTCCCCCTCCTCCCCGTGCTTGTTTGCCCCGTCCAGCTAGCTCAACCACCGCGCCCGCGAGCTCCTCGCCGCCGGCCATGGCGCCACCGTGGCCAGGGGCCGAGCCAGCCGCACCCGCGCGTGTCACCGTGCTCCTGGTGATGCCAGGAACCCGTAGAGCCTCTCCGCTCGCCTCCCCATGCACCGCGGCCCTCGCCCGCACTTGGCCGTGCTCCGGCCGCTGCCGCGAGCCTCGTTCCGGCGAGCTCCGACCACCCCTCCTCCTCCTATCTATCCCACTAGATGCGGGAGAGCACGGGCTACGCCCCGGTGCTCTCCGCCGTCCTTTTGGTCACCGGAATGGAGATCCCGAGCCCTCCGCCGCGTTCGGCCTCGCCGGCGGCTAAACGCCGATGAGGTTGACCGGTCTAACCCCCCAGTTGACCTGGGGTTTGACCACCCAGGGTCATTGACAAGTGGGCCAGGCCCCTGCTAATTTTAGTTACATGTTAATTAAACTTAATTAGCTGATGACACTGACAGTGGGCCCCTGCGCCACTAATTCTATAATTAGGATAAACTAACCCCCTGTTAACTAACCGGTCACTGACGTGTGGCCCCCACACGTCAGGTTTGACTCGGTCAGCTCCTTTGACCTGCTGACGCAATGCTGCTGTCATGCTAACGCAATATATCATTTTCTGGTTTAAAATTAATCAGGAAATTCCAGAAAAAATTCAAAACTTCAAAAATTCATAGAAATTCAACCGTAGCTCGGATTGAAATAATTTATATATGAAAAATTATCAGAAAAATTCAATCTATCCATCTGTACCATTTTCATGCATGACAAATCATATATACATGCTGTATATATGAAAACACACTTATGGCATATTTAAGAACTTAATTTGGAGTTGTATTTGAACCCTTGGTTCAAATGGACTTCAACCAAATAAATACTAGTTGCATTACCTCAAACAACATCACATATTCATGCCATCTTCATGCATCATATTGTTGCATATGATTGTGTATTGATTGCCGACACTGTTCCTTCTCGATAGGTCCTGCTCCGGAGACCGATCCAGAGTACCTGTCTGAGGAGCAGTGCCCCTTGTTGATCTACCAGGCAAGCAACCCCCTTGTTCATTCCGATACAATCCTACTCTCTCGCTCCTACTCTCATTTATTGCATTAGGAAAACAACGATTCAACTGCTACTTTATGCTACGGTAGTTGAACCCATTCCTCTGCATGACCTGTCATTGCCACAGTAAATAGTTGAAACCCACTAGCATGTGTAGGAGTTGTTTGAGCCATGTTGTGCTTCTACCACGCCATGCCTGCTATTGCTTAGAGTTGTGTCAGGTCTGATTCATCGGGAATGAATTGGAGTGTTATGATATGTTCTGGTGCTGAGAGTTAAGCGTGTGAACAAGATTTGGTAAAGGTAGCGGTGAGAGGCCATGTAGGAGTACATGGTGGGTTGTCTCATTGGGACCGTCCTTAAGAACTGAGTTCTGTGTAAGTTGTCCAATGACTAGCTACTACCACACATTGGGCTCCGGGCGCTCCAAGCTCTCTCGGCTTATTAACCGCCTTGATCTCTGTCCAGGAGTTGCAAATAGTTTCTGGTGTTTGTAGGTAGTGCTATTTTTCTACCGAGTGGCACCCGGCAGGGTGGGCTCGGGACAGACTAGGCACAGGTGGCATGGTGTACCAAGTGGCACCCGGATGGTGGGCTTGGGAACCCTGCTCACATCGTTTGGGGCCGTGAGCGACACCCCGGCCGGATCTCCTTGCGGATGGAACCCAAATAGGTGATTAACCTGGACTAGAGTCTTGCGTGGTTAGTTAGGTCGTGGCCGACACCCTCGCCAGGCTTCCGCTTGAAGGTTGCCGAGATACATGACGTGTATATGGTGATAAGTGGTGAGAGCGTGTGTGAAGAAGTACACCCCTGCAGGGTTATCATGATCTATTCGAATAGCCGTGTCCTCGGTTATGGACTTCTTGGATGCTTACGTGGTACATAGACAACCTGAAGTGGATACTCTAAAATGCTCAAGATAAGTGTGAGTGCTATGGATGGCCTTCTCGTAGGAAGACGAGGATGAATCCATAGTAGTGTATTAATGTGGTGATTAGTGGACTCGTGTGCGCCGCCTCATCTCAAAGAAGTTTCTCGTTGTCATAGAACAGGATAGCCACTGAGTCAAAGCTGGCTTGCTGCAATTAAACCCCACATTACCTTCTTGATACAAATGCATATATGATAGGATCTGATGTAAGTCTTGCTGAGTACCTTTGTACTCACGTTTGCTTTATTTATGTTTTGCAGGTGAGACATCTGTCTCACTAGTAGTACCACCTGGACTTCAACGAGTAGCTTGTTACCTCAGCTATGATCTTGTACCCTTGGGAGGGTCTTGTAGATAGTCAGGCTTCTCAGCCCTTTTCTTTTGGAGTTGTCTGTACTCAGACATGTAATGCTTCCGTTGCTTGTATGCTCTGAATGATGGGTCATGTGACCCCATGCTTGTATTTATGCTATGTGGCTCTTCTGAGCCTCTATCTATATGAGTTCGCGTTATGTTGTGATGCCATGTTGTACAACACATACTTGCATGTTATGCGTACGTGTGACGTGTACTGCTATGTGTGGGATCCGACAATCTAGTTGTTTATCCTTGGCAGCCTCTCTTATGGGGAAATGTAGTCTAGTGCTTCCTTGAGCCATAGTAGTCCGCTATAGCCCGGTTCACCGGAGTCCTGCTAGCCCAGCACTACTGCTCAGGACACTTGACTGGCCGGCATGTGTTTCACTTCGTTCCTGTGTTTGTCCCTTCGGGGAAATGTCACGTGGTGACAAACGGAGTCCAGCCTAGCCTGCTACAGCCCGGGTTCCCCGGAGTCCTGTTAGCCCAGTGCTACAGCCCGGATTCACACGCTGCTGACCGACACGCTCGATGTGAATCATGTATGCCTGTTCCCATAGGTTAGTGCCGCTTTGGGTTCACGACTAGCCATGTTGGCCCGGGTTCTCTATCATATGGATGCTAGCGACACTATCATATACGTGAGCCAAAAGGCGCAAACGGTCCCGGGCCATGGTAAGGCGACACCCGTGGGGATACCGTGCGTGAGGCAGCAAAGTGATATGAGGTGTTACATGCTAGATCGGCGTGACTTAGAATCGGGGTCCCGACAGATGCCCAAGGCACCCCAAGGTAATATTCAAGGACAACCAAAAGCCTAAGCTTGGGGATGCCCCGGAAGGCATCCCCTCTTTTGTCTTCGTTCATCGGTAACTTTACTTGGAGCTATATTTTTATTCGCCACATGATATGTGTTTTGCTTCGAGCGTCATTTTATTTTGTTTTGCTTGCTGTTGAAATAAAGTATCAAGATCTGAAATTCTTAAATGTTAGAGAGTCTTCACATAGTTGCATAATTATTCGACTACTCATTGATCTCCACTTATATCTTTCGGAGTAGTTTGTCATTTGCTCTAGTGCTTCACTTATATCTTTTAGAGCATGGTGGTAGTTTTATTTTGAAGAAATAGATGAACTCTCATGATTCACTAAGATTATTTTGAGAGTCTTAAATATCATGGTAATTTGCTTAAAATCCTAATATGCTGGGTATACAAGATTAGTAAAAACTTTCATATAGAGTATTGAATACTAAGAGAAGTTTGATGCTTGATGATTGTTTTGAGATATGGAGGTAATAATATCAAAGTCGTGCTAGTTGAGTAGTTGTGAATTTGATAAATGCTTGTGTTGAATTTTGCAAGTCCCGTAGCATGCACGTATGGTAAACATTGTGTAACATTTGAAACATGAGGTGTTATTTGATTTTCCTCCTTATGAGTGGCGGTCGGGGACGAGCGATGGTCTTTTCCTACCAATCTATCCCCCTAGGAGCATGCGCGTAGTGCCGAGGTTTTTGATGACTTGTAGATTTTTGCAATAAGTATGTGAGTTCTTTATGACTAATGTTGAGTCCATGGATTATACGCACTCTCACCCTTCCATCCTTGCTAGCCTCTTCGGTACCGTGCATTGCCCTTTCTCACATTGAGAGTTGGCGCAAACTTCGCCGGTGCATCCAAACCCCGTGATATGATACGCTCTTTAACACATAAACCTCCTTATATCTTCCTCAAAACAGCCACCATACCTACCTATTATGGCATTTCCATAGCCATTTCGAGATATATTGCCATGCAACTTTCCATCATTCCGTTCATCATGACACATTCATCATTGTCATATTTCTTAGCATGATCATGTAGTTGACATAGTATTTGTGGGAAAGCCACCGTTCATAATTCTTTCATACATGTCACTCTTGGTTCATTGCATATCCCGGTACACCGCCGGAGGCATTCATATAGAGTCATCTTTGTTCTAGTATCGAGTTGTAATCATTGAGTTGTAAATAAATAGAAGTGTGATGATCATCATTATTAGAGCATTGTCCCAAGTGAGGGACAAATAAAAAAAGGCCATAAAAAGAGAAGGCCCAAAAAAAGAGAGAAAGGCCACAAAAAAAGAGAAGGCCCAAAAAATGAGAGAAAAAGAGGGAAGGGACAATGTTACTATCCTTTTACCACACTTGTGCTTCAAAGTAGCACCATGATCTTCATCGTAGAGAGCTTCTCATGTTATCACTTTCATATACTAGTGGGAATTTTTCATTATAGAACTTAGCTTGTATATTCCAACAATGGGCCTCCTCAAGTGCCCTAGGTCTTCATGAGTAAGCAAGTTGGATGCACACCCACTAGTTCCTTTTGTTGAGCTTTCATACATTTATAGCTCTAGTGCATCCGTTGCATGGCAATCCCTACTCCTTGCATTAACATCAATCGGTGGGCATCTCCATAGCCCATTGATTAGCCTTGTTGATGTGAGACTTTCTCCTTTTTGTCTTCTCCACATAACCCCCCTCATTATATTCTATTCCACCCATAGTGCTATGTCCATGGCTCGCGCTCATATATTGCGTGAAAGTTTATAGGTTTGAGATTACTAACGCATGAAACAGTTGCTTGGCTTGTCATCGGGGTTGTGCATGATGAGAGCATTCTTGTGTGACGAAAATCAAACATGACTAAACTATATGATTTTGTAGGGATGAACTTTCTTTGGCCATGTTATTTTGAGAAGACATAATTGCTTAGTTAGTATGCTTGAAGTATTATCATTTTTATGTCAATATGAACTTTTGTCTTGAATCTTTCGGATCTGAATATTCATACCACAATTAAGAAGAATCACATTGAAATTATGCCAAGTAGCACTCCGCATCAAAAATTCTGTTTTTATCATTTACCTACTCGAGGACGAGCAGGAATTAAGCTTGGGGATGCTGATACGTCTCCAACGTATCTATGATTTTTGATTGCTCCATGCTATATTATTTACTGTTTTGAATGTTTATGGGCTTTATTATACACTTTTATATCATTTTTGGGACTAACCTATTAACCCAGGGCCCAGTGCCAGTTTCTGTTTTTACCCTGTTTTAGGGTTTCGAAGAAAAGGAAAACCAAACGGAGTCCAATTGACCCGAAACTTCACGGAACTCATTTTTGGAAGGAAAGAAGCCCAGAAGACTTGGAGTGCACGTCGGGGGATCTGCGAGCAGGTCACAAGGCAGGGGGCGTGCCCACCCCTCCTGGGCGTGCCCTCCACCCTCGTGAGCCCCTCGTGGCCCCCCTGACGTACTTCTTCTGCCTATATATCTCCATATACCCTAAAAACATCCGGGGGCACAATAGATCGGGAGTTCCGCCGCCAGAAGCCTCCGTAGCCACCGAAAGCCAATCTAGACCCGTTCTGGCACCCTGCCGGAGGGGGAATCCCTCTCCGGTGGCCATCTTCATCATCCCGGTGCTCTCCATGACGAGGAGGGAGTAGTTCTCCCTCGGGGCTGAGGGTATGTACCAGTAGCTATGTGTTTGATCTCTCTCTCTCATGTTCTTGAGATGATACGATCTTGATGTATCGCGAGCTTTGCTATTGTATTTGGATCCTATGATGTTTTCTCCCCCCTCTACTCTCTTGTAATGGATTGAGTTTTCCCTTTGAAGTTATCTTATCGGATTGAGTCTTTAAAGATTTGAGAACACTTGATGTATGTCTTGCCGTGCGTATCTGTGGTGACAATGGGATACCACGTGATTCACTTGATGTATGTTTTGGTGATCAACTTGCGGGTTCCGCCCATGAACCTATGCATAGGGGTTGACACACGTTTTCATCATGATTCTCCGGTAGAAACTTTGGGGCTCTATGAGGTCCTATGTGTTGGTTGAATAGATGAATCTGAGATTGTGTGATGCATATCGTATAATCATACCCACGGATACTTGAGGTGACATTGGAGTATCTAGGTGACATTAGGGTTTTGGTTTATTTGTGTCTTAAGGTGTTATTCTAGTACGAACTCTAGGGCTGTTTGTGACACCTATAGGAATAGCCCAATGGATTGATTGGAAAGAATAACTTTGAGGTGGTTTCGTACCCTACCATAATCTCTTCGTTTGCTCTCCGCTATTAGTGACTTTGGAGTGACTCTTTGTTGCATGTTGAGGGATAGTTATGTGATTCAATTATGTTATTATTGTTGAGGGAACTTGCACTAGTGAAAGTATGAACCCTAGGCCTTGTTTCAACGCATTGCAATACCATTTACGCTTTTTTTATCATCCGTTGCCTTGCTGTTTTTATATTTTCAAATTACAAAAACTATTATCTACCATCCATATACCACTTGTATTACCATCTCTTCGCCGAACTAGTGCACCTATACAATTTACCATTGTATTGGGTGTGTTGGGGACACAAGAGACTCTTTGTTATTTGGTTGTAGGGTTGCTTGAGAGAGACCATCTTCATCCTACGCCTCCTACGGATTGATAAACCTTAGGTCATCCACTTGAGGGAAATTTGCTACTGTCCTACAAACCTCTACACTTGGAGGCCCAACAACGTCTACAAGAAGAAGGTTGTGTAGTAGACATCAGAATGCATTTCAACAAATTAGAAGCAATGAAAGCTAGACACCATATGAAAGATGCAACGAATATCACTCTACCAAGTTAAAACTGTCTTGTCATAAGTGCCATTTCAACAAATTAGTAGTACAAGCTAGAAAAGAATGCGAGATGTAACCTATATCACACTCCGAAGTCAAACGTGTCTTATGATAAGTGATTGTTGCGGGTTACACAACAGTAGTAATTTGATGTAAGAACATGGTGTGATAGACAGATATTGTATGTTCTAGAAACAGGAACACGTGTCTTATTCAAGTATAATGTGTCAAGTAAGCAGATGAAATTCAACAAAATTAGAAGCAATACAAGATGGACATCACACATAACATGCAACCACATATAACAGTGCCAAGTTAGAGCTAGCACCGGTGATGGTGCACTAGGGGAGATGTGCTCATCATAAACACAGCTACGTTGAGTGTCTATGCATGTGTTGTCTTGGAAATCATCTTGGGGGGATGGAGGAGTAGAAACTGTAGAGGCCCTCCGTTTGGAAGGAGCACCTTTATCCACTGCCTTGCTAACTTCCTTCCGCTTTATTGATTTTGAATTGTCAAGTAAAACCGACAAGAAAAAGCAATAAAATTCTCTCTTCAGAACTCATTCATGCATGACACTGATACGTCCATTTTGCATCATGCTTTTATATCAATATTTATTGCATTATGGACTGTTATTTCACTTTATATCACAATACTTATGGCTATTCTCTCTTATTTTACAAGGTTTACATAAGGAGGGAGAATGCCGGCAGCTGGAATTCTGGTCTGGAAAAGGAGCAAATATTAGAGACCTATTTTGTGCAACTCCAAAAGTCCTGAAACTCCACGGAACGTCTTAAAATAAATAAAGAAAAATACACGCCAAAGATGAAGGCCAGGGGGCCCACACCCTACTCACGAGGGTGGGGGCGCGCCCCCCTACCTCGTGGGCCCCCTAGTGGCTCTCCGACGCCCATCTTCTCCTATATGAGATCTTTCATTGAGAAAAAAATAGGAAGGAACTTTTCGGGACGAGACTCCGCCGCCACGAGGTGGAACCTTGGCAGATCCAATCTAGAGCTCCGGCAGAGCTGTTCTGCCGGGGAAACTTCCCTCCGGGAGGGGGAAATCATCACCATCGTCATCACCAATGCTCCTCTCATCGGGAGAGGGCAATCTCCATCAACATCTTCACCAGCACCATCTCATCTCCAAACCCTACTTCATCTCTTGTATCCAATTCTTGTCTCAAAGTCCGGGATTGGTGCTAGTAGGTTGCTAGTAGTGTTGATTACTTCTTGTAGTTGATGCTAGTTGGTTTATTTGGCGGAAGATTATATGTTCAGATCCTATATGCATATTATTACCCCTCTGATTATGAACATGAATATGCTTTGTGAGTAACTACGTTCGTTCCTAAGGACAAGGGATAAGTCTTGCTATGAGTAGTCATGTGAAATTGGTATTCGTTTGATATTTTGATAAGATGTATGTTGTCTAGCCTCTAGTGGTCTTATGTGAACGTCGACTACATAACACTTCACCATTATTTGGGCCTAGAGGAAGGCATTGGGAAGTAATAAGTAGATGATGGGTTGCTAGAGTGACAGAAGCTTAAACCCTAGTTTATGCGTTGCTTCGTAAGGGGCTGATTTGGATCCATTTGTTTCATGCTATGGTTAGGTTTACCTTAATACTTTTGTTGTAGTTGCGGATGCTTGCAATAGAGGTTAATCATAAGTGGGATGCTTGTTCAAGTAAGAACAGCACCCAAGCACCAGTCCACCCACATATCAAATTATCAAAGTATCGAACGTGAATCATATGAACGTGATGAAAACTAGCTTGACGATATTCCCAGGTGTCCTCGGGAGCGCTTTTCCTATTATAAGAGTTTGTTCTGGCTTGTCCTTTGCTACAAAAGGATTGGGCCACCTTGCTGCACTTTATTTACTTTTGTTGTTGCTTGTTACAATTTATCCCGTCACAAAACTATCTGTTACCACTTATTTCATTACTTGCAGAGAATACCTTGCTGAAAACCGCTTATCATTTCCTTCTGCTCCTCGTTGGGTTCGACACTCTTACTTATCGAAAGGACTGCGATAGATCCCCTATACTTGTGGGTCATCAAGACTCTTTTCTGGTGCCGTTGCCGGGGAGTGTAGCGCCTTTGGTAGGTGGAATTTGGTAAGGAAAAATTTATATAGTGTGCTGAAATTTATTGTCACTTGTTACTATGGAAAGTAATTCTCTGAGGGGCTTGTTCGGGGTATCTTCACCCCATCCAGTAGAGCAAAGAGTTGCTCCTCAACCTACTGAACCTATTGAAAATGAAATTCCTTATGAGTATCCTTCGGGTATGATAGAAAAACTGCGAGATAACCCTTTTACAGGAGATGGAACAAAGCATCCTGATGAGCACTTAATATATGTGGATGAAGTTTGTGGATTATTTAAGCTTGCAGGTATACCCGATGATGTTGCTAAGAAGAAGGTCTTCCCTTTATCTTTGAAGGGAGATGCATTGATATGGTATAGGCTATGTGATGATATGAGATCATGGGACTATAAAAGATTGAAGCTGGAATTTCATCAAAAGTATTACCCTATGCATCTTGTTCATCGTGATCGCAATTATATATATAATTTCTGGCCTCGTGAAGGAGAAAGCATCGCTCAAGCTTGGGGGAGGCTTAAATCAATGTTATATTCATGCCCCAATCATGAGCTCCTGAGAGAAATAATTATGCAAAGTTTTTATGCTCGGCTTTCTCATAATAATCAAACCATGCTCGATACTTCTTGTGCTGGCTCTTTTATGATGAAGACTATTGAATTCAGATGGAATTTATTGGATAGAATTAAACGCAACTCTGAAGATTGGGACCTCGACGAAGGTAAGAAGTCAGGTATGACACCTAAGTTTGATTGTGTTAAATCTTTTATGGATACCGATATTTTCCGTAAGTTAGCACTAAATATGGACTTGACTCTGAGATAGTAACTTCTTTCTGTGAATCTTTTGCTACTTATGTTGATCTCCCTAAGGAGAAGGGGTTTAAATATCATCCTCCCATAGAAATAAAAGTAGCTGCACCTATTAAAGTTGAAGAAAAGACTGTCACTTATAATGATTCTATTGTTCCTACTTCTTATATTGAGAAACCACCTTTCCTTGTTAGAATAAAGGATCATGCTAAAGCTTCAACTGTTGTTCGTAAAAGCAATATTAGAACTTATACACCTCCTGAGCAAGTTAAAGTAGAACCTAATATTGCTATTGTTAAAGATCTCTTGTATGATAATATAGATGGGCATGTTATTCAGTTCGATGGTGAAACTGCTAGAATTGCTAAGCCTTGTGATAAAGATAAACATAGACCCGTGGTAGGCGTGCCTGTTGTTTCTGTTAAAATAGGAGATCATTGTTATCATGGCTTATGTGATATGGGTGCAAGTGCTAGTGTTATACCGCATACTTTATATGAAGAAATTAAGAATGAAATTGCACTTGTTGAGTTAGAAGATATTGATGTCACAATTAAACTTGCCAATATAGATACTATTTCACCAATTGGAATTGTTAGAGATGTTGAAGTCTTGTGTGGGAAAACTAAATACCCTACTGATTTTCTTGTTCTTACTTCCCCACAAGATAGCTTTTGTCCCATTATATTTGGTAGACCCTTTCTAAATACTGTCAATGCTACCATAGATTGCACTAAGAATGTTGTTACTGTTGGCTTGGATGATATGGTTCATGAGTTTAATTTCTCTAAATTTAGTAAACAACATTGTGAGGAAGAATTACCTAGTAAGGATGAAATTATTGGTCTTGCTTCTATTGCCGTACCTCCTAGTGATCCTTTAGAACACTATTTGCTAGACCATGAAAATGATATGTTCATGAATGAAAGAAGGGAAATAGATGAAGTATTCTTTAAACAGGAACCTATTCTGCATCACAATTTGCCTGTTGAAATTTTAGGGGATCCTCCTCCACCCAAGGGTGATCCTGTGTTTGAGCTTAAACCTTTGCCTGATAATCTTAAATATGCTTATCTTGATGAAAAGAAGATATATCATGTTATTATTAGTGCTAAACTTTTAGAGCATGAAGAAGAAAGATTATTGAAAACTCTGAAGAAGCGTCGTGCTGCTATTGGATATACTCTTGATGATCTTAAGGGCATCAGTCCCACTCTATGTCAACATAAAATAAATTTGGAAGAAGATGTCAAACCAGTTCGTGATCCTCAACGACGTCTGAATCCTAAAATGAAATAAGTGGTAAGAAAAGAAATACTAAAGCTTCTGGAGGCAGGTATAATCTATCCCGTCGCTGATAGTGAGTGGGTAAGTCCTGTCCATTGTGTCCCTAAGAAGGGAGGTATTACTGTTGTTCCTAATGATAAAGATGAATTGATTCCACAAAGAATTATCACAGGTTATAGGATGGTAATTGATTTCCGCAAATTAAATAAAGCTACTAAGAAAGATCATTACACCTTACCTTTTATTGATCAAATGCTAGAAAGATTATGCAAACATACACACTATTGCTTTCTAGATGGTTATTTTGGTTTCTCTCAAATACCTGTGTCGGCTAGAGATCAACCAAAGACTACTTTTACATGCCCTTTTGGTACTTTTGCTTATAGACGTATGCCTTTTGGTTTATGTAATGCACCTGCTACCTTTCAAAGATGCATGATGGCTATATTCTCTGACTTTTGTGAAAAGATTTTTGAGGTTTTCATGGACGATTTTTCCGTCTATGGTTCCTCTTTTGATGATTGCTTGAGCAATCTTGATCGAGTTTTGCAGAGATGTGAAGAAACTAATCTTGTCTTGAATTGGGAAAAGTGCCACTTTATGGTTAATGAAGGTATTTTCTTGGGGCACAAAGTTTCTGAAAGAGGTATTGAAGTTGATAAAGCCAAGGTTGATGCTATTGAAAAGATGCCATGTCCCAAGGACATCAAAGGTATAAGAAGTTTCCTTGGTCACGCTGGATTTTATAGGAGGTTCATTAAGGACTTCTCAAAAATTTCTCGGCCTCTAACTAATTTATTGCAAAAAATATACCATTTGTCTTTGATGATGATTGCGTAGAAGCATTTGAAATACTTAAGAAAGCATTAGTCACTGCACCTGTTATTCAGCCACCTGATTGGAACCTACCTTTTGAAATTATGTGTCATGCTAGTGATTATGCTGTAGGTGCTGTTCTAGGGTAAAGAGTTGATAAGAAATTAAATGTTATTCATTATGCTAGTAAGACTCTAGACAATGCTCAAAGAAATTATGCTACTACTGAAAAAGAGCTTTTAGCAGTTGTATCTGCTTGTGATAAGTTCAGATCTTATATTGTTGATGCTAAAGTAACTATTCAAACTGATCATGCTGCTATTAAATATCTTATGGAAAATAAAGATGCTAAACCTAGACTTATTAGATGGGTTCTCTTGCTACAAGAATTTGATTTGCATATTGTTGATAGAAAGGGAGCTGAGAACCCCGTTGCAGACAACTTGTCTAGGTTAGAAAACATTCTTGATGACCCACTACCTATTAATGATAGCTTTCCTGATGAACAATTAAATGTTATAAGTACTTCTCATAGTACTCCATGGTATGCTGATTATGCTAATTATATTATTGCTAAGTTTATACCACCTAGCTTCACATACCAGCAAAAGAAAAAGTTCTTCTATGATTTGAGACATTACTTTTGGGATGACCCACATCTTTATAAAGAAGGAGTAGATGGTGTTATTAGACGTTGTGTACCTGAGCATGAACATGAACAGATCCTACGCAAGTGTCACACTGAGTCTTATGGAGGACACCACGCTGGAGATAGAACTGCACATAAGGTATTGCAATCTGGTTTTTATTGGCCTACTCTCTTCAAGGATGCCCGTAAGTTTGTCTTGTCTTGTGATGAATGTCAAAGAATTGGTAATATTAGTAGACGTCAAGAAATGCCTATGAATTATTCTCTTGTCATTGAACCGTTTGATGTTTGGGGCTTTGATTATATGGGACCTTTTCCTGCCTCTAATGGATACACACATATTCTAGTTGCTGTTGATTACGTTACTAAGTGGGTAGAAGCTATTCCAACTAGTAGTGCTGATCATAACACTTCTATTAAAATGCTTAAAGAAGTTATTTTCCCGAGGTTTGGAGTCCCTAGATATTTAATGACTGATGGTGGTTCACACTTTATTCATGGTGCTTTCCGTAAAATGCTTGCTAAATATGATGTTAATCATAGAATTGCATCTCCTTATCACCCACAGTCTAGTGGTCAAGTAGAGTTGAGCAATAGAGAGCTCAAATTAATTTTGCAAAAGACTGTTAATAGGTCTAGAAAGAATTGGTCCAAGAAACTTGATGATGCATTATGGGCTTATAGAACTGCATATAAAAATCCTATGGGTATGTCTCCGTATAAAATGGTTTATGGAAAAGCATGTCACTTACCTCTAGAACTAGAACATAAGGCATATTGGGCTATTAAAGAGCTTAACTATGATTTTAAACTTGCCGGTGAGAAGAGGTTATTTGATATTAGCTCACTTGATGAATGGAGAACCCAAGCATATGAAAATGCCAAGTTGTTTAAAGAAAAAGTTTAAAGATGGCATGACAAAAGGATACAAAAGCGTGAGTTTAATGTAGGTGATTATGTATTGCTATACAACTCTCGTTTAAGATTTTTTGCAGGAAAACTTCTCTCTAAATGGGAAGGCCCCTATGTTATCGAAGAGGTCTATCATTCCGGTGCCATAAAAATCAACAACTTCGAAGGCACAAATCCGAAGGTGGTAAATGGTCAAAGAATCAAACATTATATCTCAGGTAATCCCATAAATGTTGAAACCAATATTATTGAAACCGTAACCCCGGAGGAATACATAAGAGACACTTTCCGGAACGTTTCAGACTCCGAAAAAGAATAGGTATGTGGTACGGTAAGTAAACCAACTCCAAAACAACTTTTAAGGCAATATTTCTCTGTTTTGGAATATTTAGAAAATAGAAAAATAAGTAGCAGTCCGGGAAGGACACGAGGGCCCCACGAGGGTGGTGGGCGCGCCCTGCCCCCTGGGCGCGCCCCCTACCTCGTGAGCACCTCGTGTGCCTTCCGGACTCCGTTTTCTTGCACGTTACGTATTTTGGTTGGTAAAAATTCACTATATAATCTCTCGGGAGTTTTGACTCCTGTATCACGCAAAAATCTCCTGTTTTTGTTTCGAGCTGTTTTTCTGACAGATCTAGATTATCATGACGTCCCCAAGTGCTTCCAAGGACAAGTTCTTTGAGAAGGTCATCAACCCTTACCTCGCGGAGGTGCTGCGATACCCTCAAACCATTGAGATGCGTGATGGGTTGCTGCACATCCGCGATGCTAAGGGACCAGAGGGAATCGGAAGCGTGGAGACGAGGCTTGAAGCAATGGAGCAACAAGTTTTCAAGTGCCAGGGGATGGTGGAGCGTGGAATCAACACTAGCCACATGATGCTCGCGGAGTTCACTAACAACTACAAGCCGGATGCCAAGAACACTGAGGAGGCCATCTTCAAGCTACATGAGAAGATCGAGCACCTCCAAGCCCAAATCTATGACCTGCAAAACCAAAACTGTGAGTATGAATATAGATTCAAAAGAATGAGTTTGGCTGCAGATTCGAGGATTCCGGAGACCCGATCATCCTTCTATGATGGTGAACCTATGCCTTGGAAGATATGTGACAAGCCCGCATGATCAACAACACCTCCACCGTCTCCTCCAACAAAGAAGAATTGAGTATCTGGGTATGGGCACTCCACTTGGCAACTGCCAAGCTTGGGGGAGTGCCCCGGTATCGTATCACCATCACTCTTATCTTTACCGTTTTTCTTAGTTCGATCCTATTAGTAGTATCTTGATCTAGTAGAATAAAGTTTATGGCATGATTTAGTTTTGAGTTTTTCTTTATGATCTCTTTATGTAATCGAGTCCGTGAGCTATATATAATAAAGATTAGTGTTGAGTCAAGGGCTTGATTTTCTTGCTATGATCTTGAGTGAATAAAAGAAAAGAGAAAAAGAATAAAAATAAACAAAAGTTCATATTGATCTTATTGAGAGTAATGACTTCACATAGAAGGAGTATGATGATTAAAAGTTGTTGGGAGTTGGCAGACATAGCTTTGGTCATTGTTGCAATTAATAGGAAGTAATAAGGAAAGAGAGGCTTTCACATATAGATATATTATCATTGACATCTTTTATGATTGGAAGCACTCATTAAAATATGACATGCTAAAGAGTTGATGTTGGACAAGGAAGACAACGTAGTGAGTTATGTATTTCTTATATCTGAGATAAAGTATGTTGTCATGGATCCTCTAACTTGTTGAGCTTGCCTTTCCCCCTCATGCTAGCCAAATTCTCAGCACCAAGTAGAAATACTACTTGTGCTTCCAAATATCCCTAAACCAGTTTTGACATGAGAGTCCACCATATCTAACTATGGATTGAGTAAGATCCTTCAAGTAAGTTGTCATCGGTGCAAAGCAATAAAAATTGCTCTAAATATGTATGATTGATTGGTGTGGGAGAAATAAGCTTTATACGATCTTGTGATGTGGAAGTAATAAAAGCGACGGATTGCATAATAAAGGTTCATATCACAAGGGGCAATATAAAGTGACATTCTTTCGCATTGAGATTTTATATATCCAACCATAAAAGCGCATGGCAACCTCTGCTTCCCTCTGCGAAAGGCCTATCCTTTATTATTACCCTCTACCTTATGCAAGAGTCATGGCGATCTTCACCTTTTCTTTTTCATTTTATCCTTTGGCAAGCTCAGCATGTTGGAAAGAACATGATATATATATATATATATATATATATATATATATCTAATTGGATGTAGGGGAGCATGCACCATTATTGTTGACATACCCTTGAGGTAAAAGGTTGTGGGGCAAAACTATAAGCCCCTATCTTTCTCTGTGTCCGATTAAAACTCCGTAAACACAAGTATCGCGTGAGTGTTAGCAATTATGGAGGACTAAATGATAGTTGAGTATGTGGACTTGCTTTTTAGCTCTAACATAGACTCTTTCCGATGTTATGATAAATTGCAATTCCTTCAATGACTGAGATTATAGTTTGTCGGAGCCCAATAAGGTTTATGATTTATGCTTTTGCATTGTGAATAGATCATCACTTGAACATAATCGCGTGAGTGATTACTTGTGGTTACTTATGTTCAAGTGATGATCTATTCACAATGCAAAAGTATAAATCATAAACCTTATTGGGCTCCAACAAACTATAATCTCAGTCATTGCAGCAATTGCAATTTATCATAACATCGGAAAGAGTCTATGTCAGAGCTAAAAAGAAAGTCCACATACTCAATTATCATTTAGTCCTCCATAATTGCTAACACTCACGCAATACTTGTGGTTACAGAGTTTTAATCGGACACAAGGAAAGATAGGGGCTTATAGTTTTGCCCCACAACCTTTTACCTCAAGGGTAATGTCAACAATAATGGTTCATGCTCCCCTACATCCAATTAGATATATATATATATATATATATATATATATATATATATCATGTTCTTTCCAACATGCTGAGCTTGCCAAAGGATAAAATGAAAAAGAAAAGGTGAAGATCACCATGACTCTTGCAGAAGGTAGAAGATAATAATAAAGGATAGGCCCTTCGCAGAGGGAAGAAGAGGTTGCCATGCGCTTTTATGGTTGGATGCATAAAATCTCAATGCGAAAGAACGTCGCTTTATATTGCCCCTTGTGATATGAACCTTTATTATGTAGTCCGCCGCTTTTATTACTTCCATATCACAAGATCGTATAAAGCTTATTTCTCCCACACCAATCAATCATACATATTTAGAGCAATTTTTATTGCTTTGCACCGATGACAACTTACTTGAAGGATCTTACTCAATCCATAGGTAGATATGGTGGACTCTCATGGCAAAACTGGTTTAAGGGTATTTGGAAGCACAAGTAGTATTTCTACTTGGTGCTGAGAATTTGGCTAGCATGAGGGGGAAAGGCAAGCTCAACAAGTTAGAGGATCCATGACAACATACTTTATCTCAGATATAAGAAAGACATAACTCATTACGTTGTCTTCCTTGTCCAACATCAACCCTTTACCATGTCATATTTTAATGAGTGCTCCCAATCATAAAAGATGCCAATGATAATATATCTATATGTGAAAACCTCTCTTTCCTTATTACTTCCTATTAATTGCAACAATGACCAAAGCTATGTTTGCCAACTCCCAACAACTTTTAATCATCATACTCTTTCTATGTGAAGTCATTACTCTCAATAAGATCAATATGAACTTTTTGTTTCTTTTTATTCTTTTTCTCTTTTCTTTTATTCACCCAAGATCATGGCCAAATAATCAAGCCCTTGACTCAACACTAATCTTTATTATATATAGCTCACAGACTCGATTACAAAGAGAGAACATAAAGCAAAACTCAAAACTAGATCATGCCATAAACTTTATTCTACTAGATCAAGATACTACTAATAGGATCGAACTAAGAAAAGCGGTAAAGATAGGAGTTGTGATTGTGATACGATACCGGGGCACCTCACCCAAGCTTGGCAGTTGCCAAGGGGAGTGCCCATACCCATGTGATTATATCTCCTTGGTTGGTGAAGAAGGTGGAGGTGACGGATAATCGCACATCGAGCATAAGAGGTCCTCCAGCTTGCGAATAATGCCCTTGAGTGCAACAATATGCTCCTTCAACAAAATATTTTCTTGTGTGAGATACTTGTTTTGTGTAAGAGCTAACTCAATCATCTTGAAAGCTTCGATCTCAGTTGGGGTAAGAAGGTTATGATCAAGTTGGAGGGTGTCTTTTGCTACTGGGGCTTGATGCTCAGTGGCCTTCTTGATCCTTTCATCCTTGTTGACCCTCGTGGGTTCTTCCCTCTTCAGATCTATCTTCATTAGCCAAGCATCGTTGTCACCATTGTTGGAGGAGGGAGACGACATGATGCCGAGCCTGGAAAACCCTGACAGAAAACAGCTCGAAACAAGAACAGAGGAGGTTTGCGTGATACGGGAGTCAAAACCTTCGGGAGAATATATAATGAATTTTTACCGACCAAAATACGTAACGTGCAAGAAAATGGAGTCCGGAAGGCACACGAGGCGCTCACGAGGTAGGGGGCGCGCCCACCACCCTCGTGGGGCCCTCATGTCCTTCCCGGACTGCAAATTATTTTTCTATTTTTCTAAATATTCCAAAACGGAGAAATATTGCCTTAAAATTGTTTTGGAGTCGGTTTAGTTACCGTACCACATACCTATTCCTTTTTGGAGTCTGGAACGTTCCGGAAAGTGTCCCTTATGTATTCCTCAGGGGTTAGGGTTTCAATAATATTGGTTTCAACATTTATGGGATTACCTGAGATATAATGTTTAATTCTTTGACCGTTTACCACCTTCGGATTTGTGCCTTCGAAGTTGTTGATCTTTATGGCACCGGAACGATAGACCTCTTCGATAACATAGGGGCCTTCCCATTTAGAGAGTAGTTTTCCTGCAAAAAATCTTAAACGAGATTTGTATAGCAATACATAATCACCTACATTAAACTCACGCTTTTGTATCCTTTTGTCATGCCATCTTTTAACTTTTTCTTTAAACAACTTGGCATTTTCATATGCTTGGGTTCTCCATTCATCAAGTGAGCTAATATCAAATAACCTCTTCTCACCGGCAAGTTTAAAATCATAGTTAAGCTCTTTAATAGCCCAATATGCCTTATGTTCTAGTTCGAGAGGTAAGTGACATGCTTTTCCATAAACCATTTTATACGGAGACATACCCATAGGATTTTTATATGCAGTTCTATAAGCCCATAATGCATCATCAAGTTTCTTGGACCAATTCTTTCTAGACCTATTAACAGTCTTTTGCAAAATTAATTTGAGCTCTCTATTGCTCAACTCTACTTGACCACTAGACTGTGGGTGATAAGGAGATGCAATTCTATGATTAACATCATATTTAGCAAGCATTTTACGGAAAGCACCATGAATAAAGTGTGAACCACCATCAGTCATTAAATATCTAGGGACTCCAAACCTTGGAAAAATAACTTCCTTAAGCATTTTAATAGAAGTGTTATGATCAGCACTGCTAGTTGGAATAGCTTCTACCCACTTAGTAACGTAATCAACAGCAACTAGAATATGTGTGTATCCATTAGAGGCAGGAAAAGGTCCCATATAATCAAAGCCCCAAACATCAAACGGTTCAATGACAAGAGAATAATTCATAGGCATTTCTTGAAGTCTACTAATATTACCAATTCTTTGACATTCATCACAAGACAAGACAAACTTACGGGCATCCTTGAAGAGAGTAGGCCAATAAAAACCAGATTGCAATACCTTATGTGCAGTTCTATCTCCAGCGTGGTGTCCTCCATAAGACTCGGAGTGACACTTGCGTAGGATTTGTTCCTGTTCATGCTCAGGTACACAACGTCTAATAACACCATCTACTCCTTCTTTATAAAGATGTGAGTCATCCCAAAAGTAATGTCTTAAATCATAGAAAAACTTTTTCTTTTGCTGGTATGTGAAGCTAGGTGGTATAAACTTAGCAACAATATAATTAGCATAATCAGCATACCATGGAGTACTACGAGAAGTACTTATAACATTTAATTGTTCATCAGGAAAGCTATCATTAATAGGTAGTGGGTCATCAAGAACATTTTCTAACCTAGACAAGTTGTCTGCAACGGGGTTCTCAGCTCCCTTTCTATCAACAATATTCAAATCAAATTCTTGTAGCAAGAGAACCCATCTAATAAGTCTAGGTTTAGCATCTTTCTTTTCCATAAGATATTTAATAGCAGCATGATCAGTTTGAATAGTTACTTTAGAATCAACAATATAAGATCTAAACTTATCACAAGCAAATACAACTGCTAAAAGCTCTTTTTCAGTAGTAGCATAATTTCTTTGAGCATTGTCTAGAGTCTTACTAGCATAATGAATAACATTTAATTTCTTATCAACTCTTTGCCCTAGAACAGCACCTACAGCATAATCACTAGCATCACACATAATTTCAAAAGGTAGGTTCCAATCAGGTGGCTGAACAACAGGTGTAGAGACTAATGTTTTCTTAAGTGTTTCAAATGCTTCTACACAATCATCATCAAAGACAAATGGTATATCTTTTTGCAATAAATTAGTCAGAGGCCGAGAAATTTTTGAGAAGTCCTTAATGAACCTCCTGTAAAATCCGGCGTGACCAAGGAAACTTCTTATACCTTTGATGTCCTTGGGACATGGCATCTTTTCAATAGCATCAACCTTGGCTTTATCAACTTCAATACCTCTTTCAGAAACTTTGTGCCCCAAGACAATACCTTCATTAACCATAAAGTGGCACTTTTCCCAATTCAAGACAAGATTAGTTTCTTCACATCTCTGCAAAACTCGATCAAGATTGCTCAAGCAATCATCAAAAGAGGAACCATAGACGGAAAAATCGTCCATGAAAACCTCACAAATCTTTTCACAAAAGTCAGAGAATATAGCCATCATGCATCTTTGAAAGGTAGCAGGTGCATTACATAAACCAAAAGGCATACGTCTATAAGCAAAAGTACCAAAAGGGCATGTAAAAGTAGTCTTTGATTGATCTCTAGCCGACACAGGTATTTGAGAGAAACCAGAATAACTATCTAGAAAGCAATAGTGTGTATGTTTGCATAATCTTTCTAGCATTTGATCAATAAAAGGTAAGGGGTAATGATCTTTCTTAGTAGCTTTATTTAATTTGCGAAAATCAATTACCATCCTATAACCTGTGATAATTTTTTGTGGAATCAATTCATCTTTATCATTAGTAACAACAGTAATACCTCCCTTCTTAGGGACACAATGGACAGGACTTACCCACTCACTATCAGCAACGGGATAGATTATACTTGCCTCCAGAAGCTTTAGTATTTCTTTTCTTACCACATCTTTCATTTTAGGATTCAGACGTCGTTGAGGATCACGAACTGGTTTGGCATCTACTTCTAAATTTATTTTATGTTGACATAGAGTGGGACTAATGCCCTTAAGATCATCAAGAGTATATCCAATAGCAGCACGATGCTTCTTCAGAGTTTTCAATAATCTTTCTTCTTCATGCTCTGAATGGTTAGCACTAATAATAGCAGGATATATATTCTTTTCATCAAGATAAGCATATTTAAGATTATCAGGCAACGGTTTAAGCTCAAACACGGGATCACCCTTGGGTGGAGGTGGATCCCCTAAAATTTCAACTGGCAAATTGTGTTGCAGAATAGGTTCCTGTTTAAAGAATACTTCATCGATTTCCCTTCTTTCATTCATGAACATATCATTTTCATGGTCTAGCAGATAATGTTCTAAAGGATCACTAGGAGGTACGGCAATAGAAGCAAGACCAATAATTTCATCCTTACTAGGTAATTCTTCCTCATGATGTTGTTTACTAAATTTAGAGAAATTAAACTCATGAACCATATCATCCAAGCCAATAGTAACAACATTCTTTGTGTAGTCTATGGTAGCATTGACAGTATTTAAGAAGGGTTTACCAAATATAATGGGACAAAAGCTATCTTGTGGGGAACCAAGAACAAGAAAAACAGCAGGATATTTAGTTTTCCCACACAAGACTTCAACGTCTCTAATAATTCCAATTGGTGAAATAGTATCTCTATTGGCAAGTTTAATTGTGACATCAATACCTTCTAACTCAGCAGGTGCAATTTCATTCTTAATTTCTTCGTATAAGTCAATAGGTATTACACTAGCACTAGCACCCATATCACATAAGCCATGATAACAATGATCTCCTATTTTAACAGAAACAACAGGCACGCCTACCACGGGTCTATGTTTATCTTTATCACAAGGCTTAGCAATTCTAGCAGTTTCACCATCGAACTGAATAACATGCCCATCTATATTATCATACAAGAGATCTTTAACAATAGCAATATTAGGTTCTACTTTAACTTGCTCAGGGGGTGTATAAGTTATAATATTGCTTTTACGAACAACAGATGAAGCTTTAGCATGATCCTTTATTCTAACAGGGAAAGGTGGTTTCTCAATATAAGAAGTAGGAACAATAGGATCATTATAAGTGACAGTCTTTTCTTCAACTTTAATAGGTGCAGCTAGTTTTACTTCTATGGGAGGATGATATTTAAACCCCTTCTCCTTAGGGAGATCAACATAAGTAGCAAAAGATTCACAGAAAGAAGCTACTATCTCAGAGTCAAGTCCATATTTAGTGCTAAACTTACGGAAAATATCGGTGTCCATAAAAGATTTAACACAATCAAACTTAGGTGTCATACCTGACTCCTTACCTTCATCGAGGTCCCAATCTTCAGAGTTGCGTTTAATTCTATCCAATAAATTCCATCTGAATTCAATAGTCTTCATCATAAAAGAGCCAGCACAAGAAGTATCGAGCATGGTGCGATTGTTTTCAGAAAGCCAAGCATAAAAATTTTGAATGATCATTTCTCTTGAGAGCTCATGATTGGGGCATGAATATAACATTGATTTAAGCCTCCCCCAAGCTTGAGCGATGCTTTCTCCTTTGCGAGGCCAGAAATTATATATATAATTGCGATCACGATGAACAAGATGCATAGGGTAATACTTTTGATGAAATTCCAACTTCAATCTTGTATAGTCCCATGATCTCATATCATCACATAGTCTATACCATATCAATGCGTCTCCCTTCAAAGATAAAGGGAATACCTTCTTCTTAGCAACATCATCGGGTATACCTGCAAGCTTAAATAATCCACAAACTTCATCCACATATATTAAGTGCTCATCAGGATGCTTTGTTCCATCTCCTGTAAAAGGGTTAGCTAGCAGTTTTTCCATCATACCCGAAGGAAATTCAAAAGGAGTTTCATTTTCAATAGGTTTACTAGGTTGAGGAGCAACTCTTTGCTCTACTGGACGGGGTGAAGATACCCCGAACAAGCCCCTCAGAGAATTACTTTCCATAGTAACAAGTGATAGTAAATTTCAGCACACTATATAAATTTTTCCTTACCAAATTCCACCTACCAAAGGCGCCAGAAAATAGTCTTGATGACCCACAAGTATAGGGGATCTATTGTAGTCCTTTCGATAAGTAAGAGTGTCGAAGCCAACGAGGAGCAGAAGGAAATGATAAGCGGTTTTCAGCAAGGTATTCTCTGCAAGTACTTAAATAAGTGGTAACAGATAGTTTTGTGACGGGATAAATTGTAACGAGCAACAAGTAACAAAAGTAAATAAAGTGCAGAAAGGTGGCCCAATCCTTTTGTAGCAAAGGACAAGCCGGAACAATCTCTTATAATAGGAAAAGTGTTCCCGAGGACACATGGGAATATCCTCAAGCTAGTTTTCATCACGTTCATATGATTCGCGTTCGATACTTCGATAATTTGATATGTGGGTGGACCGATGCTTGGGTGTTGTTCTTACTTGAACAAGCATCCCACTTATGATTAACCTCTATTGCAAGCATCCGCAACTACAACAAAAGTATTAAGGTAAACCTAACCATAGCATGAAACATATGGATCCAAATCAGCCCCTTACGAAGCAACGCATAAACTAGGGTTTAAGCTTATGTCACTCTAGCAACCCATCATCTACTTATTACTTCCCAATGCCTTCCTCTAGGTCCAAATAATGGTGAAGTGTTATGTAGTCGACATTCACATAACACCACTAGAGGCTAGACAACATACATCTTATCAAAATATCAAACGAAAACCAAATTCACATGACTACTAATAGCAAGACTTCTCCCTTGTCCTCAGGAACAAATGTAATTACTCATAAAGCATATTCATGTTCATAATCAGAGGGGTAATAATATGCATATAGGATCTGAACATATGATCTTCCACCAAATAAACCAACTAGCATCAACTACAAGGAGTAATCAACACTATTAGCAACCTACTAGCACCAATCCCGGACTTTGAGACAAGAATTGGATACAAGAGATGAACTAGGTTTGGAGATGAGATGGTGCTAGGGAAGATGTTGATGGAGATTGCCCTCTCCCGATGAGAGGAGCGTTGGTGATGACGATGGTGATGATTTCCGCCTCCCGGAGGAAAGTATCCCCGGCAGAACAGCTCTGTCGGAGCTCTATATTGGTTCCGCCAAGGTTCCGCCTCGTGGCGGCGGATTCTCGTCCCGAAAAGTTCCTCTTGATTTTTTTCTCATTGAAAGACTTCATATAGGAGAAGATGGACATCGGAGAGCCACCAGGGGGCCCACGAGGTAGGGGGGCGCGCCCTAGGGAGGGGCGCCCCCACCCTTGTGAGCAGGGTGTGGGCCCCCTGGCCTTCATCTTTGGCGAGCATTTTTCTTTATTTATTCTAAGATGTTCCGTGGAGTTTCAGGACTTTTGGAGTTGCGCAGAATAGGTCTCTAATATTTGCTCCTTTTCCAGCCCAGAATTCCAGCTGCCGGCATTCTCCCTCCTTATGTAAACCTTGTAAAATAAGAGAGAATAGCCATAAGTATTGTGACATAAAGTGAAATAACAACCCATAATGCAATAAATATCGATATAAAAGCTTGATGCAAAATGGGTGTATCACCAACCGATGTGCCGACAAATCCCGATAGGAGTCGCACATACCTCGTTCTCAGGGCAACACCGGATGAGACTAGCTACGAGTAAAACCAGCCCTCAAGTTTCCCCGAGGTGGCCCCGCAGGAAGCTCAGTTCGGACCAACACTCAGAGGAGCACTGGCCCGGGGGGGTTAAAATAAAGATGACCCTTGAGTCTGCGAAACCCAAGGGAAAACGCAAAATCCGGGAACCGGGAACATAACACCGATATGACGGAAACTAGGGAGGCAAGAGTGGAACAAAACACCAAGCATAAGGCCGAGCCTTCCACCCTTTATCAAGTATATAGATGTGTTAATTAAATAAGAGATATTGTGATATCCCAACAAAATATCCATGTTCCAACAAGGAACAAACTCCAATCTTCACCTGCAACTAACAACGCTATAAGAGGGGCTGCGCAAAGCGGTAACATAGCCAAACAACGGTTTTCTAGGACAAGGTGGGTTAGAGGCTTGGCTTAACAATATGGGAGGCATGATAAGCAAGTGGTAGGAATCGCGGGAAAGGCATAGCAAAAGAGCGAGCAACTAGCAAGCAAAGATAGAAGTGATTTCGAGGGTATGGTCATCTTGCCTGAATCCCGCAAGGAAGAAGAACGAGTCCATGAAGAAGACAAACGGACTTAGTCGAACGGATCCTCACAAACGCGACGTTATCGGAACCAACCCGAAGAAGCAACACCGGAAAGGAGCAAACAACATAGTAAACAACCAACACATGAACATGGCATGATGCACAATCAAGTATGATGCATGTCCGATATAATGAAGCATGGCATGGCAAAGTGCACAAACAATCCTACAAATTAAGTGGATCTCAACATGCAACTCCCTTGCATATTGACGAAACACCACATTCCAGTTATTTAGTTCGATCTCGTTTATGTATCCAACAATATTAAATGTTGTTAAACATGGCAAGAGGGTGAAGCAAAAGAAAACTACTTATTTAAGCAAGTTTAAATGAGGCCGGAAACAACAACAACAATTCCGGTAAAACCCCATATGCATATTTTAAGGTTTGATACTGTTCTGCCCTAAACCATATTTTATAGTTGTTAAACATGCAAAGTGATGCCACCATGTTAAACTAGGCTTTTTCTACCCCATTTACAAATAAAGTTTGTTAAGTTTGGAGTTACAGTTAATTAGTTATTAATTAAAGCATTTTAGCATGGCATTAAGCAAAAATTACACAAACAACATTTTAAATATTTTAAACCTGGGTGAAAGTGGCATATTATGAAACTAGATGAAAAACTAAGCATTTTTCATATATAAATCATTTTAATCCGGTGCACGGATGATGAGTTATTAAATGCATGAAACTAGGGGGGGTTTCTATAAAACTGGTTTACACTGGATAATTAGGAAAAACCCAGGCGCTGGAAAAAAACATCGCGGGCCGAAACTAGAACAGGAGCACGGGCGCGGAATATGTGGGCGCTCACCATGGGCCGAGGCCCAGAAGGAGGAGGAGGCAGGGGGTCTGCTGGACGCGGCCCGCGCGGCGCGATGGGCCGAGGACGGTGTGGAGACCCACGTGCGGGAGGCCGTTGGGCGCCTTCTCCCTTCGTCTCGATCCCCCGATCGAGGCAAGGGCCTGGCGGCGGCAGACGACACCGGCGGCGAGGTAGCGGGGAAGACATTTGGCGAGGCGGATCTGGTGGGGGCGGCGCCAGATCCAATGGGAGGAGGGGTCGGCGATGAGGAGCAATGCCGGAGGCCGATGTTGGAGCTACGGCGGCGGGGAGGCCTCGGGCGCTGGCGTCGTGGCAGCGGAGATCACCGGAGGGGACGGGCAGCGACCGGAGTGAGGCGGAGGAGGCGGGGTCGGCTTCAAGGAGGGGCGCACTCCGGCAGGTGATGCTTGGTGGCGGGGTCGCGGGATCCAGATCGGCGCGGGGATGAGGCTGGATGCCTCGGGCGAGGGTGAGCTCGTCCCTGGAGCGGGCGCGGGGAGGTTTCGGGCCCAGATGGGCTTGCTCTGGGCTCTACGGGCCCGCGTGGAGAGGTGGGAGGTGGCGTCTTGTAGAGTGGAGGAGGCTGGCGGCGGCGCAGATTTCGAGGCGAGGCTAGGGTTTCTAGAATAGGAGGGCTAGGCCTTCCTTTTATAGTAGGTAGGGCTAGGTTAGGGGGTTGAGGCAGTTTTCGGACCCCTTGATCATGATCGGACGGCTCCGGACAAGGGGGGACTAGGTGGGCTGTAGGTGGGTTTAGTGGGCTGTGTTTAGAAGGCCTTGGACTGAGAGGAGAGAGAAGAGGTGCGGCCCTGTGGCAGTCTCGGAGGCCGAAACATCCAACGAACAAACCGGCACCGGTGCCGCTACGGATGACGGTTGGGCTATCAAACGAACTCCGAATGCGACGAAACTTGACAGGCGGTCTACCTACACTATAATAATACTGCACGCCAACTTTCAACCCAATCCAAGAACATTCTCCGGCCACTTATAAAATACTATTTCAGACATGCCGCGGGCGCGTGCAAGTGTGCCTGGGCTCAGAACGGACAACGGACGGAACTGGGGAAACCCGGACGAATGCAAGTTTTGAAAACATGATGATGCAATGCACATGATGACAAGACAAGACGCAACACGCATGCGAATGACATGGCAACGACGGCGAATAACTCGGAGACACCTGGCGCATCGGTCTCGGGGCGTTACAGGGAAGCAGATCCGAGGCGGCGAAGGATGGCGTAGCAGGAACAGCTCCGGTGCGGCGGAGGGTGGCGAAGTTGGAGTGGCAGCGGTGAGGCGCAGGATGGCGTGGTTGAACTGGCTCGGGTACGGACGGCTCGGCCTCGGCCTCGGCTTCAACTACTAGCCGTGGAGGGCGTTGCGGTTGAGGTTGCGGTGGACGACGACGTCGGGGTATCGGCTCCGGCGTGATGGAGGAGGGCGGCGGTTGATGGGTGGGATGGGGTGGCGGACGGAGGACGCTGGGGTTTCGCGGCTGGTGGAGAGGTAGTTTTTGCGCCCACGCAGTACGAATGGGGAATTGGACGAGTGGGCGGGAGGGTGGAGAACCATGTTTCAGTCTAGGACGCGCTTGTTTTTGGCTTTTTTGAACAGAAGATGGGACGCGCTTGTTTGAAATTTGGGGAAAGTACAAACTTTGCCCCCCTCTTAAATTTTGGACCTACTGTGGGTCGGGGGTAGGATGGTAATCCCAGGTGTCCTAACTAGTGGGCGGGAGCGATTTCGGCCGCGCGCATGTGTGCTTAGGCGGCCATTGTGCATGAATGTTTTTCGGAGGCGGTTGCGTGGCGTCTAGATGAAGCTACAAACCTACCTCGGTTTAGACCTTTGGACGTCGGGCTGGTAGGTTTGACGGGTCGGAGTTATTAGAAAAGTAATTTCCTTGTACTACCAAATATTGGTCTCACGCGGTTTCGGGCGAGTAGAGGCTCTTTTGGCGCTTCATTCAAAATTTTGAAACACAAGCATTCACATTTAGAGTACTCTTGAACTTTGAGGATTGACCTAAATAGACAACGTTAAATTTGACCTTGTATGTTTGAAAACCTCATTAAATTATCCGCTTCTTTTTGAAATTTTGACACTTGAAAATCCTATAACTACGATTATTTTGGAATGGAGGAGCTAAATTTGAATCTATTTTGTACACGACTACATATGCTATTATGTACAAAATCAAAGCAAAGATTGGTGCCCCCATAATTTAGTTATGATTTACAATGCCATGATATCAAATTCAAATAATTGAATGGACTACATGTTGAATTCGATTTGTTTAAACCACCTTAAGTTGAATACAAATGTATGCTAGTTCATAGGTAGCTATTTATAATGTTCATTGTATAACTTTCGTATGTATAATGTGCTTTACACACACAACATGAACTATACTCACGTTTATATTCGATTGCTAAAGCGATGCATTGTCTGGAGTTCAAAATACTAACTATGTGGATCAATTGTGTCGAATAATAACATAGACATGCTCAAATTCGATAGAATCTAGATGCCTGATGGATCAATGACCGTTCCTTACGCGAATTGCAAATATCATGATCCCATCCTAATATTTGGATACAATTTTATCTTTAATCAATGTGTACAGCAGTCTTTTACGTGTAGTTTCACTCTCCATCGGTGGTCTCTCACACATGCTCACACACTCTCTCCCGAGGTGTCTTTCTCGCACACATGCTCTCGATATAACCCTCCCTCCCTCTCGTAACCATTTATGACTGTTTTCACTAACCTTTATCACAAGCACTCTTCCTCTCGCAAGCATACACACGCACAATCCCCATCGACCCTTTCTATATACATAGACCTGCCTACGTGTCTCCTGTACGCACATTATCTTTAGGCCTGTCTCTCACGCATTGTCTCACACCTCTCTTCCTAATCGACGAGTATGATTCTAGCATAGCATTCTATAGGATGCCCCTTAAAGTTAGGTTTGATGAATAGTAATATCATAGATAAAGGGGTTACCTTAGTCCGAGAACCTAGGGTTACAAATCCTAGCAGGTTTTGTCAGTGGACACAGAGTCCTTCACAATTATGTTATCTTTGTCTTGTATGACTAGTCATCCATGGGTCTCCCTAAATGCGTCACGGGCCGACCAATGTGGCGCAGGACGGAACCGAACGAAGGACCTCACCTCGACCCACCGGACCTCACGCGGTGACACACCCTCTGCCCCCATGTCTCGTTATTTTCTCACACCCACACATACCAACACAGACACCACAAACAAAAAAATATTCTCCTGGTGCCTCTATCCACTCCCCCTGCATATACACACTCAAGGGAATCTCTCGCCATGACGTCATATTTGTCTCTCTCTCTAGACCACTCTCATTTCTCGTGCTATCTCTCCCACCCACCCACCCACCCCACCGGCCCCTCTATCCATGCCTCTCTTGAATACACAATACACACACATACCTCTCTAGGCCTTGCCAAATGCATCAACTACACATTCACACATGTTACATCACGTACCCATTGATCTAAAAAGCCCTCTCTTCACGTTTATTTCGCATACAACGTTCCTTTTCAATAAAGTGTGTCCAAAAAATTATTTTAGAATTTCTACATATATACAACATTACAAAGTTATATGGAGGAGTATGAAAGCTAATTTGCATTGCATGGTGCCCACAATGATATTTATTACACACTATGAATTTGTATATTTTTATACTATATATAAAGTTAGTCATAATAAAGAGAAACAAAGAGCATCTCTCTCTCCATCGCATAACCCCCCCCCCCCTCTATGCCCCTTGCACGTACGCACACAAACTATCTCCAGGTCCTCTAAAAGTAAGCCCCCAGCACATTCACGCATGTTTCATCTTTCTCTCGCGATATATACAGTGACGATTATTGTATTTGAAGTGAAAGCACGATACATACATTGGACTTCAGAATCCACTCATTACGGTCACCATTTATGTTTTGTGGTTATTATACAGTCACGGGCTCACCATACAACTCTGTATTTGCTCAAGACACGACTAGTTGACCAGTTAAACGCTCCACGTGGCACCTCTAGTGTTGCATCACATTATCTCACTACCATCGGGCCTACCTGTAGGTTTGTATCTACTCTATATCTACACTCTTATAAAATATAAAATACACTCTTATAAAAAACAGAGTTGGTGATGATGGTGTGCCTGCCATCCTGCAATATAGGTCGTCCGATTTATATCTGATGGATAGGAAAGAAACTATGAAAAATTTGCAAAAAGGTACCCACACACCTCTCCACATTTGCAAATAAGGCCTTCCCTCGTTCATCATTTTCTCTCACAAGATAAACTAGTCATACAAATGCATCTTGATGTTACGTGCAACGCACGGGCATCTTGCTAGTAAGAATGAAAACAAACGACAAAAAAATATTGGACGGTGGTTCGAAGTCATGACCGCGGGCACAACGGACAATGTGGCCTTGTATTGGTATGCTGAGCCGTCCGTTTTAACACACAGGAGCTGGTGTGGTGATTATACACACACGCACGCATGCACACGAACTGCATGCACGCAACACTCATGTGACGCCCCCGATTTAATCGTACACTAATCATACACGCAAACGTGTACGATCAAGATCAGGGACTCACGGGAAGATATCACAACACAACTCTACAAATAAAATAAGTCATACAAGCATCATATTACAAGCCAGGGGCCTCGAGGGCTCGAATACAAGAGCTCGATCATAGACGAGTCAGCGGAAGCAACAATATCTGAGTACAGACATAAGTTAAACAAGTTTGCCTTAAGAAGGCTAGCACAAACTGGGATACAGATCGAAAGAGGCGCAGGCCTCCTGCCTGGGATCCTCCTAACTACTCCTGGTCGTCGTCAGCGGGCATCACGTAGTAGTAGGCACCTCCGGTGCAGTAGGAGTCATAGTCGACGGTGGCGTCTGGCTCCTGGGCTCCAACATCTGGTTGCGACAACCAGGAAGAAAGGAAAGGGGGAAAAAGGGGGATAAAGCAACCGTGAGTACTCATCCAAAGTACTCGCAAGCAAGGAGCTACACTACATATGTATGCATTGGTATCAAATGGAATAAGGCTATCATATGTGGACTGAACTGCAGAAAGCCGGAATAAGAGGGGGATAGCTAGTCCTTTCGAAGACTACGCTTCTGGCAGCCTCCGTCTTGCAGCATGTAGAAGAGAGTAGACTGAAGACCTCCAAGTAACATCGCATAGCATAACCCTAACCGATGATCCTCCCCTCGTCGCCCTGTGAGAGAGCGACCACCGGTTGTATCTGGCACTTGGAAGGGTGTGTTTTATTAAGTATCTGGTTCTAGTTGTCATAAGGTCAAGGTACAACTCCAAATCGTCCTGTTACCGAAGATCACGGCTATTCGAATAGATTAACTTCCCTGCAGGGGTGCACCACATACCCCAACACGCTCGATCCCATTTGGCCGGACACACTTTCCTGGGTTATGCCCGGCCTCGGAAGATCAACACGTCGCAGCCCCACCTAGACCAACAGAGAGGTCAGCACGCCGGTCTAAACCTAAGCGCACAGGGGTCTGGGCCCATCGCCCTTAGCACACCTGCACGTTGCGTACGCGGCCGGAAGCAGAACTAGCCCCCTTAATACAAGAGCAGGCTTACGTTCCAATCCGGCGCGCGCCACTCAGTCGCTGACGTCACGAAGGCTTCGGCTGATACCACGACGCCGGGATACCCATAACTACTCCCGCGTAGATGGTTAGTGCGTATAGACCAAATGGCCAGACTTAGATCAAATACCCAGATCTCGTTAAGCGTGTTAAGTATCCGCGAACGCCGACCAGGGCCAGGCCCACCTCTCTCCTAGGTGGTCGGAACCTGCCCTGTCGCTCCACCTCAAAGATCCACTCGCGGGTGCTCCTCAAGCCGACCCGTCTTTAGTCACCACATGTATCATGTATAAAGTATACAGTATATACCCGTGATCAACTCCCGAGTGATCACGGCCCGATAGTATAGCATGGCAGACGGACAAGGATGTAGGGCCACTGATGATAATCTAGCATCCTATACTAAGCATTAGGATTGCAGGTAAAGGTAACAACAGTAGTAGCAAGGACAGGCTATGCATCAGTATAGGATTAACGGGAAGCAGTAACATGCTACACTACTCTAATGCAAGCAGTATAGAGAAGAGTAGGCGATATCTGGTGATCAAAGGGGGGGCTTGCCTGGTTGCTCTGGCAAGAGAGAGGGATCGTCAACTCCGTAGTCGTACTGGGTAGCAGCGGCGTCGGTCCCGGTGTCTAGCGAGAGAAGAGGGGGGAGAAACAATAAATATTTAAGCAAACAGATGCATAGCGATGCATGACATGACAAGTAGCGGTGCTAGGGGTGCCCTATCGCGGTATGAGGTGATACCGGTGAAGGGGGGAAACATCCGGGAGAGTATCCCCGGTGTTTCGCGTTTTCGCACAGATGAAACAGAGGGGGAAAGTTGCGTGTTCGCTATGCTAGGGATGCGTAGCGGGCGAACGGACTGCGTATCTGGATTCGTCTCGTCGTTCTGAGCAACTTTCATGTACAAAGTTTTTCCATCCGAGCTACGGTTTATTTTATATTAATTTTAAAAGATTTAAATCATTTTTGAAATTAATAGGATAAAATTAATTTGGAAATGCCATTATGATGTCAGCATGACATCAGGGTGATGTCAGCAGTTAATAGTCAGTTGACTTGGTCAAACTGACGCGTGGGTCCCGGTTGTCATTGACTTAGGTTAACTAAACAGGATTAGTTAGTTTAATAAGTGATTAGGTCAATTTAACAGATCTAATTAAGTTAACTAATTAATTAATTAATTAATTATTTTTATTATGTTTTTTTTTTCTTTTTTTTAACAGGGGCGTGGGTGGGGGGCCCACTGGGCAGTGGCCCATAGGGCCAAACGGGCGCGGGCGGTGGATCAGGTGCGGGGCGCCAGGACGCCCGCCCGCAGAGACGGGGGCTGTCCGCCTCCGGTGGAAGTGGCGAGGCCATGGCGAGTGGCCGGAGCGGCGGGAGCCAGAGGCGGAGACGAGCAACGCGCGGTGGTGCCGGAGCACAACCAGGGCGTGAGCGGGGCACGCGGCCCAGGCGCGGTGCGGGGACAGCGGGGAGCGACGGCACGGCGAGCCGGGCCTGGGCTGCCGCGCGCGCAGGGCGCGAGGCGTGCGCGGGGAGGAGGGGGCTTGGCCTGGCGCGCAGTCGGGCGGCCAGGGACGCGGGCGACGGCGTGGCCGACGCGGTGGTGCTCGTGCACGGCTGCGGGACGACGCGAGGAGCCGGGAGGAAGAGAGGCCGGGGGCCTCACCGTGGATCCGTAGGGTCAAGGGCAACAGGGGGCGAGGAGGCGGGCGGAGACGACGCGGCGCAGGGGATGCAGTCCGGCGGGGTAGGGCTCCGGCGATGGCGGAGCGGTCCGGCGAGTCGAGGAGGCCCTCGAGCGGCAGCGGATGGGGCGCGGTCGTCGGGGCTCGGGGTGGCGCGGGGCGATGGCAGCGACACGGCGGCGTCCAGAGGAGGACGGGGAGCGCGGTGGCGGTGGCGATGGTGAACGGCGGCGGGGCGACGGGGATCGACGGCGGCGTCGGGCGCGCCGCCCAGATCCAGAACGGGGAAGGAGGAGGAGAGGCGTGTGAGGGGGTGTCGGGCACGAGGCGCTTCGCCTCTGGGCGTGCGGCGGCGCGAGGGATGGCGAGGTGGCGGGGCGGCTCCGGCGTGGTGATCTCCGGCGACGGCACTGAGCGGCGGTGCGGGTGCGCGCTGGGGGAGACGAGGGGAGAGAGGGGATCGATCCCGATCCAGGGGGATCGGGGGAGGGAGTGGGGCGAGTGGGGGGGGTTTAGGGTTACGGGGTGGGGATAAGGAGAGAGAGGAGGGGCCGGCTGGGCCGGCCTGATTGGCCCCGAGGCCATCTGGGCCGAGGCCCAGCGAGGGGGGGGCTTCTCCCCCCTTTTGTTTTGTTTTTTTTTGTTTTGTCTTCTGTTTTTGTAGTTTCCTTTTCTTTATTTCCTCTTCTGTTTTAAATCATTTTAAATTATTTAGGCATTTTATAAAATTGTGAACCTTACACCATAATTATCTTGGTAATATTTGGCAACCACCGAACATTTTTGTTTTAATTTTTTTTTTTGAAAACTTTTATTGTTTTCTTTTATTTAAATTTTGAACTTGTTTCGGTTCTGAACTATCGAGAGTTTACCACAGTAACCGTGGTGACGTGGCATCATTAGCGGGGAATCACTGTAGCTTAATTATCCGGGCGTTACAAAACTCCTCCACTACAAGAAATCTCGTCCCGAGATTTAGGAGGTAGAAGGAAACAACGCGGGGTATTCATCACGCAGGCGATCCTCGCGTTCCCAAGTGGCTTCGTCTTCAGAGTGATTCGACCACTGGACTTTGAGGAATTTGATCGCCTTCTGACGTGTGCGGCGTTCAGCTTGGTCGAGAATGCGGACCGGATGCTCTTTATAGGAGAGGTCTTGTTGCAATTCAAGCACTTCATGATCCACTGCTCGAATTGGGTCCTTGAAGCAGCGTCGGAGTTGTGACACATGGAACACATCGTGAACCTGAGAAAGGTTCGGCGGAAGCTCCAGTTGATATGCCACTTTACCACGCCTTTCGAGAATAGTGAAAGGACCAATATAGCGGGGAGCTAGCTTTCCCTTGATCCCGAAGCGGTGAGCACCCTTCATTGGTGTAACTCGAAGATAAGCCTTTTCGCCAGGTTGATAGACCATGTCTTGGTGATGACGGTCATACTGACTTTTCTGACGTGACTGAGCAGTCTTGAGATTCTCGCGAATAATGCGAACTTGTTCTTCGGCCTGTTGGATAATATCCGGACCGAAGAGTGGACGCTCCCCAGTTTCTGACCAGTTCAGAGGGGTTCGACACTTTCGTCCATATAGCACTTCGAAGGGGGACATCTTTAGACTAGCTTGATAGCTATTATTATAAGAGAACTCGGCATATGGAAGAGATTCCTCCCATTTCTTGCCGAATGAGATTACACAAGCTCGAAGCATGTCTTAGAGAACTTGATTGACACGTTCAACCTGTCCTTGCGATTGAGGATGGAACGCAGTACTGAAAGACAGATGAGTCCCCATAGCTTCTTGGAAACTCGCCCAAAACCTTGAAGTGAATAAGCTGCCACGGTCTGAACTGATAACAAGTGGGATACCGTGAAGTGAAACAATTCTAGCCATGTAGAGAGTAGCAAGCTGACTAGCAGTGATTGTCTCTTTGACCGCCACGAAATGGGCAACTTTGGAAAGTCGGTCAATGACGACAAGAATAGCATCATTACCTTTCTGCGATTTGGGAAATCCAGTGACGAAGTCCATTTCAACATGGTCCCATTTCCATTCAGGAATAGAGATAGGTTGCAGAGTTCCAGCAGGCCTTTGATGCTCTGCTTTGATTCGGCGACAAACGTCACACTCAGCAACATAACGAGCAATGTCCTGCTTCATATTAGACCACCAGAATCTTTGACGAATATCCTGGTACATCTTTGTACTACCAGGATGGATGGACAGAGGCGTATCATGGGCTTCTTGCATAACCCTTTTAGTCTTATCCAGGTTTTTCTTCGAACATGGTACCACTAGGCGGCCTTTGAAATACAAGGCGCCATCGTCGGCGATCGTGAAGAATGAGGGCTTTCCTCTTTTGAGGTCGCGCTTAATCTTGAGGACTTCATCGTCACATTTCTGTATCCATTTGATGGTGTCCACAAGATCTGGTTTCGCAACCAGGGTATTGAGAGAACCCTTGGAAACAACATGGAGGTTCCGTTTGGGAAAACCTTCGGGAGGGGGAGCGAGTGATCCCGGGGGAACAATATGGAGGTTCAGCCCTCTAAATTCTTCGGTAAGCGAGGGCTGAACTTTGTGGACCTGGAGGTGGTTGCAGTAAGACTTGCGGCTCAGGGCATCAGCCATTACATTAGCCTTGCCGGGGGTATATGATATATCCACGTCAAAGTCTGCAACAGTCTCCATCCATCTTTGCTGACGGAGGTTCAGGTCTGGCTGAGTAAACAGATACTTCAGACTTTGATGGTCGGTGAAGATCTCGCAACGATTACCGAGAAGGTAATGTCGCCACTGCTTCAGTGCATGAATGACAACAGCAAGCTCGAGGTCAAGAACCGGGTAGTTTTCTTCGTGAGGGCGCAGTTGACGAGAGGCATAAGCAATCACTCTGCGCTCTTGCATTAGGACACAGCCTAATCCTTGACGGGAAGCGTCGCAGTAAATGACGAAGTCCTTCTTAGTATCAGGCGGAGCAAGTACGGGGGCAGAAGTCAACTTGTCTTTGAGCGCCTGGAAACTTTCCTGACACTTGTCTGTCCAGTCAAACTTGACACCCTTATGCAACAAATTAGTCAGAGGCCTGGCAATCTTGGAGAAGTTCTCGACGAATCGACGGCAATAGCTGGCGAGACCGAGAAAACTTCGGACTTGCTTCACATTCTTCGGAGGAGTCCAATCGAGAATAGCCTGAACTCGTTCAGGGTTGACGGCAATACCATTCTTGGAGATGACATGCCCAAGATAGGTTACTTCGGGGAGCCAGAATTCACACTTGGAATACTTAGCATACAGTTGATGCTCTCGAAGTTTTCCCAGCACAAGACGAAGATGTTCAGCATGTTCCTCCTTGTTCTTGGAAAATACAAGGATATCGTCCAAATAAACCACGACGAACTTGTCGAGGTAATCCATGAATATATAATTCATCAGACGAGAGAAGGTGGCTGGAGCATTCGTTAAACCAAATGACATGACGGTGTACTCGTATGATCCATACCGAGTCACGAAGGCAGTTTTTGGGATGTCCTCTTCACGAACACGGATCTGGTGGTAACCCAACCTCAAGTCGAGTTTGGAGAACACTGATGAGCCAGCCAGTTGATCATAAAGATCATTGATCCGAGGAAGAGGATATTTATTCTGAATGGTAGCTTGGTTTATAGGAGGGTAGTCTTGGACTAATCGGTTTGTCCCATCCTTCTTCTTAACAAAGAGAGAAGGTGCTCCCCAAGGAGAGCAACTTGGGCGAATGAAACCTTTGACAAGAGATTTGTCGATTTCCTCCTTAAGCTCAATGAGTTCATGCGGCGGCATCTTGTAGGGTCGTTTAGCTATAGGGGTAGTGCCGGGTTTCAAGTCGATGATGAATTCGACAGCTCTAACAGGAGGAATCCCTGGAAGTTCTTCTGGGAAGACATCTTGGAATTCACGAACGACGGGAATGTTTTCAATGCCCTCGAGTGGTGCAGCGTTCAACGCATTCAAGGCATAAAGACGTGCCTCGGCGTTCTGAACTAGATGAGCTTGGTAAGCTATTATTTCGTCAGAAGGGTGTAGCAGATGGACGACCTTAGTGGCGCAAACTATAGAAGCAGTATGCGCTTTCAACCAATCCATTCCCAGAATGAGGTCGATGTTAGACGACTTCAGGATAATGGGAGAGGCATAGAATTCCAGCCCTTCGATTTCCACGGGGACATCGATGCCAACCAGTGAGGTTTGACATTGTCCCACGGGGGTTTTTACCAATACCGAAGCGTTCATCTCCTCACATTTAACATCATGCTTGTATGCAAAATCTTCTGACATGAATGAATGCGATGCCCCTGAATCGAATAAAACAGATGCAGGTACTGAGTTTACGAGGAGTGTACCCATCACGGTAGCAGGCTGGTCTAGAACTTCATTGAGATCAACATGGTTGGCATGAACACGACCATAGGACTTGGCACTGTTGTTGCGAGGCTGGTTGCTTCCACGGCCAGTTGCTGGGAGGGCCAGTTGATTCTGGTTTTGATTGCAATCCCTAGCACGGTGACCTGGCTGACAACACTTGTAGCAGAGGCCATTATTGGGAGTGGGAACAGGAGCTTGTGGTGGTGGAGCTGGAAGTCTTGTCTGCCTAGTTGGAGGAGCAGGCAGACGAGGTGCAGCATAGGACTGCCTTGGGGCAGGTGCATCCGGCTGGTACATGCTGTTGGGGATCCATATCTTGCGCTTCTGCGAGGACGGGCCCGAAGATGAGCTCGTGTCACGGCTGCGCTTGTGAGAGCTCTGGTATTCCTGCAGACCAGTTTCGACGTTGATGGCTTTGTTCACCAGAGTGGCGAAATCAGCAAAGTCGTGCACTAGAAGTGCGAGCTTGATGTCAGCTTGAAGGCCATCACGGAACTTCTCCTGTCTGCGTGCATCAGTTGCGATGTCTTCTTCAGCATAGCGGGACAAGTCAAGAAACTCCCGCTGGTAAGCTTCCACAGTTTTATTGCCTTGGGTGAGGTTGCGGAACTCACGCTTCTTCCAGTCCATAACTCCCTGAGGAATGAAGCGAGCACGGAAGGCAGCTTGGAAGTCTGGCCAGGTGATGATTGTTCCAGCTGGCAGAGTACGCCTGTGGCTATCCCACCATTGAGCTGCGGGTCCTTTCAGGAAGAAGGAAGCAAAGTTGACATAGCTGGCAGGGGCTACATCAGCAGACTCCATCTCATAGGTGATGTCTCGGAGCCAGTCATCAGCATCCAGAGGCTGAGTTGAGCTGCGGTACACAGTTGGGTTCAGGCACATGAAATCCTGCAGAGTTACTGGGGCTGGCTGCTGGTTCATATTGGGGCGAGGAAACTGAGCCATAATATTCTCCATGAACTGACGATTCAGCTCAAACTGTTGCATCATCCCAGCCATGTACTCAGGTGGTGGTGGGGCGTTGCCACCACGACCACGACCACGACCACCTGGTCTAACCATCCTGCTAATATATAACAGGGGTAGTTCAGTATTGAGAAATGTGCAAAGACGAGAATCATTCATGATGAAACATGCACAACGAAAGCAGCACGATAGATACTACATAGTAGTCGGCATATCTTACAAAAGAGATCATGCATGGAGTTCGTTACACAGAGTCTGGTACATAGACTAAGACATCATAGGCGGCACACAGGCTCGCGGCGAATGCATCTAACACTAACAAGCAAGTCTACGTCAGTCCCATGCGGTACTGCGGAGGTAGGTGTAGCCCGACAGCTGGTAGTGACGCGAAGGGAAGACCTCCACGCGAGTAGCCTGGGGCCCACGGATACTCTGGTGCGGAACCCGATGCGCAGGTGGCAGGAGAGGACCCAATGCAGGAGAGTAGCCTCCCACATCTGGCCAGCCGACGCCCTGGGGCATCACGGTCCGGGCAGGGTAGATCGCAGAACGCGACAGCTCCCCAGATCCGACGAAGGGGTGCAACATCGTCAGAGCACGGTAGAGGTGCTGACGAGTGGTGTACAACTCGTGGCGAAGAGCTCGGTTAGCTCGATCCAGCCCATCAGCATGCAGAACCAGGTTCTGATGGTAGAAGGGCTCTCGGGTGACAGTGGAGTAGGCAGCAGTGTAGTAACCCTCCGCACCAACATCGGATGCGATAGCAATGTGCCTGAAGGGGGAGGTATCCAACTCCTGACACTCTCCACGAAGACGTGTCAGAGCAGCATAAGCAGCATCGTGGACCGCCATATCGATAGTCACTCCAACACCATGAGCAGTGTGCAGCACGGTAGTGGAGTCATACTCCCGAGAGTAGAGGTGGACGATGGCACGGTACTGCTCCTGGTTGAAGTCCTGATACTCCTCATAGACGGTGTACTCAGGGTGCCAGCGATAACCCAGATAGGTCATCATCTCAACCAACACAGCAGGTGATCCTGAGGCACCAATGGCCGTCGTGTGGCGCATGACCTGCCTCGTGGGTTCCATCTGAAAACAAAGATGTTTTCACAGGAGTCAAATGACAATGTGGATAATGTTCAAGTACTACTCTAAAGAATAACTAGGGCTTATCCAACTTTGGGGTGAGCGTGGTCACGGGATCCTAGTGTTAGAGTTAGTAAAATCGTTTAACCCGAGTAGAAGAGGGTTCAGAGTCCCAGAGTAAGGATCGAGGAGTAAAAGATCCTAATACCACCCAGATGGCGACGTGGGCCCGTAAGGCACACAGCCAAGTTAGTAAAAGTTTTTGCAATGTCTAGACTCGACTTCGGCCAAGGAGTGTGGAAGGGGAATTCCTACAGGCAGTCGGCTCTGATACCAACTTGTGACGCCCCCGATTTAATCGTACACTAATCATACACGCAAACGTGTACGATCAAGATCAGGGACTCACGGGAAGATATCACAACACAACTCTACAAATAAAATAAGTCATACAAGCATCATATTACAAGCCAGGGGCCTCGAGGGCTCGAATACAAGAGCTCGATCATAGACGAGTCAGCGGAAGCAACAATATCTGAGTACAGACATAAGTTAAACAAGTTTGCCTTAAGAAGGCTAGCACAAACTGGGATACAGATCGAAAGAGGCGCAGGCCTCCTGCCTGGGATCCTCCTAACTACTCCTGGTCGTCGTCAGCGGGCATCACGTAGTAGTAGGCACCTCCGGTGCAGTAGGAGTCATAGTCGACGGTGGCGTCTGGCTCCTGGGCTCCAACATCTGGTTGCGACAACCAGGAAGAAAGGAAAGGGGGAAAAAGGGGGATAAAGCAACCGTGAGTACTCATCCAAAGTACTCGCAAGCAAGGAGCTACACTACATATGTATGCATTGGTATCAAATGGAATAAGGCTATCATATGTGGACTGAACTGCAGAAAGCCGGAATAAGAGGGGGATAGCTAGTCCTTTCGAAGACTACGCTTCTGGCAGCCTCCGTCTTGCAGCATGTAGAAGAGAGTAGACTGAAGACCTCCAAGTAACATCGCATAGCATAACCCTAACCGATGATCCTCCCCTCGTCGCCCTGTGAGAGAGCGACCACCGGTTGTATCTGGCACTTGGAAGGGTGTGTTTTATTAAGTATCTGGTTCTAGTTGTCATAAGGTCAAGGTACAACTCCAAATCGTCCTGTTACCGAAGATCACGGCTATTCGAATAGATTAACTTCCCTGCAGGGGTGCACCACATACCCCAACACGCTCGATCCCATTTGGCCGGACACACTTTCCTGGGTTATGCCCGGCCTCGGAAGATCAACACGTCGCAGCCCCACCTAGACCAACAGAGAGGTCAGCACGCCGGTCTAAACCTAAGCGCACAGGGGTCTGGGCCCATCGCCCTTAGCACACCTGCACGTTGCGTACGCGGCCGGAAGCAGAACTAGCCCCCTTAATACAAGAGCAGGCTTACGTTCCAATCCGGCGCGCGCCACTCAGTCGCTGACGTCACGAAGGCTTCGGCTGATACCACGACGCCGGGATACCCATAACTACTCCCGCGTAGATGGTTAGTGCGTATAGACCAAATGGCCAGACTTAGATCAAATACCCAGATCTCGTTAAGCGTGTTAAGTATCCGCGAACGCCGACCAGGGCCAGGCCCACCTCTCTCCTAGGTGGTCGGAACCTGCCCTGTCGCTCCACCTCAAAGATCCACTCGCGGGTGCTCCTCAAGCCGACCCGTCTTTAGTCACCACATGTATCATGTATAAAGTATACAGTATATACCCGTGATCAACTCCCGAGTGATCACGGCCCGATAGTATAGCATGGCAGACGGACAAGGATGTAGGGCCACTGATGATAATCTAGCATCCTATACTAAGCATTAGGATTGCAGGTAAAGGTAACAACAGTAGTAGCAAGGACAGGCTATGCATCAGTATAGGATTAACGGGAAGCAGTAACATGCTACACTACTCTAATGCAAGCAGTATAGAGAAGAGTAGGCGATATCTGGTGATCAAAGGGGGGGCTTGCCTGGTTGCTCTGGCAAGAGAGAGGGATCGTCAACTCCGTAGTCGTACTGGGTAGCAGCGGCGTCGGTCCCGGTGTCTAGCGAGAGAAGAGGGGGGAGAAACAATAAATATTTAAGCAAACAGATGCATAGCGATGCATGACATGACAAGTAGCGGTGCTAGGGGTGCCCTATCGCGGTATGAGGTGATACCGGTGAAGGGGGGGAAACATCCGGGAGAGTATCCCCGGTGTTTCGCGTTTTCGCACAGATGAAACAGAGGGGGAAAGTTGCGTGTTCGCTATGCTAGGGATGCGTAGCGGGCGAACGGACTGCGTATATGGATTCGTCTCGTCGTTCTGAGCAACTTTCATGTACAAAGTTTTTCCATCCGAGCTACGGTTTTTTTATATTAATTTTAAAAGATTTAAATCATTTTTGAAATTAATAGGATAAAATTAATTTGGAAATGCCATTATGATGTCAGCATGACATCAGGGTGATGTCAGCAGTTAATAGTCAGTTGACTTGGTCAAACTGACGCGTGGGTCCCGGTTGTCATTGACTTAGGTTAACTAAACAGGATTAGTTAGTTTAATAAGTGATTAGGTCAATTTAACAGATCTAATTAAGTTAATTAATTAATTAATTAATTAATTATTTTTATTATGTTTTTTTTTCTTTTTTTTGTCTTCTGTTTTTGTAGTTTCCTTTTCTTTATTTCCTCTTCTGTTTTAAATCATTTTAAATTATTTAGGCATTTTATAAAATTGTGAACCTTACACCATAATTATCTTGGTAATATTTGGCAACCACTGAACATTTTTGTTTTAATTTTTTTTTGAAAACTTTTATTGTTTTCTTTTATTTAAATTTTGAACTTGTTTCGGTTCTGAACTATCGAGAGTTTACCACAGTAACCGTGGTGACGTGGCATCATTAGCGGGGAATCACTGTAGCTTAATTATCCGGGCGTTACAACTCACATGAACGCATGCACCCACGCACGCACGCAACACTCACACGTACACACGCAGCCACGCACGCACGCAACACTCACACGCACACACACACGCATGCATGCACACACCAGTACACCACACGACCAACACACACTCTCACGCTTAAGTTCTCAACCTACACGTGCATGCACACACATCAGGCCCTGACAAACACATACACAACCAGCTGATTCTCGCGCACGGGTTGGAGTCTTGTCGCGCCTGCGTAAATTTGTGTTTATCTGACCTTTTCCCAATGTGAACTGACAGGTGGGACCCACAAGGAGCGTTGTCAATTTAACTATTCAAAATGGTGCCACGCAGACTATTTGCCCGGTCAACAAAGTGCAATCCGATGCTGAACCGTGAGCAAGTGACCATATAATCACCGCAAAACGTATATAGTGACCGTAATCAGCTTATTCCGAAGTTCGGTGAACGTATTACGCTTTTCTCTCTGTAGGCCCTCCAAAACTACATCTCTACACATTCTCGCATGTTACATCTAACAACTATGCAATGCAACACTACTACTACACTCTAAAAAAATAAATCATATGTGTTTTTAGTTTTACTAGATATCATATTGTTACTTAATTATTTAGTTTGCATACATTAAAATTGCCTTTGAAATGTATGGCCAGTATCATATACCGCGCAGGAAAAATCCCGCCCTTTCCTGTTTAATCGGGTTTGTATCGATGGATCGTGCGAAACAGCAAAACTATCAAGCTACCGGGTCCATGTGCCATACCGGAATACAGTGCAGAGCAGCCGGGGTGAAGCACCCAGTCATGGCGCCGGTGTAGTAATGAGCAATGAGGCGTCAAATCACAAATCTACACCTTTCTCGCAGTTAAGTTGGAGGGACGAAATAATAATGCTAAAAAGGAAGTTGGAGGGACGAAGCAACCATCATTTCACTCATTGCTGAATCCGCTTCTCCCTCAGCTTCTTCAAGTTAACCACGTGTTGCTTCTGTCGTTGTTCTGCCTCATGTGGGATGCGGATCGGCTTGGTAAAGCTCTGGCACGTGGGACCGCATGTTAGCAAACCGCCAGGACAACATCCTCTAAAAATAAGAAACCTCCCCCGCCATCCGCGTGGCAAAATCACCTCCTTTTTACTAATCTTGATTCTATAATTTTTTAGATCAATATAATTGAGATTTGTATAGATAGCACACAAGAGCAAAACCAAGTGGTACGGTTAAGGGCATCCACAATGTGTAGCCAAATGTGAAAATATCTTTTGGCATGGTGGGAACCATTGTGGACGGTGTTGCCAAAGCCAAAAGGATGGAACCAAAGCTCCCTGATTGATTGATTGAAGGACTAGAAAAATGCAACGCCTCTCCTCTTTCTCCCGTGCTTGGACGCATGTGCAGTATAGAGCACAGAGTCTACTCCCCTGTCCCTTCTATCACAAATCACAAAGCAGTGAGGTGTGATACGTCTCCAACGTATCTATAATTTTTGATTGTTCCATGCTATTATATTATCAACCTTGGATGTTTTATATGCATTTATATGATTTTTGGGACTAACCTATTAATCTAGAGCCCAGTGGCAGTTTTTGTTTTTTCGTTGTTTTTGAGTATCGCAGAAAAGGAAAACCAAACGGAGTCCAATTGACCTGAAACTTCACGAAACTTATTTTTGGACCACAAGAAGGCCACGAAGTAAAAAAAAATTGGGCCAAAAGAGTCTCGGGCTGCCCACGAGGGTGGGAGGCACGCCCCCTGCCTCGTGGACAGCCCGGAGACCCCCTGCCTTGTTCCTGACTCCAACACCTCTTACATAACCCAAAACTTCCAGAAAGAAACCTAGATCGGGAGTTCCGGCGCCAGAAGCCTCCGTAGCCACCAAAAACCAATCTAGACCCGTTCCAACACCCTGCCGGAGGGGGGGAATCCCTCTCCGGTGGCCATCTTCATCATGCCGGCGCTCTCCATGACAAGGAGGGAGTAGTCCACCCTCGAGGCAGAGGGTATGTACCACTAGCTATGTGTTTGATCTCTCTCTCTCTCTCTCGTGTTCTTGAGTCGGCACGATCTTGATGTATCGCGATCATTGCTATTATATTTGGATCTTATGATGTTTCTCCCCCTCTACTCTCTTGTGATGAATTGATTTTTCCCTTTGAAGTTATCTTATCAGATTGAGTCTTTAAGGATTTGAGAACACTTGATGTATGTCTTGCATGTGCTTACCTGTGGTGACAATGGGATATCACGTGATCCACTTGATGTATGTTTTGGTGATCAACTTGCGAGTTCCATGACCTCGTGGACTTATGCATAGGGGTTGGCACACGTTTTCGTCTTGACTATCCAGTAGAAACTTTGAGGTACTCTTGGAAGTTCTTTGTGTTGGTTAAATAGATGAATCTGAGATTGTGTGATGCATATCGTATAATCATACCCATGGATACTTGAGGTGACATTGGAGTATCTAGGTGACATTAGGGTTTTGGTTGATTTGTGTCTTAAGGTGTTATTCTAGTACGAACTCTTGAATAGATCCATCAGAAAGAATAACTTTGAGGTGGTTTCGTACCCTACAATAATCTCTTCGTTTGTTCTCTGCTATTAGTGACTTTGGAGTGAATCTTTGTTGCATGTTGAGGGATAGTTATATGATCCAATTATGTTATTATTGTTGAGAGAACTTGCACTAGTGAAAGTATGAACCCCAGGCCTTGTTTCAACTCATTGCAATACCGTTTGTGCTCACTTTTATCATTAGTTACCTTGCTGTTTTTATATTTTCAGATTACAAAAACCATTATCTACTATCCATATTGCACTTGTATCACCATCTCTTCGCCGAACTAATGCACCTATACAATTTACCATTGTATTGGGTGTCTTGGGGACACAAGAGACTCTTTGTTATTTGGTTGCAGCGTTGCTTGAGAGAGACCATCTTCATCCTACGCCTCCCACGGATTGACAAACCTTAGGTCATCCACTTGAGGGAAATTTGCTATTGTCCTACAAACCTCTGCACTTGGAGGCCCAACAACGTCTACAATAAGAAGGTTGTGTAGTAGACATCAAGCTCTTTTCTGGCGCCGTTGCTGGGGAGGTTAGCGCTTGAAGGTATATATTTAGATCTTCCAATTGAATCTTTTTGTTTCTTGTTTTATCACTAGTTTAGTCTATAAAAGAAAACTACAAAAAAATGGAATTAAGGGTACCTCATATGCTTCATCTTTTTAATATCTTTCATGAAAATAAGGATTCCGATAATTGTGCCAAAGTGTTAGAAGAAGAATGAATTAAAATGTTTGGCACTAAATCTTTGAATGATGAGCATGATTGCAATGTTGTTAGTATGAATTCCTTGAATATACATGGTACTAATGATGATTGCACTAGTCATGATGAAAATGTCTCTTATAAGCATGTCAACTTTTGTGGAATACATAGAGCTTGCAAGCACACACCAATTAGGGAAGATAGATTTTGCAAGAGGCATAAGTATTTTGAAACTAAATGGTTGCAAGAAAGGCTAGATGATTGTGCTGAAAGATTCAATATTTATCGCCACCTTGTGAACTTTGCAATGAACATGGTCATTTAAAGCTCCAATGCTATTTGTTTCATGATCAAATCATGTCCAAAAATTGAGATAACTTGATTACCCTTGAGCATCATAAAGAGCTTAGTCTTCTTTTGGGGTATGAAGAAATGAAACGTATAACTGAGGGTATTCCAAAATTTAACCTTGATAGATTTCTTGATTTTGATCTAGAAGAAATTTTTATGAATTGTGCGGTGAATTGCATTGAAAATCCTTATATTGCCAATTACATAAAGACAAGAAAACAAATAGAAGATGAAGAGAATACTAATGAAAGGGAAGAGACTTCCCAATATTCTCCTATTATTTCTTATGATGAATCAAGTAACAAGGAGGAGCCTCCTATTCAACAATTCTCATTAATAAGGAGCTCCGAAAAGAGGATTAAACCCACACATGATGTGAAGAAGAAAAAGAAAAGACGGAGAAGCAAAGGTAAAAATGTATCCCTCCCAAATGATGTTGCTCCTATTCATTGTGATGATGATAATTGTTATACTATTGGTGCTATCCATACTATTAATGATGAGAGTGATTATGCTTATGATATGAAAAGTCCCAAGCTTGGGGATGCTATGTTTGATGAGAATGACATGTTTGAAAATGTATTTGCTGCAATTAATGTTAGTCCCAAGCTTGGGGATGCTATGTTTAATGAAGATGATATTTGTAGTTCCCCAAGTTTTGATATGCAAATTTATTATGATGATAGCATGCCTCCTACTTATGATGATTATATTGATGAAAGTGGGGTTGGAAGAGTGTCAACTTTAGGAAGTAATGATCCCACTATTTTGGAGGATGTTGAATCTTATTGTGATAATTATGAAAGTGGATTTGGAGAGGTCATGACTTTATTTAGTAATGATTCCACTATCTTGGAAGAGGTTTCAATTGATTATGATGAGAACAAAGTCACTACTTATGATGATTATTGTGATGACACGTATGCTATAAAAAGTAGTGATGATTATAATAAAACTTTTCATGATTATGATTACCCTTTTCCTGAATATTACTCTTTTAATGTGGAAAAAATTTGTAGTATTCGAGTTTCTTATGATACTCCCACTATTCCAAAAGAGAAGAATTTTGCTTATGTGGAGAATAGTGAAATTTCTATGCTTGTAGATCATGAAAAGAATGCTTTATGTGATAGTTATATTGTTGAATTCATTCGTGATGCTACTGAAAATTACTATGAGGGAGGAACATATGCTTGTAGGAATTGCAATAATATCAAGTTTCCTATCTATGTGCTTAAAGTTTTGAAGTTATGCTTGTTTTGCCCTCCTATGCTAGTTGATTATGGTTCCCACCAGTTGTTTGTTCACAAAATCCCTATGCATAGGAAGTGAGTTAGACTTAAATGTGCTAGTCATATTCTTCATGATGTTCTCTTTATGTTACAATTCTTATCTTTTATGTGAGCATCATTGAAATCACCATGCCTAGCTAGGGGCGTTAAACGATAGCGCTTGTTGGGAGGCAACTCAATTTTATTTTTGTTCCTTGCTTTTTGTTCCTGTTTAGTAATAAATATTTCATATAGCTTCTGTTATTATTGAGTTTTTTATTTCTTAATTAGTGTTGTGCCAAGTAGAACCTTTGGGAAGACTTGGGGCAAGTCTTTGCGATCTTGCTGTAAAAAACAGAAACTTTAGCACTGTAGATATTATACCAATATGAATTTAGAATGAGTTCACAACAGTACCTAAGTGGTGATTTATTTTCTTATACTAACGGAGTTTATGAGTTTTCTGTTAAGTTTTGTGTTGTGAAGTTTTCAAGTTTTGGGTAAAGATTCGATGGACTATGGAATAAGGAGTGGCAAGAGCCTAAGCTTGGGGATGACCAAGGCACCCCAAGGTAATATTCAAGGACAACCAAAAGCCTAAGCTTGGGGATGCCCCAGAAGGCATCCCCTCTTTTGTCTTTGTTCATCGGTAACTTTACTTGGAGCTATATTTTTATTCACCACATGATATGTGTTTTTCTTGGAGCGTCATTTTATTTTCTTTTGTTTTGCTTGCTGTTTGAATAAAATACCAAGATCTGAAATTATTAAATGTTAGAGAGTCTTCACATAGTTGGATAATTATTCGACCACTCATTGATCTTCACTTATATCTTTCGGAGTAGTTTATCATTTGCTCTAGTGCTTCGCTTATATCTTTTAGAGCACGGCGGTGGTTCTATTTTATAGAAATAATTGATCTTTCATGCTTCACTTATATAATTTTGAGAGTCCTTTATAATAGCATGGTAATTTACTTTGGTTATAAATTTTAAATGCTAAGATAAGTTGGATGCTTGATAGTTGTTTTGAGATATAAAGGTGGTAATATTAGAGGTGTGCTAGTTGAGTAATTGTGAAATTGATGAATACTTGTGTTGAAGTTGGCAAGTCTCGTAGCATGCACGTATGGTAAACGTTGTGTGACAAATTTTAAGCATGGGGTGTTATTTGATTGCTTTCCTTATGAGTGGCGGTCAGGGACGAGCGATGGTCTTTTCCTACCAATCTATCCCCCTAGGAGCATGCGCGTAGTGCATGGTTTTGATGACTTTTAGATTTTTGCAATAAGTATGTGAGTTATTTATGACTAATGTTGAGTCCATGGATTATATGCACTCTCACCCTTCCATCATTGCTGGCCTCTTCGGTACCGTGCATTGCCCTTTCTCATCTTGAGAGTTGGTGCAAACTTCGCCGGTGCATCCAAACCCTGTGATATGATACGCTCTATCACACATAAGCCTCCTTATATCTTCCTCAAACAGCCACCATACCTACCTATTATGGCATTTCCATAGCCATTCCGAGATATATTGCCATGCAACTTTCCACGGTTCCATTTATTATGACACGCAACATCATTGTCATATTGCTTTGCATGATAATGTAGTTGACATCGTATTTGTGGCAAAGCCACCATGCTTAATTTGTCATACATGTCACTCTTGATTCATCGCATTTCCGGTACACCGCCGGAGGCATTCACATAGAGTCATATTTTGTTCTAAGTATAGAGTTGTAAGTTAATAAAAGTGTGATGATCATCATTAGAGCATTATCCCATGTGAGGAAAGGATGATGGAGACTATGATTCCCCCACAAGTCGGGATGACACTCCGGACGAAAAAAAAGAGGCCATAAAAAAGAGAGAAGAAGGCCCAAACAAAAAAAAAACAAAAAAGGAGAAGAGAGAAAAAGATAGAAGGGACAATGTTACTATCCTTTTTCCACACTTGTGCTTCAAAGTAGCTCCATGATCTTCATGATAGAGAGTCTCTTATTTTGTCACTTTCATATACTAGTGGGAATTTTTCATTATAGAACTTGGCTTGTATATTCCAATGATGGGCTTCCTCAAATGCCCTAGGTCTTCGTGAGCAAGCAAGTTGGATGCACACCCACTTAGTTTCTTTGACGAGCTTTCATATATTTATAGCTCTAGTGCATCCATTGCATGGCAATCCCTACTCCTTGCATTGACATCAATCGGTGGGCATCTCCATAGCCCATTGATTAGCCGTGTCAATGTGAGACTTTCTCCATTTTTGTCTTGTCACACAACCTCAACCATCATATTCTATTCCACCCATAGTGCTATGTCCATGGATCGCGCTCATATATTGCGTAAAAGTTGAAAGAGTTTGAAAAGGCTAAGTATGAAACAATTGCTTGGCTTGTCATCGGGGTTGTGCATGATGAGAGCATTTCGTGTGACAAAAATGAAGCATGGCCAAACTATATGATTTTGTAGGGATAAGTTTTCTTTGGCTATGTTATTTTGATAAGACATAATTGCTTGATTAGCATACTTGGAGTATTACTATTTTTATGTCAACAATACACTTTTATCTTGAATCTTTCGGATCTAAACATTCATGCCACAATAGAGAAAAATACATTGAAGAACATGCTAGAAAGCATTCCACATCAAAATTATGTTTTTATCATTTACCTACTCGAGGACAAGCAGGAATTAAGCTTGGGGATGCTTGATATGTCTCCAACGTATCTATAATTTTTTATTGTTGCATGTTATTATATTATCAACCTTGGATATTTTATATGCATTTATATGCTATTTTATATGACTTTTGGGGCTAACATATTAACCTAGAGCCCAGTGCCAGTTTCTGTTTTTTCGTTGTTTTTGAGTATCGCATAAAAGGAAAACCAAACGAAGTCCAATTGAGATGAAACTTAACAGAACTTATTTTTGGACCAGAAGAAGGCCAGGAAGTAAAAGAATTGGGCCAGAAGAGTCTCGGGCTGCCCACGAGGGTGGGGGTGCGCCCACCCCCTGGGCACGCCCCCTGCCTCGTGGATAGCCCGGAGACCCCCTGCCTTGTTCCCGACTACAACACCTCTTATATAACCCAAAACTTCCAGAAAGAAACCTAGATCGGGAGTTCCGGCGCCAGAAGCCTCCGTAGCCACCGAAAACCAATCTAGACCCGTTCCGGCACCCTGCCGGAGGGGGGAATCCCTCTCCAGTGGCCATCTTCATCATATCGGCGCTCTCCATGACGAGGAGGGAGTAGTCCACCCTCGGGGCAGAGGGTATGTACCAGTAGCTATGTGTTTGATCTCTCTCTCTCTCGTGTTCTTGAGTCGGCACGATCTTGATGTATCGCGAGCTTTGCTATTATATTTGGATCTTATGATGTTTCTCCCCCTCTACTCTCTTGTGATGAATTGAGTTTTCCCTTTGAAGTTATCTTATCGGATTGAGTCTTTAAGGATTTGAGAACACTTGATGTATGTCTTGCATGTGCTTATCTGTGGTGACAATGGGATATCACGTGATCCACTTGATGTATGTTTTGGTGATCAACTTGCGAGTTACGTGACCTCGTGAACTTATGCACAGGGGTTCGCACATGTTTTCATCTTGACTCTCCGGTAGAACTTTGGGGCACTCTTTGAAGTTATTTGTGTTGGTTGAATAGATGAATCTGAGATTCTGTGATGCATATCGTATAATCATACCCATGGATACTTCAGGTGACATTGGAGTATCTAGGTGACGTTAGGGTTTTGGTTGATTTGTGTCTTAAGGTGTTATTCTAGTACGAACTCTTGAATAGATCAATCAGAAATAATAACTTTGAGGTGGTTTCGTACCCTACAATAATCTCTTCATTTGTTCTCTGCTATTAGTGACTTTGGAGTGACTCTTTGTTGCATGTTGAGGGATAGTTATATGATCCAATTGTGTTATTATTGTTGAGAGAGCTTGCACTAGTGAAAGTATGAACCCTAGGCCTTGTTTCAACTCATTGCAATACCGTTTGTGCTCACTTTTATCATTAGTTACCTTGCTGTTTTTATATTTTCAGATTACAAAAACCATTATCTACTATCCATATTGCACTTGTATCACCATCTCTTCGTCGAACTAGTGCACCTATACAATTTACCATTGTATTGGGTGTGTTAGGGACACAAGAGACTCTTTTTTATTTGGTTGCAGGGTTGCTTGAGAGAGACCATCTTCATCCTACGCCTCCCACGGATTGATAAACCTTAGGTCATCCACTTGAGGGAAATGTGCTATTGTCCGACAAACCTCTGCACTTGGAGGCCCAACAACGTCTACAAGAAGAAGGTTGTGTAGTATACATTAAGGCATCAAATCACAAAGCACGGACGAAGCAACCATCATTTCACTCTTCGCTGACTCCGCTTCTCCATCGTCTTCTTCGAGAAACCATCTCACCGCACTAAGCTGGACGGACGACGCTATTGTGTACGAGTAGTACTAGTACATTTACGCGTCCTTTGGTTCAACGGACTTCCTGGATGCAAATAAGGCGGTTGTCTCGGCTTGCAGGCGGCACTTGCGAACGACTTACCGTGGTCTCCCTCAATGGTGTTCTCTGTCGAACGCACTTCGCCAAACCACAACGTTTGAGATACCGTTGACGTCACCACAATGGGGAAGGAAGTCAAATATAGTTACTACCTCCATTTTTTGTACACAAGGCCAGTATATCAAAATTAAAATTTGCAAAAGGCCACTAACACTAATCGAGGCAAAATTGATGGGGTTTGCCTCGTACTAGCAACCAAGGACATTAATATTCCCTGCATGCATGCGGAAGTGAGAAGGTTGGTTTGCATGGTGCTCCATTAATCAAGCGGTGAGGAGTGAGATGGTTAGCTCTTTGGGCTTTGGAGAAAAAAATACGCATTAATTGACACGTGAAAAGATGATTTGTATCAATTAATCCCGCGAAGGAAAACCCCGCCTTTCTTTTTTAGCACTAGTACTCCTAGTACGTAGTACGTACTTGTCCTGTTTGGGTCTAGGCCTTGCATTGCCATACTTCGCCACACATTTTTGCCAAGCTTGCCTAAAGCTTTCAAAATGAAAAGGAGGTACACTTGCGCACGGCTGTCACGGTCGCACCGCACCCTCACACGGTCGCTCCTGCACGCCGCGGTCGCACCGCACCCTCACACGGTCGCTCCTGCACGCCGCGGTCGCACCGCACCCTCACACAGTCGCTCCTGCACACCGCAAACCCAACCAAGGGAACGCACCCTCACTGACACGTGCTGTCGCATGTGAACAAACCAAACTCAGCCACCCTACCGCTGACTTTCATTCATAGAGTATGTTTATCCAACCGCATGTCGGGGAGTATCCATACGGCCCGTGCGATGGTCTGTTGGGGAAGAAGAAGAGGTGAGGAAGAAGGGTTAGGAAACGTAGGATATTCATCCAACCGCCTGAAATGGTAGACTGACCCAAGTTAGGCGACTTGCAAAACAATATATGTTTTTACATAGCAAAAGATCCATAAAAACAACAACATAAAGAAAAACTATCACTGCTCGCGGAACGAGACAGCCTCGTCGTCTTTGTTTGCCGGCGCGAACCAGCCGTAGCTGCCGATGTGTGTCTCCGCACCATGGTTGTCCTCGGCCTCCAGCAACTCGTTCACGCGGAGCGTGTGGGCGCTCTGCACGGACGAGAGCACCGCCCGGTTCAAGTCGAGGACGTCCGGTTCTGCCTGCAGGAGGGCCTCGATGGCAGCGGCATCTGCACGCTCCGCGTCGAGTCGAGCCTCCGCCGCCCGGTTCAAGTCCAGGACGTCCAGTTCTGCCTGCAGGAGGGCCTCGTTGAGAGCGGCATCCGCGTGCTCCGCGTCGAGTTGAGCCTCTGCCGCCTGGTTCAAGTCCAGGACATCCAGTTCCGCCTGCAGGAGGGCCTCGATGGCAGTGGCATCCGCGCGCTCCGCCTCAAGCTGAGCCTCCACCGCCCGGTTCACATCCACGACATCCGGTTCCGCCTGCAGGAGAACCTCGATGGTAGCGGCATGCATGCGCTCCGCGTCGAGTTGAGCCTCTGCCTCCCGGTCCTCCTTTAGTATCGCCAGGTTGAACCGCTAGTCCTCTTGCACCATGGGGGACTCGGACGCCGGCACGAAGTCGACGTCCATCGTCTCATACCCATCGGGGGCCTTCTGTGCTGCGACCTCCGTCATGAACATTGGATCGGCTTCCTCCTCCTCGTAGCTTGGCTCCAGAGAACGGAGGTCTGTGGCGCCGACCGCCGCTGCGATTTCTGCGCGGCGCTCCAGCGTCAGCATCTTGTAGTATGTGATCTTGCGGCACATCATGGCTTTCCGACGAACTAGGGGATGCTTGATGCGGGCTAGGGGATCAAAAGGTGGGGAAAGGGGCTGGAGATTAGGTGTGGTTTTAGGGCAGTGGCTGGCGTAGGCCGAGCAGCGAAGGTTCTGGTGTGAATAGTGGTTCCGGTGACGACCGGTCAATCGGTTTTGACTGTACATCGCTCTTGTCGCGTTCGCGTTGCAGCCCGGCACGCTGGACCCCTCCACGTCGCTCACCAAATGGAACACACTTCGTCTTGCGTTTTCGCTCGCTTTGTGGGACCGCAGTTGAGAGCAAACCGACGTCCCTCCCCCTCCCCCTCCCGCGTCATTTATACTACCACTCCTCTGTTTTATGCGTAGTAAATAAAAACAGAGGGAGTATACTACGGATGAGGATCCCCTGACGTGGCCGAACCCATTGAGTAACTGATGCGGGGCCTAGCGAGCATGGGGTCCACTGGTAAGTGACCGAAAGAGAGGGTAAGGCAGGGATACCTATGTCAGAGGATCCACTTCCACTACTACTCCCTCCTTCCATTTACTATACAGGGCCTAATGCGTTTTTCAAGGCTAACTTTGACCAAATGTTAGAGTAATAATATATGACATGCAACTTACACAAAGCATACGGTCAAATTCGTATGTGAAAGGAGCTTCCAATGATATAATTTTCACATTATACATCTCATGTACTATTAATCTTGTCAATAGTCAAATGCGGTTTTGAAAAACGCATTAGAGCATGGTTAATAATATACCCAGTCGATGGCTATAAGGAACTGCCATGTCATCTATAGCCATCATCTATTATATGCACTCATACAGTAGTGTGGGCTATAAGGTTGGCTATTTCCCGCAAAAAAAATTATAAGGTTGGCTATTGTATTAGTACTTTTTTCCATCTCCTCTCCATCTCTTTCTTCATATTTATTGTATTTAACTAGGAATGTGTATATAGCTAGGCTCTTGCATGAGAGATCACTCCCCTTACTTTTTCACATCTCTCTCCTCCACATAGGCCCTATATAAATGGAAGGAGGGAGTACTACTATGAGCACTGCATACTCTAGTACAGATGTTGTCAGTACTCCACTAGTACTATTGGACAGGAGCTTAAAAAAGTTACTATTGGACTGGCTATACGTGGCGAAATCCTAGTAGGAAGAGCATGCGCGAGAACAAGCACATTCATGTGGTTGAAAACAAATTGGAAACCATCTCGAGTACAAATCTAGGAGTACGTACGAATCTAACAATATTGATTGGGTGTTGTTGAATGTTGATACCTTTTTTATCAAAGTAGAGATACTTTGACTACACATAAAACTTATATGTAAACTAGAAAGGATAGGAGGGAGTATATTGTACGTTCAAAAACGAAACGAACATTGAATACCCTTTATATATGATTTGCGGATGCTATGATCACCAGTTCAAAATTTTGAATCTGCCTTAGGTATCACACATGCCCCCACTCGTTCTCTCTCGATTTCATCTCGGGGCGAAGATCGATTGAAAGAGGACTAGGGTGGGTACAATACCTTTGTTTCGCTTATGAACGTACAATATACTCCCTCTGATCCCCACAGAACCCCCCCCCCCCCCCCCCCGCAGGTCATTTCTATCATAGAAATGGACCAAACCTTTATCTCCTTGCATGACACGCAATTGATCTCTGAACATCAGTCGATCTCGTCAACATGTGTCGGGGCAAGAACCGAATGGGATGTCAAAACTAAGACGCGAAGCGACACATAGTGGAGGCAAAGTGAAACTTTAAACGAACGGTTTGTTTGTATGCATGTCGGACAAATTACAAAACATTGGAAATACAAGCATGGTCTAGGTCCACATGCAAATGATACTCGGCGGAATGTTCAAATGAGGCATGCGGGAGGATGGACTCGACCGGAGGGCGACATGATCGATGGAGAAGAGGGTTGGAGAGGAATGAGAAATAAGCAAACGCCACATGATTATACTTGAACGACTCAAATAAACAATAAGTTGTCTCGCTTGGCCTACATAGTGAAAGGCCTAATGCGCAACGCGGAGCACTGACGCTCGAATATGGCCGGGAAAACGGGGAAACCGACATGTGGGGCACACCTATCGGGACAACGTAGCGTAGACTAGTCCAATGGAGGAGCTGCCCCATGACCTCCTCGCCACCGGCAACCGTTCATGTGGGTCGTGGGGGCCAACAACGTGGCGCAGCTCCAGCACCGCCTCTGGACACGGCGACACGCTCATCGTCGCTAGACACGGTCGGTTTCAGTGTGCCGAGGGTGGCGTTAGTGTTGTGGCACGACCAACAGTATGTTTGGTTTGTGCCCAAGGTTGCCCCATCAAAGCATTGGGTAGCCAAAACTTTGGTTGAGGTTTTGGTTGCCCATGATTTGGCCGACATTGGCAAGAAAAATGAACTAGAGTTGGCTAGAGTTCATTGGCATGCCAAAAAAATGGCAACCATCCAAACAAAGACCAATCTTTGGGTCATGACCAAAATTTTGGTAAGGTGCACTTTGGCCACAATCCAAACACACCCCAACACCCGGCTCGTTGGGGATGCACGAGGCGCCGGGACACGTCCGCGGAGTGGTGTAGCGTGGCCAACTGCATCCTCAGGACCTGAGGCCATGTCGGGTCGTCTTGCTTTTTCAATGACATGCGTCGATCGCATGTGAGCAAAGGGCATATCCAACGTTGCCACGACCGCAGCTGACTACCCTGGCACACCAAAAACCCTCGTCCCTCATGCCGTCGTGCGGTGCGTTCCCAGCCGGCACCAGCTGCCCGCATTCATGCCATACGTCTGTATGCCGTCGTTGAGAGGCTAGGTGCCCGAGGAACCAACTCCGGCGACTTAATGATGCACCAGGACGCTTGGCCTCACCGGAATGTGCTACTTAAAGCGGAAACGCCCAGCTAACCTCCACACTATAGCGCATCATCCTCCTACCTGGCACCAAATCCGTCATGACCGCAAGCACGAACACTCTGCGGGAGAGCTTGTCTTCGAGGATGAAGCTTGAGGTCACCGCCCTCGTTCAAGTCGCCTCTCGTGATGCAATAGCGGCGTAGCCGGACGCGGACGCGACCGCACAAGCGGTGGCCACGCTGGCGGCCGACGACGGGAGCACCTTCAGCCACGCATCCTACTTGCCACCGTCCAACATCCGGCACCACCAAGGTCGGGGACTCCTCCGAGGATGAGTGGGGCATGGGAGGCGGTAGGGCTTGGTGTGCCAACTGGTCGGTCCGTATCCCGTGTTCTACTCTTTCTCGCCGGAGACCGCACCTTCACTTCACGGGTCTTGAACCCCGCCCCTGTACATAGAGATCGCAGATGGAGGACGTCGGTCGCCGCCGTAGAATAGGTTTAGGGTCAGGTTTCTTTTATTTTTCTGTCCTATAAAAGTTCGAAATGTAATGAAAATCTGCCGTGTTTGCATTAATCTCGGCCGGTGTATATGAACTTTCATGATAATATAGTATATTGTAGGAGTACTAGCAAGATGCCCGTGCGTTGCACGGAAGATCAAGATCTTGTGGGAGAAAAGGATGAACGAGGGAAGGCCTTATCTGCAAATGTGGAGAGGAGTGCGGGTAAATTGTCATAGTTTCCTTCCTATCCGTTAGATATAGATCGGACGGCCTATATTGCAGGATGACAGGCACACCATCATCACCAACTCTGCTTTTTATTGAACCGAGACAAAGCTAACATGTGAAGTAAAATAAACACATAGGGTATATACATACACAATTTATCTTAGGCCCTCCAATAGTACGTCCACTACACATTCACGCATTTCACATCTTTCTACATCTACGGGAACCTACAAAAGGGTTAATGTAAATTGCCTCTCTCTCTCCTTCCCTGATTTTTATGGTGGTGGGCCCCTCCCTCCCCCCAATCTACAATCAACAGCTCACACGTTTCACATTACGTTAATTACGTAACTGGGATTACATAGGTGTAGCATTACTCGTCCTAAAAAACCCAACTAAGCCAACCTCCCAGCATATCGCGCGGGAAAAGACCCGGCCGCGCCGTTTTAGTCGGGATTACCGGATTACTAGTAGTAGTATCGATGGATCACGCGAAGCAACAAGTTTTTTTAGGGTGCGAAGCACCTAGTTTAAAAGGAAAAAAGACGGTACACTCACAGCACCCCTGTCGCGGTCGCATTGCACCCCACACACGTTCGGTCCTACACATGGCTCACGCAAACGGAACGCACTTCGGCTTGCCTCTTCACTGACACGTGGGACTGCACTTGGAGAAACCGACCATGCGCCAAACTCCCCCCACCCACCGCACGAAAATCCTCCCCCCCCCCGACCCAAAAATCCCCCCCAAATCCTAGATTCAACCGCCCTTCGGCCAACTAGCCAATAATATTCCCCAAACCACCACCCCCCGGTCCCCCTCCACTCCATTCGCTCCGCAAAAGCTGCCCTCCCCGCCGCACCGATACGTCGGCGCCATAGTTCGTCGAGGGGGATGCATGGCGATCCTCTTGCTCCCACAGTATGCTCTCGTAGACTGCCGTCCTCTAGCCGCGCCGCCACCGCTGGCGACGTTCTTGTGGAGGCACACGGCGGTCAGCACCGCCACCGCTGGCGATGTTCGTGTGGAGACGCACGGCGGTCAGCTTCTCCCACGGTACGCGCATTCTATACTGAGGCCCCGTGCATGTCGGTGTAGCGCTGAATGTTAGCTGATAAACGCTGTTAATCTCACGGTTTGCCGAAGTAGTTTACAGTCAATATGCTCTGCTTAAGAAGCTTCCTTGCCCTATTCTGCACTCAATCTGCTTAGCTGAGATGGCATGCCAAGGCCGATTAGTTGCTAAAATATCCTGCCATATATTTATTGTGACGTAGATTGCCATGGTCTAGTAGCCAATATGTTAGGTGAAATAGCTCTACACCGTTTTATACTCGGTCTTTGTTGCTGCGATGGCCTTCGATAGTTCGATGGCTGTGTGCTTGTAAGTGCATCTAGTGCCCCTTAGTGATTTTGGTGTATTGAAGACTTATAGGTTAAGGGACTAATGCGTTTGTGAGTGTACACAGGTCTATAAGTCTATGAGGAGTTTGATATTTACAGAGAAAGTCGACCCCTAAAAATGAAGTTCTTCAACTGAAGACTTTGGATCTCTGAAGACTTTCTGAAGACTTTGAAAGTGAAGAAATTGGTGTGACCTTGAAGACTTGGTATTCATTCGATGAACATGAAGCGTGAAGACTTTTGTTTTCGTAGTTTCATTTTCTCTTTCTTGAGTCATAGGATACACCGTACTGTTAAAGGGGGTCAAGGAAATACTAAGGAAAAAATTTCCATGTGATGCTCAACTCAAAATCCTACACCTACCAATCCCTTCGAGTGAAGCCATTGGAAATCTCATACAATCCAGTCATATTCTTCAGTGACAGAGATGAAGTTCTTCTGGTCTCTGAGGAATTTGTTCTGACTGAGGAATTAGGAATTCGCAAGTGTGGATTACCTACACACTGAGGAACATGATAGCCCTGAGGATTTTGCTACTCAAAATTCCGACCGTTGTTGTGCTATGAGCCAGCTGTCCCAAAATATCTATCCACCTAACGGTCATATCATTGAAGGGCATTTATGTCTTATCATGTTGGGCTGCTCCCTAGGCTATAAATAGCCGCCCCCTACAACCACTAGCTGGTTGGCTGCTCCGAGAGAAACTGACACTTGTCATTTGAGAGCAACCCATCCTCCGAGGACTTTGAGCGAAAATCATCAAGTGAGGAAAAACCCAAACCCAAACACCTACAAACCCCAAGTGATTGAGCATCACTGAAGAGATTGATCCTGCGTGGATCCGACGCTTGTTACCTTTGAAGACTGTGCTTCTTCCAGACGGTTAGGCATCATGGTCTAGAGAATCCAAGAGGAATTGTGGATCGCCAAGTGACCAAGTTTGTGAAGGTTCGGAAGTCACCTGAAGACTTACCACGAGTGATTGGGCGAGGTCTGTGTGACCTTAGCTCAAGGGGAATACGGTGAGGACTGAGTGTCCTGAGCTGCGTGTTCAGGACTGGGTGTCCGGGACTGTGTGTCCTCAGGTTTAAATACCTAGCCGCCCTAACCAGATGTACAGCTGAGACAGCAGTTGGAACTGGTCTACCAAATCATTATCTTCACCAAGCTTACTGGTTCTATTTCCTCAACTCGTTCATTTCCTCATAACTGTGTTGTGTACCCGTTCATATCTGTGCTTGAAGGCTTTGACTGAAGTTTTTCTCAATTTCCTCAGTTCAATTTCTTCAGTCTATTTGTCTTCATCATGTGTTATCCTGTGCTTACGCTTCCTGTACTCTGTGCCTGTCTTCATTTCATCATGATGACTATGCTTGTGTTCTGTTATGTTTACTTTTGAGTACTTATTCCGCTGCTAGCAGTTCTTCGCTAAGGAATTTCCTCACCTGCAAATTCCTCAGTGAAGAATTCAAAAAAATCACCTATTCACCCCCCCTCTAGTCAATATAACGCACTTTCAGTGCTCGGCCTCATTGATTACTGAAATAGCCTTCCATAATTTAGCACTCAAATCTGTTTGCTGAATTAGCTTTATATATATTTCGTTACTTAGATCTGCTCGTCCAAATAGCTTGCCATAGCTTTAGACATCGACCTAGGTATTTTCTGGACTTCATAAAAAGTATATATGTTTTTCCCGTAATATCTAGTAGAAAAACTAATTTGTATGTCTAATAGATGGACAGGACTTGGATAACTTCTGCTCGAAGATTCTCCGTTGCATATGTCGAGGGGGTTGAAAACTTCATGAACTTTATCAGAGCTGAGTACGGTGGTCCGAAATCAGATGTGCTCTACCCGTGTAGAAGTTGTATGAATTCAGTTACAAGACCACAGTCAACTGTGCAAACTCATCTACACTTGTATGGGATGTCGGTCACATATACTAGGTGGGTTCATCATGGTGAAGCTGTGAACGTCAATGTTATTGACTACATGGAAGCAGCAGATCACCATCTTGATCTGCCTAATGCTCAGGTGGAAGAGGAGGAGGAGGTGGTGGCGGAGCCAGTGAGTTTGACCAACATTGAAACAATGCTACGTAATGCTCGTGCATTCCGTGAACTTTCACCTGCAGAATAAAAACGGTGGGCCCACATGTTGGAACAATGCAACGTGGGTGTCACCCGAGGAAATAAGTTGTCAGTATTATCAGCTATGGTCACCTTTCTTCAGGTGAAGACATCTGAGCGGATGACCAACAAATCATTCGATGTGATGTTGGCTGCTTTCCGCAAAGCTTTCCCAGATGCGTTTGAGCTGCCACACACCTACAGTAAAATGAAGAATTTCCTTCGTGCAGTTGGAATTGGATATGATATGATCCATGTTTGTAAGAATAATTGTGTTCTGTTCCAGTAGGATTATGTCAACTTAAGTGAATCCCCAAAATGCAAATCATCAAGATGGAAAGATGGCGATGATGTGAAGAGGATTCCTCATAATGTTCTGAGACATTTTCCAATTACACCAAGATTGCGGAGGTTGTTTCATGATGCTGAAACAAGAGAGGATGTACTGTGGCATTCTAGGAACCAGGAGTACAGAGATCAGAATGTAATGAGCCATCCATCACATGGTAGTGAATGGAAAAGCTTCAACCAAAAACACGAAAAGTTTGATGCTGACCCGAGAAACATTAGAGTTGGCTTAGCTTCAGATGGATTTAACCCATTTGGCCACCAGAGCGCCACATATAGCATGTGGCCAGTGCTTGTTATCCCTTACAACATGCCTCCAAATGGCTGCACCAAAGAATCAAACTACAAGATGGCCTTGCTCATCCTAGGTCCAAAAAGTCCCGGAAAGGATTTTGATTTGTTCATGGAGCCTCTTGTGGAGGAACTTCAACAGCTCTGGAGGGGTGTTCTCACTCGAGACCTATATAGCAGCCCACCAGCTGATTTCTTTCTGCGCACTGTTATAATTTGGTGCATCCATGATTATCCGGCTTTGGCATTATGTCAAGGCGAACGACACATGGTTACAATGCATGTGTTCGTTGTGACAGGAATTCGCTGTCATACGCAATACTTAGCAAGATCTGTTACATTGGACACCGTCGTTTCCTTGCCAAGGGCAGGACGCATCCTAGAAAATACCGAAGACATGTGTTCAATGCAAAGCGTGGAAACCGTGATGTTCCAAAGAGGCTCACTATCGATGAGTTGCAAGTGGAATTAGAGAAGGTCAGGCATATTACACCAGGAAACCATCCTGGTAATGGTAGCGGGAAAAGGAAGCGTGGCAGGGCAGAAGAGAGATTATTGTTTACCCGCAGGTCCACTTTGTGGGACTTGGAGTATTGTAAAGATTTGGATCTGTGGCATAATCTTGATGTGATGCACATCGAGAAAAATATATGTGACAACATTATCGGCACACTTCTTAATATTGAAGGCAAGACTAAAGATACCTTAAAATCTAGGATTGATTTGACACACCTGGGTATCAGACAGGATTTGCAGGTGCAAGATGAAGGTAAACCACAGGATATGGCACTAGCTGTGTACCTCTTGGACAAGGTAAAAAGAAAAGAATTCTGCAAGGTCCTGTCACGTGTGAGATTCCCACATGGATTTGCTTCCAACCCTGAAAGGAGAGTCAGTGCAGATGGAAACAAGGTACAAGGGTTGAAAACTCATGACTATCACATCCTACTTCAAAGGGTTTTACCTGTTATCCTTAGAGGATTGGGCCGCCTTGACTTATACAGAGCAGTTGCAGAGTTGGGACAATTCTTCAGGGAACTCTTCAGTAGAAATATCAGGATAGATGCTTTGGAGCGTCTTAGAGACAAGATACCAACTATCCTATGTGACCTTGAGAATATATATCCTCCAGCCTTCTTTGATGTGATGCTGCATTTGGTTGTTCATCTACCTGATGAGGCACTACTTAGAGGTCCAGTACAGTATGGCTGGATGTACCCTATTGAAAGGTGGCTAGGCACTTTCAAGGGCTATGTTAGGAACAGAGCTAGACCCGAGGGTTCCATTGCAGAGGCCTACATTGCTACAGAAGCGTTGACATTCTGCTCAAAATACATTGAAACAGTTGATCAGCTTAGCAAAGAGGTGGATGAAGACAATCCTGGGCTCAATGTTTTCGATTATTCTGTTTGAGTTACAGGGAAGAGTCGACAAGAGGACAAACCTAAAGATTTGGACAAAATGGTTTGGTATTTGTTGAATAACTGTCCTGAGATACTACCTTATATCAAGTAAGTGCTAAGTACTACAGCTTATACATCATAATCTACTAAACTTGCAGCACATTCTTATATATTTAGATGTTTGACGCGATCACTATGTTGTGCAGCATCTACAAAAAGGAGTTACTGCCACAAAATCCAAGAAACATTGACAAACTGGTTATGGCAGGATTTGCGAAATGGTTCAAGAGCCATGTAAGCTTTTGAATTGCACTATCAGTTTTTTAATATATTGAGTACATAAGATGATCGGCTTGTCTATTTTCTAACCATAGGTTAAGAAGATGCGGGAGGATGGGCATGCAGTTGATGATGCCCTTTACTCACTAGCAATGGTTCCTGATACTCGGGTAAGACATTATGAATCTTGCGTTGTTGGAGATGTGCGCTACAACACCCTTGCACGAGACGAAGGCGGGAAGACACAAAACAGTCCCATCATGAGCACGGATATGTATGACAAAGAGACAACTGAAATGTATGCTAACATAAAAGATATTGTTCAGTTGCAGTATATCTCCAGTTTCGAGGATCATCGATGTGTGGTTCTGTTGTGTTGTCGTTGGTATAACCTGTTTTCCAGGATCGCAAAAGCCAGAGCTGATGATTATTTCAAATCCATCAATGTCAAGGCGGCGTACCAGACCAACGAGCCTTTTATTTTGGCAAATCAAGCAACACATATATTTTTCTTGGAAGACACATTTGCACGTAGCGATGACTGGAGAGTATTGCAAAGGTTTGAGCAGAGGAATTTGTTTAATAAAGTTGCACAACAAGATGATGCTTACACTGCTCCTGATGTACAAGATAACACAGATGTTCCTAATATCTTTGAGAACCACCACGTCAATGACGCCGGCAAAAATATTGCCTGTCGTGCTGTGGACATACAAGAGTTGATTAAGAAGAAGCCAACGTTCGAGGACGTTGAGGACGAAGAACAAGATGACACCGTGGGGAATTACGATTTCAGACTGATACACATGGCAAAGATGTTGACGCTGCTACTGCGGATGATGATTACATTGCTTTTGTCGTATTTACCTGCCAGAAGACGTTTTTTATCTACTATGTGAAATTGTGTTTGCTATGACAACTGAAACCTGATGAACATGTTGTTTAGTATTTTCCTGTGAGAACATCACTTGTTATGTATGTTGGTTTGTGTTTGGTGATTATATGACGACTAAAACATGATGACATTGTTGTTTAGTTGTACTCATATTTGGCTGTGAAACTTGAATTTGATGACATAGTTTGCTGTTGGACTGCAATTTGCTTGACGTCTTCGAATGAGAACAAAGCTGACCCGATAGGGCCTCTGCTAATTTATTTATTTATTACCAAAAGGACCTATGCTATTTATTTATTTATTAGCAAAAGGGGATACCCCATGATTTCCGTTAATAGAAATCATTAGATGTTCACAACACTACGCCCAGCCTGCTACACAAGTTTCATTCATTACTAGTTTCAGCAAAGTGCTCATGTCATAGCCACTGAATACATCATGAGTGTTACATACATTGCAAATAAAGAGACAATCATCCTATAGAGCACATCAATTTTGCCCATTATCTTCACAAGCTCTTTCATCTCCTCATTGCTATCAAGGCCATTCAGCAGCTGTTGCTTGGCCATGATCAGAGGAACTGCATCTTTAACCTTTTGCTCTGCATCTTCCTCTTCTGTCATTCCTTCAGTTACTTGTCCAACACCCCAACCTGCTGGTATTGGGATTTCTCAGCTAACCAAATAATCAGCGTAGTTGCACTCCCCCACATCAGCAACTTCCCAGAAATGCAAATCACATGAATCTTTCCTTTTCTGCACGAATCAAATTGGAAGATCATCAACCAAACTATTAAAAAAATCAGCAACTAAAAGCAGCAGAACAACACTTAAACATATTATTACCCCATGATTTGGGCATTTGTAGAAGACTCGGCCAGGGTTGAGGATTGTGGTTGAGACGCGACTGATGACTCTGCATGATCTGCAGCAGTGGCACCACACCAATGGCAGCGGGTTGCGATGAGCAACCGGCTGCGGTGCGCGTGCCGGCGGGGGTGTGATGAGACCCACAGGCGATGGTATGGGTGGTGACTTGGCGCATATTTGGTTGTTGCCTGCTGAAGAGTAGGTGGACGAGCAGCCAGCGGACATGGTTACTGCGGCCAGAGCTTCTGATGCTAGGCAGAGTAAGTAGAGAAGAGGAGAAGGGAACGTTGGATATGTCAGTTTCATTACTTGCAGAGTAGCATAGCACCATATATATAGTCATAGTCTAGGTTTGGATTCGAACCAGCTACAGGAGCACGTCTCTCTTTTTTCTAAAACTCAGCAACGTCTCTTTACTGGTACACTAGCTTGTTCTGTATGTCTTCTCAAGTCTTTGATTCCTCCACCTGACATCTGGGACCCACCAGAAGGTCCTCTGTATTTCGAGAAAAAAACGTGCCCCCGCTGATAGGTCGGACCACCAGCAATCTTCGCACGCAAGGAAGTGCCTCCTTATTACGCACAAAAAAATGAATACTCCCCCTGCCAGCTGGAACCCAGCATAGTGGGAGGCTGACTTGTGGGCCTACCAAGTTGACGAGGACGGAGGGCTTTGTCAACTTAGTCAATATGAACGATTCTAGCTCCAGTTACCATACGATGTTCATCCAACGGCCGTAGTGCTTCTTCAACCTCTGGTCTTCTTGCTCCAGCCGCCCAAACCAGCGCCAGTAGTGTCGCGTGCCCCTGCCTCCCGTGGCCGGCTGTGATGCCGCGGAGGCCTCACCGCCCCCTACTACTCCCACCACTGGCCAGGGCATCCCTCTACTCAACCCACACCCCTTGTTATTCTGCGGCGATGGCAGCCTCACACCGCAGTCGAACCAGTGAACCCTCGTACTCCTCTCCGCGTGGGCATCCACTGCCGCGTCTTCCCCGGCTCCGCGTTGTCCCTTCTTAGGCCTCAACATCGTCCACCGCCTTGGTGCTCTCGGCGCGGCGTGGTCAATGTGGTTAACGACCGACTTCCATCGGAAGAGTATTGTACGTGGAGAGGCTGACAGCTGGGTCCACGGCCGCAGCTGGGTCCACGGCCACAGCTCAGTTTTTTTGCGATTTGCCAAGTAAGTCGCTTTGTCAGGCTTGTTGGGCTGTAAATCTTTCAAGACGAGGAGAGTTTCATTCGGCTGGCCGAGAAAATGGCCTATCAGTAATGAGAAATGGGTTGTACATTTTTAAAACACATCAAACCGGCAATTAGTTTCAAATTTCTTTTTTTCATTTTGAGATTTTAAATTGCATTGATTTTTATGCATGGACAATTTGTTGGATTTTATATTGATATACATTTATTTTCAAAATTAGTTTGAATGTGACTCGAAATTTCGGTATTAAAAATAGTTCGGATCGCACCGAAATATGCAAAATTTCGTACAATTTTTTAACTGTGGCCACAATATGGGCTGTAATGCTAACAAAAAGAATATGGGCTCCAAAAAAAACCTTAAGAATTAGCAAATGGGCTGTAAATTATTAGAAATAATGGTAGATCGGATGTATGTTGTTTTCCACAGATTTGAGGCTTTCCTAAAAAAGGTTGACGCACAAGTAGTGACTGTTGGATGTCCATCCAACGGCTGTCGTGCTTCTTCAATCTCTGCTCCATCCGCTCAAACAAGCGCTGGCAGGACTGCCTGCTCCCTCCTCCCCGCGGCCGACTGTGCTGCCGCGCAGGCCTCACCACCCCATCATACTCCCATCGCTGGCCTAGCCATCCCTCTACTCACCCACACTAGTTGTTATTCTCCGGTGATGGTAGACGAACCAGTAAACCCTCGTATAGTCGTACTCCCCTCTACGTGGAAAACAACTACTGAGTCTTCCCTGCCTCCGTGCCATTCCCTTCCTAGGCCTCACCATCGTCCACCGCCCTGGTGCTCTCGGCGCGGCCTTGTCAACGTGGTCAAACGACCGACATGCATCTGAAGTGGACTCTACGTGGAGAGGCTGACAGTTGGGTCCATGGCCGCACGCAGGGAAATGCCTCCTTATTACGCGCAAAATAATGATTCCTCCACCTGACATCTAGGACCCACCGAAAGGGCCTCTATATTTCGCGAAAAAAATGTTACCGCCGCTGACAGCTCAGACCCACCAGCTACATCTTCGCACATCAGGAAGTGCCTCCTTATTACGCACAAAAAAATGAATACTCCCCCTGCTAGCTGGAACCCACAATAGTGGGAGGCTGACTTGTGGGCCAACTAAGTTGACGGGGATGGAGGGCTTTGTCAACTTAGTCAATATGAACGATTCTAGCTCCAGTGACTGTACGATGTCCATCCAACGGCCGTAGTGCTTCTTCAACCTCTGGTCTTCTTGCCCCAGCCGCCCAAAGCAACGCCGGTCATGCCTCGTGCTCCTGCCTCCCGTGGCCGGTTGCGATGCCGCAGAGGCCTCACCGCCGCCTACTACTCCCACTGCTGGCCAGGCCATCCCTCTACTCACCCACACCCCCTGTTATTCTGCAGCGACGGCAGCCTCACACCGCAGTGAACCCTCATACTCCTCTATGCGTGGGCATCCACTGCCACATCTTCCCCGGCTCCGCGTCGTCCCCTTCCTAGGCCTCGCCGTCGTCCACCGCCCTGGTGCTCTCGGCACGGCGTGGTCAACGTGGTCAAGGAACGGCTTCCATCGGACGTGGACTATATGTGGAGAGGCTGACAGCTGGGTCCACGGCCGCAGCAAGGAAGTGCCTCCTTATTACGCGCAAAATAATTATTCCTCCACCTGACAGCGGGGACCCACCGGACGGGCCACCGTATTTCGTGAAAAAACGTTTCCCCTGACTACTAGAACCCACTAGCTACATCTTCGCATGCAAGGAAGTGCGTCCGGGCAAAAAAAACGATTCACCCCCGTGACTGCTGGGACCCACCAGCTACTTCTTCGCACGTAAGGAAGTGCCTGACAGTCGGGACCTGCTACCTCTTGAGCACTGCGTTGGTTTTCCCTTGAAGAGGAAAGGGTGATGCAGTAGAGCAGCGTAAGTATTTCCCTCAGTTTTTGAGAACCAAGGTATCAATCCAGTAGGAGGCCACGCACGAGTCCCTCGCACCTACACAAATAAATAAACTCCTCGCAACCAACACGATAAATGGGTTGTCAATCCCTTCACGGTCACCTACGAGAGTGAGATGTGATAGATATGATAAGATAATATTTTTGGTATTTTTATGATAAAGAGAAATAAAGATGCAAGTAAAATAAATGGCAAAGGAAATAACTAAGTAATGGAAGATTAATATGATGGAAAATAGACCCGGGGGCCATAGGTTTCACTAGAGGCTTCTCTCGAGAGCATAAGTATTACGGTGGGTGAACAAATTACTGTTGAGCAATTGACAGAATTGAGCATAGTTATGAGAATATCTAGGTATGATCATGTATATAGGCATCACGTCCAAAACAAGTAGACCGATTCCTGCCTGCATCTACTACTATTACTCCACACATCGATCGCTATCCAGCATGCATCTAGAGTATAAAGTTCAAGAGAACAGAGTAACGCTTTAAGCAAGATGACATGATGTAGAGGGATAAACTCATGCAATATGATATAAACCCCATCTTGTTATCTTCGATGGCAACAATACAATACGTGCCTTGCTGCCCCTGCTGTCACTGGGAAAGGACACCATAAGATTGAACCCAAAGCTAAGCACTTCTCCCATTGCAAGAAAGATCAATCTAGTAGGCCAAACCAAACTAATAATTCGAAGAGAGTTGCAAAGATAAGCAATCATACATAAAAGAATTCAGAGAAGATTCAAATATTGTTCATAGATAAACTTGATCATAAACCCACAATTCATCGATCTCAACAAACACACCGCAAAAGAAGATTACATCGAATAGATCTCCACAAGAGAGGGGGAGAACTTTGTATTGAGATCCAAAAATAGAGAAGAATCCATCTAGCTAATAACTATGGACCCGTAGGTCTGAAGTAAACTACTCACACTTCATTGGAGAGGCTATGGTGTTGATGTAGAAGCCCTTCGTGATCGATACCCCCTCCGGCGGAGCTCCGGAAAAGGCCCCAAGATGGGATCTCGTGGATACAGAAAGTTACGGCGGTGGAATTAGGGTTTTGGCTCCGTATCTGGTAGTTTGGGGGTACGTAGGTATATATAGGAGGAAGGAGTATGTCGGTGGAGCAACGTGGACCCCATGAGGGTGGAGGGCACGCCTGGGGGGGGGGGTAGACGCGCCCCCCTACCTCGTGCCTTCCTCGTTGATTGCTTGACGTAGGGTCCAAGTCCTCTGGATCATGTTCATTCCAAAAATCACGTTCCCGAATGTTTCATTCCGTTTGGATTCCGTTTGGACTCCGTTTGACATTCTTTTTCTGTGAAACCCTAAAATAGGCAAAAAAACAGCAATTCTGGGATGGGCCTCCGGTTAATAGGTTAGTCCCAAATATAATATAAAAGTGTATAGTAAAGCCCAATAATGTCCAAAACAGGATATAATATAGCATGGAACAATCAAAAATTATAGATACATTGGAGACGTATCAGGACCCACCTGGTCGAAGCGTACGTAGCGTTGTCATTATGGTCGTGAACGTGTACGTACATACTGGTCAATGAAGAGGCGCGCATGTGTCGTAGTAGAGGCGCGCACATAGCATGTACACGTACGTACAGTGGCCAGTGTGCAAGAAAGAAAATACGGCCACGTACGTACATACGGGCGGGGTCTCGAACGCCTACTCGCGCATACGTACGGCCAGGGCTCGTGTACATGGTTGGGTCGGAACGGAGAAACTGCATCGTCGTCATGTTCATGGGGAGCCAACCGGCTGGGTCGGAATGAAATGCGTCGTCGTGTTCGTCAGGAGGGCTTGGACGGAACAACCGATGGAAACGAGGCCTGGCATACCGCAGAATGGAGGAAACGGCCTTGTGTTCGACCGGCCACGTTCAAAATGGGATCCTGTTCATCGGGAGGGGTCTGGCGTATCGCAAAACGGAGGAAATGGACCTCCTATGATCAAAACGGGGTTCTGTTGATCGGGAGGGGTGTGGCGTGCCGCAAAACGGAGGAAAGGGACTTGTGTTGGAGCGCTACGGTTGAAACGGGGGTCCTGTTCATCGGGAGGGGTGTGGCGTACCGCAAAACGGGAGTCCACGAGATACTGTTCATCTCCACCGTCGACCCCCTCCAGCCTCCACGGGCTACTGTTCATCCACCGTCGACCTCCTCCAGCCTCCACCTGTGACTGTTCATCCACGAGCTCATGTTCATCCAGCCTCCACCGCGCGCTACTCCACCGGCTACTGTTCAACCAGCCCTCTCCACGGGCTCCTGTTCAACCACCCCTCCACGGGCTACTGTTCATCCAGCCCTCCAGCGTCTACTGTTCATCCTGCCCTCCACGGGGTGGTCCTGTTCATCCATCCCTCCACGGGGTCCTGTTCATCCAGCCCCAACCGGCTCGATCGATCGGGGTCCTATTCATCTAGAGGCAACACCACGGGGTCTTGTTCATCCACCCCCACCGGAAATTGTTCATCCAACCCCCCCCCCCCCAGCAACGCTCACTGTTCATCCAGAGGCAGCATCGATCGGCTTTAGTTAGCAGCCATAGCGAAGGAATCGTTCGATCGGGTTCAGTTAACAGCCATCGATCGATCGCTCGGGTTCAGTAACGCATAGCCTGCAGTGCAATCGCTCGGGTTCAGTAGGCGAACGCCTCGCTGGGGTTCAGTTAGAGCCTAATGCCTCGCACAGACGCGTGTGCGTGTACGAGAGAAACGTGCATCACTCGGCCCCGACCACCCAGCGTAACCGGGAACACCCCGATATTTTCCTAGCCCTTGCGTCTACCACGGTTTTTTCCGTTATGGACGGCCCAAAGAATGTCATGCAACTGCGTCTCCGGCCCGCCCAGGACGAAAAGCCCATTTTTTGTCATGATTTTTTGTCATAGAAGTAGGAGCCCACCACATCTTTGATGATACCGGGTTTTGTCACAATTATCGTCATAGAAGTGTCATAAGTATGACAGAAAAAATTTCGTTAGGCCCAAAATGTCACGGATGTGTCTTTTTTGTAGTGTTTTCTCGCACTACATGGTGTTTGAGAAACGGATGACCAAGACACAGTCTTTCAGAAGCATTAACTCTTTACTCTAGGTAGACAGTTACACCTACTTTCCCCTACATCTGCTAGCCTACCACTGAAAGAGGTCACGCAACATACTCAACTATGCCAGAGCCCATAATGGCTTGTGGCTGCACACGGAAGTTTCTAGCATGAATAATCTTATGATCCCTTTGAGCCTGGGTGCCGAACCATAGGATGATCACACGGGTACTCGGGGATATCCTAGGACAACACTGGATTCTCCAGGTACCCGCAACCAATCCACCCAGATGTGTATTTAAGTAGCCACCCTAAGTTAACCGTTAATTTACAACTCTCACATTTGTCATGGATACACTCAACTAATCCACATCTACGAGCATAGCATAGTAGTATACGCATAATGTAGAAGTAACTCCCAGGGTTTGATAATAAAAGGTAATAGGTTCTACCTCATCATCTACTTCCCAATACCCACATGTTAAGATATCCTACTCAAGCAATGTTTGAGGATTGAAACTAATGCATAAAAACTGGGTGATAAGGAGGTATGATCAAAGTGTTACTTGCCTTGTTGACGCTTTGCAAACCCTAGAGACTAGTAGTAGCACGCTTCGCACTTCAGAAATTCTATCGCAAACAAACAATAGCATACATAAGCACTCAAGCATAGATGCAAGGGTAAAACTCAGATAAGAAAGTCCAAACTAAAAATTCAACTGAAGAGCTTCGATTTGCAAAAAGAATCAATCGAATCGGAGCTACGGAACTGAAACTATGATCAAAAGAACTTTGAATTATAATCTGTTTGAAACCCAATTTTAAATTGTCAAAATCATGTTCAAGTTGACTAACTAGAAAGAGGGCTTCGAGACGAAGATTTTGGCGTTGGTTTCACTGGATTTGGACGAACGATTGAAAAGTTGCGAGGGTTTGAAGATCAGGGGCTAATCTATGATAAAAGTAATCACGGATAGGTCCCTGGCTGAAAATAAAATAAAAAGAAAGGACTACCGAACGAACGTTCATTAGCATAGACGAAAAAACGAACATGTTCACGAATAGGGTCGTTCGGGCGAACGTCCGCTAACTAACAAAACTGGAGAAAACCCTAATACTAAAAAAACTGAACTAGATCTAAACCGGAAAAAAACGGCGGCGGTTTTCTTTACCGAATCGCGGTGGCAGGTCAACGGCGGCGAGCGGCGAGGCTGCGGCGGGGCGAGGCGAGGCGGCGCGGGACGGCGGGGCTGCGGCGGTCAGCGGCGTGGCAGGCAGCGACGGCGGTGGTGGTGAGAGGCGGCGAGGGGCAACTTATAAAGGCCTTGGGGGAGGCTCCGACTTGCGGGCGAAGTCGAGCGGCGGCGGCGGCGCGCAGGACTCCTCGGAGTCCGTGCCAACCACAGCGACGGAGGCGGTTGGCGGCGTGGGCTTCGGCCCGCTTGGCTGGGTCGTTGGCCCAGTTGGGCAAAACTTTTTTTTAATAATTCTGCCGAAGAAAATCCTAAATAAATATAAAAAATTCCAAAAACAATTTTCACCGTCTAAATAAAATATTTAGAATAAAGTGAACATTTTTCTGGCGTAAAAATGCAATTTTGGAAAATGCATATTTTTCTAATTCAAATAAAATATTTATTTAATTTTAACATTTTTCCTCCAATATTTCTTTTATTTTGGAGAAGTCCTTTTATCTCCTCTTTTTTATTTTTATATTGGAAATATTTCGGAGAGAAAAATATTAAAACAAAAGTGATCCTCTTTTCAAATTTGAAAAAATTCAAATATGACAATAGTGAAATCCCCAACTCTCTCCGTGGGTCCTTGAGTTGCTTAGGATTTCTAGGATCGCAAACGAGATGCAAATAAAATATGATATGCATATGATGACCTATGTATAACATTCCAAATTGAAAATTTGGGATGTTACAAATAAAGTACGGTTACGACGTTCAGACACACATTAATTACGTTGTGGTGTTTCAGGTGGCGTGAGTTGTGAAACTATTCCACATTGTTTTAAATGAAGGCCAAACTCGCAACTCAAATATTTGCCTCCGCGATCAAATTGTAGAAACTTTATTTTCTTGTTACGATGATTCTCCACTTCACTCTGAAATTCTTTGAACTTTTCAAGTGTTTTAGACTTGTGTTTCATTAAGTAGATATACCCATATCTACTCAAATCATCTGTGAAGATCAGAAAATAACGATACCCGCCGCGTGCGTCAACACTCATTAGACCGCATACATCAATATGTATTATATCCAATAGGTCATGAGCTCGCTCCATTGTTCCGGAGAATGGAGTTTTAGTCATCTTGCCTATGAGGCATGGTTCGCAAGTATCAAATGATTCATAATCAAGTGATTCCAAAAATCCATCTGCATGGAGTTTCTTCATGCGCTTTACACCAATATGACCAAAATGTTAGTGCCACAAGTATGTTGCACTATCATTATCAGCTTTGCATCTTTTGGCATCAATATTATGAATATGTGTATTACTACGATCGAGATTCAATAAACCATTTACATTGGGTGTATGACCATAGAAGGTTTTATTCATGTAAACAGAACTACAATTATTCTCTGACTTTAAATGAATAGCCGCATTGCAATAAACATGATCCAATCATACTCATGCTCAACGCAAACACCAAATAACATTTACTTAGGTGCAATACTAATCCCAAAGGTAGAGGGAGTATGTGATGGTGATCTTATCAACCTTGGAATCACTTCCAACACACATCGTTACCTCGCCCTCAACTACTCTCTTTTCATTTTGTAACTCCTGTTTCAAGTTACTAATCTTAGCAACTGAACCGGTATCAAATACCCAGGGGCTACTATGAACACTAGTAAAGTACACATCAATAACATGTATATCAAATATACCTTTGTTCACTTTGCCATCCTTCTTATTCGCCAAGTATTTCGGGCAGTTCCGCTTTTAGTGATCATTTCCTTTGAAGTAGAAGCACTCAGTTTCAGGCTTGGGTCTAGCTTTGGGCTTCTTCATGGGAGTGACAACTTGTTTGCTGTTCTTCTTGAAGTTCCCTTTCCATACCTGTTGACACACGAACACGTCACGTGTACCCTCGACGCCGGGGGTGACGCACCGCAGCTCACATCGAAGGAGACCCGACCGACAGCGTGATACTCAAGACAGTCGACAGGCGCTTTTGCAGACCCGAAAATCCCACACCCCCGGGAGGGACCCCGTCAGGGAGTGCGGCGGCTATGAGCTGCCCTAGGTCGATTCGCTCGCAACTAGAGCCTCGGGATTCGCAGCTCTCAAACACGAAGAACAGCGAAGAACGAGATAGAAAAACGATGGAGAGATAAAACGTAGATGAAAAAGTAGTATATTGATTTGTTCGATTGTGTGTTGTTCAATCGGCCATCACCCCCAACATATATAAGAGCGGCTGGACTTCCCATCCAAGCAAAGGATTCATCTAGGCTTTCCTTATAAAAAATTACATCAATTCACGTCCTAGAGTCCTAGTTCTATTCCAACTCGGATTCAGTCTGAATCTGGCCCAACTTCTGTCTTCCTCCTTGCGCGGGCCGCCGAGCTTGCATATGACCTCCGATTAAGACAGCCCAAATATGAAACTTGTGCACCTCGACGAGACGAACAATCCTTATGTTGAACACTTTTCCAAATAAGACAATCTTGAATATTCTACGAAGCCATCTTTCATATCCAGTCAGACTCGGTCATGTAACGGACTGGATTGTCCGAGTCTCGTAGTGAACTTACAGGCCGTATACTATCTCATATGATAATGAATCCAAAACCAAAGTTCACCATTTTGATGATGCGCACAACTTCCGTGTTGATCACTTTTCCATCCGAGGTCATCTGGATTACCTTTCGGGCACATCTTTGGTTTCACTCGGATCCGAGCTCATCCACTCGGATATTAGAGTTTTTCGTCCGACTGGACCTTTTCACTCGGATGTTAGAGTCTTTCACTCGGAAGACAATCTTTCACTCGGATGACTATAATTTCACTCGGAAGACAATCTTTCACTCGGATGACTATATTTCGCTCGGAAGGCAATATCTTACTCGAACGTCAAGTTTTCATCCCGATGGTAATCTTTTCACTCGGAATAACTTCACTCGGATGATAATTTCACTCGGATTACTATATTTTCACTCGAAAGCCAATCTTTTACTCGATCGATAAGTTTTTCACTTGACCTTTTACTCGATCGGTGGGTTTTCACTCGGATGGTAAACTTTTCACTCGGATTTCCCGACTGAAAACACAGCCTGATCTTGATTTGCCTATCCAGGTTGCATACGACCTCGGATTGAGACAAATTTTATATGAAAAACGATCGGCTCAACGAGACAAAACTTTTTCGTGTTGAAGGTTTTTCGATTCAAGGCCGTCTTGATGTCCGAATTACTTGCGCAACCTATCAGACAAGTGTCTGGCACCTCGCGCCATATTTCCGTTGAGCTTCGGTCTGCAGTGTATTGCCTCTAACTTTTGCATATGAACTCGGATTGAGATGATTTATATATCAAAATCGATTGCCTCGACGAGACGAAGACAATTCCTTAAGAGTGATCCTTCATCCGAGGTCATCTTGAAGACGTGATTGGCCAAAAACCACTCGGAACATTGAATTATGCCACTCGGAGTATAGTTTCGGTCCGTAAGATAGTCAAATGAATATAACCGAAACATCAAAGTGGTTCCACTCGGCGACGTGAATCTTTTCATGCTGAAAACCCGTTCACTCGAGACCATCTTCATTGCAATCTGTATCTTGCCAAAATCAGGTGTCAACATATGCCCCCTGTTTTTCGGCAAAGCTTGCACGCCGAAAAATAATATGCATAGTGTTTGTTCTAAGGACGATATCAACACTCCATCGGGCATTTATTTTTCTCAGGGCGATAATTATGTATCGGCCATGTTTGTGCTAAGGGCGATAATCGTATATCGGCCATTGCCTACTTAGGCTTCCTGCCACACACTCGGGTGGTACTTCTTCAAATATTTGCCATTGAGAGCTCGAGGTGACAATGCCCCTTGTATTGATTCCACCAAATATGAATTTCCGGGAACAACTCTTGTAATTCTAAAAGGACCTTCCCAACTTGGAGACCACTTCCCAAATTTTCTATCTCTTGAACCAATCGGCAGAATCACTTTCCAGACGAGATCACCAACTTGAAAATTCTTCAACTTAACCTTTTTATTGTAAGCTCTTGCAACCCTCAACTTGTCTCTCTCTATGAACTTCAAAGCAACCAAACATTTATCAGCAACCTCATCAATATTGTCCATCATCAAGTTATAAAATTCTACTGCCGATAAATCATTTTGTTTGGCTATTCTCAAAGCATTCAAATTTACTTCCACTGGTAAAACGGCGTCTTGACCATATACTAACTCATATGGGGTCACCTTCGTAGCACCATGCCTTGAAATTCTATGTGCCCATAAAGCTTCAGACAACAACTCATGCCATCTCCTTGGATTATCTTCAATCTTTTTCTTGATGAGTTTGATTAAAATTTTATTGCTAGACTCAGCTTGTCCATTAGCTTGGGCATAATATGGAGAGGAATTGAGCAACTTTATGTTATAAGATCCGGCAAACTCTCTGACTTGGTGTGACATGAAAGATGAACCTTGATATGTTGTTAACGTTTGAGGAATACCGAATCTATGAATAATGTGCTCGGTTATGAATTGAATTACCTCTGTATGTGTCATGTTCTTGAGAGGTATTTCTTCAGACCATTTAGTGAAATAATCAGTTGCCACCAATACGAACCGATGCCCCTTTGAGGAAGATGGATGAATTTGCCCAATAAAGTCTAAACCCCATCCTCTGAAAGGCCACAGCTTGATAATAGGATGCAACATAGCAGCAGGAGCCAATTGAATATCACCAAATTTTTGACAAGCTTCGCACCCTTTATAATATCTGAAGCAATCATTAATCATAGTCGGCCAATAAACCCAGCACGTCACAATAACCATTTCATCTTGGGAGCCGACTGGTGAGTGCCACAAATGCCTTCATGTACCTCTCCCATAGCAACTCTTGCCTGGTCCTCATCCAAACACTTTAGAAGAACATCATCGACTGTTCGGCGATAAAGACCATCATCTCTCATTGTATACTTGAAAGCCATACGCCGAACAGCCCTGTCCACCCTTTCACTCGGATTGCACAAGTAATCAACAATGGGATTCCTCCAGTCGGGATTGTCACCTGCACTAGACTTTTTGTTAATGGCCGAATCAGTGGGTTCAGGTTCGGCCTCTCCCATATTGGCAAGACAAGACATCGGTCTTTGAGTGATATGAAACATGCCATGATCAACATGATATCCGGATGCTTGTTGTGCCAATTTATTTGCTTTCCAATTGTCATGTCTAGATATATGAGCAATGCTAAAACAATCCAAAGTAGAAATTATATCTAGACATTTATCAAGATAAACATTAAGTGATTCGTCCAAACACTGAAAGACTTTGGATATTTGCTGCACCACTAGTAACGAATCACCATAAGCCTCAATATGTGTAACACCTATAGCAAGTAACATCTCTAGGCCAAATAATAATGCTTCATATTCGGCTTGATTGTTTGTACAAAAATATTCTAAGCGGCATGAGGCTTCAAAAACAGCACCATGAGGAGATATGTAAACAATACCAACACCTTGGCCATTGGTACAAACACAAACTGAACCATCAAAATATAATCTCCATGGTACTATTGAGACAAGGTTTATATCAACATCATGCTTGTCATCAATCCGATGTTCAACAATAAAATTAGCAACGATTTGGCCTTTCATGGATTTTAGAGATTCATAGGCCAAGTCATATTCAATCAAAGCATAAGCCCACTTGCCAATTCTACCACTAAGAATTGGTCTATGCAACATGTATTTAATGACATCGGTCTGACAAGCTACTATGCAAGCACTCGGTACTAGATAATGTCTCAATTTTGTGCAAGCATAATATAAACATAGACATAAATTTTCAATAAATGTATACCTTGTCTCTGCGTCCAATACGCGGCGGCTCAAATAAGTGATGGCATGCTCTTTTCCTTCAGTCTCTTGAGTTAGAACAGCACCAATAACTCCTTCCTCTGCTGCAATGTAAAGTCTGAAGGGTTCCCTATGCTTGGGTGCTTTCATCACCGGAGGAGTGCACAAATAATTCTTGATCATATCAAATGCTTCTTGCTGTTTTGCCCCCCAAGTGAAATCAGCATCATTCTTTAACCGAAGGATAGGAGTAAATGCATCAACTTTCCCTGATAGATTAGCTATGAACCTTCTCAAATAATTGACCTTGCCAAGAAACTTTTGCATATCTCTCTTGCATGTTGGAGCCTCCACTTTATGTATGCCACTATCTTTTTGGGATCAATCTCTATGCCATCTTCATGAATAATAAAACCCAAAAACTTGCCAGCTGATACACCGAATGCACACTTTAAAGGATTCATCTTCAGTCCATACTTTTTCATTCTTTCGAAAGCTAAACGCAAATCGGCCAAGTGAGATTCAAAAGCATCCGATTTGACAACAATATCATCAATATAAACTTCAAGTATGACACCGAGTAAATCATGAAAAATTAAATTCATAGCCCTTTGATACGTGGCTCCAGCATTTTTTAATCCGAATGTCATCACTGTCCACTCAAATAAACCAAGGAAACCAGGACATCGGAAAGCCGTTTTGTACATGTCCTCTTCGGCCATAAAAATTTGATTGTATCCGGCATTACCATCTAGAAAGCTAATAACCTTATGTTCAGAAGCATCATTAATAAGCATATCGGCTATTGGCATAGGATACTCATCTTTGGGTGTATCCCTATTCAAATCTCTGAAATCAATGCACACCCTCAACTTGCCAGATCCTTTCTTCTCTACTGGGACAATGTTAGAAATCCACTCGGCATACTTGCAAGGTCGAATGAAATTAGCTTCAAGCAGTCGACCGATCTCTTCCTTGATCCGGTCATATGTTTTTGGATTAAATTTTCTGGTCGACTGTTTATAAGGTCTAAAACTGGCCTTTATAGGCAACCGATGTTCCACTAGCTCTCGGCTTAACCCTGGCATCTCATGATATTCCCATGCAAAGCAACAAACATATTCTTTCAATAGCTCGATTAACTTAGCCTTACAATCGTCTTTCAAATTTTTGTTTATAAATGTTGGTCGAGTGACTGAACCATCTCCAATATCTACCTCTTCTAACGGATCGGCTGATGTAAAACCTTGTCCAAGTTTATCCATGTCATCCAACTCCTCTATAGACTCATACATATCATTCTCATTGGACCGATACTTTACAAGATGTTTTTGTAACCACTCGGAATTAGGATCCATTTAAACATATCATACTTTGGAGCCGATTGCATTCACTCGGCTTTAAAGAGACGGGCACAAAACCATTCTTGGTCGCACTGAGAAAATCAAATTCTGATAAGTCACGTCCCATCAAGCAAGTAGCATTGGGATGTTGCCAATCCACCGATGCATCGGCCAAAGCAACACAGGCCGAGTTATCCGCATGAATAACTTCCACTTCATCATCAACCCACTGAATCAAAAACTGGTGCATAGTGGATGGCACGCACTGGTTTGCATGAACCCAATCGCGGCCTAGTATGATGTTGTAGTTACCTTGCACCTCAGCGACAAAGAATGCAGTAGCCAAAGTTTTGCTTCCGACTGTAAGCTCCACATACATCACACCTTTGGCTTCAGTTTTCTCTTTGCCTTCAAATCCGTTGAGCACCATATTAGTCTTGATCAATTCTTCATCAGGCAAACCCAATTTCTTGAAGACCGAATAGGGCATAAGATTTACCACAGCACCACCATCAACAAGCATCCGAGTGAGCGGCGACCCATTGATATGACCTCTGAGATATAATGGTTTAAGATGCGTTACTGGTTCTTTTGGCTTCTCGAATATTGCGTTTTTAGGGCCAAAATCCAGCTGAGCTACCTCCCCTTCTTCATCTACAGCATGAAACTCAGCAGGTAAGTAATACACCATATTGATATCCATACCTTCATGAACCGGCATAGACTCATAGTCCAACATATCAGCCTCCTCCTCGAGTGCATGCACAGATTCTGAAATTTGTCTGAGTGAAGGAGAAGTAAGAAGTGTCGCAGACGATGTCATATATGTTGCATCGTCCTCCTTTGGTGATGTAGGTATTGCTGTGATAGATGTAGAAGTTACTGTATCTTGTATTTGTTTAGGCCTCCACACTTGTTTTGGTGGAATCATGGGTCGAGTGTCATTGAACAACTTATCCCTTTGTTTCTCGGCCTCCTGTTCTGCCATCTCCTGACTCCTTAACATCTGTAGTTTCCTCTTTTGTGTCTTTGTTAGCCCTAGAGGACACCACTTTGGCTGAGTGTATTTAGGATCTCTCGTTTTTACCTGGCTGGTGCTTGCCTCATGGTCATTAGCCGAGTGCTTTGGCGTGATAGCAAGTATCGGCTCAGTCGGATTGCTATGCACAATCGGCTAGTATATGGCGAATGTTTCGGCGCCCAAGATAAGTGAGTCGACATCCATTTTCTCCTTGCCTTTTCCCGACTCAACTGCTGCAATACTTGGTGATTTAACACGCCATTCTTTTCGACTTTCCAGATGCATGAAATTTCCACTCGGGCGCACCTTTTTACTCTGATGGAATCCACTCGGATGGATATCACTCGGATGGAATTCAGTTGGATGGAATCTACTCGGCCACATTTTTTCACTCGGATAGGTTCCACCTGGGTGCATTCTTACACTCGGATAATTTCCATCCGGTCGCATGTTTTGACCAGCCAGCCGATAATTACCGATGTTCAGTCGGCCATTATATGAGTATTCAAGTCGACCCCAAACAGTTTGCCTTTGCTCTTCTGGAAACAACGCCTTTGGTCCACTCAGTTTCATATACTGACTGAACATATCATCTGATGGTGACCTTGGTTGCTTCAAGTATGATGGCCGGTTAGAGCTGGGACCAGCCGACTGATTAGCATATTTGGATAGCAACATATCAAAAGTTGGCTTGATCCGCTTGCGTTGCACTTTAGCTTCATTCCTCTTCCACTTGCCAACTTCTGGACTCTTGGGTTTGACAAATTTAACTCGAGTATTTTCTTGCACTTGCGGTTGCCCCTCGAGTGTAGGATTCTTGATGGTGATTTTGATTACTTCCTTGCCATCGGGCTACTTATCAATCACAACATGTCTCCCCAAGACCGTGCTGCCTTCCTTGTCTTTCCTGGGCTCACCAATAATGATATTAGCTTTATTAGCAGATTCGGCTACCTCAGGCCGAATGAGTAGCTTCTTCCCCTCCAAATCCATGGTATTCATTGGAAAAGGTTGTTTATCAACTTGCATCTCAGAAAAGTTCAATCGTCCGTCATTAATGGCCGATTGTATCTGTCGTCGAAAAACATTGCAATCATTAGTAGCATGAGAAAAAGAATTATGATACTTGCAATAAGCACGCCGTTTTAGCTCTTCAAACGGTGGTAAAGTATGAGATATTCTAATAATCTTAGCCTGCAGCAAAGCATCAAATATTCTATCACACTTAGCAATGTTAAAAGTAAACTTCATCTCTTCATCATGATTCTTATGAATCGGTTTCAGATCATTGCAAGTAAAGGGTTTGGCCTTAGATGGCCAAACAAATTCAGTAGCAAAAACATCACCCTCATCGTCCGAGTGATCACTATCATATTCCACCATATTCATCTTTGGGCGGTCGGTTTTGTATCTATGCACTTCTTTGAGATCTTTGCTTCGGCTTTCCTGAGCCAAAGCCCTTTGTAAGACTTGGTTGATATTTAAGAACTCATAACCTTCTAGCTTTTCTCTAATGGGAGTTCTCAAACCACTCAGCACTAGGTCTGCCAAGTCTCTCTCGGTTATCACCAAACTAGAACACCTGTTTTTTGTTTCTCTGAATCTCTTGACGTAATCGGAGACCGATTCATCATGCTTCTGTTTAACCGATGTTAGATGTGATAACTTGAGTTCATTGTCGCCGCTATAAAAGTGATCATGAAATTTCTGCTCTAGCTGCGACCAAACCCGAATGGAACCATGTGGTAAAGAAGAAAATCATGAAAATGCAGTACCAGTTAAAGATAAAGGAAACAAATGCACTTTCAACTCATTTAGTGAGCCTGCTTCACCTAGTTGTGATAAGTATTGACTAACATGCTCCCATGTGGTTTTTGTGCCCTCTCCATTGAACTTAACAAAATCTGGAATCTTATATCCCGGAGGGCACTGGATGGCATCAAAGTACTCGGGGTACGGCTTTTGGTAAATCCGATTCTGAGGTAACTCAACTCCAAAATTCTCTCTAAGCATCTTAGCCATCTCCTCTCTAATATTAGCTCGACCATCACCCGTAGTGGACGATGAAGCTTGTGGCGGTGACATAGGAAGAGTATGGTTACTAGCTGTAGGTAGGAATTGTGGCATGTATGTCGACCCATAATTTGGTAGTGGTCGAGTGGTTGTAGCTATAGGTAGAGTTTGGTTCGGCGTTGCCACCGAACCTGTCATGCTCATAATAGGATTAATGGGTGTAGCCACAATCTGATTTGTTTGGGTAGGATAATGAGTCATCGGCACGGGAGGCGCCGATGCAATAGGTAAAGCTAGATTAGGGTTTTGCACACTAGCAGCTACACCATTATTACCACTAGACGATTGAGATATATTCTTCTGAGCATTAGTATTTTCTATAAAAGTTTGATAGACTAGATTGTTACCATCAGCAATACGACTTTCAATTTCAGCCCACTGCTCAGGAGAAAAGGCAGTACTTACAGAGGGTTTAACCTGTTCAGTTTGAAGAGGAGGGAACTTGATTTCTTCAATCGGAGTGATGTTGCCTTGGCGATCTTTCTTGAATTTTGCAAGGAACTCCTGCAGGTTCTTCTCCTCGCGTGCCTTCTTGTACTCCTCATAGACTTGGCGATGATCGGCCGATATCTCATCAAGGCTGGGCTTAATGATGTTATCGGCGTCTACCTCACATGGCTTGGGAAGATCAGACATGGTGGATGATGATGATTGATCTTTGATCCCCAGCGGAGTCGCCAAAAAGTGTGTTGACACACGAACACGTCACGTGTACCCTCGACGCCAGGGGTGATACACCGCAGCTCATGTCGAAGGAGACCCGACCGACAGGACGATACGCAAGACAGTCGACAGGCGCTTTTGCAGACCCGAAAACCCCACACCCCCGGGAGGGACCCCGTCAGGGAGTGCGGCGGCTATGGGCTTCCCTAGGTCGATTCGCTCGCCCCTAGAGCCTCGGGATTCGCAGCTCTCAAACACGAAGAACAACGAAGAACGAGATAGAAAAACGGTGGAGAGATAAAACGTAGATGAAAAAGTAGTATATTGATTTGTTCGATTGTGTGTTGTTCAATCGGCCATCACCCCCAACATATATAAGAGGCGGCTGAACTTCCCGTACAAGCAAAGGATTCATCTAGGCTTTCCTTGCAAAAAATTACATCAATTCACGTCCTAGAGTCCTAGTTCTATTCCAACTCGGATTCAGTCTGAATCTGACCCAACTTCTGTCTTCCTCCTTGCGCGGGCCGCCGAGCTTGCATATGACCTCCGATCAAGACGGCCCAAATATGAAACTTGTGCGCCTCGACGAGACGAACAATCCTTATGTTGAACACTTTTCCAAATAAGACCATCTTGAATATTCTACGAAGCCATCTTTAATATCCAGTCGAACTCGGTCATGTAACGGACTGGATTGTCCGAGTCTCGTAGTGAACTTATAGGCCGTATACTATCTCATATGATAATGACTCCAAAACCAAAGTTCACCGTTTTGATGATGCGCGCAACTTCCGTGTTGATCACTTTTCCATCCGAGGTCATCTGGATTACCTTTCGGGCACATCTTCAGTTTCACTCGGATCCAAGCTCATCCACTCGGATATTAGAGTTTTTCGTCCGACTGGACCTTTTCACTCGGAAGACAATCTTTCACTCGGATGACTATAATTTCACTTGGAATACAATCTTTCACTCGGATGACTATATTTCGCTCGGAAGGCAATATCTTACTCGAACGTCAAGTTTTCATCCCGATGGTAATCTTTTCACTCGGAATAACTTCACTTGGATGATAATTTCACTCGGATTACTATATTTTCACTCGGAAGCCAATCTTTTACTCGATCGGTAAGTTTTTCACTCGACCTTTTACTCGATCGGTAGGTTTTCACTCGGATGGTAAACTTTTCACTCGGACTTCCCGACTGAAAACACAGCCTGATCTTGATTTGCCTCTCCAGGTTGCATACGACCTCGGATTGAGACAAATTTTATATGAAAAACGATTGTCTCGACGAGAAAAAACTTTTTCATGTTGAAGGTTTTTCGATTCAAGGCCATCTTGATGGCCGAATTACTCGCGCAACCTATCAGACAAGTGCCTGGCACCTCGCGCCATATTTCCGTTGAGCTTCGGTCTGCAGTGTATTGCCTCTAACTTTTGCATATGAACTCGGATTGAGATGATTTATATATCAAAATCGATTGCCTCGACGAGACGAAGACAATTCCTTAATAGTGCTCCTTCTTCCGAGGTCATCTTGAATACGTGATTGGCCAAAAACCACTCGGAGTATAGTTTCGGTCCGTAAGATAAAGTCGAATGAATATAACCGAAACATCAAAGTGGTTCCACTCAGTGACGTGAATCTTTTCATGCTGAAAACCCGTTCACTCGAGACCACCTTCATTGCAATCTGTATCTTGCCAAAATCAGGTATCAACAATACCTTGCACTTTTTTTCTTGAAACTAGTGGTTTTGTTAACCATCAACACTTGATGCTCTTTCTTGATTTCTACTTTCGTCGATTTTAGTATAGCGAAGAGCTTGGGAATTGTTTTCATCATCCCTTGCGTACTATAGTTCATCACAAAGTTCTAGTGGCTTGGTGATAGTGACTAGAGAACTATGTCAATCACTATGTTATGTGGAAGATTAACTCCCACTTGATTCAAGTGATTGTAGTACCCAGACATTCTAAGTACATGCTCACTAGCTGAGCTATTCTCTTCCATTTTGTAGGCAAAGTACTTGTCAGAGGTCTCATACCTCTCGACATGGCATGAGTTTGAAATACCAATTTTAACTCTTGGAACATCTCATATGCTCCGTGGGGTTCAAAACGTTTTTGAAGTTCCGGTTCTAAGCCGTAAAGCATGGCGCACTTAACTATCAAGTAGTCATTATATCGAGCTTGTCAAATGTTCATAACGTCTGCATCTACTCCTGCAATAGGTCTGTCACCTAGCGGTGCATCAAGACATCATTATTCTATGCAGCAATGAGGATAATCCTCACATCACGGACCCAGTCCGCGTCATTGCTATTATCATCTTTCAACTTTTCTCTAGGAACATATCAAAAATATATAGGAGCTATATCACGAGCTATTGATCTACAACATAGATATGCAAATATTATCAGGACTAAGTTCATGATAAATTAAGTTCAGTTAATCAAATTACTTAAGAACTCCCACTTAAATAGACATCCCTTAAGTCATCTAAGTGATACGTGATCCAAATCAACTAACTCATGTCCGATCATCATGTGAGATGGGGTAGTCATCAATGGTGAACATCTCTATGTTGATCATATCTACTATATGATTCACGTTCGACCTTTCGGTCTCTAGTGTTCCGAGGCCATGTTTGTACATGCCAGGCTCTCAAGTTTAACCCGAGTATTCTGCATGTACAAAACTGTCTTGCACCCGTTGTATGTGAACGTAGAGTCTATCACACCCGATCATCACGTGGTGTCTCAACACGACGAACTGTCAGAATGGTGCATACTCAGGGAGAACACTTATACCTTGAAATTTTAGTTAAGGGATCATCTTATAATGCTACCGGCATATTAAGCAAAATAAGATGCATAAAAGATAAACATCACATGCAATCAAAATATGTGACATGATATGGCCATCATCATCTTGTGTTTTTGATCTCCATCTCCAAAGCATCATCATGATCTTCATCGTCACCGGCTCGACACCTTGATCTCCATCGTAGCGTCGTGGTCGTCTTGCCAATTATTGCTTCTACAACTATTGCTAACGCATAGTGATAAAGTAAAGCAATTACATGGCGTTTGCATTTCATACAATAAAGAGACAACCATAAGGCTCCTGCCGGTTGTCAGATATCTTACAAAACATGATCATCTCATACAATAACGTTTATCACATCATGTCCTGACCATATCACATCACAACATGCCATGCAAAAACAAGTTAGATGCCCCCTACTTTGTTGTCACAAGTTTTACGTGGCCGCTACGGGCTTCTAGCAAGAATTGTTCTTACCTACCCATCAAAACCAAAACGGTGTTTCGTCAAGTTTGCTGTTTTAACCTTCTTCAAGGATCGGCCATAGTCAAATTCGATTCAACTAAAGTAGGAGAAACAGACACCTGCCAGCCACCTTTATGCAAAACTAGCTGCATGTCAGTCGGTGGAACCGGTCTCATGTGCGTGGACATGTAAGGTTGGTCTGGGCCGCTTCATCCCACAATACCGCCGAATCAAAATAAGACGTTGGTGGTAAGTAGTATGACTATCACCGCCCACAATTGATTGTGTTCTACTCGTGCATATCATCTACACATAGACCTGGCTCGGATGCCACTGTTGGGAAACGTTGCATGGAAAACAAAAAATTTCTACGCACACGCAAGATCTATCCATGGAGATGCATAGCAACAATAAGGGAGAGTGTGTCTACGTACCCTCGTAGACCGTAAGTGGGAACGTTTAACAACGCGGTTGATGTAGTCGTACTCTTCGCGATCCGATCATGATCCAACTGATCTAGTGTTGAATGAACGGCACCTTCGAGTTTAGGACACATGCGGCTTGATGACGTCTCCTCCTTCTTGATCCAACAAGCGGGAGAGGAGAAGTAGATAATATCACAACCAACACGATGGCGTGGTGGTGATGGTGGTGGTGGAGTACGACAGCGCTTCGCTAAGCATCGCCGGGACGAGGCGGTGGAAGTACGGAGTAACGGGAGAGAGAGGGGCGCCAAGGGCTTGGTGTGTCCTCTTGGGGAGCCCCCTCCCCTCTATATATAGGTGGAGGGGGCGTGGGAAACAGCCCCTCAAAGCCCTAGGGCGCAGCTAAGGGGAAGAGGACTTGGACTCCAAGTCCAATCCTATTCCTAGTAGGACTCCTTTCTTTTTTGCCTTCCCTAGCCACTTGGGATTTTGAGGACTTGGTGCGCCTAGCCCAATAAGGCCAGGGCACCTCCCCGCAGCCCGTTCTAGCCCTTGGGTCATGGTGGACCCACTTGTGGACTTCCGGACCCCTCCGGAATCCTCTAAAACCTTCTAGAAGCTTCCCAGCACAATACAAAAAAACTACACTTTTTTCGGAACCCAAAATATGACTTTCCATATATAAATCTTTGCCTCTCGACCATTCCGAGACTCCTTGTGACGTCCGTGATCTCATCCGAGACTCCGAACAACATTTGATTACCACTCATTAAATATCCCAATACTAGTCTAGCATCAAAGAACGTTAAGCGTGTGACCCTGCGGGTTCGGGAATTATGTAGTCATGACCGAGACACCTCTCCGGTAAATAACCAATAGTGGGACCTAGATGCCCATATTTATTCTTACATATTCCACGGAGATCTTTATCGGTTGAATCGTTATGACAACATACGTAATTCCCTTTGTCCATCGGTATGTTACTAACCCGAGATTCGATCGTCGGTATCTTCATACCTAGTTCAATCTCATTACCGGTAAGTCTCTTTACTCGTTCCGTAATACATCACCTCGTGACTAACTCCTTAGTCATTTGCTTGCAAGCTTATGATGTGTATTACCGAGAGGGCCCAAAGATACCTCTCTGATACTCGGAGTGACAAATCCTAATCTCGATCTATACCAACTCACCAAACACCTTCAGAGATACCTGTAGAGCATCTTTATGATCACCCAGTCCAGTATCTGGGAGTTGCATAATCTCATAGTCGAAGGAATATGTATTTGACATGAAGAAAGCAATAGCAATAAACTGAACGATCAATATGCTAAGCTAACTGATGGGTCTTGTCCATCACATCATTCTCCTAATGATGTGATCCCGTTATCAAATGACAGCACATGTCTATGGTTAGGAAACCTTAACCATCTTTGATCAACAAGCTAGTCTAGTAGAGGCTTACTAAGGACACAGTATTTGTTTATGTATTCACACATGTATTTAGGTTTCTGATCAATACAATTCTAGCATGAATAATAAACCTTAATCATGAATAAGGAAATATAAAATAACAACTTTATTATTGCCTCTAGGGCATATTTCCTTCATTCACACCCCTATCCTCTTCTACAGACAACAGATATAACCATTTGCTAAGTAGACACTTGTTCTTTACTTTGAGGTTTTCAATACCCAAGCCCCCTCGGTGTTTCAATCTACAAAGCATGTCCGACTTAGTCAGTAGGTATTTGGATTTATTCCTGTCACTTTGCAAAAAAATCACGCTCGATAAAAGTCAAACCTTTTTCATACCCCTACACATACCTCAAAGATGGATAGCAGAAATATCGACATGCTTGTAAACATGTAATTAATAAGAATTAACGACCCCCGTAAGACATAAGTTTGCCCTTCCAACGACTTAGGTTTTCTCAAATCAATTTTCAATGCACTTTCATTCTTTATTGATCAACTTTTGGTCATGGATTGGGATCCCTAGATAACTAAAAGGTAGGGCTCCAAGTCCACATCTGAACAATTGTCTATAGTTTACCGGTTCCTCCTTGGCGCGCTCAAAGCAGAACAATTCGCTTTTATGGAAATTTATTTCAACCTGGACAGTTGTTCAAAGAGACATAAAACCAACTTCATATTTTTAGCTTTTGCCATCCCATGTTTCATGAAAATAATTGTATCGTCAGCATATTGTAGTATTGACACACTTCATCCACAAGATGTGGAATGAGCCCACCTACCTGACCGCCCTTCTTGGCTATACCAATGAGGATCACCAGCATATCAGTAACAACATTGAACAGGATAGGAGACATTGGATCCCCCCTGCCGCGGTCCCTTCTGCATCTGAAATAATGACCTATATCATCAAATAACTTAATTATGAACAAAATTGCCCTGACAGATGCATACTTAAAAATTGCCATGGTATTGTAATTAATATTGCGATGTTTTTATGATAAAATTGCCATGTGTGTAAAATAACACAAATTATGAGCCAAAAATGTCATGGAAAATGCATATTAAAATTTGCCATGGTTATTTTAATTAAAATTGTCATGCTTTGTGTAAGAAAATTGCCATGGGCATAATTTTTTTTGATGAATATGCTTTTCATAAAGAAAGTACACATCATGGGAAATTTTAGGTTTTAGTTTCTTTCGGAAAAAAAACATGGCAAATTTTGGATGTTCCCGTGGGGCATTGTAATTTAGGCATTTGGTTCTCTAAAAAACATGGCTAATTTATGTATTCCAAAATATAGAAGATAAATTTGCCACATGATTAATAATTGATAATGTCATTGTAGAGACAATTTGCCATGGTATCTACATACAAAAGCCATGGTGAATGCAAAAAAAATTGTCGTGGTCAAATAAAAAAACAGAATACCTACATTTTTGCCCAATAGATGTGTAGATAAACGTACTTTCTCTCCATGGTTTGATCGGGTGAAGAATTTCAATTTGTCTGTTGGTGATGACTTACCAGTTTGGATGCTTGATCCTTCTGGCATCTACTCTCTTAAGTCTATCTATAAAATGATTAATTTTGGAGGTGTGACCTCTGACCTGAAAGATTGTATTTGGAAAATTAAAAGTTCCACCTAACATTCACATTTTTCTTTGACTTGTGGTGCATAGTAAGAGTTTAACCAGGGACAATCTTTGCTAAGCGTTGACATGTAGCTGATATTACGCGTCTTCTATAATGAACCCGAAACTATACAACATCTATTTTTCGACTGCATTGTTATAGGACATATCTGGTCTATAGTCCCTGATATCATCAACATACTTGTTCCTTGTTCTTTTTCCTCTTTGCATTCCATTTAGAAAGCAAATAAAATCGGTGATGTAGTTAATTTTGTCACATCTGCTACCTTGTGAGGTTTATGGATTTTCCGAAATGAATTTGTCTTTGAGGGTCGAAAATGGAGAAGCTTGCGTTGCATCTCGGACTGGCAGGTTCGCTAATAAGCTAATGGGAGGTTTTGTGCTCCGACAGTCAAGTTGCGCTACGCCTCCAATGCATAAGGTTACTTGATCGTTGCCGAGGGGAGCTTCTGGGATTGTTTGGTCCAGTAATGTGTAGGGAGTTCGATAGGCTCTTTTTGCTGTGCCAAATGGTATTCATGTTGAATGCCTATCTATCTGGCTTTAAAACTCGGTAACTTGTAATAATCCATTGCAGCTACTTTCTGGTTTCGGCAGAGAGTTGTGAAACATTTTGATTGATATTGCCTTGGCTTTAGTAAAAGTTGTGATGGGGAGAGGGGGAACCCCTTTGATTTTCATTTTAAGAAGAGCAATGCTAGAGCTACGTAAAAAGTTCTATGTAATTAACATAACAAATCAGGTGGATGAATATGATTGGAGGTAAGAGGAAGGACGGGCCTACCTCTTGAAAATCAAGGAGGAAGAGGTTTAGTTGTCAGGTAGTTTACGTAAAATGGTACGTAGCTCTTCGTAAATGTAGGATTTCCATTTAAAAAATATGGATAATGGGTGATGGGAGACAGAGTTGAGGCGTTTACGACGGCTCACCTATATTTCACAGAAAAAATCGTGCGTTGACGTGGCTAATTTGTGCTGACCCAAGACTCGTGCAAAATTCAATGGTTCACGGAACGTTTGCCCCAATTCCGTAAAATTTGGAAAAGCCGAGATAGATTGTTTTTTTCCTTATTTTTTGGTAACAGAGTTTAACATTAGCATCACATCCCCCCATTGGGATTGCGTTAAAATTGTAACAAGATAGCACGATACTGACTCCACTGCTTGATCGATTTTCTTCACTGGGACAGCTAACTAAATTTTCCATAACAGCCAACTACCGACGAGCTTGCGATCAAAAAACGAGTATAAAACTACTACAATTCGGGTTAGGGTTCCAAAAAACTACCGAATTTTATTTTTTCGCTGATAACTACCAAGTCCGAGGTCGGCTGTTTCAAAAAATCCAAAACACCGAGTCCTTATCAGTTGATCATGATTATGACAATTAGGGCTCACACGTAAGATAACCATTTGTTTGACCGTTTACTTTGACCGTTAACTTACATGTAGGTCCCATCTGTAAATTTTCTAAAAGTAATCGGGTCCCTGTAAGTTTTCTAAAAAAGCAATCAGGTCCCTATGAGTTTTCAATCAGGTCCCTACATGTTTTTGCAAAAAAAGCAATCAGGTCCCTCCTCCCGATCCAGAGGAGCCGCGTCGCCAGGACCTCGATCCCGAGCGCTCTGCCCGAACGCCGCCTCCCCCGGCCGGCAAGCCGTGCCTGCAGCGGCCGGATTGACGCCGTGCATCTCCTGCGCCGGCGAGCCGTGCCCGCAGCGCCGTTCCTCTCTTTCGGCCGCCGCCACGCCTTGCCTTGCATGCGACCGCCGCCTCACCCTGCCTCCCTGTGGCCGCCGTGCTTGCCTCCCCGCGGCCGCTGCCCTGCCTTGCCTCGAGTCACGCCTGCAGCGGCCGGATCCACTCCGTTCCTCGCCTGCGGCCACCGCCACGCCCTGCCTCGCCTGCGGTGGCAGAGGTGCGCACTCCAGCAGCGGGGCAGGTATGCCTCCTCGTCGCCAACTCCACCACCAAGCTTTGGCGAGCACCTCCCACGATCATGGGGAGGCTGGGGAGGGGAGGGAGTGTGGTCGCCGGCTCGGGAGGGGAGGGGAGGATCGCCGGCTCGAGAGACACCGGGGAGAGAAGAGAAGAGACAGAGAGGAAGAAGAAAGAGAAGAGGAAGAGGAAAATGACATGTGGGCCCCATATGTCAGTTAACAGTCAAACAAACGGTCAAACAGATGGTTGGTTTAGGTGCGGGCCCAACCTCTCATAATCGTGATCAATTGTGAAACACTCGACATTTGGGGTTTTTTGAAACAACCGATCCCAGACTTGTTAGTTATCAGTAAAAAAATAAAATCCAGTAGTTTTTTAAACCTTAACCCGAATTGTAATAGTTTTATGCTATTTATTTTCAAAAAACACAAATGGGAAACCACACAACACAAGAGACAAGATAACTCGGGATCACGACCGCGAACTCGCAAGATGACTGGCCGCGTGGGGCCGTCCCCTCAGCTCCTTCAGTATCCGTCGGAGTTGCCTCCGCGGCAGTAGCCGCCGTCACGCCGCCCGCCGTACCCCCTGCCACCGCCGTAGCGTCCGCCTCCGTAACCGCGGCCACCGCCGTAGCCGTCATCCCCGTAGCCATCGTCGCGGCGCTGGCCATACCCGCCACCACCGCCGTACCTGCCACCGCCTCCGCCACCGCCGCCACCGTACCTGCCGCCACCCCCGCCGCCGTACCCGCGGGACTGGGCCTCGTTGACGACGATGCTGCGACCATCGAGCTCCTTACCGTTCATCCCCTCGATGGCGTCCTGCATCGCCTGCTCGCTGGAGAAGCTGACGAACCCGAAGCCGCGGGACCTCCCCGTCTCGCGATCGTTGATGATCTGCACGCGCCATGCATGGTCGAGTCAGAAAGCAAAGCAGCAAACAATATCGACAAGCGCGAGAAGGATGGGCGTGCGGCGGACCTTGGCGTCGAGGATCTCGCCGAAGGAGCTGAAAGCAGCCTCGAGGCCGCGGTCGTCGGTGTTCCAGGACAGGCTGCCGACGAAGCAGCGGTACTCGGCACCGTCCGCATCTGCCATTCCCGCGGGAACCTCACACGAACCAAGCGTACCGGATGGAGAGAAGAAGACAACCCACCACACTCTCCGAGAGCAATGAGAGGAAGGCGCCGCGCGCGGCCGAGCTTTATAGCGACGTTGACGCGCCCTCCGGATCGCGTCCAGCTGACACCGATCATATGGCAGAATACCAACATAGTGACGACATACATATAGCAAACTGAACCATGGTGTCGACATTGTAGATCGACAAATAAGAACGCTCTCTAAAACCAGCTCATATTGTGAGGCTACGTTCACACACTAACGTCACTACCCATGGAACCCATGGAAGGCGCAAGGAGGGTTCGCTACCATAGAGAGCAAAATGTCAATGGGCTCAAAGAGTTTCTCATGCCTGTTGTGCTCAAGGCGATGCATGTAAATCTCACAAGAAATCGACTTGTGGAAATTATCATAGTGGTGGAAGATAGCATAGATTTTTATGCGCTTGATATTCTGAAGAGCTTTATTCTCAAGTTCAACCATAAAGACTTGCATACCACCCCTTAGAAAACCAGTGCTTGCACAAGCAGTTAATTTTTTTTAACACAGTACCTCCTCCATTGCTAAATATATATTAAAAAAATAGAGATTTCAATGCAGACTGCTTTTTATTTGAAAAGGAGAATGTACCCTCGCCTTGGCCTCTACATCTGGAAGATGCATGCAGCTATTTTATTAATTATTCATAAAGACCTTACAAAGTAATACATCAGTACGTCTGAAGCCATCGTCTAGGCAACATCTGTTGCTACTCCTATCCCCTTGATGAAGGGGTGCCAAATGTCCGAGCCTAATACCAAACAGACATAGCACCAAAGTCTAACATCTAAAGCCGGATGCCCCAGCCTAGCAACATACCCGGACTGGGTCACACACCGGTCTAGCACACTCACGGTGGGCACCACATGCGCACATTGCAAGGCCCGTCACCACCGTCTTCCATCGATCTATCTTCAGAGCAGAAACTGACGCATCAATCGTGCCAGGCCTCTCTGCCATCGACGCCATCACAACGCCAGATAGTGTCATCCTCCTGCCCTCCTATCCACTCTTTAATATTTGCTGATGATTTGTTGGCTTGTGGAAAAGCTAATGTACATGAGGCATCTACTATCTCCAATATTTTACATCAGTTTTGTTAGCATTCGGGTCAGCTCCTCAATTGAAACAAATCTGCCATTCTTTTTAGTAAAAAATGTGTCTTTGCAGGCTAAACAAGATCTCAAGCAATTTTTTCAGGTGCCAGACTTGGATGCCAACATCATTCATCTTGGTCATCCACTCATCCTGCCTTCAAAAGAGAGATCTGCAGCCTACAACTTTGTTTATGATAAATTCAAATCCAAACTTTCAGCTTACAAGGCGAACAGACTCTCCCATGTTGCAAGACTCGCTCTTATTAAATCTGTTTTTGCCTCCATACCTGTGTATTATATGTCTAATATTCTTTTTCCTAAGAAGTTCCTAGGAAAGCTCACTGCGATTATAAGAAACTTTTGGTGGACAGGTGTAAGAGATGAACCTACTACAAAAAGCTTGTGCCTAAGGGCATGGGCAGACATTTGCGTTGAGAAGAAAATTGGCGGCTTAGACATCAGGAACTTGCAGGCAATCAACCAAGGACTTATTCTTTCAACGGCATGGAGGTTGGCAAAAGAACCACATAGCCAGATGGCTTTGATCCTCAAGGCTAAGTATCACCATGAAACGTCCATTTGGAGAGTCAAAGCAAACAAGCCGAAATCAGCTTTCTAGGCTGCAATACTAAAGGTGAAGCCTCTCTTAATTTCAGCCTCTACCTATCAGGTTATAGATGGTAATAGTTCTGTGTGGAGTTCTCCTTGGTTTTCGAGATGGAAAGGAATTTATGATCATCTAATTATACAAGAGCAATCTTTTGTCTATCCTGCTATTGTTAGAGATCTTTGGTTGCCAAATCAAAAAGCTTGAAATGCGGATCTAATTAATTCTTTGTTCTCTCCTAAGATAGCTAATGATATTCTTCAGACTCCTATAGTTGTTGCTGCTGGACAAGATGCCTTGATTTGGAAACTAACACCTGCAGGAAATTTCTCCTCCAAGAGTGCATATAAGCATTGCTTCAACAACCTTGACCTACCAGCTAGACAGCGACCGAAAGAGGTTCATCCTCAGATCGTTGCTCTTCTTAATCAAGTTTGGCAGGACAAACTCATGGCGCCGCGGGTACAGACATTTGCTTGGAGACTTCTTAGGAGAGCGCTTCCTACAGGTAAGAGAGCAAGTAAATTCTCTAAACACATAAATGAAAACTGCTCCAGGTGTGGCAAGACAGAGGATGAAATGCACATGTTTTTTCTTTGCCCTTTCTCTAAGGCAGCCTGGTTTTGCTCACCTTGGTTTATTAAAACGGAAATCCTTGCTGCTGTTAACCATTGTATTCCTATCATGATCCGAACTTTGCTTAACTCTGGCCATCCACAAATTAATCCTTCTAGCTTGTATACTTTTCTGTGGTGCCTGTTGAAATCTCGAAATGATGCTCTCTTTGCTAGGAAATTTTGCAGGCCCTTTCAGGTGTATGCAGCAGCAAACACAATCATACAAGGAACCAAATTAGGAGAAATCCCTGCTGAAGCTCATGCTATGCATTGCTTATAGGACCAACTGGTGCAGCCGACAATACAAAATCCACGCTCTTTTTCAGGCAACACAATCTTTTGTGATGCTGCGTGGGAAATACATCCAGCTCACACTCCTAAACAGGCAAGAATTGGAGTCTTCATTCAGGTTCAGAATAATGATCGAACCCATCAACTTCACATTGCAGCTATGTCTCCTATGGCTTCTTCTCCTCTTCAAGCTGAGACTTTTGGTCTCATGCTTGCAACCAGGCTGGTGGAAATACTCAATGTTTAGGAACCACATTTCTTTACGGATTGTTCAGTGCTAGTTTCGGCAGTAAAATCGACGGACATTCTCTCTGCTCCAGGTCCATGGGACAACAGACCACTGCTTGCACAGATACAAAACAGTCCTTCTTTTCAGAGTGGCAAAGTTGCTCACATTAGCAGGGGAAACAATGTCAAGGCGCATCATCTTGCACGCCTAGCTTTGAAAGTTCAAAACAGCCATGTACTGTTTCGTTGCTTATGTCTTCATGCAGGACTTTGTTCAACTAGGGATTCCCTCTCTGTATCCAGCGTGCTTCCTTTCACGCTTGTCTCTGTAAAATGCTCCTAAGTTAATGAAATCTTTATGTTCGAAAAAAAGGGGCCCTAAGCCGGACTGTTAACTTGAGGGGTGTTGGTATCTTTTAATGCTCCAGGCAGTTTGAACTGCCGTGGTTTAGCTAACAAAAAATAAACTGACGTAGTTACCCAAACAAGACACAGCCTCGCATAAAATTGCATTTCTATTTTTTATTCTTTTTTGCAGGCAGCGTTGCCATTGTATTGCTTGCGTGACCAACATTGAAGATATGAAACAGATAATGTTCGAACTGCTAATATTTCGGATTTCATCACGATTCAATCACATGGTAAAAAATCTGGAAACAGCAAACCAATCTCTCTCTCTGTACTTACGTGAAGCCTTACAAAACCACCTAACAAACACTTCACTGTTTGCTCATGTAAGCAGAACTCAAGTCAGTGCTAAATTTCAGCCCCGAACAAGAAACCTCCCAGGTTAAATCTGACAAAACATCCTATTAATTCCCCTTCATCATGGAATGGTGATTCAGTTCAGACTGCACCGCATAGCTCGAAGATTGCTAGGAAGATAGACATTTCTTCAGAAAACCTCTTGGAAGTACCAGGAAACAGCCGTAGCTTCAGAAGCAACGCATGGAAGAAGACTAACCGTCAACTGATCAAATGTGATCTTCAGTTTCCTCCTTGAGACATTCCACGGGTAACCTAAAACTTAAGCAAAACATAGCCTGCAACAAAAATCGAACATCACAAAAAGTACAGGCAAGGTTTACCATGTGTCCATAATCAACGTAAAGTGGCAAAACTAGTACTGGTGGCCAAAAAGATAAAGTCGCACAGATGATTTTGGAACAATCTATCCATGCTTCATGTCTAAATAAAGCTCATCATCTCCTCCTATCCATGTATTCCATTCATCACAGAAATATATCATAGTACTGTTTAAAGACCATTCCTCATGAGCAGTTTTGGTCTGGGTCTTACCCTGTGCTCAAATTCGGAGAAAGGGGAAAAGAGGGGGAAATGCATGTGCTAAGATCAACAAAACAAAACAAAGCACACACAAAATTTTGCAGACAACTAGTATGAATCTTTTACTAGATAATCTACCTTGTTAGGTGCAACATCACGAACCCTATGGAATATTGGTTCTGCTATCTTGGCATTCAGTTTATTTTGTGCTTCCTGCAAAGAGGGGAAGAGCTGTCAAAAATAATGCAGACACCTTGTAACACAGATATGAGCATATGGAAACTGTCAATACTGTTGTGCAGTATGGACCTATGGTACGATCAAATGGAAAATTTATCATTTACTGAGAAATAACCAACAAGGATAGACTTACACATAATATCGATTCTTCAGTTTCACTCGAACGGATGAAACAATAACAGTGGATCCAAGGTAATGACCCTTTCCAGTATCTCTTTTGAATAAGACCACTAAAACAATCTGCAGAATAGATATACAAATAATGAAACTAAAACATAGAGCAACTATGTCTGTAACTGTTAAATAATATAAAATCAATTCCACCAAATATTAACAATAGAACAGCTACATGCTTGTTACTTACAGGCAGCAAACAAAAGATATTTTACACAGGAGGGAAATCCTATCACAAGGGGGAAAAAACTTATGTTCCCAATGGGCTGAACTGGAATGTGCATACTGGGCAGGATCAGGATCTAAGAAGTGAATGTGGCTGGCAGGTTGAGAGATTTTCCAGAAGCAGATATGTTATGTTTATGTAGGGAGCCAATTTATCACAACCATATTCACAATGTACGATTATAGCGTTGGAGTTCAGAAGGCAGGGGAAAAGTTCATCTAAGAGGTGATATAATTTAAGTTTTTAGCAAAAGTGATTAATGCATACGAAACAAATAGTGCTGTGCAGAAATGCTACGATTTTTTTTACAAGAGAGAACATTACCGAGAAACTGCAGTGCAGAAGCAGGGAGATTCATTAATACATGGTCAATGTGCTCCCAAGGCTTGACAGGTAGTGGCCCTGAGCTTTTAACTTTCTTATTGTTCCTCTTTTTTGTTTGACTGGCATCTTCTTGGCCGGCAACATCACCTATAGGAAGCATAACACTGTAACTCTACCACAAGAAACATAATAGCTAAACTTGCCATACTTATCAAGCTGGTAACCTCACTCATACGGCAGTTTCAGTTAACATAAACTACCAGGCTATAAACACTTTGAGAAATAAGAAGGCAAATAGACTTCTAGCGACATTCTTACAGAGTACAGACATTACATACAATGAAGTTACCTTCGCTAGAGGTTTCTTGACGCCTTTTGGCACTAGTGCTTACCATGGAGGAGCCATCCAAACTCCCTTGCCAGGTCTCTTGTACATCTATTATACAGTAGCCTTATTGTGAGTTGAGCAAAAAAATCACCATAAACTACAGAGGGGGAGGGGGGGGGGGGGGGGGGGGGGGGGAGGAGGTGTAGAAAGTACCATTATGATTTTCATTTGGTGTAGGGTGTTCATTACCAGAAACGATTTCTTCAGAACAACGATTAGCAGCAGCAAATTGACACTCGGACTTAGTTTCTGGGTCAGGTACTGCCATTAAACTTTGCATGAATACTCTAGCATCCATGTTATATGTGAAGATATAATCCTCCACCTTGTTAATCTTTGCATTTGTCTTCAGATAATGAATACTGTCTGGATTTAAATCATTTGCATATACAACACATCCTTTCTGTCCGGCTGGGATAGAAAATGGGCCAATACCAGCAAACATGTCACAGATAACATCTCCTTTCTTGAAAAGGGAAACCAATCTGATGTGTTCATGCTCAAGTCTCGAATTCCAGTAGACCAAACCATAGTCAAGTCTAAATGTAGCACCATACTGTTTAACTTCAGTCACCATATCCTTTTTCCCTGCTAGAATCTCAAACTTTGGGACTCTAAATTCATTTGAAATTGCCCCAACTTTATTAACCACTGTTTGAATCCTTGGATAATTTTTCTACATATAAGCATAACAGAAAATGTTAGCTGAATAATAGAAGTAGGCAGGCTATTCTAGAATGTTCTGAATCGTTCTAGATGACCACATGTTCATTACACTGTTTTTACAGTGCCTACTGCTTTACAGGTCTGGTGACAACCTTTTTAGCCTATTTATCGTGTGAAAGTTGCATCCTCAGCTCATATGCTGAAAATGAGTAAACATTTAAGAGCAGTATAGAGGTTAAAGAGGCCACTTATATGAAGTATATGCTGAAAATGAGTAAGCATTTAGGAGCAGTAAAGGTAAAAGTAAAGTATGAGCAGGACCTTCCACTTTGTGATCCCTCCGTTCCTTTATATAAGGTGTGTTTGTTTTTTCAAAAGTCAAACGAGCACATGTTTGACCGAGTTATTAGAAAAATATATCAATATCCACAACAGAAAATTTATATCATTTGATCAATCATGAAAAGTAGTTTCATATTTTACCTATTAGGTATTGCAGATGTTGTTGTTTTATTCTATAATCTTGGTCAAACATTAAATTGTTGAGTTGCACGGAAATCAATACACTTTATATTCTGGAACGGAGGAAGTATGAAGTAATAAAGTATGTAAATGCAACAGAATGCTAGGTCAATTTTTTTTGCACATTACAACTTTACAAGTAGTGCTACTCGAGATGTGTTGTCCTTATACAGTCAGAGGTAAATTCGAGCTGTAGTTCATGTACATGAATAAGCACTTTGCTCCAAATTAAGTGTCCCTGATTGTAGGAATTAGTATAAGAGCGAATTACTCAGGAATAAAAATAGGACAAGCAGGCTTACATCATAGATAACCTTTGCTATGACATCTTTGTATGCTAGCAAGTCATCAGGTATGTTTAAGTGAGCAACATGGCCTGCAAAATTCATACAAAGCACTATTAGTAACAAGATCAAACAAAAAATGAAACAACAGAAAGGAAGCATCATGAAGTAAAGTTTATTATACTTAACAATTGTTTCAAAAGAAGAGGGCACCTCTACTCCTTCAGGCAATATTTGCTTCAGAATATGGTCTGCGCAAAATAAAAAGATAAGCATCTAACCAAAGACATGAAGCACATTTACTGGGTAAATTAACTCTTGCAAGATTAAATCCTAAACTATAAAGAGTAGGGTTATTAGCAGTATTCCTGATTCTTGATGAGCAAGCCAGAATGTTCAAAAAGTGCTTGATTTCAATTAATAAGAAAATTAATTTACCATCTGCACTTGTAGAAAAATGACATGCAGGAACACAATAGATCACGACTAAGGAGCACACCACAACAAAATTATAGGTATCAGATGACCTAGAACAGAAGAGAAACTTACCAGCACTAAAGTAAGAATAACCAAGAGTCAACATGTAAGGTACAACATCAACGCTGCACAGTTGCTTCAAGGAATTGTGAACCTGCTCCGGAATGTCGGACAAATCTACATATACCAGATATAATGGACGTAAGATTCTTCGATGGAAGCATAAAAGAAGAGAAATGTTAATACATTTAGGACATGTTTGGTTACTGCTTTTGTAAGGTAATCTGATTACAGCATTATTAAGAGATACCGTGATATCATGTTTGGTTCGGTTGCTCTGTAATCTAATAACATGGTATCAATTCCCAGCCCAATACAAATCTGATTCCGCCAGAAATCCTCCGTAACAGAAAACGTTACAGGCTACAACTATCTCCTCTCCATATTCCCATCTCCTCACACATGAACAATGTCGCCATGGCCAAAGCGTGACTGGAGGATCAGGCCATCGGCGACTAGGCGCTCGAACCGATTCTCACCTCTGGACAGCCATGCATCACCACGCTCTGGGGTTCAGGAATTCGAGGCCCTGCGAGTGGCAGCCGGTCATGCTCCTGTTCAGCTGGCACAGCGCCCCTCTTCGACCACAACGTGATGCCCTCAGCTCAGCCATCAGCCTTGATGAAAGGCCGCGGTGTCGGGCATCACCGGTGGTGACTTCTCACCACCCCGGGCCAGCAGCCATATCACCAGCGTTCAACTCTGTATGGCCACCCCATCATCGCCACTAACGTCGAGTATGACCTCTACGTACTCATTCTCCTCCTCCCTCAACCGCATGCTCCACCTGCTCGCACTACTTCACTGCCACCTCCAGCAGATGAGTTTTTTTTTTCCGACCTGTCCAGCAGATGAGCTCATACACTGCAAACTCCGGTATTTATTGCCGTTACAGTAGGTTAGCAAACATATTTCGATTTTTGCCCATTACGTTTACATTAACAGTGTAAACTCATTGCGTTTACGTTAGAGTTACCAATCTGGAACCAAACATGTCCTTAAGTTTCTCGTTTGACAACAAGAACCCAACAAGCGCAACAAAGTTACAGCAGTAGCAATGGAGACATGGGCGACCAAACGGGTTTAACAAGTCGATTTTCTTTTAGGTATTAATTAACAAGTCGAAATACTTGCTATAGTATTGAAGCTTTGACGGTAACTAGAAGTTCTTGGTCAATTCACAGAAGCAGGTTTGATGTCATTTTTATAGTCTAACAAACAACAGACAAGCACCTCACAAGTTTAAAAATCTGCTTGGTTCCAGGTGGTGGTTAAGGCATACCTGGGTTCTGGATCTTCTGCGACAGCACCACGAGTCTGTTCTTGTCACTCCCAGGGTCCTCAACTACAGGCTTGACCCGCGGCATGTCCAGTAGGGACCTGGAAGCAGGGGGGCAAAGAAAATTCAGCTCTCCGCTACTGCTCCGATACGGCTACTGCTACTAAACACGACGGCTACTTGGATCCCTCAAGATGCTGTGCTATCCTCCAGCTGGGATCATTAGATTATAGAGTGAGCGGCGGGTGTTACCCGGAGCGAAGCAGGCGGGTGACGGCGGAGGCGAGCTCGCGGGGGATGCGGAGCGCCCAGAGCTGCAGCTGCTGCTCGAACTTGCTCTCGTCCAGCTTCTCCATTGCCGCCCACCCAGACACGCGCCCTCCTTTCCCTGAGGTTTCTAGGGTTTTGGACGCGGGGTGGGGGGATGAGAGACGGCGGTCGGTGGGACTGAAGGCAGAACTCGCTCTCGACCGGAGTCGTGTGGGTTAGGAAGCTTAATGGGCTGGATGAAGCATTACTCGGCCCAACGCATTTTTAGTTTTTGTTTTTTTAGACAAACATTTTTAGTTCGCCACTTCGGCGGACGCATGACGCGGTGGTTGCCAACCACGCGTTTTTGGACCAGCTCGTTGGGCCAGTCCTGCGTCGGTTCCCACAGTTTTCGGTTTTGGGAAGGTCCTATTCCTATAACTTTCCCTGGACAGGTTTCCATTTTTTTATCTTTTTTCCTTTTTATTGAATTCCCCGTGATTCTTTCTGATTTTTTACTATTTTCCATTTTTAAATTCGATTATATTTTTAAAACTTTTAAAAAAATAGTTAGGTTCGCAAATAATTTTGAATTTGTGAATATTTCGCAAATCCATTAGCTTTTTTATATGCAAACGTTTTTGGAAATCACGAATATTTTTTCAAATTAGTTAATTGTTAGAAGTTGAAGACATTCCTAAAAATAGGAAACATTATTTTAAATTAAAAATATATAATAGATTTTCTAAATTCAGAGACATTTTTTAATTAGTGAATATTTATCAAATCAACTATTATTTTTGAACTCATAAACATTTCTTACATTTTGAGAATTTTTAAAATTTGGGGATATTTTCAAATTCAAGAATGTTTTTAAATTCAAAAACACATATTCAAATTCGTTATTTTTTTAATTAGCAAACATATTTTAGCTTAATTATATATATACTTTGAATTCACAATAGATTTTTCGAATTTGTGAAGATCTTTTCAAATTCATGAACATTTAAAAACTTGTTTTTTAATTAAAAATATTTTTCAAATTCATGAACATTTTCTAAAAATCATGAGTGCTTTCTAAAACCATGTACTTTTTCCTTCAAAAAGGAACTTTTGAAAATAATAATATTGCACATTTTAAATACTTTTTGAAAATAAAACCTATTTTTATACTTTTTCCATGAAATTAAAAAAGGGGGGAAAAAAGACGAGGATAATATCTAAGCTTTTTTAGACAATCTCGCAAAGCTTTATTAAATCGTCTCAATGGTTATGATACGTCTGCAACGTATCTATAATTTTTTATTGTTCCATGCTATTATATTATCTGTTTTGGATATTTAATGGGCTTTAATATGTTTTTTTATATTTTTGGGGGACTAACCTATTAACCGGAGGCCCAGTGCCAGTTTCTGTTTTTTTCCTATTTTAGTGTTTCGCAGAAAAGGAATATCAAACGGAATTCAAACGGAACGAAACCTTCGCGAGGATCTTTCTTGGAACAAACGCAAATCAGGAGAATTGGAGTGGAAGTCTGGAAGTCCGCGAGGCGGCCACGAGATAGGAGGGCGAGTCCCCCATCCTTGTGGGCCCCACGGAGCTCCACCGACGTATTTATTTCGCCTATATATACTCTTATACCCTAAAAACATCAGGGGAAGCCACGGAACCACCTTTCCACCGCCGCAACCTTCCGTACGCGTGAGATCCCATCTGAGGCCTTTTCCGGCGATCTGCCGGAGGGGGAATCGATCACGGAGGGCTTCTACATCAACATCATAGCCTTTCTGATAATGTGTCAGTAGTTTACCACAGACCTTCGGGTCAATAGTTATTAGTTAGATGGCTTCTGTTCTCTCTTTGGTTCTCAATACAAAGTTCTCCTCGATGTTCTTGGAGATCTATTCGATGTAATACTTTTTGCGGTGTTTGTCGAGATCCGATGAATTGTGGATTTATGATCAAGTTTATCTATGAATAATATTTGGTTCTTCTCTGAATTTTTATATGCATGATTTGATATCTTTGCAAGTCTCTTCGAATTACCGGTTTAGTTTGGCCCACTAGATTGATCTTTCTTGCAATGGGAGAAGTGTTTAGCTTTGGGTTCAATCTTGCGGTGTCCTTTCCCAGTGATAGTAGGGGCAGCAAGGCACGTATTGTACTGTTGCCATCGAGGATGAAAAGATGGGGTTTATATCATATTGCTTGAGTTTATCCCTCTACATCATGTCATCTTGCTTAAAGCGTTACTCTATTGTTATGAACTTAATACTCTAGATGCATGCTGGATAGCGGGCGATGTGTGGAGTAATAGTAGTAGATGTAGAATCGTTTCGGTCTACTTAACACGGACGTGATGCCTATATTCATAATCATTGCCTAGATATTCTCATAACTATGCGCTCTTTTATCAATTGCTCGGCAATAATTTGTTCACCCACCGTAATACATGCTATCATGAGAGAAGCCACTAGTGAAACCTATGGCCCCTGGGTCTCTTTCTTATTATAGTGCATCTCTTTTTATTTACATTGCATCTCATTTGCTATTTTGCAATCTTTACTTTTCAATCTATACAACAAAAATATCAAAAATATTTATCTTATTATCTTTATCAGATCTCACTTCTGTGAGTGACCGTGAAGGGATTGACAACCCCTTTATCGCGTTGGTTGCAAGGTTCTTGATTGTTTGTGTAGGTACTAGGTAACTTGCGTGTTATCTCCTACTGGATTGATACCTTGGTTCTCAAAAACTGAGGGAAATACTTATGCTACTTTGCTGCATCACCATTTCCTCTTCAAGGGAAAACCAACGCATGCTCAAGAGGTAGCAAGAAGGATTTATGACGCCGTTGCCGGGAAGATCTACGCTCAAGTTGTTGGAAATATGCCCTAGAGGCAATAATAAATTAGTTATTATTATATTTCCTTGTTCATGATAATCGTTTATTATCCATGTTAGAATTGTATTGATAGGAAAACTCAGATACATGTGTGGATACATAGACAACACCATGTCCCTAGTAAGCCTCTAGTTGACTAGCTCGTTGATTAATAGATGGTTACGGTTTCCTGACCATGGACATTGGATGTCGTTGATGATGGGATCACATCATTAGGAGAATGATGTGATGGACAAGACCCAATCCTAAGCCTAGCACAAGATCGTGTAGTTTGTATGCTAAAGCTTTTCTAATGTCAAGTATCATTTCCTTGGACCATGAGATTGTGCAACTCCCGGATACCGTAGGAATGCTTTGGGTGTACCATGTTGGGTAACGTAGTAATTTCAAAATTTTCCTACGCACACGCAAGATCATGGTGATGCATAGCAACGAGGGAAGAGTGTGATCTACGTACCCTTGTAGATCAACAACGGAAGCGTTTGGTTGATGTAGTCGTACGTCTTCACGGCCCGACCGATCAAGCACCGAAACTACGGCACCTCCGAGTTTTAGCACACGTTCAGCTCGATGACGATCCCCGGACTCCGATCCAGCAAAGTGTCGGGGAAGAGTTCCGTCAGCACGACGGCGTGGTGACGATCTTGATGTACTACTGTCGCAGGGCTTCGCCTAAGCACCGCTACAATATTATCGAGGACTATGGTGGCAGGGGGCGCCGCACACGGCTAAGAATAAGATCACGTGGATCAACTTGTGTCTCTGGGGTGCCCCTGCCTCCGTATATAAAAGCTCAAGAGGGGGAGGCCGGCCGGCCATCATAGGGCGCGCCAGGAGGAGTCCTACTCCCTCCGGGAGTAGGACTTCTCCCCCAATCCTAGTTGGAATAGGATTCGCGAGGTGGGAAAAGAGAGAGAGAGAGAGAGAGAGAGAGAGAGAGAGAGAGAAGGAGGAGGGCGCCGGCCCCCTCTCTCCTTGTCCTACTCGGACTAGGGGGGAGGGGCGCGCGGCCCAGCCCCGGCTGCCTCTCCTCTTCTTCCACTAAGGCCCATTAAGGCCCATATAGCTCCCGGGGGGTTCCAGTAACCTCCCGGTACTCCGGTAAAATCCCGATTTCACCCGGAACATTTCCGATATCCAAACATAGGTTTCCAATATATCAATCTTTATGTCTCGACCATTTCGAGACTCCTCGTCATGTCCGTGATCACATCCGGGACTCCGAACAACCTTCGGTACATCAAAATGCATAAACTCATAATATAACTGTCATCGTAACCTTAAGCGTGCGGACCCTACGGGTTCGAGAACAATGTAGACATGACCGAGACACGTCTCCGGTCAATAACCAATAGCGGAACCTGGATGCTCATATTGGCTCCTACATATTCTACGAAGATCTTTATCGGTCAGACCGCATAACAACATACGTTGTTCCCTTTGTCATCGGTATGTTACTTGCCCGAGATTCGATCGTCGGTATTCCAATACCTAGTTCAATCTCGTTACCGGCAAGTCTCTTTACTCGTTCTGTAATACATCATCCCGCAACTAACTCATTAGTTACAATGCTTGCAAGGCTTAAGTGATGTGCATTATCGAGAGGGCCCAGAGATACCTCTCCGACAATCGGAGTGACAAATCCTAATCTCGAAATACGCCAACCCAACATGTACCTTTGGAGACACCTGTAGAGCTCCTTTATAATCACCCAGTTACGTTGTGACGTTTGGTAGCACACAAAGTGTTCCTCTGGTAAACGGGAGTTGCATAATCTCATAGTCATAGGAACATGTATAAGTCATGAAGAAAGCAATAGCAACATACTAAACGATCGGGTGCTAAGCTAATGGAATGGGTCATGTCAATCAGATCATTCACTTAATGATGTGATCCCGTTAATCAAATAACAACTCCTTGTTCATGGTTAGGAAACATAACCATCTTTGATTAACGAGCTAGTCAAGTAGAGGCATACTAGTGACACTTTGTTTGTCTATGTATTCACACATGTATTATGTTTCCGGTTAATACAATTCTAGCATGAATAATAAACATTTATCATGATATAAGGAAATAAATAATAACTTTATTATTGCCTCTAGGGCATATTTCCTTCAGTCTCCCACTTGCACTAGAGTTAATAATCTAGATTACACAGTAATGATTCTAACACCCATGGAGTCTTGGTGCTGATCATGTTTTGCTCGTGGAAGAGGCTTAGTCAATGGGTCTGCAACATTCAAATCCGTATGTATCTTGCAAATCTCTATGTCTCCCACCTGGACTAGATCCCGGATGGAATTGAAGCGTCTCTTGATGTGCTTGGTTCTCTTGTGAAATCTGGATTCCTTTGCCAAGGCAATTGCACCAGTATTGTCACAAAAGATTTTCATTGGACCCGATGCACTAGGTATGACACCTAGATCGGATATGAACTCCTTCATCCAGACTCCTTCATTTGCTGCTTTCGAAGCAGCTATGTACTCCGCTTCATATGTAGATCCTGCTACAACGCTTTGTTTAGAACTGCACCAACTGACAGCTCCACCGTTTAATGTAAACACGTATCCGGTTTGCGATTTAGAATCGTCCGGATCAGTGTCAAAGCTTGCATCAACGTAACCTTTTATGATGAGCTCTTTGTCACCTCCATATATGAGAAACATATCCTTAGTCCTTTTCAGGTATTTCAGGATGTTCTTGACCGTTGTCCAGTGATCCACTCCTGGATTACTTTGGTACCTCCCTGCTAGACTTATAGCAAGGCACACATCAGGTCTGGTACACAGCATTGCATACATGATAGAGCCTATGGCTGAAGCATAGGGAACATCTTTCATACTCTCTCTATCTTCTGTAGTGGTCGGGCATTGAGTCTTACTCAACTTCACACTTTGTAACACAGGCAAGAACCCTTTCTTTGCTTGATCCATTTTGAACTTTTTCAAAACTTTGTCAAGGTATGTGGTTTGTGAAAGTCCAATTAAGCGTCTTGATCTATCTCTATAGATTTTAATGCCTAATATGTAAGCAGCTTCACCGAGGTCTTTCATTGAAAAACTCTTATTCAAGTATCCCTTTATGCTATCCAGAAATTCTACATCATTCCAATTAGTAATATGTCATCCACATATAATATCAGAAATGCTATAGAGCTCCCACTCACTTTCTTGTAAATACAGGCTTCTCCAAAAGTCTGTAAAAAACCAAATGCTTTGATCACACTATCAAAATGTTTATTCCAACTCCGAGAGGCTTGCACCAGTCCATAAATGGATCGCTGGAGCTTGCACACTTTGTTAGCTCCCTTTGGATCGACAAAACCTTCTGGTTGCATCATATACAACTCTTCTTCCAGAAATCCATTCAGGAATGCAGTTTTGACATCCATCTGCCAAATTTCATAATCATAAAATGCGGCAATTGCTAACATGATTCGGACAGACTTAAGCATCGCTACGGGTGAGAAGGTCTCATCGTAGTCAATCCCTTGAACTTGCCGAAAACCTTTTGCGACAAGTTGAGCTTTGTAGACAGTAATATTACCGTCAGCATCAGTCTTCTTCTTGAAGATCCATTTATTTTCAATTGCTTGCCGATCATCGGGCAAGTCAACCAAAGTCCATACTTTGTTCTCATACATGGATCCCATCTCAGATTTCATGGCTTCAAGCCATTTTGCGGAATCTGGGCTCACCATCGCTTCTTCATAGTTCGTAGGTTCATCATGATCTAGTAGCATGACTTCCAGAACAGGATTACCGTACCACTCTGGCGCGGATATCACTCTGGTTGATCTACGAGGTTCAGTAGTATCTTGTTCTGAAGTTTCATGATCATCATCATTAGCTTCCTCACTAACTGGTGTAGGTGTCACTGAAACAGTTTTCTGTGATGCACTACTTTCCAATAAGGGAGCAGGTACAGTTACCTCGTCAAGTTCTACTTTCCTCCCACTCACTTCTTTTGAGAGAAACTCCTTCTCCAGAAAGTTTCTGAATTTAGCAACAAAAGTCTTGCCTTCGGATCTGTGATAGAAGGTGTATCCAATAGTCTCCTTTGGATATCCTATGAAGACACATTTCTCCGATTTGGGTTTGAGCTTATCACTTTGAAGGTTTTTCACATAAGCATCGCATCCCCAAACTTTCAGAAACGACAACTTTGGTTTCTTGCCAAACCATAGTTCATAAGGCGTCGTCTCAACGGATTTTGATGGTGCCCTATTTAACGTGAATGCGGCTGTCTCTAGAGCGTATCCCCAAAACGATAGCGGTAAATCAGTAAGAGACATCATAGATCGCACCATATCTAGTAAAGTACGATTACGACGTTTGGACACACCATTACGCTGTGGTGTTCTGGGTGGCGTGAGTTGCAAAACTATTCTGCATTGTTTCAAATGTACACCAAACTCGTAACTCAAATATTCTCCTCCATGATCAGATCGTAGAAATTTTATTTTCTTGTTACGATGATTTTCAGCTTCACTCTGAAATTCTTTGAACTTTTCAAACGTTTCAGACTTATGTTTCATTAAGTAGATATACCCATATCTGCTTAAGTCATCTATGAAGGTGAGAAAATAACGATATCCGCCACGAGCCTCAATATTCATCGGGCCACATACATCTGTATGTATGATTTCCAACAAATCTGTTGCTCTCTCCATAGTACCGGAGAACGGTGTTTTAGTCATCTTGCCCATGAGGCACGGTTCGCAAGTACCAAGTGATTCATAATCAAGTGGTTCCAAAAGTCCATCAGTATGGAGTTTCTTCATGCGCTTTACACCGATATGACCTAAATGGCAGTGCCACAAATAAGTTGCACTATCATTATCAACTCTGCATCTTTTGGCTTCAACACTATGAATATGTGTGTTACTACTATCGAGATTTAATAAAAATAGACCACTCTTTAAGGGTGCATGACCATAAAAGATATTACTCATATAAATAGAACAACCATTATTCTCAGATTTAAATGAATAACCGTCTCGCATTAAACAAGATCCAGGTATAATGTTCATTCTTAACGCTGGCACCAAATAACAATTATTTAGGTCTAATATTAATCCCGAAGGTAGATGTAGAGGTAGCGTGCCGACTGCGATCACATCGACTTTGGAACCGTTTCCCACGCGCATCGTCACCTCGTCCTTAGCCAATCTTCGCTTAATCCGTAGTCCCTGTTTCGAGTTGCAAATATTAGCAACAGAACCAGTATCAAATACCCAGGTGCTACTGCGAGCATTAGTAAGGTACACATCAATAACATGTATATCACATATACCTTTGTTCACCTTGCCATCCTTCTTATCCGCCAAACACTTGGGGCAGTTCCGCTTCCAGTGACCAGTCTGCTTGCAGTAGAAGCACTCAGTTTCAGGCTTAGGTCCAGGTTTGGGTTTCTTCTCTTGAGTAGCAACTTGCTTGCCGTTCTTTTTGAAGTTCCCCTTCTTCTTCCCTTTGCCCTTTTCTTGAAACTAGTGGTCTTGTTGACCATCAACACTTGATGCTCCTTCTTGATTTCTACCTCCGCAGCTTTTAGCATTGCGAAGAGCTCGGGAATAGTCTTGTTCATCCCTTGCATATTATAGTTCATCACGAAGCTCTTGTAGCTTGGTGGCAGTGATTGGAGAATTCTGTCAATGACGCAATCATCTGGAAGATTAACTCCCAATTGAATCAAGTGATTATTATACCCAGACATTTTGAGTATATGCTCACTGATAGAACTGTTCTCCTCCATCTTGCAGCTATAGAACTTATTGGAGACTTCATATCTCTCAATCCGGGCATTTGCTTGAAATATTAACTTCAACTCCTGGAACATCTCATATGCTCCATGACGTTCAAAACGTCGTTGAAGTCCCGATTCTAAGCCGTAAAGCATGGCACACTGAACTATTGAGTAGTCATCAGCTTTGCTCTGCCAGACGTTCATAACATCCGGCGTTGCTCCAGCAGCAGGCCTGGCACCCAGCGGTGCTTCCAGGATGTAATTCTTCTGTGCAGCAATGAGGATAATCCTCAAGTTACGGACCCAGTCCGTGTAATTGCCACCATCATCTTTCAACTTTGCTTTCTCAAGGAACACATTAAAATTCAACGGAACAACACACGAGCCATCTATCTACAAACAAGCATAAACAAGCAAGATACTTATCAGGTACTAAGTTTCATGATAAATTTAAGTTCAGTTAATTTACTTAAAGAACTCCCACTTAGATAGACATCCCTCTAACCCTCTAAGTGATTACGTGATCCAAATCAACTAAACCATGTCCGATCATCACGTGAGATGGAGTAGTTTCATTGGTGAACATCACTATGTTGATCATATCTACTATATGATTCACGCTCGACCTTTCGGTCTCCGTGTTCCGAGGCCATATTTGTATATGCTTGGCTCATCAAGTTTAACCTGAGTATTCCGCGTGTGCAACTATTTTGCACCCGTTGTATTTGAACATAGAGCCTATCACACCCGATCATCACGTGGTGTCTCAGCACGAAGAACTTTCTCAACGGTGCATACTCAGGGAGAACACTTCATGATAATTAGTGAGAGATCATCTTATAATGCTACCGTCAATCAAAGCAAGATAAGACGCATAAAAGATAAACATCACATGCAATCAATATAAGTGATATGATATGGCCATCATCATCTTGTGCTTGTGATCTCCATCTCCGAAGCACCGTTGTGATCACCATCGTCACCGACGCGACACCTTGATCTCCATTGTAGCATCGTCGTCGTCTCGCCAAGCTTGTGCTTCCACGACTATCGTTACCGTTTAGTGATAAAGTAAAGCATTACAGCGCGATTGCATTGCATACAATAAAGCGACAACCATATGGCTCCTGCCAGTTGCCGGTAACTCGGTTACAAAACATGATCATCTCATACAATAAAATTTAGCATCATGTCTTGACCATATCACATCACAACATGCCCTGCAAAAACAAGTTAGACGTCCTCTACTTTGTTGTTGCAAGTTTTACGTGGCTGCTACGGGCTTAAACAAGAACCAATCTTACCTACGCATCAAAACCACAACGATAGTTTGTCAAGTTGGTGCTGTTTTAACCTTCGCAAGGACCGGGCGTAGCCACACTTGATTCAACTAAAGTTGGAGAAACTGTCACCCGCAAGCCACCTCTGTGCAAAGCACGTCGGGAGAACCGGTCTCGCGTAAGCGTACGCGTAATGTTGGTCCGGGCCGCTTCGTCCAACAATACCGCCGAACCAAAGTATGACATGCTGGTAAGCAGTATGACTTATATCGCCCACAACTCATTTGTGTTCTACTCGTGCATATAACATCAACATATAAAACCTAGGCTCGGATGCCACTGTTGGGTAACGTAGTAATTTCAAAATTTTCCTACGCACACGCAAGATCATGGTGATGCATAGCAACGAGGGAAGAGTGTGATCTACGTACCCTTGTAGATCGACAACGGAAGCGTTTGGTTGATGTAGTCGTACGTCTTCACGGCCCGACCGATCAAGCACCGAAACTACGGCACCTCCGAGTTTTAGCACACGTTCAGCTCGATGACGATCCCCGGACTCTGATCCAGCAAAGTGTCGGGGAAGAGTTCCGTCAGCACGACGGCGTGGTGACGATCTTGATGTACTACTGTCGCAGGGCTTCGCCTAAGCACCGCTACAATATTATCGAGGACTATGGTGGCAGGGGGCGCCGCACACGGCTAAGAATAAGATCACGTGGATCAACTTGTGTCTCTGGGGTGCCCCTGCCTCCGTATATAAAGGCTCAAGAGGGGGAGGCCGGCCGGCCATCATAGGGCGCGCCAGGAGGAGTCCTACTCCCTCCGGGAGTAGGACTTCTCCCCCAATCCTAGTTGGAATAGGATTCGCGAGGTGGGAAAAGAGAGAGAGAGAAGGAGGAGGGCGCCGGCCCCCTCTCTCCTTGTCCTATTCGGACTAGGGGGGAGGGGCGCGCGGCCCAGCCCTGGCTGCCTCTCCTCTTCTTCCACTAAGGCCCATTAAGGCCCATATAGCTCCCGGGGGGTTCCGGTAACCTCCCGGTACTCCGGTAAAATCCCGATTTCACCCGGAACACTTCCGATATCCAAACATAGGCTTCCAATATATCAATCTTTATGTCTCAACCATTTCGAGACTCCTCGTCATGTCCGTGATCACATCCGGGACTCCGAACAACCTTCGGTACATCAAAATGCATAAACTCATAATATAACTGTCATCGTAACCTTAAGCGTGCGGACCCTACGGGTTCGAGAACAATGTAGACATGATCGAGACACGTCTCCGGTCAATAACCAATAGCGGAACCTGGATGCTCATATTGGCTCCTACATATTCTACGAAGATCTTTATCGGTCAGACCGCATAACAACATACGTTGTTCCCTTTGTCATCGGTATGTTACTTGCCCGAGATTCGATCGTCGGTATTCCAATACCTAGTTCAATCTCGTCACCGGCAAGTCTCTTTACTCGTTCTGTAATACATCATCCCGCAACTAACTCATTAGTTACAATGCTTGCAAGGCTTAAGTGATGTGCATTACCGAGAGGGCCCAGAGATACCTCTCCGACAATCGGAGTGACAAATCCTAATCTCGAAATACGCCAACCCAACATGTACCTTTGGAGACACCTGTAGAGCTCCTTTATAATCACCCAGTTACGTTGTGACATTTGGTAGCACATAAAGTGTTCCTCTGGTAAACGGGAGTTGCATAATCTCATAGTCATAGGAACATGTATAAGTCATGAAGAAAGCAATAGCAACATACTAAACGATCGGGTGCTAAGCTAATGGAATGGGTCATGTCAATCAGATCATTCACTTAATGATGTGATCCCGTTAATCAAATAACAACTCCTTGTTCATGGTTAGGAAACATAATCATCTTTGATTAACGAGCTAGTCAAGTAGAGGCATACTAGTGACACTTTGTTTGTCTATGTATTCACACATGTATTATGTTTCCGGTTAATACAATTCTAGCATGAATAATAAACATTTATCATGATATAAGGAAATAAATAATAACTTTATTATTGCCTCTAGGGCATATTTCCTTCAAAACGTCACAACGTAACTGGGTGGCTATAAAGGTGCACTGCGGGTATCTCCGAAAGTGTCTGTTGGGTTGGCACTAATCGAGACTGGGATTTGTCACTCCGTGTAACGGAGAGGTATCTCTGGGCCCACTCGGTAGGACATCATCATAATGTGCACAATGTGACCAAGGAGTTGATCACGGGATGATGTGTTACGGAACGAGTAAAGAGACTTGCCGGTAACGAGATTGAACGAGGTATCGGGATACCGACGATCGAATCTTGGGCAAGTATCATACCGATAGACAAAGGGAATTGAATACGGGATTGATTGAATCCTCGACATCGTGGTTCATCCGATGTGATCATCGTGGAGCATGTGGGAGCCAACATGGGTATCCAGATCCCGCTATTGGTTATCGACCGGAGAGTTGTCTCGGTCATGTCTACGTGTCTCCCGAACCCGTAGGGTCTACACACTTAAGGTTCGGTGACGCTAGAGTTGTAGAGATATTAGTATGCGGTTAACCGAAAGTTGTTCGGAGTCCCGGATGAGATCCCGGACGTCACGAGGAGTTCCGGAATGGTCTGGAGGTAAAGATTTATATATAGGAAGTCCAGTTTCGGCAACCGGGAGAGTTTCGGGAGTCATCGGTATTGTACCGGGACCACCGGAAGGGTCCCGGGGGTCCACCAGGTGGGGCCACCTATCCCGGAGGGCCCCATGGGCTGAAGGGGCGTGGGAACCAGCCCCTGGTGGGCTGGTGCGCCCCCCCCCTTGGGCCTCCCATGCGCCTAGGGTTGGAAACCCTAAGGGATGGGGGCGCCTCCACTTGGCTTGGAGGCCAAACCACCCCTAGGGCTGCCGCCCCCTCCCTAGACGGGATCTACAAGGGGCCGGCGCCCCCCTAGCCTCCTATATATAGTGGAGGGGAGGGAGGGCAGCCACACCTGAAGCCCTGGTGCCTCCCTCCCTCCTGTGACACCTCTTCCTCCCCGCTTGTGCTTGGCGAAGCCCTGCCGGCATCCCGCTACTTCCACCACCACGCTGTCGTGCTGCTGGATCTCCGTCAACTTCTCCTTCCCCCTTGCTGGATCAAGAAGGAGGAGACATCTCCACTCCATACATGTGTTGAACGCGGAGGTGCCGTCTGTTCGGCGCTAGGATCATCGGTGATTCGGATCACAACGAGTACGACTCCATCAACCCCGTTCTCTTGAACGCTTCCGCTTAGCGATCTTCAAGGGTATGAAGATGCACTCCCTCTCTCTCGTTGCTAGATGACTCCATAGATTGATCTTGGTGATGCGTAGAAAAATTTTAAATTTCTGCTACGTTCCCCAACAGTGGCATCATGAGCTAGGTCTATGCGTAGTTTCTATGCACGAGTAGAACACAAGTTGTTGTGGGCGTCGATTTTGTAATTTACTTGCCGTTAATAGTCTTATATTGATTCGGCGGCATCGTGGGATGAAGCGGCCCTGACCGACCTTACACGTACGCTTACGTGAGACTGGTTCCACCGACTGACATGCACTAATTACATAAGGTGGCTAGCGGGTGTCTGTCTCTCTCACTTTAGTCGGATCGGATTCGATGAAAAGGGTCCTTATTAAGGGTAAATATAAATTGGCATATCACGTTGTGGTTTTGACGTAGGTAAGAAATGTTCTTGCTAGAAACCTATGGCAGCCACGTAAAAACTTGCAACAACAATTAGAGGACGTCTAACTTATTTTTGCAGCATATGCCGTGTGATGTGATATGGCCAAAAGGATGTGATGAATGATATATGTGATGTATGAGATTGATCATGTTCTTGTAATAGGAATCACGACTTGCATGTCGATGAGTATGACAACCGGCAGGAGCCATAGGAGTTGTATTAATTTATTTATGACCTGTGTGCCAACATAAACGTCACGTAATTACTTTACTTTATTGCTAACCGTTAGCCATAGTAGTAGAAGTAATAGTTGGCGAGACAACTTCATGAAGACACGATGATGGAGATCATGGTGTCATGCCGGTGATAATGATGATCATGGCGCCCCGAAGATGGAGATCAAAAGGAGCAAAATGATATTGGCCATATCATGTCACTATTTGATTGCATGTGATGTTTATCATGTTTTACATCTTATTTGCTTAGAATGACGGTAGCATAAATAAGATGATCCCTCACTAAAATTTCAAGAAAGTGTCCCCCCTAACTGTGCACCGTTGCTAAGGTCCGTTGTTCCGAAGCACCACGTGATGATCGGGTGTGATAGGTTCTAACGTTTGCATACAACGGGTGTAAACCAGATTTACACATGCGATACACTTAGGTTAACTTGACGAGCCTAGCATGTACAAACATGGCCTCGGAATACGGAAGACCGAAAGGTCGAACATGAGTCGTATAGAAGATACGATCAACATGAAGATGTTCACCGATGATGACTGGTCCGTCTCACGTGATGATCGGACACGGCCTAGTTGACTCGGATCATGTATCACTTAGATGACTAGAGGGATGTCTATCTGAGTGGGAGTTCATTAAATAATTTGATTAGATGAACTTAATTATCATGAACATAGTCAAAAGGTCTTTGCATATTATGTCGTAGCTTGCGCTATAGTTCTACTATTTTAGATATGTTCCTAGAGAAAATTTAGTTGAGAGTTGACAGTAGCAACTATGCGGACTGGGTCCGTAAACTGAGGATTGTCCTCATTGCTGCACAGAAGGATTATGTCCTTAATGCACCGCTCAGTGTGCTGATCCTCGAGCATCGTTTGTAGATGTTGGGAAACATCTGACATACACGTTTTGATGACTACGTGATAGTTCAGTACGTAATACTAACGGTTTAGAATTGTGGCACCAGCGACGTTTTGAAACGTCGCAGAACATATGAGATGTTCCAAAGACTGAAATTGGAATTTCAGACTAGTGCCCACGTCAAGAGGTATGAGACCTCTGACAAGTTTCTTGAGTCTGCAAACTAAGGGAGAAAAACTCAATCGTTGAGCATGTGCTCAAATTGTCTGAGTACTGCAATCGCCTGAATCAAGTGGGAGTTAATCTTCCAGATGAGATAGTGATAGTTCTCCATAGTCACTGCCACCAAGCTATTAGAGCTTAGTGATGAACTATAACATATCAGGGATAGACATGATGATCCTTGAGCAACTCGCGATGTTTGACACAGCGAAAGTAGAAATCAAGTAGGAGCATTAATTGTTGATGGTTAAACCACTAGTTTCAAGAAGTGCAAGGGGTAGAAGGGATACTTCATGAGACGGCAAATCAGTTGCTACTCTGGTGAAGAAACCCAAGGTTGAACCAAACCCGAGACTAAGTGCTTCTATAATGAGGGGAACGGTCACTGAAGCAGAACTACCCTAGATACTTGGTAGATGAGAAGGTTGGCAAGGTCGACAGAAGTATTTTGAATATACGTTATATTATTGTGTACTTTACTAGTACTCCTAGTAGCACCAGGGTAATAAATACCGGTTCGGTTGCTAAGTGTTAGTAACTCGAAATAAAATGCTACGGAGACTAGCTAAAGGTGAGATGACGATATGTTGGAAGTGTTTCCAAGGTTGATGTGATCAAACATCGCACGCTCCCTCTACCATCGAGATTGCTGTTAAACCTAAATAATTGTTATTTGGTGTTTGCGATGAGCATAGACATGATTGGATTATGTTTATCGCCATACCGTTATTCATTTAAGGAGAATAATGGTTACTCTGTTTACTTGAATAATACCTTCAATGGTCTTGCACCTAAAATAGATGGTTTATTGAATCTCGATCATAGTGATACACATGTTCATGCCAAAAGATATAAGATAGTAATGATAGTACCACATACTTGTGGCACTGCCATTTGAGTCATGTTGGTGTAAAACGCATGAAGAAGCTCCATGTTGATGGATCTTTGGACTCACTCGTTTTTGAAACGATTGAGACATGCGAACCATGTCTATTGGTAGATATGCATGAAGAAACTCCATACAGATGGATCGTTTGGACTCACTTGATTTTGAATCACTTGAGACATGCAAATCATACCACATGGGCAAGATGACTGAAAGGCATCGTTTTCAGTAAGATGGAACAAGAAAGCAACTTGTTGGAAGTAATACATTTTGATGTGTGCAGTCCAATGAGTGCTGAGGCACGCAGTGGATATCGTTATGTTCTTACTTCACAGATGATTTGAGTAGATGCTAAGTATATTTACTTGATGAAACACAAGTCTGAATTATTGAAAGGTCCAAGTAATTTCAGAGTGAAGTTGAAGATCGTCGTGACGATGATGAAATGTCTATGATATGATCATAGAGATGAATATCTGAGTTACGAGTTTGGCACATAATTAAGACATTGTGGAAATTGTTTCACAACTAATACCGCCTGGACCACCATGGTGTGATGGTGTGTCCGAACATCACAACTGCACCCTATTGGATATGGTGCATACCATGATGTCTCTTATCGAATTTCCACTATCGTTTATGGGTTAGGCATTAGGGACAACCGCATTCACTTTAAATAGGGCACCACACAATTCCGCTGAGACGACACCATGTGAACTATGGTTTAGAGAAACCTAAGCTGTCGTTTCTTGAAAGTTTGGGGCTGCGATGCTTATGTGAAAAGGTTTCAGGCTGATAAGCTCGAATCCAAAGCAGATGGATGCATCTTCATAGAATACCCGAAAACAGTTGGGTATACCTCCTATTTCAGATCCGGAAGCAAAAGTGATTGTTTCTAGAAACGGTCCTTTCTCGAGGAAAAGTTTCTCTCGAAAGAATTGAGTGGGAGGATGGTGGAGACTTGATGAGGTTATTGAACCGTCACTTCAACTGGTGTGTAGCAGGGCACAGAAAGTTGTGCCTGTGGCACCTACACCAATTGAAGTGGAAGCTTATGATAGTGATCATGAAACTTCGGATCAAGTCACTACCAAACCTCATAGGTCGACAAGGATGTGTACTACATCAGAGTGGTATGTAATCCTGTCTTGGAAGTCATGTTGCTAGACAACAATGAACCTACGAGCTATGGAGAAGCGATGGTGGGCCCGAATTCCGATGAATGGCTCGAGGCCATAAAATCCGAGAGAGGATCCATGTATAAAACAAAGTATAGACTTTGAAAAGAACTACTTGATGGTCGTAAGGCTGTTGGGTGCAGATGGATTTTAAAAGGAAGACGGATAATGATGGTAAGTGTCACCATTAAGAAAGCTCGACTTGTCGTTAAGATGTTTCCCAACAAGTTCAAGGAGTTGACTACGATGAGACTTTCTCACTCGTAGCGATGCTAAGAGTCTGTTGGAATTATGTTAGCAGTTACTGCATTATTTATGAAATCTTGCAGACAGGATGTCAAAACATTGTTTCCTCGACATTTTCTTGAGGAAAGGTTGTATGTGATACAACCAGAAGGTTTTTGTCAATCCTGAAAGATGCTAACAAGTATGCAAAGCTCCAGCAATCCTTCTAAGGACTGGAGTAAGCATCTCAGAATTGGAATGTACGCTTTGATGAGATGATCAAAGATTTTGGGTTTATACAAAGTTTATGAGAAACTTGTATTTCCAAAGAAGTGAGTGGGAGCACTACAGAATTTTTGATGAGTATATGTTGTTAACATATTGTTGATCAAAAATGATGTAAAATTTCTGGAAAGCATGCAGGGTTATTTGAAAAGTGTTTTTCGATGGAAAACCTGGATTAAACTACTTGAATATTGAGCATCAAGATCTATAAGGATAGATCAAAAATGCTTAATAGTACTTTCAAATGAATACATACCGTGACAAGATTTTGAAGGAGTTCAAAATAGATCAGCAAAGAAGGAGTTCTTGGCTGTGTTACAAGGTGTGAGTATTGAGTAAGACTCAAGACCTGACCACGGCAGAAGAGAGAGAAAGGACGAAGGTCGTCCCCTATGCTTTAGACGTAGGCTCTATAGTATGCTATGCTGTGTACCGCACCTGAAGTGTGCCAAGCCATGAGTCAGTCAAGGGGTACAAGTGTGATCTAGGAATGGATCACAGGACAATGGTCAAGGTTATCCTTAGTAACTAGTGGACTAAGGAAGTTTCTCGATTATGGAGGTGATAAAAGAGTTCGTCATAAAGGGTTACACTGATGCAATCTTTGACACTAATCTGGATGATTCTGAGTAGTAATCCGGATTCGTATAGTAGAACAGTTATTTGGAATAGCTCCAAATAGAGTGTGGTAGCTGCATCTACAAGATGACATAGAGATTTGTAAAGCACACACGGATCTGAAAGGTTTAGACCCGTTGACTATAACATCTCTCACAAGCATAACATGATCAAACCCAGAACTCATTGAGTGTTAATCACATGGTAATGTGAACTAGATTATTGACTCTAGTAAACTCTTTGGGTGTTAGTCACATGGGGATGTGACCTTGAGTGTTAATCACATAGCGATGTGAACTGGATTATTGACTCTAGTGCAAGTGGGAGACTGTTGGAAATATGCCCTAGAGGCAATAATAAATTAGTTATTATTATATTGCCTTGTTCATGATAATCGTTTATTATCCATGCTAGAATTGTATTGATAGGAAACTCAGATACATGTGTGGATACATAGACAACACCATGTCCCTAGTAAGCCTCTAGTTGACTAGCTCGTTGATCAATAGATGGTTACGGTTTCCTGACCATGGACATTGGATGTCGTTGATAACGGGATCACATCATTAGGAGAATGATGTGATGGACAAGACCCAATCCTAAGCCTAGCACAAGATCGTGTAGTTCGTATGCTAAAGCTTTTCTAATGTCAAGTATCATTTCCTTAGACCATGAGATTGTGCAACTCCCGGATACCGTAGGAATGCTTTGGGTGTACCAAACGTCACAACGTAACTGGGTGGCTATAAAGGTGCACTGCGGGTATCTCCGAAAGTGGCTGTTGGGTTGGCACGAATCGAGACTGGGATTTGTCACTCCGTGTAACGGAGAGGTATCTTTGGGCCCACTCGGTAGGACATCATCATAATGTGCACAATGTGACCAAGGAGTTGATCACGGGATGATGTGTTACGGAACGAGTAAAGAGACTTGCCAGTAACGAGATTGAACGAGGTATCGGGATACCGACGATCGAATCTCGGGCAAGTATCGTATCGATAGACAAAGGGATTTGAATACGGGATTGATTGAATCCTCGACATCGTGGTTCATCCAATGAGATCATCGTGGAGCATGTGGGAGCCAACATGGGTATCCAGATCCCTCTATTGGTTATTGACCGGAGAGTTGTCTCGGTCATGTCTACGTGTCTCCCGAACCCGTAGGGTCTACACACTTAAGGTTCGGTGACGCTAGAGTTGTAGAGATATTAGTATGCGGTTAACTGAAAGTTGTTTGGAGTCCCGGATGAGATCCAGGACGTCACGAGGAGTTTCGGAATGGTCCGGAGGTAAAGATTTATATATAGGAAGTCCAGTTTCGGCCACCGGGAGAGTTTCGGGAGTCATCGATATTGTACCGGGACCACCGGAAGGGCCCCGGGGGTCCACCGGGTGGGGCCACCTATCCTGGAGGGCCCCATGGGCTGAAGGGGCGTGGGAACCAGCCCCTGGTGGGCTGGTGCGCCCCCCTTGGGCCTCCCATGCGCCTAGGGTTGGAAACCCTAAGGGGTGGGGGCGCCTCCACTTGGCTTGGAGGCCAAGCCACCCCTAGGGCTGCCCCCCTCCCTAGATGGGATCTACAAGGGGCCGGCGCCCCCTAGGACCCTATATAGAGTGGAGGGGAGGGAGGGCAGACACACCTAAAGCCCTGGCGCCTCCCTCCCTCCCGTGACACCTCTTTCTCCCCGCTTGTGCTTGGCGAAGCCCTGCCGGCATCCCGCTACTTCCACCACCACGTCGTCGTGCTGCTGGATCTCCATCAACTTCTCCTCCCCCCTTGCTAGATCAAGAAGGAGGAGACGTCTCCGCTCTGTACGTGTGTTGAACGTGGAGGTGCCGTCCGTTCGGCGCTAGGATCATCGGTGATTTGGATCACGACGAGTACGACTCCATCAAACCCGTTCTCTTGAACGATTCCGCTTAGCGATCTTCAAGGGTATGAAGATGCACTCCCTCTCTCTCGTTGCTAGATGACTCCATAGATTGATCCTGGTGATGCGTAGAAAAATTTTAAATTTCTGCTACGTTCCCCAACACAAGTCAAGACAAACCAAGTACCCACCATAAACTCTTCTCCCTCGCATTACATTATTTGCCATTCGCTTCTCGTTTTCCTCTCCCCCACTTCACCTTTGCTGTTTTATTCGTCATTTTCTGTTCGCCTTCTTTCGCTTACTTCTTGTGCGTCCGTGTGTTAGATCGTTTGTTTTGCCTTCATGGCTAGTCCTTCTATCATTGTTAGTACTCCCGATAATGAAGTTCTTAATTTTAAACAAAGGGAGGGAGAAAATCTAAAAGATGCTTGGTATAGAATTTGCAATGCTCAAATAGATCCACTAGAAAGCAATCTACTTCTGTTCTTCTTCGCAATTTTTATGTTGGCATCACCCCTTGGAATAGATATTTTCTTGATACCATTACCGGAGGGAATTTCTTGGATAGCCATACTTTTGATTCTTATAATGCTATGATAGATTTATTAGGCCCACCACCTCTTTTGGTCAATGGAACTATTTTAACATTGGAACATGTGATGCAAAGGCTTGATATTATTGAAAATAAAATTGCCACCATAGAGTTGATCGAGAATTTGGATAAAAAGATTCACAACCTAATTACCCAATATGGATCTAAGGTAGGAGTTACTCTGAAATTTTTTAGGGAAAAGGAACCCATAGTTAATGAAAAGATAGATCAAGATTCCACTAGAATTGATAAACTTGAGGATATTATTACCAACTTGGGGTCTGCTCTTTTGGCCGTTAGAAACACCTCAAACCCTCCTCCTACCAAAGTTGCCAAGTTTATGTATGTTCCTAAAAATAAGGGTGAATCTTCTAGTAAGGAGAATGAAGTGTTGGGGATCATAGCAGAAATTTAAAATTGTCTACGCATCACCAAGATCAATCTATGGAGTCATCTAGCAACAAGGGGAAGATGAGTGCATCTACATACCCTTGTAGATCGCGAGCGGAAGCGTTCAAGAGAACGGGGATGATGGAGTCGTACTCATCGTGATCCAAATCACCGATGATCCTAGCGCCAAACGGACGGCACCTCCGCGTTCAACACACGTACGGAGCGAGGACGTCTCCCGTGCCTTGATCCAGCAAGTAGGAGGGAGAGGTTGAGGAAGAGGGCTCCAACAGCAGCACGGCGGCGTGGTGGTGGTGGAGCAGCAGTACTCCGGCAGGGCTTCGCCAAGCTCTTGCGGAGGAGGAGAGGTGTTGGGGAGGGGAGGGGCTGCGCCTTGGATGTGGTATGCAGCCCTCCCCTTGCCCCTCTATATATAGGGGAAGGAGGAAGGGGGTCGGCCCCCTCTAGATGAGATCTAGAGGGGGGGGGGGCGGCCAAGGGGAGGGGGCTTACCCCCCAAGCAAGGGGGGCGCCCCCCTTAGGGTCCCCCCCAACCCTAGGCACATGGGCCCATGGGGGGATGCGCCCAGCCCATGTAGGGCTGGTTCCCTTTCCTTACGGCCCATTAGGCCCTCCGAGAGAGGTGGCCCCTCCCGATGGACCCCCGGAACCCCTCCGGTGGCCCCGGTACAATACCGATATGCCCCCGAACCTTTCCGGTGACCGTATGACAACTTCCTATATATAAATCTTCACCTCCGGACCATTCCGGAACTCCTCGTGACGTCCGGGATCTCATACGGGACTCCGAAAAACATTCGGTAATTACATACAAGTCTTCCTAATAACCCTAGCGTCATCGAACCTTAAGTGTGTAGACCCTACGGGTTCGGGAACCATGCAAACATGACCGAGACAACTCTCCGGCCAATAACCAACAGCGGGATCTGGATACCCATGTTGACTCCCACATGTTCCACGATGATCTCATCGGATGAACCTCGATGTCGAGGATTCAAGCAATCCCGTATACAATTCCCTTTGTCAATCGGTACGTTACGTGCCCAAGATTCGATCGTCGGTATCCCAATACCTTGTTCAATCTCGTTACCGGCAAGTCATTTTACTCGTTCCGTAATGCATGATCCTATGACCAACTACTTAGTCACACTGAGCTCATTATGATGATGCATTACGGAGTGGGCCCAGAGATACCTCTCCGTCATACGGAGTGACAAATCCTAGTCTCGATTCATGCCAACCCAACAGACACTTCTAGAGATACCTATAGTGTACCTTTATAGCCACACAGTTACTTGTGACGTTTGGTACACCCAAAGCACTCCTACGGTATCCGGGAGTTGCACAATCTCATGGTCTAAGGAAATGATACTTGACACTTAGAAAAGCTCTAGCAGACGAACTACACGATCTTGTGCTATGCTTAGGATTGGGTCTTGTCCATCACATCATTCTCCTAATGATGTGATCCCGTTATCAATGACATCCAATGTCCATGGTCAGGAAATCGTAACCATCTATTGATCAACGAGCTAGTCAACTAGAGGCTCACTAGGGACATGTTGTGGTCTATGTATTCACACATGTATTACGATTTCCGGATAACACAATTATAGCATGAACAATAGACAATTATCATGAATAAGGAAATATAATACTCCCCCCGGTCCTTTTTACTCTGCACATTGGATTTGCCGAAAGCCAAACTTTGCTAAGTTTGACCAAATTTATATTAGAAATTATTAGCACCTATAATATCTAATAAATATAATATGAAAATATATTCCAAGATGAATCTAGTGATATTGGTGTTGTTATGTGAATGTCTATAATTTTTTATATAAACTTGGTCAATGTTGGATGAGATTGACTTCGGACAAACCTAATATGCAGAGTAAAAAGGACCGGAGGGAGTAATAACCATTTTATTATTGCCTCTAGGGCATATTTCCAACAGTCTCCCACTTGCACTAGAGTCAATAATCTAGTTACATTGTGATGAATCGAACACCCATAGAGTTCTGGTGTTGATCATGTTTTGCTTGAGGAAGAGGTTTAGTCAACGGATCTGCGACATTCAGGTCCGTATGCTCTTTACAAATATCTATGTCTCCATTTTGAACATTTTCACGAATGGAGTTGAAGCGATGCTTGATATGCCTGGTCTTCCTATGAAACCTGGGCTCCTTGGCAAGGGCAATAGCTCCAGTGTTGTCACAGAAGAGATTCATTGGGCCCGACGCATTGGGAATAACTCCTAGGTCAGTAATGAACTCCTTCACCCAGATTGCTTCTTGTGCTGCCCCCGAGGCTGCCATGTACTCCGCTTCACATGTAGATCCCGCCACGACGCTTTGCTTGCAACTGCACCAGCTGATTGCCCCACCATTCAAAATATACACGTATCCGGTTTGTGACTTGGAGTCATCCTGATCTATGTCGAAGCTAGCATCGACGTAACCCTTTACGACGAGCTCTTTGTCACCTCCATAAACGAGAAACATATCCTTAGTCCTTTTCAGGTACTTCAGGATATTCTTGACCGCTGTCCAGTGTTCCATGCCGAGATTACTTTGGTACCTTCCTACCAAACTTACGGCAAGGTTTACATCAGTTCTGGTACACAACATGGCATACATAATAGACCCTATGGCCGAGGCATAGGGGACGACATTCATCTTTTCTCTATCTTCTGCCGGGCATTGAGCCATGCTCAATCTCGTACCTTGCAACACAGGCAAGAACCCCTTCTTTGACTGATCCATATTGAACTTCTTCAATATCTTGTCAAGGTACGTACTCTGTGAAAGACCAATGAGGCGTCTTGATCTATCTCTATAGATCTTGATGCCTAATATATAAGCAGCTTCTCCAAGATCCTTCATTGAAAAACACTTGTTCAAGTAGGCCTTTATGCTTTCCAAGAATTCTATATCATTTCCCATCAATAGTATGTCATCCACATATAATATGAGAAATGCTATAGAGCTCCCACTCACTTTCTTGTAAACACAGGCTTCTCCATAAGTCCGCGTAAACCCAAACACTTTCATCATCTCATCAAATCGAATGTTCCAACTCCGAGATGCTTGCACCAGCCCATAGATTGAGCGTGGGAGTTTGCACACCTTGTCAGCATTCTTAGGATCGACAAAACCTTCCGGCTGCATCATATACAATTCTTCCTTAAGGAAACCATTAAGGAATGCCGTTTTGACGTCCATTTGCCATATCTCATAATCATAGAATGTGGCAATTGCTAACATGATTCGGACGGACTTCAGCTTCGCTACGGGTGAGAAAGTCTCATCATAGTCAACCCCTTGAACTTGTCGATAACCCTTAGTGACAAGCCGAGCCTTATAGATGGTCACATTACCATCCATGTCTGTCTTCTTCTTAAAGATCCATTTATTTTCTATGGCTCGCCGATCATCGGGCAAGTCAGTCAAAGTCCATACTTTGTTTTCATACATGGATCCTATCTCGGATTTCATGGCTTCTAGCCATTTGTCGGAATCTGGGCCCGCCATCGCTTCTTCATAGTTCGAAGGTTCACCATTGTCCAACAACATGATTTCCAGGACAGGGTTGCCGTACCACTCTGGTGCGGAATGTGTCCTTGTGGACCTACGAAGTTCAGTAGCAACTTGATCTGAAGTTTCATGATCATCATCATTAACTTCCTCTCTAGTCGGTGCAGGCACCTCAGGAACATTTTCCTGAGCTGCGCCACTCTCCGGTTCAAGAGGCAATACTTCATCAAGTTCTACTTTCCTCCCACTTACTTCTTTCGAGAGAAACTCTTTCTCTAGAAAGGATCCATTCTTGGAAACAAAGATCTTGCCTTCAGATCTGAGGTAGAAGGTATACCCAATAGTTTCTTTAGGGTATCCTATGAAGACGCATTTTTCCGATTTGGGTTCGAGCTTTTCAGGTTGAAGTTTCTTCACGTAAGCATCGCATCCCCAAACTTTTAGAAACGACAACTTAGGTTTCTTCCCAAACCATAATTCATACGGTGTCGTCTCAACGGATTTCGACGGAGCCCTATTTAAAGTGAATGCGGCAGTCTCTAAAGCATAGCCCCAAAATGATAGCGGCAGATTGGTAAGAGACATCATAGATCGCACCATATCTAATAGAGTGCGATTATGACGTTCGGACACACCATTACGCTGAGGTGTTCCAGGCAGCGTGAGTTGTGAAACTATTCCACATTTCCTTAAGTGCGTGCCAAATCCGTGACTCAAATATTCTCCCCCATGATCTGATCGCAAGAACTTGATTTTCCTGCCACGTTGATTCTCAACCTCACTCTGAAATTCCTTGAACTTTTCAAAGGTCTTAGACTTGTGTTTCATTAAGTAGACATACCCATATCTACTCAAGTCATCAGTGAGGGTGAAAACATAACGATAGCCACCGCGGGCCTCAACACTCATTGGACCACACACATCAGTATGTATGATTTCCAATAAGTTGGTTGCTCGCTCCATTGTTCCGGAGAATGGAGTCTTGGTCATTTTGCCCATGAGGCATGGTTCACACGTGTCAAATGATTCATATCAAGAGACTCCAAAAGTCCATCTGCATGGAGTTTCTTCATGCGTTTGACATCAATGTGACCAAGGCGGCAGTGCCACAAGTATGTGGGACTATCATTATCAACCTTACATCTTTTGGTATTCACACTATGAATATGTGTAACATCACGTTCGAGATTAAATAAGAATAAACCATTGACCAGCAGGGCATGACCATAAAACATATCTCTCATATAAATAGAACAACCATTATTCTCAGATTTAAATGAGTAGCCATCTCGTATTAAACGCAATCCTGATACAATGTTCATGCTCAAAGCTGGCACTAAATAACAATTATTGAGGTTTAAAACTAATCCCGTAGGTAAATGTAGAGGTAGCGTGCCGACGGCGATCACATCGACCTTGGAACCATTCCCGACGCGCATCGTCACCTCGTCCTTTGCCGGTCTCCGCTTATTCCGCAGCTCCTGTTTTGAGTTACAAATATGAGCAACCGCACTAGTATCAAATACCCAGGAGCTACTACGAGTACTGGTAAGGTACACATCAATAACATGTATATCACATATACCTTTGGTATTGCCGGACTTCTTGTCCGCTAAGTACTTGGGGCAGTTCCGCTTCCAGTGACCATTTCCCTTGCAATAAAAATACTCAGTCTCGGACTTGGGTCCATTATTTGGCTTCTTCCCGGCAGCTTTCTTACCGGGCGCGGCAACTCCCTTCCCGTCCTTCTTGAAGTTCTTTTTACCCTTGCCTTTCTTGAACTTAGTGGTTTTATTCACCATCAACACTTGATGTTCCTTTTTGATTTCCACCTCCGCTGATTTCAACATTGAATATACCTCAGGAATGGTCTTGTCCATCCCCTGCATATTGAAGTTCATCACAAAGCTCTTGTAGCTAGGTGGGAGCGACTGAAGGATTCTGTCAACGACCACATCATCCGGGAGATTAACTCCCAGCTGAGACAAGCGGTTGTGCAACCCAGACATTTTGAGTATGTGCTCGCTGACGGAACTATTCTCCTCCATCTTACAACTGTAGAACTTGTCGGAGACTTCATATCTCTCAACCCAGGCATGAGCTTGGAAAACCATTTTCAGCTCTTGGAACATCTCATATGCTCCATGTTGCTCAAAATGCTTCTGGAGCCCCGGTTCTAAGCTGTAAAGCATGCCGCACTAAACCAGGGAGTAATCATCAGCATAGGACTGCCAAGCGTTCATAATGTCTTAGTTTGCTGGGGGTGGTGCTTCACCTAGCGGTGCTTCAAGGACATATGCTTTCTTGGTAGCTATGAGGATGATCCTCAAGTTCCGGACCCAGTCCGTATAGTTGCTACCATCGTCTTTCAGCTTGGTTTTCTCTAGGAATGCGTTGAAGTTGAGGACAACATTAGCGTGGGTCATTTGATCTACAAGACATATTGTAAATATTTTAGACTAAGTTCATGATAATTAAGTTCATCTAATCAAATTATTTAATGAACTCCCACTCAGATAGACATCCCTCTAGTCATCTAAGTGATACATGATCCGATTCAACTAGGCCGTGTCCGATCATCACGTGAGACGGACTAGTCATCATCGGTGAACATCTTCATGTTGATCGTATCTTCTATACGACTCATGTTCGACCTTTCGGTCTTCCGTGTTCCGAGGCCATGTCTGTACATGCTAGGCTCGTCAAGTCAACCTAAGTGTTTTGCATGTGTAAATCTGGCTTACACCCGTTGTATGCGAACGTTAGAACCTATCACATCCGATCATCACGTGGTGCTTCGGAACAACGGACCTTAGCAACGGTGCACAGTTAGGGAGAACACTTTCTTGAAATTATTGCGAGGGATCATCTTATTTATGCTACTGTCGTTCTAAGCAAATAAGATGTAAAACATGATAAACATCACATGCAATCAAATAGTGACATGATATTGCCAATATCATTTTGCTCCTTTTGATCTCCATCTTCGGGGCGCCATGATCATCGTCGTCACCGGCATGACACCATGATCTCCATCATCATGATCTCCATCATCATGTCTTCATGAAGTTGTCTCGTCAACTATTACTTCTACTACTATGGCTAACGGTTAGCGATAAAGTAAAGTAATTACATGACGTATAAGTTGACACGCGGGTCATAAATAAATTAAGACAACTCCTATGGCTCCTGCTGGTTGTCATACTCATCGACATGCAAGTCGTGATTCCTATTACAAGAACATGATCAATCTCATACATCACATATATCATTCATCACATCCTTTTGGCCATATCACATCACACGGCATATGCTGCAAAAACAAGTTAGACGTCCTCTAATTGTTGTTGCAAGTTTTTACGTGGCTGCTATAGGTTTCTAGCAAGAATGTTTCTTACCTACGCCAAAACCACAACGTGATATGCCAATTTCTATTTACCCTTCATAAGGACCCTTTTCATCGAATCCGATCCGACTAAAGTGGGAGAGACAGACACCCGCTAGCCACCTTATGCAACTAGTGCATGTCAGTCGGTGGAACCAGTCTCACGTAAGCGTACGTGTAAGGTCAGTCCGGGCCGCTTCATCCCACGATGCCCCCGAATCAAGATAAGACTAGTAACAGCAAGTAAATTAACAAAATCGATGCCCACAACAACTTGTGTTCTACTTGTGCATAGAAACTACGCATAGACCTAGCTCATGATGCCACTGTTGGGGATCATAGCAGAAATTTAAAATTTTCTACGCATCACCAAGATCAATCTATGGAGTCATCTAGCAACGAGGGTAAGAGGAGTGCATCTACATACCCTTGTAGATCACGAGCGGAAGCGTTCAAGAGAACGGGGAACGGGGATGATGGAGTCGTACTCGTCGTGATCCAAATCACCGATGATCCTAGCGCCAAACGGACGGCACCTCCGCGTTCAACACACATACGGAGCGAGGACGTCTCCCGCGCCTTGATCCAGCAAGTAGGAGGGAGAGGTTGAGGAAGAGGGCTCCAATAGCAGCACGACGGCGTGGTGGTGGTGGAGCAGCAGTACTCCGGCAGGGCTTCGCCAAGCTCTTGCGGAGGAGGAGAGGTGTTGGGGAGGGGAGGGGTTGCGCCTTGGATGTGGTATGCAGCCCTCCCCTTGCCCCTCTATATATAGGGGAAGGAGGAAGGGGCCCGTCCCCCTCTAGATGAGATCTAGAGGGGGGGGGGCGGCGGCCAAGGGGAGGGGGCTTGCCCCCCAAGCAAGGGGGGGCCCCCTTAGGGTTCTCCCCCCCAACCCTAGGCGCATGGGCCCATGGGGGGGGGATGCACCCAGCCCATGTAGGGCTGGTTCCCTTTCCTCTACGGCCCATTAGGCCCTCCGAGAGAGGTGGCCCCTCCCGGTGGACCCCCGGTGGCCCTGGTACAATACCGATATGCCCCCGGACCTTTCTGGTGACCATATGACAACTTCCTATATATAAATCTTCACCTCCGGACCATTCCGGAACTCCTCGTGACGTCCGGGATCTCATCCGGGACTCTGAACAACATTCGGTAATCACATACAAGTCTTCCTAATAACCCTAGCGTCATCGAACCTTAAGTGTGTAGACCCTACGGGTTCAGGAACCATGCAGACATGACCGAGACAACTCTCCGTCCAATAACCAACAACGGGATCTGGATACCCATATTGGCTCCCACATGTTCCACGATGATCTCATCGGATGAACCACGATGTCGAGGATTCAAGCAATCATGTATACAATTCCCTTTGTCAATCGGTACGTTACGTGCCCGAGATTCGATCGTCAGTATCCCAATACCTCGTTCAATCTCGTTACCGGCAAGTCACTTTACTCGTTCCGTAATGCATGATCCTGTGACCAACTACTTAGTCACACTGAGCTCATTATGATGATGCATTACGGAGTGGGCCCAGAGATGCCTCTCCGTCATACGGAGTGACAAATCCCAGTCTCGATTCATGCCAACCCAACAGACACTTTCGGAGATACCTGTAGTGTACCTTTATAGCCACCCAGTTACGTTGTGACGTTTGGTACACCCAAAGCACTCCTACGGTATCCGGGAGTTGCACAATCTCATGGTCTAAGGAAATGATACTTGATACTTAGAAAAGCTCTAGCAGACGAACTACACGATCTTGTGCTATGCTTAGGATTGGGTCTTGTCCATCACATCATTCTCCTAATGATGTGATCCCGTTATCAATGACATCCAATGTCCATGGTCAGGAAACCGTAACCATCTATTGATCAATGAGCTAGTCAACTAGAGGCTCACTAGGGACATGTTGTGGTCTATGTATTCACACATGTATTACGATTTCCGGATAACACAATTATAGCATGAACAATAGACAATTATCATGAACAAGGAAATATAATAATAACCATTTTATTATTGCGTCTAGGGCTTTCGGGGAGAACAAAATAGAAGAGAAGATTTCATCGCATTTTACGATACGGAGCCGCCGCCAAGCCCTAAAACCTCTCGAGAGGGCTGATCTGGAGTCCGTTCGGGGCTCCGGAGAGGGGGATTCGTCCCCGTCGTCATCATCAACCATCCTCCATCACCAATTTCATGATGCTCACCACTGTGCGTGAGTAATTCCATCGTAGGCTTGCTGGACGGTGATGGGTTGGATGAGATTTACTATGTAATCGAGTTTGTTTTGTTAGGGTTTGATCCCTAGTATCCACTATGTTCTGAGATTGATGTTGCTATGACTTTGCTATGCTTAATGCTTGTCACTAGGGCCCGGGTGCCATGATTTCGGATCTGAACCTATTATGTTTTCATCAATATATGAGAGTTCTTGATCCTATCTTGCAAGTCTATAGTCACCTATTATGTGTTAGGATCCGTTAACCCCGAAGTGACAATAATCGGGATACTTACCGGTGATGACCATAGTTTGAGGAGTTCATGTATTCACTATGTGCTAATGCTTTGTTCCGGTTCTCTTTTAAAAGGAGGCCTTAATATCCCTTAGTTTCCATTAGGACCCCGCTGCCACGGGAGGGTAGGACAAAAGATGTCATGCAAGTTCTTTTCCATAAGCACGTATGACTATATTCGGAATACATGCCTACATTACATTGATGAATTGGAGCTAGTTCTGTGTCACCCTATGTTATGGCTGTTACATGATGAACCACATCCGGCATAATTATCCATCACTGATCCGATGCCTACGAGCTTTCCATATACTAGTTTACGCTTATTTACTTTCCCGTTGCTATTGTTACAATCACTACATAATACCAAAAATATTACTTTGCTTTCATTACTCTTTTGTTACCGTTACCACCACTATCATATTACTTTGCTACTAAACACTTTGCTGCAGATACTAAGTTTCCAGGTGTGGTTGAATTGACAACTCAGCTGCTAATACTTGAGAATATTCTTTGGCTCCCCTTGTGTCGAATCAATAAATTTGGGTTGAATACTCTACCCTCGAAAGCTGTTGCGATCCCCTATACTTGTGGGTTATCACACCTCCCTCTTTTTCATAATTAAACATAATCTCGTTGAAGTCTCCCAAGCACAACCATGGTAGCTTGGTTTGATTATGGAGGATCCACAACAGACACCAAGTTTCTGCTTTGTTCTTCGGGTCCCCGTAAATCGCAGTCAATCTCCATTTGAAACCATCTTCCTCCGTGGCAATAGCATCAATGTGCATTCTACCCTTCCACCGCAGACTCAGATCAATCCCGCGCCTCTAGAACAGGGCGATACCACCACTCTTCCCATCACAATCCCTTGCCACCATATGCATCAAACCAAGTTTTATTCTGAACTTTTCTAACCTGTTCTCGGTGAGCTTGGTCTCAGACAAGAAGAGAATGTCGGGGACCTCCTTCTTCTGGATATCCAGAAGACCACGAACTGCCGGCCCGTTCCCCATACCCCGACAGTTCCAGGCTACAACCTTCATTGGGAGGCGCAGGGCTGTCCCGGCAGCCCCGCATTTTCTGATACCTCCCCCGACGACTGTCCCTCCTTTCGCTCAACGCACACCTTTTTTTGTACCCCTTCAGTAGCCATTGTCACATCTTCATAACCTCTCTTGTTCCCCGCAATTGCCTCAGCCTGTGATGTGTTACCCGGAGCCTCCCCACCCTTCTGATCTTTCCCTTTCAGTCTCTTGAACGTGCCACCATTCTTCCCCTGCTTATTGGCTAATGACCGAGCTCTACATCTGGCTTGAGGTAGCTACCTTCGTCCCTTTCACGGACCCCTGCTTGGTATCGTTTTGCATGGTCTGCGGTTTCGTGCTCCCCGCGGTATTTCCCTCAGCCATCCGGGCTACCCCATCAGACTGGAACGCCTCAACTATTGTGCCACAAGTGCCCGTGCCAGCAGATGCCCTGAGATCTAGTCGAGCTTCCACCTGTGATAGGATGTTTTGGTCATCTCTGGGGGTAGGTGCCACTCCATGCACCGTTCCATCACTTAGCGTTCCATCTACCTCCTCCTTACTGTACTTCTCAGGTGGAAACACCAGCTTCTTCGGGTTGCCTCCAGTTCGCTTGCAGTCAGTGTGTTTTAGCGGGCTGGTGACCTCCTGACCCTTCTCTTCCTCCTCAACCCTGTCTGCCCAGCTTTTGCTCTCTTTTTGCCATGATGGACCATCACTCCCCGAAGATGACCTGCCCTTCCATGTGTTGTGGCCTCTCCCCCCTGAGCTGCGCCCCCCCGAGAGCGAGCGCCCTTCCACCCATCTGTTCTTACCATCACCACCTCTCCGTTTATCTATGAAGGCCCGAAGCCATGGGCCAAACTGTTTTTTCTCTTCTTTCTTCAGTTTGATCGCACAAGCTCTATCACAGTGACCCAACACCCCACAAATGTAGCAGAACTCGGGAAGGAATTCGTACTCGAACGGGCACCAATTCCTGTCCTCCTCCTCCTCCTCCTCATGTTGCACGTTAGGCCCCTGTGTGATCATCTTCCCATCGTCCTCCTCATCATCCAGACTGAAGCCTCTCATTAGTGGGTTCTTTATGTTCAATTTAACCTTTATTCTCAGATATTTGCCCACCGCTTTCCCGTCTGGCCTTGCATCCACTTCTACTACTTCACCAATTACAACACCAATTGTTTCTCCTGCATCTCTGTTCATCAAACCTAGCGGTAACCGGAGCACTCTCACCCAAAATGGAACAGTATCAAAAGAGTAATCTTCGATCCGCTTCCTTGGCACATAATCTTCTATGACTAGCAGATCGTTCCCAAATTCCCATGGACCATTGTTCAACGCCATTCTTTTCCCCGATTCCTGGCCAAAGGTAAAAAGGAAAGTGTTCTCACCGACCTGCTTGCAATCGACCCCTCTGATCAGGCACCATATGCGCCCCAGCGTTTCTGCCATGGCCTCGACGAAGACCGGCTTCTCTGAGAATAGCTTGGCCAATGCTAGTGGTTCCACTACACCTTTCTTGCCAGATCCCGACCAGCCAATCTTGATGCCTTGCTTTTCCTTCTCCGACAGTCTCAGACCATTCAGCAGGCCCTCGACCTTCTCCATTTGTAACGCCTCAACCGATCTACAGCTTGGCTAGGGCTTCAGGTGGTGTACGATCCCGCGCCCTAGTCGCGGGAAAGGCTTATGGTGGGGGAACGAGGACCGGGGGTGGTAGGGGAACGTGGGTTAAGGGAGGGGATGGCTATTGTTGACGGTGAACTCGGGCGGCGGCGGTGCGGGAACCCTAGATCGCCGTGGGAGTCGTCAGAGCTGGGAAACCAACCGTCACCCCTGGGACGGACCCGAACCAGTCGCATGTGTAGAATTAGCTCCAATTCATCAATGTAATGTAGGCATGTATTCCGAATATAGTCATACATGCTTATGGAAAAGAACTTGCATGACATATTTTGTCCTACCCTCCCGTGGCAGCGGGGTCCTAGCGGAAACTAAGGGATATTAAGGCCTCCTTTTAATAGAGTACTAGACCAAAGCATTAACACAGAGTGAATACACGAAAATCCTCAAACTACGGTCATCACCGGGAGTGGTCCCGATTATTGTCACTTCGAGGTTGCCGGATCATAACACATAGTAGGTGACTATAGACTTGCAAGATAGGATCAAGAACTCTCATATATTGATGAAAACATAATAGGTTCAGATCTGAAATCATGTCACTCGGGCCCTAGTGACAAGCATTAAGCATAGCAAAGTCATAGCAACATCAATCTCAGAACATAGTGGATACTAGGGATGAAACCCTGATACGTCTCCAACGTATCTATAATTTTTGATTGCTCCATGCTATATTATCTACTGTTTTGGACATTATTGGGCTTTATTATCCCCTTTTATATTATTTTTGGGACTAACCTATTAACCGGAGGCCCAGCCCAGAATTGCTGTTTTTTGCCTGTTTTAGGGTTTCGAAGAAAAGGAATATCAAACGGAGTCCAAACGGAATGAAACCTTCGGGAACGTGATTTTCTCACCGACTACAACTCAGGAGACTTGGACCCTACGTCAAGCCAATCAATAGGAGGCCATGAGGTAGGGGGCGCGCCTCCCCCCCCAGGCGCGCCCTCCACCCTCGTGGGCCCCCTGTTGCTCCACCGACGTACTTCTTCCTCCTATATATACCCACGTACCCCCAAACGATCAGATACGGAGCCAAAACCCTAATTCCACCGCCGTAACTTTCTGTATCCACGAGATCCCATCTTGGGGCCTGTTCCGAAGCTCCGCCGGAGGGGGCATCGATCACGGAGGGCTTCTACATCAACACCATAGCCTCTCTGATGAAGTGTGAGTAGTTTACTTCAGACCTACGGGTCCATAGTTAGTAGCTAGATGGCTTCTTCTCTCTTTTTGGATCTCAATACAATGTTCTCCCCCTCTCTTGTGGAGATCTATTCGATGTAATCTTCTTTTTGCGGTGTGTTTGTTGAGACCGATGAATTGTGGGTTCATGATCAAGTCTATCTATGAATAATATTTGAATCTGCTCTGAATTCTTTTATGTATGATTGGTTATCTTTGCAAGTCTCTTCGAATTATCAGTTTGGTTTGGCCTACTAGATTGATCTTTCTTGCAATGGGAGAAGTGCTTAGCTTTGGGTTCAATCTTGCGGTGTCCTTTCCCGGTGATAGTAAGGGCAGCAAGGCACGTATTGTATTGTTGCCATCAAGGATAACAAGATGGGGTTTTCTTCATATTGCATGAGTCTATCCCTCTACATCATGTCATCTTGCTTAAGGTGTTACTCTGTTTTTAACTTAATACTCTAGATGCATGCTGGATAGCGGTCGATGAGTGGAGTAATAGTAGTAGATGCAGGCAGTAATCGGTCTACTTGTCTCGGACGTGATGCCTATATACATGATTATACCTAGATATTCTCATAACTATGCTCAATTCTGTCAATTGCTCAACAGTAATTTGTTCACCCACCGTAGAATACTTATGCTCTCGAGAGAAGCCACTAGTGAAACCTATGGCCCCCGGGTCTATCTTTATCATATCAATCTCCTACTACTTAGTTATTTACTTTGCTTTTATTTTACTTTGCATCTTTATCATAAAATTACCAAAAATATTATCTTATCATATCTATCAGATCTCACTCTCGTAAGTGGCCCTATAGGGATCGATAACCCCTATTTGTGTTGGTTGCGATGATTTATTTGTTTTGTGCAGGTACGAGGGACTTGCGTGTAGCCTCCTACTGGATTTATACCTTGGTTCTCAAAAACCGAGGGAAATACTTACGCTACTTTGCTGCATCATCCCTTCCTCTTCGGGGAAAACCAACGCAGTGCTAAAAGAGGTAGCAAGAAGGATTTCTCGCGCCGTTGCCGGGGAGGTCTATGCAAAAGTCAACATACCAAGTACCCACCACATACCCTTATCTCCCGCATTACATTATTTGCCATTTGCCTCTCATTTTCCTCTCCCCCCAATTCACCCTTACCGTTTTATTCTCCCCCTCTCTCTATCCTCCCTCTCTATTTGCCCGTTTTGTCCGCTTGCTTTTTGTTTGCTTGTGTGTTAGTTTGCTTGCTTGTCACGATGGCTCAAGATAATACTAAATTATGTGACTTCACCAATACCAACAACAATGATTTTATTAGCACTTCGATTGCTCCTCTTACCGATGCTGAATCTTGTGAAATTAATACTGCTTTGCTGAATCTTGTCATGAAAGATCCGTTCTCCGGCCTTCCTAGTGAAGATGCCGCTACCCATCTAAATAGCTTCGTTGATTTGTGTGACATGCAAAAGAAGAAAGATGTGGATAATGATATTGTTAAATCGAAGCTATTTCCTTTTTCGCTTAGAGATCGTGCTAAAGCTTGGTTTCTTCTTTGCCTAAAAATAGTATTGATTCATGAAATAAGTGTAAAGATGCTTTTATCTCTAAGTATTTTCCTCCCGCTAAGATCATCTCTCTTAGAAACGATATTATGAATTTTAAGCAACTTGATCATGAACATGTTGCACAAGCTTGGGAGAGAATGAAATTAATGATACGTAATTGCCCTACTCATGGTTTAAATTTGTGGATGATTATACAAAATTTTTATGCGGATTGAATTTTGCTTCTAGAAATCCTTTAGATTCGGCCGCGGGAGGCACTTTTATGGAAATCACTTTAGGAGAAGCTACTAAACTCCTAGATAATATTATGGTTAATTATTCTCAATGGCATACTGAAAGATCTACTAATAAAAAGGTGCATACGATAGAAGAAATTAATGTTTTGAGTGGAAAGATGGATGAACTTATGAAATTATTTGCTAATAAGAGTGTTTCTTCAGATCCTAATGATATGCCCTTGTCTACTTTGATTAAGAATAATAATGAATCTATGGATGTGAATTTTGTTGGTAGGAACAATTTTGGTAACAACGCGTATAGAGGAAATTTCAATCCTAGGCCTTATCCTAGTAATCCCTCTAATAATTATGGTAATTCCTACAACAGTCCTTATGGAAATTATAATAAGATGCACTCTGATTTTGATTCTAATATTAAAGAATATATTACTTCACAAAAGAATTTTAATGCTATGATTGAAGAAAAATTGCTTAAGATTGATGATTTGGCTAGGAACATTGATAGAATTGCTCTTGATGTTGATTCTTTGAAACTTAGATCTGTTCCACCTAAGCATGATATCAATGAGTCTCTCAAAGCCATGAGAATTTCCATTGATGAGTGCAAAGAAAGAACCGCTAGGATGCGTGCTAAGAAAGATGCCTTTATAAAAGCGTGTTCTTCTAGTTCCTATGAAAATAATGATGAAGATCTAAAAGTCATTGATGTGTCCCCTATTAAATCTTTGTTTTGCAATATGAATCTTGATAATGATGGGACTGAATATGATCCACCTTTACCTAGAAGGCGTTCCAAGAATTCTAAATCTTTTGATCTTGATGCTAAATTTGATAAAAGTGGGATTGAAGAAATTAAAACCCTAGATGTTGCTAAACCCACTATTATGGATTTCAAGGAATTTAACTATGAAAATTGCTCTTTGATTGATTGTATTTCCTTGTTGCAATCCGTGCTAAATTCTCCTCACGCTTATAGTCAAAATAAAGCGTTTACTAAACATATCGTTGATGCCTTGATGCAATCTTATGAAGAAAAAATTGAATTGGAAGTTTCTATCCCTAGAAAACTTTATGATGAGTGGGAACCAAATATTAAAATTAAAATTAAAGATCTTTAATGCTATGCTTTATGTGATTTGGGTGCTAGTGTTTCCACGATTCCAAAAACTTTGTGTGATTTGTTAGGTTTCCGTGATTTTGATGATTGCTCTCTAAACTTGCACCTTGCGG